>NC_088241.1:27154803-27817303 GCF_036934945.1 Oncorhynchus masou masou | reverse complement strand
TTCTGCTGTAGAGCTCATCTGAGGCCAAGCCCTCCATCGCACTATCAATCAATCATACACTTAGCTAAACTTGTCAGAACAGACCCGAGCACTTGCCTTGCCTTGCCTTAGCCAGGCAGCAAATGCTTCTCGTTGGAAAACCACGTGTGTGTGTGTGTCCGTGTCTGTACAAGTGTGCAATGCATACTGTATGTGTACTGTACATTTTTTTTTTCCCCGTAGAGAAATCATCACAGCCTAGGAAAAAAGTATTGGTAACTTCTAACTTGTTATACAGTATTAGTATTTCAGTGTCCATATAAAGTAACATGGCTAGATGAAAGCTAGAAGGCCTGTGAGGTCTTCGTCAGCTGACAGAGAGTGATGGGCAGCAGCTTGGTGCTCTGCAGCCACCTCAGTGTGTCCACAGGTTCTGTCTAACCCGGTGCGGTTGTGAAATAAACACACAGGGCTGTGGACCAGGTTCCGTCTAACTCTTAGTCTGGGTCTTATAGATTTTGTCTACCCCAGTGTGGTTCTGTAGGGAACACACAGCTCTGTGGACCTCCTGGCCGTCTCCGTCTGGGAACCATGTGTGGCGGTCGGTTTGGTCCTCCTGTAAAACGATGCACTGAGAAGTGTGACTGCCCCAAATCCGTTTTGGGAGGAAGCGCGGCCGCCTGTCTGTAACACACACCGTCCGTGACACCAACAAGCTCAAGCTAGGATTCGCTCAGTGTGTGTGTGTGTGTGTGTGTCGAATCAAATCAAATCAAAGTTTATTTGTCACATGACAGAATACAACGGGTGTAAGCCATACAGTGAAACGCTTACATGCAAGTTCTTCCTTACAAGCTCTAGTGTGTGTGTGCGTGTCTGTGTACTGTGTCACACATAATTTGCCTGTTTAAGGTCAGAAAGCCAAGAGATGTAGGTACTAGCAAAGGCTATCCGCTGATCCCATCTGACTCTGGCCCGTAATTTGCTGGTTTGGAAAACCAATATCCCCCAACTCATTTCTGGATGTTTGTGTGCCTGTCAGACATACTCCGCTCCCTCTCCTGCTGCCATCATCACGCCAGTTTGCGGAACACAGTCTGACAGGCTTTTACTGGAGAGCTAACGCCTCTCTTACGGAGTGCGCTCCTTTTCCTCCACAGAGAAGTTCATGGGACAGGCCTCGTCCAAACCAAACAGCAAGTGCTTTGCCTCTGCCACCACACTCAACCAAACCTCTTAAATGCTCTCAGGAAAGAAAAATAATGATTTGTAGATGATGATTCCTGAGTCCTGATGATTCCGCGGCAGATCCGGAATGGAGCCGATGATTAACAGGGGAACTCCGGCCCGGGTAATATCACGGAAAATCCAGATAAATGTATTTCACGCCAGCGGGAGTGGGCCGCCAAGTGCTTTCCCAGGGCAGACAGAGAGCTCTAATTGGCTGCTGGCCTGTCAGAGTGATTATGCGCGCCCCCACGCGGCATCCTGTTGTGACTGCGAGAGCCGTGGCCTAATCTTCATTTAATTAGTCCGCTCGGCATGGCCGACACCGTAGCTACGAAGTGGGGCCTTCAGGAGTGCCGCGCCCTTGATGCTTCCCGCCTCGCCCTCTCCTCGCGGACACAGGGCAGCTCTGTCCACCTCTGACCTCTACCAATTCACCGCTGTTCTTCAGAGCTGGGGACATGCAATGTATCTCAAATGATTCATTAAGATGATTCATTAAGACGTGATGAGTCAGGATATTCAGGGAACGGGTAGCTCTCGGTGATAATGAGGACGTCGTTGAACGTTGTGCGACATTAGTTTTACCTCTGAGCTTGAGATTTGAAATGTATTAGAATGGCGAGGTAGAGAGGTTGGAGAGCGTTTACTGCTGTGTTTCTGAGACTTAGACAGAGGATCACGGGTCAGAAGGAAAGACATCAACCTGTCATTGGATTGGCCCGGGACCTCTGCAGCCCTGGGCCAATGGCAGTTATAGCCAACGCTGCGGTCGCACTCACAAATGAACACAGAAGTTCTGCTTCAGTCATCCTCAGTGCCCACCAGTCGCTGCCATAGATCATTCCTTTTCCTATAAGCACTTATTATATTATTCTTTGCATCTCCTAACCGGATGGAAATTGATTATCCAAGCGCATGTCTGGACAGCCAATCAACACTTGATTTATACTGACGGTTCCCTAACCAAACTTTGGGTTTATTTTTCTGCCTCTCGAGCATTTTCGCAGTGTTAAATCTTCCACAGGAGGAGAAAGTCATTACCAGTAGTCTCCGGTCCTTCTCTGCCGTGGTTGCATTCCTCAAAGGAGGCTTCAGAGGAGGGAGTCTCTGATTAACTCCCCACAAAGTGCCCTGCTCCCTGACCAAAATAAATATGTCCACTGTCATTTTGTCAGCAACTGTCTTCGGAGAGCAATATTTGAAACACCCCATGATCCTTGCTGGCTTTTATATGGAGAATCCATCGTCATACCACAGGCATGAGCCATAAACATGTGGAGGCCTTTCAAAGACCAGGGGGGTGGAGGAGAAGGGAGAGGGGGGGTGCATTAGTGCTCACTGGGGCTCCATACTCCACAATATTGTCATCTGGTCGGTTCCAAGCAGGAAGAACAGGGGGGGGGGCTTTTTTCTCCCACTCTCTGGCCCGACAAACTAGTAGTTTTACCAAACAGCCTCTCTAGGGCGCATGTAGCATGTAGTCACATTACAACATGGAAATCCCAGGCATTTTCTTTTCTTCATCCATTTTAACGGCGGTGACCATATTAATTATTGCTTGATTTTTCTGCCATAAGGTCGATAACATTTAGGATTCGTGTTAAGATGAAATCTGATACGTTATTTGATGAAACATCCATGGAACAACGGACTATTCGTGGGTTTAATCAAGATTATTTGTATGTCAAGAAGTAGCCCAACCAAGTGTCTGATTGTTTGTCCGTTTGTGACAGTGTGTATGTAAGCAAGTATGTGTGTTTGTCCATGACAGTGTGCATAGAGCATTGGAACACTGTTCAGGAAAGCATCCCTGTCTGAGGTTCTGGCTGGGAGGAAATGAGGCAGCATATGCCCAAACGGCGACAGCCCCATCAAAAACACACGTACACAAACAAACAAAGTGGCTGCACACTGGAGGGGGAGCAGAGCAGAAGGAAAAAGTTTCAAGTCCCCATCAACATGTTTCACAAGGGGGAGAAATGTACTGTCACAGTGTGATATTGTCCATGACATCGTTAGGGCTGTAAAGCCAGGTTCTCTGCTGAGGGTTCATTGGAGGTTTTAGGGCATTTGGTGGTTTGTCAGTGGTTTCTGTATCTAGAGCTGAGATCTGAGTCAGTGTTCGGTGCTTCAACAGACTCTCATTGAGTTGATCAGTTCAAATGTGGCCCCTGTGAGGGCCCTAAAGGCCCCAGTGTGGCCCCTGCCCGGGATGCATCTCTGCCTGCCAGACCTCCGGCTCTCTGACTGTGGCCCGCACATGCTTTAATTGCCACATACAGACCACACATAGCATACCAACACACACACACACACGTATTATTAACAAACACACATAGACACACACAAACACACACACTTGCCTACGTACAGAAAAGGACATAGTGTAGCTTATGTTTATCTACTCTACTCTACCCTTGTCTTCTCTTTCTTTCTCTCTCTTACTCAAACATACACACATCTTTAAGACATGCAAGCACCATATGACAATGACAATCGGAATGACAGACAATGTGCAGTGCACACAACACAAGAGAACATTTTAGCGTGGTGGTAGTGGCGCACATTTTCGAGCGGAACATCGGCATGCCCGCGTCCGCCCCCTTGAGTGTGCTGGCTGTAAGGAGAAGGGAAGGGGGCCGGCTAGGAACATCTGGTGCACAGTTGCACCGGCTCAGTCACCAGAAGCCCCTCTACCCCCCCCCTCCCACTCTCTCCCCTCTTCCTCTCTCTTTCTCTTACTCCCCCCCCTTTCTCTCTTCCCCCCCCCTCTCCTTCTCTCCATCCATCTCTGGCTGGCCTGGTCTTTATAGAGACATCACAGCTTTTAATTAGAGCCTGATGATTCACAGAGAGAGGCTGCGGCTTTTGACCCACTCATGTCCAGGAGCTTGGACCCAGGGAACAGACACAGACACAACAAAGCAACAAGTACAGGCCTGCCAGCTGTGTGTGTGTGTGTGTGTGTGTGTGTGTGTTTGTTTGTTTGTTTGTTTGCGCGAGCATTCGTGTGTGTCAGTGTTTGTGAACACAGACAAGTACAGGGAAGGAGAAGCAGAGCACTTAAGTAGAGGCCCGCTCATAAAGGTTGTACTCAACTCAACACACCAAAGCAATAGTCCATGGGCTCTGAGGAGACGGCAACCGTTTGGGCTGTCTGTAATACGTGTTTTATTACACGGCTGAGGTGAGGGGATGGCTGTCATTTACAGGCTCCTAACCAATTGTGCTATTTTGTGTGTTATTTTGTACATAATGTCTCTGCCACCGTGTCTTTTGACCAACATTTTTTTTCTTCTACCAGGAGCCCCTGCATATAGCCTCATTATTGTTATTTCATTGAGTTATTTTTTTAACTTTAGTTTATTTAGTCAATATTTTCTTAACTCTTATTTTCTTAAAACTGGATTGCTGGTTAAGGGCTTGTAAGTAAGCATTTCACGGTAAGGTCTACTACACCTGTTGTACTCGGTGCATGTGACAAATAACATTTAATTTGATTTGAAATGTGATTGTGGATATAGAAAAGGGAAAAACTTGAGAAACCATAGATTCTTCAATGGCTCATCCAACCTCTCAGACTTCTATGTGAATTACTCAAAAGGGAGTTTGACCAATCCCAGGTGGCTATCGTTGATGTTTTAAATCCCCTGTAAAGTGCACCTAGTTTGCTTCGTTGGTGGCAGGCTTTGGGATCATAAGCCCACCCCAATAGGCCTTGAGGCTGGGTATTGCGGTTGAATGGGATCACGAGTCACTCTATGAGCACCATACAAATCTCCCTACCGTCATACCTCTTTGGAAGGATGTTGGTGCCTGAAATACACAACTCTCTCTCTCTTATTTGAGGTGAGACTCTGAAACGGCCATCGAAATGGAGGCCAAAGGAGGCCAAAGAACAAACCCATCAAATGTTTTCCCTATGTTAAGACGTCAGGAAATCTCCCTGTTTGTGTTTGAGTGAGTGCAGGGGTATTGGGAGTATTATTGACAGACAGGGAGATGGCTGGTGCCTGGGTAGGAGAGGAGAAGAGACTACAACAGCAGCCTATAGCTGGATGATACAGGATCTGTAAGATCTGTCCGCTTCAGTCAGCTGTCTGCTTGACTGGCGCTTGACAGGCTTCTGATGGAGCTCAGGCCTTAGTGAGGATCAGGGACTACTGAGAACTGACTGCTCTGGGTCTCTAATGAAAACATACACACAACAGGAGCTCCGCTAGGACATCAAACAGACTGACTTCTCGGCTCAAATTAGACTTTGTCTAGTCGAAAATACAACATTTTACAAAATGGTTTGTAGTGTTTTCAGTCTTTTGTAAGTGCATTGTTGAAGGAGATGGGGTGAAAACCATCCAGACTTATGCAAAACACAAAAACAAAGTTCTATCCTGGAGTCCCTTGTCATCCGCTATAGCACGGGGATTGTGCTGTGATCCCCACAGCCCCTCTCTCTGGTTTAGCGTCTAAGCCCGTCTGACTTAGCATGGCTCCTTCGTTAGGGCCTAGTTCCTCTTTACGGGACAGTTGTGCTCTGTGTCCAGACACGGGGGGGGGGGGGATTTCCTCCCCTCTGTTGTCCCAGAGGAGTTGGGGATGAAGTGGAGGATAGGGGGATGAAGGGACATGGTGGAGAAATTAGATATAAAGCAGTGAATCATGCTGGACAATTTCCTCTTAGACCCCTCCCCCCTAAGGCCCCAGGGGGAAGTTGTGGTGTGTGTGTGTATGCATGCATGTGGTGGGGGGCGGGATAGACCAGAGGGGCTGTTGTAGGCCAGGGAGCCAGGGAGAGGAGAGCACACACACATGCCCCAGACAGCAGACAGACAGGCTGTGTGTGGCAGACTCTGGGTCGCCCGTTATGCCCCCTTGGCGTCCTCACAATGCAGACATGATGTTCTTTATGTATGTATGATGCACTGTTGACACAGCCTTGTTATTTCAGTGTATGTGAGCCTCTCTGTCTGAAAGAGGATACACTTCATCGTGTGTGGGTGCATGCTTGTGTGTGTGTGTGTGTGTGTGTGTATATGCACCATAATGCATACATACTCAGCGGGGCTCACGATAGTGTGAGTACAGTATATATTACACAATTTATGTGTGTGCGCGTGTTAGGGTCTTCCAGACGGCACCGTGAGCGTTAGCGGGAGAACCCTCCTCCTTGTGGCCCCACAAAAGGCTCCAGAGATCCTCCCACCACCCAGAACATGTATTGCCGGCCCCTACCTGCTCTATTCACCACCTTGGGCCCCCGACCCCCGACCCAGGCCCACTCAACACACCCCAACAGGAAATGCATCTTCACCATCCTGAAATGAAAAACAAAGGTTCCATCCAGTAGTTTTGTTTAATCCTTAGTGTGAGGAGGTCACCTCCATGGCAGGACTACGTGTGTTTTGTCTCTCGGTGCTAGCGAGCGAGCTTTTGAACGTGTACAGTTAAGACTGGCTAGGTGGGGTTTTACGAAGGGACAGAATTGGGGTGCTCTGGAGTGGGAGTTCTTCACTCTCCTCAGTTAAAAGGTGCCAAGGCTGGTTTTAAAAGGCAATGGCAGAGTGTGTAAAAGTGCACTGCCAAGTCCTGGTTTTATTGGCTTTTACTGCTTAATTGCGTGGCGTAAGATAATGAGTCGCAGAGGCAACTCCAAACAAAGGGAGAGTCAAGAATGCGACCAAGTCAGCACCATGTTTCCCTGTTTAAATGGTTCATTTCATGAGGGAATTACCCGGCACCTATCAATTGATATGTGCGATGGAATGAAGATCAATGATTCTGTTTCTACCCCCCACCCCCCCCCCCAAAAGCACATTTCTAAGGAATGCAGGAAATATTGACATAAAATTGATTCAATGAAATTAATGAGTGAAGACACCCCACAATGGAAGCATGAGAATGGGAGCCCCACCCTCTCCTCTGCTATGTGACTGAATTGGAACGTAATTGACATCTGCCCTATTATTCCAGCCAGGATGATAAATGTGTAATATTCCACCCACTTGAATGTTTAATTGGACCCCCGGTCTCCTTTTCCACCACCCCCTGGTTTGCTGCAGCTATCCACAGCTTGCGAACACTCACACACACCTACACACACCCACTCGCACACGCACTAGCAGAGCCACACAAATGCACGCACGCACACATACACACACACACACACACACAGGCACGCAAGCAAGCATGTACACAGGCGCACACGCACGCTCAACCACTGACACACACACATAACGACAAAGCTTTTTATTTTGCTCGTCAGAAATGAAACCCAACATTTCGCCATTCGTTAAAGTTAACTAAAGCTAATTATTCCTCCTTTTCTGATGGTTCCGCGGGGTAGCAGCTCCATGTATTTAGGCCCCTTTGTGTGTGTGTGTGTGTGTGAGTCAGTCGGGGGAATAGCAGACCGTAGATGGTGTTGTGCAGCTCTTTTTTGAGTTTCAGGTGTATTAGACACAGCGGCCTAGTCATCACGCCTGCGCTCTGCGTGGCCCTCTGACGTTGCTTGTAGTGACACCATCCGTAAAGTAGAGCCAGAGTTGGTGGGCAAGCGCCAATTTAACCCGGAGTGGGGTACCATTCAGGGGAGCAGAGTTGCGAGTGACTCTGCAGAGGTTTGTTTTGATTTCCAAAATTGGGGCCGGGTCTGCTGGCTTGCCTATGTTAAGGTTGTTAGCGATGTGGTGGTGGCAAAGTAGAGCCAGAGTTGGTGGGCAAGCGCCAATTTAACCCGGAGTGGGGTACCATTCAGGGGAGCAGAGTTGCGAGTGACTCTGCAGAGGTTTGTTTTGATTTCCAAAATTGGGGCCGGGTCTGCTGGCTTGCCTATGTTAAGGTTGTTAGCGATGTGGTGGTGGCGGTTAGCCACATATTGACCAAATATTTACCGGTAGCCCTCTCATTTGCAAAGTCTCAGTATGCATACTCAGTGTTGACAGATAAGAAACTGACTGAGCGTTGACTGAAAGTTCGCTGAATGGTTTCATCGTCAGACAGTGCCCTCCCCTCAACACTGGACCATTCCTGGATACCGGACCATTCCTGTATAGCGATCCTGGGTTAACGTTCCGTTGTCTTTGTCACAGTCATTCAGCAGCTCGACGGAGGGGGAACAAACTCCATATTACCCACCGGGCAGATTAATCACGGTGTCAGTCATGCATTATTTGCCGGGGCTTCTCCTTGCTCAGGATGCTAATCTCCAAGTTGGGTTTTCGATTTGACTTATTGTCAGCGAAATGGAACTTCAGAGGCGGGACCGGTGGACTAACCTGCTGCTTAATCTCCCGACAGAGCCTCCGTCGCATAAATGAGAAAATAATGACCCACCTAATCCCAACATTAGCTTTTTAAATCGGAATGCAGATGTTTTAAATCATCCCTGCTAAGCAGGATGGGTGATTGTAAGCAGAGCACTGGGGGAAAGAGAATGAGAAAGAGAAGAGAAAGTACGATTCAGAGTAATCTTGTTAGGCTAAATGACGCTGTGCAGATAGGCTCTTGTCATCCGGTTGGCAAGATGGACTTGTTCTCATAAAAGATTGTCCTCTGGAGAAAGAGGGTGTTTCTTCTTTCTCTTGTTCGCCAGGCACATCTCTCTTTCACAATTCCCAAATGTTTCCCCTTTTTTTCCAAATGTCCCTCCATCTTTGTCTCTCTCCCTCTCGCCCCTCTCTCGCCCTCTTTCCTACCTCTCTCTCTCTCATACACTGTCACTCAAAAGCCCCCACTACATTTCTTCCTCTGCTTCATTATCCTCCTCCTCCTCTTCTCTATTACTCACTCTCTCTAAACTCCCTGTCACTTTTAGATCATATCTTTTCATGTGAACATCTGCAGACCTTGGCTCACCACATGTCCTTACCATTTTACATACACTCCATGGACAGTGTGTGTATGTGGGTATCTTCTTCCGGACAGATGAGCTCGTCGGTGTGAGTGAGAGGAGTTGGCTACAGATACGTTCCCCTTCACGGCATTATAAATGTATGTGTGAGGAGGCCTTTAATGGCTGCTAATCCAATTTCTGCCACTGAAATCAAATCTCGCTGGCGCCAGTAGTCCCCTCCTTCCCTCACAAATAATGGCTTTCGATTTGGCATGTTTATGAAGCAAAGTTCCAGCTTTTCCGTACTAAATCCACCAGAATATTCTTCGGAATTGTTTTGATCCCCTACCCTCAACCCCCTTCTCCTAAGAAACATATTAATTGATGGTCTCGGGATGATGGCGGCGTTTACTGGCGGGATGAGGTAACAAAAGGAGTGGAGAGGGTTCACTTCAAGAAGAGGAACACATTTACCGTTCGTCTTAATACCTTCTCGAGGTTGGTGCCATCGATTTCCTCCAACCACAAGCGAAGCAGATAAGATTAGGCCTTCGATTGGTGTACTGCCTGCTGGAGCCCGAGCTCTGGGTGGATGAAGTCACTTGGCCGTGCTGCCAGACAGTCAGTACACACACACACACACACACACAGTGATCATGGCCTCAGCGATTATAGATTTGCATGCAGGTACACACTCCCACAGAGGCAGCCACCAGGTCTGTATTTCAAAATAATCATCCCTCTTCTTTTCTCTCTCGATCAAGGTCTGTTTCTGTCAATGTCCTCATTGAACTGAGCCCATTCTTGGCAGCGTGAAGAACAGAACATTAACCTAATGATAGAAAAACAGAACGTTATTTATTACATAATTCAAACACTCACTCATCGTAAGGAATACATTTTCTCTGGTTTATTCGGTTCTCAAAAACAAAGATATTGGATTTGGAGATAGGTGAAGGGAGGTTTGGCTCCGTCTTTCTCCCCTGTGTAAAATGCTATTCAATTAGACAAGTTGAATGGACTGCAACTCAGAGTGCTATGGGCATATCTCCTGAGAGAGAGCATAGTGTTTTTGTTACTATACAACAGGCCTACAGAACTGCTTTCCTGTTGGGTATCTGGCTATGGCTCAACCACCATCAGAGATAGAAAGAGAGAGATGTGAATGAGAGAAAGGGAGAGAGATAGAGAATGAAAGATAGAGATGTGAAAGAGAAATGGTAAGTGATGGATCTCAACCGGACTTGTCCTGGAATGTCCCAGTCAGCGGAGGTCAGGGTGGAACTCTCACCCCAGTGCATGTAGGGAAGTCTAATCTGCCTCTCCCAGGTGCTTTGGCAGCTGATAAGATTGTATATGACATTAGAGGGTCCAAGAAACATTTGTCAAAGACTTTGAGCTGATATGGAAGAGCGTACACACCCAGGCACACATGTACATAGCCTAGTCTTAAACAAACACACAGATACAATGCAGGCTTGGAGGGCACTCCAGAGCTTTCTTCAGGTAGCAAGAACTTTACCAGAACCAGACCTGGCTCATGCAGTGAGACCAAGATTGGGCTTACTTACACACAGGCACAAATACTAATGTAAACACACACACTATGTCTATAATACACACACACAGTGATAATGGTGGGGTCATCCTCTGCCACCACAACAGCTTCTGCTTTTGATTCAAAACTACAAAACATTTTGAATTGCTTATAATGTTTTGTTTGTTTGTTAAATTTACTCTGACTATGAACCCGTCCACATACAAAGCTTTAGTTGGCAGATTTTATCTACAAAAAAAGCATTATACAATTAAGGATTGCAGAAGTGATGCGAAATGTGGCCAAAACTGAAAAGAAAATAGGGAAAAAATAGTAAAAGTATTTTCTGAAATGAAAGCCATTCTTCAATTTTGGCAGTAAGTTTAAATTCTGGGTCAGTGTGGGTGGGGTAAAACAAAAATAGCTCAAATTATTTGAAGATTTCTGTTCCTTCCAAGACAAATGATCTGTACTCGCTCTAAGATTTATGAATTTGTTCCTTGTTTGGAAAGTAATTGAGTTCACTTCTTAATCATTTATTTCCTGTTAAATAAAAAATAAAAAATTCTAAGAACTCTGGCTTGCATAATCATCTTAAGTGTTTACATTGTTTTTTTTTTGTTTTTTTATTTTATTTCACCTTTATTTAACCAGGTAGGCTAGTTGAGAACAAGTTCTCATTTACAACTGCGACCTGGCCAAGATAAAGCATAGCAGTGTGAACAGACAACACAGAGTTACACATGGAGTAAACAATTAACAAGTCAATAACACAGTAGAAAGAAAAAAGAAGGGGAGTCTATATACAATGTGTGCAAAAGGCATGAGGAGGTAGGCGAATAATTACAATATTGCAGATTAACACTGGATTGATAAATGATCATGTACAGGTAGAGATATTGGTGTGCAAAAGAGCAGAAAAGTAAATAAATAAAAACTGTGGGGATGAGGTAGGTGAAAATGGGTGGGCTATTTACCAATAGATTATGTACAGCTGCAGCGATCGGTTAGCTGCTCAGATAGCTGATGTTTGAAGTTGGTGAGGGAGATAAAGGTCTCCAACTTCAGCGATTTTTGCAATTCGTTCCAGTCACAGGCAGCAGAGTACTGGAACGAAAGGCGGCCGAATGAGGTGTTGGCTTTAGGGATGATCAGTGAGATACACCTGCTGGAGCGCGTGCTACGGATGGGTGTTGCCATCGTGACCAGTGAACTGAGATAAGGCGGAGCTTTACCTAGCATGGCCTTGTAGACGACCTGGAGCCAGTGGGTCTTGCGACGAATATGTAGCGAGGGCCAGCCGACTAGAGCATACAAGTCGCAGTGGTGGGTTGTAAATATACCATCATAAAAGCCTTGTGTATTCACCATGTGTTACGTCCTGGTAAATGCTAAATGTGAAAGAGACAGACCCTGATATGATGTGCCATCTCATAAGCCTTATATCAGATGCAGAGGGGGGAAGATCTCAGTTCTCTTGGTATTGGTTGCCCTCTAGCTGTCAGCCTAGAGAACTCTGATTATGAAATAGAACCCAGCGTAGTCCATGCTTTCATGGACACAGGTCAAACAGAGACAGAAATGTTCATCAGCTCACTTGGACAGTTCTGATGACATTCCGGGACGTTTGGTTTTTACAGTTCACATTGTCCTGGAATAAATGAGATATGACGTGAGGCAGACAGACCTCAGACCTGGGACAAATACATAAGATGTCACGGTAATACTTTGAGGGGTGCTCGATTTATTTAGGTATTTTGGGACTCCTCCTTTTTTTTATCTGTTGGTTACATTGTACTGGGGGCAAACCAAATGAAGCACAGCTCAAGCTTTTGTAAGTGTTTACTCACACAATTTACTTGCGTCTTATGAGATGAGCAGTACTGTGACGTAGAAACACGGTCTATATAATGTCATGGAGATGTGCAATCCCTTGTTTTTCCAAGAACACGCTGTAGCCGTGTTTGTGCGTGGTGTTAAGACAAGTGTCATGTAGTTCACAAACATCTTAAAGCCGTGTGGATCATATCCTTTCTGTGTTCGTGACTATCCAGGAAAGCTATACTGTCGGTCTTTTAAGTGAGCTCTCACACATTTATTTGCACTATACGCAAACTCGCACAACACGCGAGAGTGCCATCGATTGTATTGAATGCTGTGTTTATGAAGCGCAGAGCAACACTTTTTCAAATGAAAAGGACCTCTTTTAAATGGCAATTAGGAAAAGAAACCTATGGTCCGGATTGACTTGAGCGTTATCGTGCACTAACAGTCGTAACCATACTGTAACTCACCCAAAGAATCAAAAGCGACATTTGCTAAACAAGCATAGCAACTTTGTTGTTAATGTTTTCCAATTGGAGGTCACGGAAAGTTTAGAGCAAGATGTATGATTTGAAATCCTTTTATGGTCTGAAGAGGGGATTTTTTTGAATGAGATATTGTGTGTCGGCAACGTAATTTTTCGCCCTCGGAATGGCCGATGGTGACCACAAATAGCTAGCTAGATTGAATTGATTGCAGGAAATGGCTCTGAAATGTGGAAGTGAAATTGTTTTGATATTTGTGCAACTGTAACATGACTCTCGTTTAAAAGAGCGAAAACAGAACATTTTATAAGTCCCCATTTCTTGGAAATATTAAAAAATATATTTTACAGTGTGGTGCTGAGATGTTCAATTGAACCAGACTTTTTTTGGGCGGCTTTAAATGGCTGGCGTTTGGCCAGGCCATATGAGAAGGTAATTAGAGGTAATTCTGACACATATTACACACTTTAGCCTTATTTTCCTTAGTGAAATGGCATGAACAAGTGCAATAATAGGACACGGAGCCAGGTTTTGTAAACCTACCGTTGAGACACCCATTTATGTAGCATTTTTCAGTGTTTTCCCCCCTCGGCGAACCATAGCATGCCTTGTTTCTTGCTGTGCCAAATCAGGATCCAGATAGCATCTCATCATCCAAGCCTGACTCTAGTTTTCCCCCCATCAGATTTTATTTTTCTTCAGATCACTGACCCACTCAAAACCAGCAGAGCTATGCCACTGGGCAGAGGGGTTGGCAGCAGGATTGTGCCCCCACCACCACCACCCGAAGCCAACCTTCATTCAGCCCCATCACTTCTCCCTCTCTTTATTTCTCTCTCTCTCACACTCACACACATACACATACACACACCTCGTGAAATTATTTGTGTCTTTTGGCAGCCAAACTGTTGCCTTTTGGTTCAGTAGCCTCTGTCATAGGGAACCATGGGTACCGAGGTACCGCCGCACACGGTTCCATTAGCACAGATTCCCAACATGCTTTGCCCACACCAATGACACCTGGGATACATTAAGATACATTAACCCTGGGCTTATGAACGAGGACCTTTCCAGTTCTGACAGAGTGTTACGCAATTTCCCCGGAGAGAGAGAGAGAGAGGTGATGGGGCTGAATAAAGGAACATTTTGCTGCCAACCGCTCTGCCCAGTGGCATAGCTCTGCTGGTTTTGAGTGGGTAAGGAGGGGACCAAGATATTGCCTATATATATATACATTAGCTGGTTTTAGAGAGACACCGAAGGGATGGAATAAATGTTTTTACTGTGTTCCTTTTATACATTGATGCACTGCTCTTCTAATAGGCTCTCTCTTGCTTCTTGTCTTTCTGCTTCAGGAGGATCAGGGAAGCAGCGACCCAAAGAACCAAAGAAGTCCAACAAGCAGAGGCTCCGGTTCCAGGCCCAGAACCAGCATAGTGACCACCTGGCCTCCATGAGCTCCAGCCAGTAGAGGACTGAGTCCCCCCCCCCCCCCCATCCCCCACCCCTTGGAACCTAAACAACACAAAGCTGCTAGCTGCTGCTCCACAAACCTCCACCCCCCCACCCCAGCACACAGTCACACTACACCATATTAATGACCCTACACATGTCTATGGTTGTAGTAAAGTACACATATGCCCTCTGTCCCTGTCTCTCTCTGTCTTCTACTGCTTCCCTCGTACCGCATCGTAGTGTGCCGCTGACAGATCAGCCAATCAGCTCCCCTCTTTTGACCCCACTGTGACATCATAGAACTCATAGAAACACTTGTTCCTTTTGCTCACACGCCATGTACGTCTGGGGAGAACAAATCAACGAGGGGAGACCGACACACACCGACTGACAGACGGAGGACGCGAAAGAGCAGGAGAATGAGGAATGAGATGGATGTTGATAGTAGTGGTGACGGTCCAGCGATGGGGGCAATGGAAGACGACGACTCTGACGGAGAGAGGAAGAACGTGCGAAGAGAGAGAATGAGAGGGTGATCAAGAGAAGAGGAGAGATTTGGCAGAAGGCTGACGACTATTAAGTGACATCTTGAAATAATTGAGACTTTTCTGTATTTATTTCAAAGCAAACTCTTATTTTCCCTCATTGGAGGCGGAGTGTTCCATGTATGGCCTTTTTGTTCATTGTGTACATTTTTTGAGAGTCATGTTAAGAAATACCATGCGTAGTTGCAATGTATTTTATTCTCAGCACAAAATGTTTACGTCCAGAACCCGCTTTAATGCTCTAACTGTATGCTGTGGATAAAGACATGTTAGTTGTTCGACTTAGCATGACAACAAACTCATGTGTACATAGTTGATGAGTTCGTCTAATTATAAAACATATTACTGTATTTTCGGTATTGACTCCTCCCAGCGTTCTAAATGTTTCAGAGAAAAGGATGTAATACCAAGCTACAGATTCAAAAAAAGACTGAAAACGAAATAATAAACATAGCCAACACATAGCTATTACATTTATATGGTATATATTTGATTTATTTATTGATTCTATTTTGTACTTTTGTGTTCGGTGACAATTTTGTCTCGTACTGTTACTCCTCTGTGCTGAAATATGATTTGAATCCCACAATACAGATATCTTTAAAAGAGCCTCTTGTTTGTGTCTGGTCATGCGAAACAGTTTGAGTGTTGCGTCGCGTTCATGTGGTCTCATCTACTGATTTCAATGTTTCAACAACGGCAAAACTAAAGTGCGTACTTTGTTTGACATTCTTTAGGTTTGATATTCAGGGTTCGACAAATACATGGTCATAGGACTACATATGTGTTCGATTAAAATACATTTCATGTGACTGTTGATGTAACTTTTCAGTCTTACGGTTCATGGCCAGCTAGGAGCGCTAGCTTTAGCTTGTCCCTCTCCTGCATTAGTATATAATTATGTAATTTGAAAAACATTTGTGATATCAATCATGCAATGTGCACTGCGTGACACAAGCTGCCTTCGAGCCAGGGAGATTCGATATGGTCAATTGACCGTGACAGCATGACGTCACTGTGAGCGGCCTGTAAGCCATCTTGACTTGACGTGTCCTCACGGATGGTGCAATGCCACAGTGTGATGTCACCACCGTATCATGCATTTCCACCCTCATTATCTTACACATGATTTGGCAATAGAACTGCCTACTGTGCTTCCTTCACACACACACACACACACACACACACACACACACACACACACACACACACATTCACCCCCTCTTTATTTGAGCAAACATTAGATCTCATTCATTTTCAGGGTTTCAAAACATCAAATAAGTATAAAAATCCAAAATCTGCTGGCTTGCCAAGAAAGGTTTAACGCCAGTCATGGCTAATTAACCTAGTGATGCTTACTGTGTAATCATTGCCCCTTAAAAAATGTGAGGCTGTATCTGCCAGACAGCTTATGGACGCACAGTAGCGAATGAAACAACGTTGTGTCCTATATCATCCTGGGAGACACCGACCGCAGGCTTCCTTTTCCTAGTAATCCTCTGAAGTCACACATGATTTTTCCAGAGGGAAAGAGGCGACGGTGTTGATGCTCAAATAACCCATAATACCCGGTTCGCCCATGTAGCCTTCTCGGAGAAGGAGTGAAACAAACCTCTTGCAGTGAAACAGTAGCCTCAGCTAGGAATGGCGAAGGCCTCAACATACAGTATGGTCTTTCACAGGTGTTGGAAAGGAGCACGGAGAAGGATGTTTGACGTGCTCTTCATTTTTACAGGTTAACACTTCCCTTAACCTTTCCCCTTGAAATGTAAGGTACTTATTGTCATAAAAGGGGAATATCATCTTTGATGCACCTTATATAAATGAGAGATATCCATAAAGCCTAGAGTGCAGAACAGTGAAAGAATGGAAATGTAAAAGTAATACTAAGTGTTTTAAAAGACATCTGCTGCTGGTTAAAAGTTAATGAACGATTTACAGATGTCATCCCTAGGGCCAGACTGTCACTGTTTCAGACTGGGAATGAACTGCATTGAAGTGGATTCATTAAGGAGAAGACCACCAACACCACTGAAACACTACACAAGGTCTAGTGGGGGGGGGGAAACTAAGTGCACACTGGAGAATCTCCCTTACCTTTCCGTTTGCAATTATTCCTCTGTCTTTCATCCATTCTGGGTGTATTTGTGTCGTCGGTGAGAAACTGCATTCAGGGTTTCTTTAATGTCGGCTAGTGCATCAACGTTCACCCAGACATCAGAAGGTAGCCCGGCTGATCCCTTTTTATTAGTGAAACCACTTCTGTAAACTTTGAGGCAGCTTAAAGGAAGCGTCTGTGTTTCTCACTCTCTGTGTGTGTGTGTGTGTGTGTGTGTGTGTGTGTGTGTGTGTGTGTGTGTGTGTGTGTGTGTGTGTGTGTGTGTGTGTGTGTGTGTGTGTGTGTGTGTGTGTGTGTGTGTGTGTGTGTGTGTGTGTGTGTGTGTGTGTGTGTGTGTGTGTGTGTGGTTGAAGGACATAGTTAGGTGGTTGAGGCTGACGCTCCCTTTTAATGTGACTGGGTGCATTTTCATTAGTTCAGTTCAGTCCTATTATTAAAGCCCACTTCAAAGGCCCAACAAGTGAAACCACAAACAGGAAATGTCGCAGTGGGCTCTGCACACTAGAGATCTATACTGTAAAGTAGTGTTAAAGGGATATTTCACCTAAATTGTATACTAATATCAAGTTTTGACAGGTCACCAAAATGCCCAAATCATGTCATTTTGTAAATTTGGTTACTATATCTTTAGTGACGGTGTATCTTGCAGGTAACAAAGGTAAACGCCAATTTGTGCTCCGAATGGAGGTTGTGATGCAATTGCAGAACCTCCGGAGGCATGAAGAGGCCAAATTGAGTTGCACGCTGCATCGCCGTGCGCCTCCCAAATGTTGTGACAATATGGAGGGCTCCGTATTGCTCCGAATTGACATGATTGGTTGACGGTAGGTGGGGTTGGGAGGTCCTGTATAAACACAAACTCACCTGCTTGACAACAGTTCTGCTCAACAGCTCTGCGCTGCTCTGCGAAGCGCAAGTAGTAAGAATGCCCTGACTTCCGCAGAGGCTGTATCACCATAAATGCTGCACGTCCAATGTAGATGTCGGATTGAACATGCAGCGCCTTTAAGGTTTTTTTAAGCATACATATATTGCAGTCCCTCTCTTCAGCTACTTCAAATGTGCAGCACTTTGTGAGTGACACATTCGTTCCAACCCCAGATGGCAGAAGTGGAAGTTATGACATCGGTGGGTTAAAAACATTGCCCGGGACAATAAACGTTGAAATCATTTGCTGTGTTTAATAACTATATAATTGGGCATCGGTTGCCCTTTGAGCTGAAGGAAATCTGGAACTATTAGCGTTCACATGGGCTATGATGACGCTTGGCATGGCCTGTTGCAGGCAGCACAGAGTAGGTACAATGAAACCAGTCTAAGGCTTTCTACAAGTTTACCATATGTCAGCTATCATATGCAGAGGCACAGAATGAAGACAAAAACGCCATGTCTTTCATCCACCAAATTCGGACAAATTCCCTCATAATTGCAAAATGGTATCCGGTATCCACATCCATTTGAAAAGCAGATTGGCTTCATTAAGAAAAAGTTGCTAAGTAACACGTTTATTACAGGCATAAATAAATATGTAAATAAAAGGTAATTGTCTGTGACCCTCTGCGTTCTCGGGAGACAAATCGGATGGGTAATTGAAAGGGACCAGGCCCGGTAATGGGACTCCATAGCTAATGCTGGTGTGTGTGGCTCAGTCGGTAGAGCATGGCGCTTGCAACGCCAAGCGTCGTGGGTTCGATTCCCGCTGGGGCCACCCATATGTAAAAGTAGTAGTGGCCCCAGCCGACTTGTAAGTCGCTTTGGACAAAAGCGTCTGCTAAATGGGATATATTTATATATATTTTCTGCCTGAGTGCAGCTGAAGTGAGGCTTTGAAGGTGGCTATCTTAGGCAGTGCTCGTGATTATAGCTGTCAGACCGCTTATATCTGTCCCTACTGCTGGAGAGAGATGGACCAACCTAATGACTCTTACTGAAGACAATTGTTTCCTGTTTACACTGTGCGTCATCATGTTCTGTTTGATTCTTTCAAATGGCCAGTCTTCGACTTTGTCAAGCAGGGGGGTATTTGTCATGTCCAGACTTCGACTTTGTCAAGTAGAGGGATATTTGTCATGCCCAGACTTCGACTTTGTCAAGCAGGGGGATATTTGTCATGTCCAGATTTCGACTTTGTCAAGTAGGGGGATATTTGTCATGTCCAGACTTCGACTTTGTCAAGTAGGGGGATATTTGTCATGTCCAGACTTCGACTTTGTCAAGTAGGGAGATATTTGTCAAGTAGGGGGATATACTGTATATGACTTATTTCCTTAGGCTGTGTTTCTTAAGTTACATTTCAACAGGTGCAGAATATATTATATTCCTGACCTGGTATGAGGTTTCCTTAGGGGCTTGGCAGTTGTTTTCGGTCTGTTTCACCTAACATTCCTCTTCTCCTTTCCAATGACTCATTTTGCTGATGGTGTACCACCACCAGCAGCACCATGGAGAGAGTGTTGCTTTTTTTCTTCTCAAGTTCAATAAATCAACAGTGAGGCCCAAACAATGAAAACACACAACCATTTCCCCTTACCTCCACCTACCTTCACCTGAGGGAAATAAGCACAGGGACCCTGTCCTTCCATTCAGGATGTGACACACATGGTCTTTATGACCCCAGCTGAATCATACTGTGCACTTAAAAAACATTAGTGATTACCGAGCGGAGCAAACAATTCCCCTTACAGGCAGACAGAGAGCCATGGGCATAACTAACTGCGTTTAGCTCGGGAGCCAGCTGGTGAGGACGTCCACGAAGACTACTATTTTCCCCCTTTTTTTTGGCAGCCCTTCTCCATTCATTGACTTTTTATATGTGCCTAGTAGCCGCGTTACCACTGGTTTCAAGGGAGAATTCATCAACAACAGCTCTCATTAAACCATGTTAAGACCACTCGTGTTGGATATAAGGTGACCAGCATAGGCCCATAAGGGCCATGTCTGTTCCACGGAGCTGACACAAGTGGCCCCTCAAGAAATGGGTGTCCTTTATCATGTAGGGGAGCACAGGTTCCAGGGGGGCCATTTGAGCATGAGAGCCAAGAGTCGTGCATTCATGGTGAGAGGGGTTAAGGGTGGTTAGGAGGGTATAAGTAAAGTAGAGGGTAATGGGGTCTCATTGTCCTGGAATGCTCGTCCCACCTTCCCCCATGACTCCATTGAGAGGGGGATTATGCAGCGCCATGCTTCATATTCAACCTCTGCCTCGACTTGGAGGATCTTGAGTGGAAATCTTCATCCAGTCACACCACACACATAAACACACATATGCACGCACGCACGCACGCGTGCACACACACTCACAAGCATCACCACACATAATCTACACCACAATAAGGAGCCTGTTGTTTCCTGCTTCCAGCCAGCGATGGGGGTCTCCTCTTAGACGTGGTAGGTGTGGGTCTGGTCTGGGCTGGAACCGGGCCAGGATGCAGCAGGGTGTCATGGCTGCTGTCTCTCCTGACTCCTCTGTTGTCTGGAGCCATGGAGCCAGCCATAGAACACCCTCCACTCCATCAGCCCCCGCTCAGACTCCCGCCTGCCCGTCAGTCCTCCTCAGCAGCCAGCGCCAGCTTTCATTGGCTGCATTGTGCGGTGGGTCTCAGAAATGGGTTTAATCAACTAGCCATAGGGGAGGTCGTGACCTCATGTCAATGGTTCCCAGGTCTGGGTGTGAAGTGTGATCTGTGGTTCAATCACTAGTTCACACTGAGGACTTATTTTTGGTTAAAGTGATCAATTATATGAAAGTAATGACTAATGGGAGGTAACCTGACAGACAGCGCAATCCATATAACTGCACATTATCCACAACAATTCATTTAAATTAATAATTAAATGAATAATCATCTCAAGGCACTGGTTATTGCAAGGCAGCATAGTTCCTCTGCTTCTAGAACAGGGAAAGATTGCAAATGCTTGTAATCTGTAATCTATAAGTGTGTGTGTGAACATAACAGGCGATGTGTGTGTGTGTGTGTGTGTGTGTGTGTGTGTGTGTGTGTGTGTGTGTGTGTGTGTGTGTGTGTGTGTGTGTGTGTGTGTATTTTAATGTGGTCGTCTAATTATCACAGTGATTTGTTTTTACAGTAGGCTGAACAAATCCACCTACCAAGTCTCAAATTGCCAAACAAACATACAGTAGATTTTCTGGGATATAAATCAATAGCATGTACTTATTCTCTGGGAAAGTGGAGGAATTAGCAATTAATACATCGGAGCTGAGATATAAATGCTATATTCAGGCTGTACTATCAAATCCTCACTAAAGTACTTCAGCAGGATCGCCAGTAGCGTTTAACAGGTTTTGTAAAGCATCCAGTGAAGAGTGTCTGCTAATCAAATGACTAACAATGATAGCATCCTGTGGGATCCTCAGTTTGCTGCCCTGCGTGGAAATTTCTTCACTTAAAAACACTGCCGTGAAGATTTATAGAGCCAGTATACTGGAGCAAACCAATGAGACAGACATTTAATTGCTGTTGCCTGCCTGGCTTGTATGCATTGTGTGAAATAAAATAAACCACATGGTCTGTGTGTGTGTGTGTGTGCATGCCTGTTTGTGCATTCCCGCGTGTGTGTGCTCGCAAGACAGCTGCCGGACCTAGCTCTCTGACTGCATTGTCTGTCTCCCTGTGTGGCTCGGCTTGGCAGCGGTTGTGCTGGTACGGGGGTGTACAGCAGGCATCTGTCTGGGCGCGAAGCATGGCAGTGTACTGTTCAACCCCCTGCAATGGCTGGCTGCTCTGAGGTCTGTCTATGAGAGTGGGAGTCTAGCAGGCAGGCTCCAGTCTCTGTGGTGGGGTTAAGCCCCAAACCAATAGGCTTATGGAGACCATGGGTTTACTAGTGCCCACACACATACGCCATTGACAACCACTCACAATCAGACAGATCACACATATGCCACAGCAACTGGCAGCTGATTACAATGTGTGAACACACAATGCCTTAACCTCTCTGGCCTATGTCCGTGTCACGCATCTGTTCGTGCGGCCATGCCACTGAATCTCAGTCTATGTTTTCTATACATTTTTTCACTAAATTAAACACCATGCCATTAATGAATTTAGTGGTCATTATAACGGCGAGGTGCGATCCATCCATGCCTAACATAATACAATAGCACACATGCCACCCTGGCCAACAGCCCTATCTCCCTGTTGGTGAACAAATTAAGGAGAGTGGGGCTGTGTGTTATCTTTTACCATATCTAATGTGTTATATACTCCTACATTCATTTCACATTTCCACAAACTTCAAAGTGTTTCCTTTCAAATGGTATCAATAATATGCATATCCTTGCTTATATCCTTGAGCTACAGGTAGTTAGATTTGGGTATGTTATTTTAGACAAAAATTGAAAAAAGGGGCAGATCCTATTAATAATGTTTACATACTGCTTTACTCATCTCATATGCATATACTGTATTTTAGTCAATGCCACTTTGACATGGCTCATCCTAATATTTATATATTTCTTAATTCCCTTCCTTTAGATTTGTGTGTATTGTGGGGAATTGTTTGATCTTGCACTTTTGGAGCTAGGAACACAAGCATTTCGCTACACCCGCAATAACATTTGCTACATTTGCTAAATATGTGTATGTGACCAATACAATTGGATTTGATGTCCTGGTAAAAAAAATAAAAAGAATAACACAACCATTCACTACCCACATTGACTAAAAGTTTCTCTCCCTGAAACAACTCAAAACGGTTCTAGAAGGTGGGAGCAAATCATTGACGATGGTTGATATGGTAAATCACCAACAGGCTATCAAGAGATTCGACAAAGCACTAGGTCAATGCAGGGCTGAATTACCTCATGGTTGTGGGCACACCACAACTGGGTAACACAGCTCAAACTGTCAACCGTTTCCAGACCTGAGTCCACCAGTAATGAGCTCTAGACAAACAGCCTGCTGAAGGTATGTCAAGTGTTGGATAAGTGAGGTTCTTTTGGATTTGGGTTGAGCAGGCAGAGTGAAGTAGAGACCAAACAATGTTTTTTTTTAAATGTATATAAAATAAAAAATAAAAACGCATAGTTTAAAATACCGAAATCATCAAACCAAACACAAAGGGAAAACAGGAAGTGATGCAGTCCAGGAGGCAGGTGTCCAATTTCTAAAGTTCTCCATAGCTCAAACAACTCCGTTATCCATGTGCACTAAGCAAATTACTCCATTACCTCTCTGCACTCAGGGACCCGCCATTATCTCTCTGCACACAAGGACCTGTCATTATTTCTCTGCACACAAGGACCTGCCAGTATCTCTCTGCACACAAGGACCCCCCCATTGGCTCTCTGCACACAAGGACCTGCCATTGGCTCTCTGCACACAAGGACCCCCCCATTGGCTCTCTGCACACAAGGACCTGCCATTAGCTCTCTACACACAAGCACCTGCCATACCTGTGGACTGCATTCACTTCCTGTGGACAGCCACCTAGAACACCAAAAGAGTAGGTTTTTATACACATTGAAGTCACATAATCAGTTCAATTGTCCAATGAAAATGCTTGCTGCATTAGTTGAATGAAAAGGGGCCATCAGTCACACCTGTGACAGTTACTCCTCACATCCAACATGGTCCCATTAGAATATGTCATCTTGAGGCATGAGGTCTTGCTACCAGGAATACATGTCTCCAGGGATTATTTTGTTTTCAGGATAATTTGCAAACTGCTCACCATTAGAGCAGGGCTCCCCAACTGGCGGCCCAAGGGACACATTGGACCCCCCCCCCCCCCCCAATTTTAAAAATAATCCATAATTTTCATTGTTTGGACATCCAAGTAACCAAAAATGTGGAAATCTGCATTCCCATGCATAATAGTGATCGTACTGGTGATCGTATACAAATGTAAGCAAGGTTTGAAATGATTTGAAATTATTTTAGTCAACAGCTATTTGCAGTCAATTTGCAGTCTATACATTATATTATTTTATTATTTGTAATTATGATCCAGCCCCCCAACCATCAGCTCAAGAAAAAACATTGTTCCGCGGCTGAATCGACATATAGTTGATGATCCCTGCGTTAGAGGAAGTCAAAGTAATCTTGGAAGAGGGGGTGGGGTTATTCCGCTCTCATCTATGTTTTTTCATTGGTTGAAGCAGCCTCTTCCTTGGTACAAAGGTCACGCTCTCACTCACACACGTACATGCATACACGCACGTATGGTATACTGTCCTCAAATATAGTGACATTTAACATAGTGACACCCAAGCTGACCTATTAGCTACAGTATGTCACTTATGGTGGGTAACGTCACATCAGAGTAAAGGTGAACAAAGGGCAACTAGGGGGAACTTCTCTCCACAATTCACATTGTAGGCTAATGTGCTTCTTTTCTCTCCTTCCTCTGGCAATGTGCACAGCCACGGATAAAAAGACGTTGTGACATGGGAACTCTGCCAAGGCATCTGTAAACACAGGAAGAGAATTCAATGGGAGACCGGTGTAATTAGTCTAATAAATGTTTTAACGTGGATGTATTGGAAACAAAGCAGAGCTTATTGCAGCACGCATGGCTTTTATTGTGAGACCTTGTAAGCGGATTGATGTCTTCTGCTCCGAGTCAAAGGGCTCTCTCATTCGGTGGCAATGAAACTAGTTCACGGGAGCACTTGCACTCACAAAACCGGTGTTCTACTACTGAGGAAGCAAAATGTGGAACTGCTCTCCTGTTTTTAATAATATGAGGATGCAATAAAAATGCGTGTATGGATTTTGTTTTAATTCAAGACCTTTTTTTTAATGATCTCATTAACCCCGATAAAAGATATATGAATGAAAAGTGGATGAGGGATTACAAAAGGAGAGCATGCTGATTTGATTCCGTTTTTGAACGATGTGCTAAGTAACATGGACGCTTGTTTGAAGCATCCATTAAAAAAGCCATGTGAGACTGTATGAATGGTGGTATGTAGAGTTTACTGAGGTACTGAGCAGGGTGACATGTTTCTGGTTTAATACTGTTACAATAGGCTGTCATGCTCATTACCGAGGAGGCGGCTGTACTGGTTAGGAACAGCTTGCCCAGAGCCTCTGGTAAGGACCTGCACACACACCAGACTGCCCTCCTTTAATAATGGGCTGGGGCTGCCAGTTAGTGCTTTGCTGGTTCCTGCCCTATAGATGTGGCTTTTGAGAGGGTGTCGGGGGGGGGTTGGAGGGGGCAGAGCGGGGGTCAGGCTCGCTCTCCACTGAGTGTCAGCTGGCCAAATTGCTGCCACATGAATGCATTGTGCACTTGTGATTGGGAAACTAAGGAAAATTTAAAAAAACATTTAAAATGGCTTCCTATGGCGCATAATTGAGCCCTAACGGGACACGGTTGAACTTGAACGCATCTTTTGCATCTACACAATCCAAGCTCGAGGGATGAACAGTGTGTAGACACAACACAACCATCTAAGCAGGGGTCTCTGAGCATGGAAGACGGAGGGTGAGGTATGTGAGAGGAGCTGGTCACATCATGGCCACCATGTGGATCCATCCAGTTACACAAGTTGTGTTGGTCTCTTATTTACTATGTCCTGTGCAGTGTTGGGGAGTAGTGAACTAACTACATGTATTTCAACTAGTCATTTAACTACATTTTGCAGTAGCTTGGTGGTACAGTAGTTGAACTAAATTCAAATATTGGTAGTGTTTTCAGTAGTTAATTACTTTCTTGCCATGTAGCGTGTAGCTAACTTCTGGAGCAACACAAGCATTTCCTTTCCTTTTTGGGCATCAGACCTGCCTAATTCTCATTTGAAACAATGTTTTTGTGTTTAATGGGATAAATTACACATTCTATTAACATCTGACTACAGAGTGATTTGTTCTTGCAATTTGTATTCTATGACATTTCAAGATTCTATATGATTTTATCTTTCATGAAGTAAAAGTAGCTTTAGTTAAGTAAACTATATTTTTGTTATTGGTAGCTTTAGTGTAGATTAACTTCTTCTAGTGTGAAGTAATTGGTAGCTTGGTAAACTACATTTTGAGAGTAGCTTCCCCAACTCTGGTCCTGTACTGCTTAATTAACCCCCGACGGGCTAACGTCATCAAGCTCAACTTTTTACATCTTCCTTTCTTGATGGAGGCAGATATATTTAGCCATTTAGTGTGGCACTGTGGGGTGGTTGTTTAGAGGAGTTTGCTGTGCGCCGTGGCCTTCTCAGTTGTAGATTACAGTTGAAGTTGTAAAAATGTTTGTGAAGTGAAAACCTCTCAGAGCTGTGGTGCTCGTGCCAAAAAATGGTCTTCACAGCAGCCCTCAAGTTTGTTCAGCTATCTATCTACCCAAGGGAATCACACACACACCTGCTCTTATTTTAGCTGTCAATGACCCCAAGTATTAAACCTTTTCACTACTAAAGCACCTAAAAACCATGTCTACATAACTATGCTGTAAAGTAAGAAGCTTAACCTCAGGCAAGCCAATAAACATCCTATATTCATTCAATGTCTCTCTAGTGGTGGAAATAGCTTGTTGTGGAATCTCCATCCTCTGTCTACATCTCATTCGTTTACTACTGTAAGCCTAGCCTACCTACTTGACTAGAATTAGCCTGAGATCTTAATTTGCTTGCAAAGTTAAGTCATCAAAATAACTCGGGAAAACAGACTCGTAAAGACATACACTAGCATTTCTATGACATTATGGAGACATTCACAATGCTTAGTCTTGTCTTGCAGCCGCGCAGCACTATTTAGTAAGCAAAATGGCTCTTTCAACACCACGTTATGTCCTTCTTTCGTTGGTTTCTCGTCCCACCATGTCTTCCAGCATGCTGTCAAAATGAGGCACATTGGAAATAGCTCCTATTCGATCCATGTCGCTTTACACCCAGCTTTTATAACGTAACGTGGCAACTATTACATGGTAAGGGACTAATGCTATATTTTCTCAGCTGGAACGTGGGAATTGCACCGCGGACACGGAGCAGTCTCGAGTCTCAGTAAATTAGTGCGTGAAGCTAAGTGAAAAGTGAGCCGCTTGCCAGCCCAGCGCCGCGCTGGTTTGTGATCCATGGGGAACCCGCTGCCCACATGTTATGAGAGGGAGGGAGTTGCGAGGGATTGAGAGAACCTATAGTGAAACGAAGTCCTCTTTCACTGGAGAGACACTCAAAACCCAGACCCTCTGACAGCTCGGAAATACTCATTTTAATATGGGGGAAAAGTGGATTTGGCCAGACAGTTTCGTTCTTCATGTGGAAACTCATCTGTCCTGACTCTCGTCTCTCTCTGATGTGAGGCACCCAGTGACTTTAGGAAGAGGAGATCATATTCGGACAAGCACGGAGTTAGGTCACGTAAAGGAAGGTTCTTCTGAGGTCTGGTAATACAGGGTGTGGGTCAGAGGCCATAGAGGGAGCTGGAGACATGGGTTTGAGAGGCAGGTTTGAGTGGCTCACAGGCTTCAGCATTCTACACTATCCTGCTCTGATGTGCATCTTTCACATATGCCTCTCTATTGGTCTTTACTTAATCAAACCTTGAGTTTCTGGGACTAAAATCTGTACACTGTAAGAATGCAGATGTGAAATGTAATGTTTTATTTAAGCTACATTGACATAAGAATGTGGACACCCCTTCAAATGAGAGGATTTGGCTATTTTCCGCCCCACCGTTGCTGACAGGTGTATACAGTCGATAGACACACATTGGCAGTAGAATGGCCCATACTGAAGAGCTCAGTGACTTTCAACGTGGCACCTTCATAGAATTACACCTTTCCAACAAGTCAGGGGCAGATCAAATGTCTGCCCTGCTAGAGGTGCCCTGGTCAACTGTAAGTGCTGTTATTGTGAAGTGGAAACGTCTAGGAGCAATAAGGGCTCTGCTGCAAAGTGGTAAGCCACACAAGCTCGCAGAATGGGACCGCTGAGTGCCGAAGCGCGTAGCGTGTAAAAATCGTCTGTCCTCGGTTGCAACACTCACTACGGGTTCTAAACTGCCTCTGGGAGCAACGTCAGCACAAGAACTGTTCGTCGGGAGCTTCATGAAATGGGTTTCCATGGCCGAGCAGCCGTACACAAGCTTGATCACCATGAGCAATGCCAAACGTTGGCTGCAGTAGTGTAAAGCTCGCCGCCATTGGACTCTAGAGTGGAAATGAGTTCTCTGGATTGATGAATCACGCTTCACCATCTGGCAGTTGGAAGGACAATTTTGAGTTTGGCAGATGCCATGATAACGCTACCTGCCCGAATGCAAAGTGCCAAATGTAAAGTTTGGTGGAGGAGGAATAATGGTCTGAAGCATTTTTTCATGGTTCGGGCTAGACCCCTTAGTTTCAGTCAAGGGAAATCTTAACTCTACAGCATACAGATATTCTAGGCAACAGTTTAGGGAAGGCCCTTTCCTGTTTCAGCAGGACAATGCCTCCGTGAACAAATGGTTTGCAGAGATTGGTGTGGAAGAACTTGACTGGCCTGTACAGACCCCTGACCTCAACCCCATCGAACCCCTTTGGGATTAATTGGAACGCCGACTGTGACTGGCCTAATCGCCCAAAATCAGTGCCAGGCCTCACTAATGCTCTTGTGGCTGAATGGAAGCAAGTCCCCACAGCAATGTTCAAACATATAGTGGAAAGCCTTCCCAGAAAAGTGGAGACAAAGAATAAGAGTCCCTGATGAAATCAGAGCCACGATTGTGGACCATGTCATGAACCACGGTCTTACAATGGAAGAGGCTGGTCAGAGAGTACAGCCTAATGTAAACAGGTTCACAGTGTCATGTGTCACATGGAATTGACGCTGGAGAGACGAAGCAGGTACGTTGAGTCAAACATTTAATAAGGAACGGACATGGAACGAGACAGGAACAGCGTCAGCATACAAGAAAACAAAGACAACAAACAATCAATGCATCAGCAGGGAACAGAGCAGGGGAACTGACAAATATAGAGGAGGTAATAAACAGATTGATAAGTGAGTCCAGGTGAGTCCAATATCGCTGAAGCGCGTGATGACGGAAGGCAGGTGTGCGTAATTGATGGCAGGAGTGCGTGATGCCGGGCAGCCTGGCGCCCTCAAGTGCCAGGGGAGGAATGAGCGGGAGCAGACGTGACAGTCATCAATTGTGCAAACATTCAGTAGGGAAAATAGGTAAACATGTACTCGTTGTTTACTTCTGTTACAGCATTTCATTCACAACAATACAGAAAAGTTGTAAAGGTAAATGCAAGTCTGAAAATCACAATGTACCGTAAGATATTTATGAGGAATACACAGTAATACAGTAATACAGCACAATTTGAATACAATATACTATCTGTAACACGATCTATTGGTGAATTCTACATGTCATATATATTACTGCACAACGACCTCGTGCTGGTGGCAGAGCAGCAGTATTCAATCATCAGACATTTGCAACATGGTCATAGCCAACAATTCCATCAGTCTAAGAGAGATCCAAAGTGCAATCATAAATGGCAACCATATCTTGGCAAATCAATTCTGTCGGCATTTCCACAATAGACAGACTTTTGAAAAGAATCTAATGACTATGAAACAACTCTACAAGGTGCCATTTGAGAGGAATCGTGACAGAGTGAAGGAGCTGCAGTACCAGTATGTCCAAGTAGGAGCTGCGGTAGCAGTATGTCCAGGTAGGAGCTGTGGTAGCAGTATGTCCAGATAGGAGCTGCGGTACCAGTATGTCCAGATAGGAGCTGCGGTAGCAGCATGTCCAGGTAGGAGTTGCGGTAGCAGTATGTCCAGGTAGGAGCTGCGGTACCAGTATGTCCAGGTAGGAGCTGCGGTAGAAGTATGTCCAGGTAGGAGCTGCGGTACCAGTATGTCCAGGTAGGAGCTGCGGTAGAAGTATGTCCAGGTAGGAGCTGCGGTAGCAGTATGTCCAGGTAGGAGCTGCGGTAGCAGTATGTCCAGGTAGGAGCTGTGGTACCAGTATGTCCAGGTAGGAGCTGCGGTACCAGTATGTCCAGGTAGGAGCTGCGGTACCAGTATGTCCAGGTAGGAGCTGCGGTACCAGTATGTCCAGGTAGGAGCTACGGTACCAGTATGTCCAGGTAGGAGCTGCGGTACCACTATGTCCAGGTAGGAGCTGCGGTACCAGTATGTCCAGGTAGGAGCTGCGGTACCAGTATGTCCAGGTAGGAGCTACGGTACCAGTATGTCCAGGTAGGAGCTGCGGTACCAGTATGTCCAGGTAGGAGCTGCGGTAGCAGTATGTCCAGGTAGGAGCTGCGGTACCAGTATGTCCAGGTAGGAGCTGCGGTACCAGTCTGTCCAGGTAGGAGCTGCGGTACCAGTATGTCCAGGTAGGAGCTACGGTACCAGTATGTCCAGGTAGGAGCTGCGGTACCAGTATGTCCAGGTAGGAGCTGCGGTACCAGTATGTCCAGGTAGGAGCTGCGGTACCAGTATGTCCAGGTAGGAGCTGCGGTACCAGTATGTCCAGGTAGGAGCTGCGGTAGCAGTATGTCCAGGTAGGAGCTGCGGTACCAGTATGTCCAGGTAGGAGTTGCGGTACCAGTATGTCCAGGTAGGAGCTGCGGTACCAGTATGTCCAGGTAGGAGCTGCGGTACCAGTATGTCCAGGTAGGAGCTGCGGTAGCAGTATGTCCAGGTAGGAGCTGCGGTACCAGTATGTCCAGGTAGGAGCTGCAGTAGCAGTATGTCCAGGTAGGAGCTGCGGTACCAGTATGTCCAGGTAGGAGCTGCGGTACCAGTATGTCCAGGTAAGAGCTGCGGTACCAGTATGTCCAGGTAGGAGCTGCGGTAGAAGTATGTCCAGGTAGGAGCTGCGGTACCAGTATGTCCAGGTAGGAGCTGCGGTAGCAGTATGTCCAGGTAGGAGCTGTGGTACCAGTATGTCCAGGTAGGAGCTGCGGTACCAGTATGTCCAGGTAGGAGCTGCGGTACCAGTATGTCCAGGTAGGAGCTGCGGTACCAGTATGTCCAGGTAGGAGCTACGGTACCAGTATGTCCAGGTAGGAGCTGCGGTACCACTATGTCCAGGTAGGAGCTGCGGTACCAGTATGTCCAGGTAGGAGCTGCGGTACCAGTATGTCCAGGTAGGAGCTACGGTACCAGTATGTCCAGGTAGGAGCTGCGGTACCAGTATGTCCAGGTAGGAGCTGCGGTAGCAGTATGTCCAGGTAGGAGCTGCGGTACCAGTATGTCCAGGTAGGAGCTGCGGTACCAGTCTGTCCAGGTAGGAGCTGCGGTACCAGTATGTCCAGGTAGGAGCTACGGTACCAGTATGTCCAGGTAGGAGCTGCGGTACCAGTATGTCCAGGTAGGAGCTGCGGTACCAGTATGTCCAGGTAGGAGCTGCGGTACCAGTATGTCCAGGTAGGAGCTACGGTACCAGTATGTCCAGGTAGGAGCTGCGGTACCAGTATGTCCAGGTAGGAGCTGCGGTACCAGTATGTCCAGGTAGGAGCTGCGGTACCAGTATGTCCAGGTAGGAGCTGCGGTACCAGTATGTCCAGGTAGGAGCTACGGTACCAGTATGTCCAGGTAGGAGCTGCGGTACCACTATGTCCAGGTAGGAGCTGCGGTACCAGTATGTCCAGGTAGGAGCTGCGGTACCAGTATGTCCAGGTAGGAGCTGCGGTACCAGTATGTCCAGGTAGGAGCTGCGGTACCAGTATGTCCAGGTAGGAGCTACGGTACCAGTATGTCCAGGTAGGAGCTGCGGTACCAGTATGTCCAGGTAGGAGCTGCGGTACCTGAATGTCCAGGTAGGAGCTGCGGTACCAGTATGTCAAGGTAGGAGCTGCGGTACCACTATGTCCAGGTAGGAGCTGCGGTACCAGTATGTCCAGGTAGGAGCTGCGGTACCAGTATGTCCAGGTAGGAGCTGCGGTACCAGTATGTCCAGGTAGGAGCTGCGGTACCAGTATGTCCAGGTAGGAGCTACGGTACCAGTATGTCCAGGTAGGAGCTGCGGTACCAGTATGTCCAGGTAGGAGCTGCGGTAGCAGTATGTCCAGGTAGGAGCTGCGGTACCAGTATGTCCAGGTAGGAGCTGCGGTAGCAGTATGTCCAGGTAGGAGCTGTGGTACCAGTATGTCCAGGTAGGAGCTGCGGTAGCAGTATGTCCAGGTAGGAGCTGCGGTAGCAGTATGTCCAGGTAGGATCTGCGGTAGCAGTATGTCCAGGTAGGATCTGCGGTAGCAGTATGTCCAGGTAGGATCTGCGGTAGCAGTATGTCCGGGTAGGACAATGCTGATGCATTGATTGTTTTTTGTCTTTGTTTTCTTGTATGCTGATGCTGTTCCTGTCTCGTTCCATGTCCGTTCCTTAGGTAGGAGCTGCACTAGCAGTATGTCCGGGTAGGAGCTGCACTAGCAGTATGTCCGGGTAGGAGCTGCGGTAGCAGTATGTTCAGGTAAACCATTGGTGTGCGCGTGGTATATTGTACAGGGAGTTTTACTGTACTTCAATGATGCCTGTATATACGTCTTGAAGTTGTAGATACCCATAAGAACAGAAAACACTTCTACTTTACTATACTCTGATTCTAGAATAGGCTATATAAAACTATCTTTATATTTTGTTTCTGTGTTACTATATAGAGAATAATGGAGCTGGAAGGACATGAAATGACCCACATTCTTGTTTTTGTGGACGAGACTGGGTTCAATCTGGCCAACGGCAGGAGACATGGCAACAATCTCATTGGACGCCGAGTCACAATTGGCACACCAGGCCAACATGGGGGCAATATTACAATGTGTGCTGCCATTTCTGAAAATGGTGTGAGCACACATATTCCACACATCGGGCACTATAACATCCAACTTCTCCTGGCCTTCCTCTATACACTTTACGGAGACCTAATACCAGAACACGAAAGAGGTTTAGTTATATTTGTCAAATGATGTCATTGTGTGGGATAATGTCAGCTTCCACCGAACCAACATCGTTAGGGAATGGTTTGCCGCGCATGAAAGGATAAGTGTAGTTTCTTCCACCATCCTCCCCATTCCTGAATCTGATAGAAGAGTTTTTCTCAGCATGGCGGTGGAAAGTATATGATTATCGGGCACAAGATCAGATGTCTCTGTTAGATGCCATGAAGGCTGCTTGTGAGGACATCACAGGTGATCATTGCAGGGGATGGTTGCGCCACGCAAGGAGATGTATCCCCCGGTGCCATCACAAGGGAAAACATCAGCCGTGATGTTGGCGAAAATCTCGGGCCAGACCAACAAGAGCAATATGATGTCCACCAAGAAGATGGGAATTTGTAGTGTTACGTACTGTGAGGAGGTACAATATATATATATATATTTTTAACAGAACTACTGCAGGTTTTTTTTTTTTTAGCATGGATATCATGTGGCACATTTTCTGTTTAATATATACAGTGGGGAGAACAAGAATTTGATACACTGCCAATTTTGCAGGTATTCCTACTTACAAAGCATGTCGAGGTCTGTCATTTTTATCATAGGTACACTTCAAATGTGAGAGACGGAATCTAAAACAAAAATACAGAAAATCACATTGTATGATTTTTAAGTAATTAATTAGCATTTTATTGCATGGCATAAGTATTTGATACATCAGAATCAGAAAAGCTGAACTTAATATTTGGTACAGAAACCTTTGTTTGCAATTACAGAGATCTTACGTTTCCTGTAGTTCTTGACCACGTTTGCACACACTGCAGCAGGGATTTTGGCCCACTCCTCCATACAGACCTTCTCCAGATCCTTCAGGTTTCGGGGCTGTCGCTGGGCAATACGGACTTTCAGCTCCCTCCAAAGATTTTCTATTGGGTTCAGGTCTGGAGACTGGCTAGGCCACTCCAGCACCCTGAGATGCTTCTTACGGAGCCACTCCTTTGTTGCCCTGGCTGTGTGTTTCGGGTCGTTGTCATGCTGGAAGACCCAACCACGACCCATCTTCAATGCTCTTACTGAGGGAAGGAGGTTGTTGGCCAAGATCTCGCGATACATGGCCCCATCCATCCTCCCCTCAATACGGTGCAGTCGACCTGTACCCTTTGCAGAAAAGCATCCCCAAAGAATGATGTTTCCACCTCCATGCTTCACGGTTGGGATGGTGTTCTTGGAGCTGTACTCAACTTCTTCGTCCTCCAAAAACGGCGAGTGGAGTTTAGACCAAAAAGCTCTATTTTTGTCTCATCAGACCACATGACCTTCTCCCATTCCTACTCTGGATCATCCAGATGGTCATTGGCAAACTTCAGACGGACCTGGACATGCGCTGGCTTGAGCAGTGGGACCATGCGTGCGCCTCAGGATTTTAATCCATGACGGCGTAGTGTGTTACTAATGGTTTTCTTTGAGACTGTGGTCCCAGCTCTCTTCAGGTCCTTGACCAGGTCCTGGACCAGGTCCTGTCGTGTAGTTCTGGGCTGGCCATTGTTTTATACAGGTAACGAGTTCAAACAGGTGCAGTTAACCTGTTGCGTCGCGCAATCCCGGATCCGGGATTCTATTTATAGCCTCAAGCTCATTAGCATAACGCAACGTTAACTATTCATGAAAATCGCAAATGAAAGCTTGACCTCATCTCAGATTTTCAAAATATGCTTTTCAACCATTGCTAAACAAGCATTTGTGGAAGAGTATTGATTGCTAACATAGCTATAAGCCTAGAATTCAGCCAGCAACATTTTCACAAAAACAAGAAAATAATTCAAATAAAATCATTTACCTTTGAAGAACTTCAGATGTTTTCAATGAGGAGACTCTCAGATAGCAAATGTTCAGTTTTTCAAAAAAATATTATTTGTGTAGGACAAATCGCTCCGTTTTGTTCACGTTTGGCTATGAAAAAAACCTGTATACAGTTATAGCCTCAAGCTCATTAGCATAATGTAACGTTAACGATTTCTGAAAATCGCAAATAAAATGAAAATAATGCACCTGCTCTAAAGCTTAGCCTTTTCTTAACAACACTGTCATCTCAGATTTTCAAAATATGCTTTTGAACCATCGCTATTCACTAATTTGTGTAAGAGTATGCTAAGCTAGCTTTTTGAATAGCATTTAGCACGCAACATTTTCACAAAAACCAGATAACCAAATAAATAAAATCATTTACCTTTGAAGAGCTTCGGATGTTTTCAATGAGGAGACTCTCAGTTACATAGCAAATGTTCAGTTTTTCCTGAAAGCATCTTTGTGTAGGAGAAATCGCTCCGTTTTGTACATCACATTTGGCTACCAAAACGAACCGAAAATTCAGTCACCAACAACGTCAAACTTTTTCTGAATTAACTCCATAATATCGACCGAAACATGGCAAACGTTGTTTGGAATCAATCCTCAAGGTGTTTTTTCACATATCTCTTCATTGATATATCGTTCGTGGAAGCCTGCTTTCTTCTCTGAATTCCATGGAAAAATACTTGCAGCTGAGGTTTGCGCACCAATTTTGGCGCAGGACACCGGGCGGACACCTGGTAAATGTGGTCTCTTATGGTCAATCTTCCAATGATATGCCTACAAATACGTCACAATGCTGCAGACACCTTGGGGAAACGACAGAAAGGGCAGACTCATTCCTCTCGCATTCACAGCCATATAAGGAGACAATGGAAAACGGAGCCTCAAAAATCCTGCTCATTTCCTGGATGCCGTTTCATCTTGGTTTTGCCTGTAGCTCACGTTCTAGGGCACGCACAGAAAATATCTTTGCAGTTCTGGAAACGTCAGAGTGTTTTCTTTCCAAAGCTACCAATTATATGCATAGTCGAGCATATTTTTGTGACAAAATATTGCGCTTAAAACGGGAACGTCTTTTTATCCAAAAATGATATAGCGCCCCTAGAGTTTCAAGAGGTTAATACAGGTAATGAGTGGAGAACAGGAGGGCTTCTTAAAGAAAAATGAACAGGTCTGTGAGAGCCGGAATTCTTACTGGTTGGTAGGTGATCAAATACTTATGTCATGCAATAAAATGCTAATTAATTACTTAAAAATCATACAATGTGATTTTCTGGATTTTTGTTTTAGATTCCGTCTCTCACAGTTGATGTGTACCTATGATAAAAATTACAGACCTCTTTGTAAGTAGGAAAACCTGCAAAATTGGCATTGTATCAAATACTTGTTCTCCCCACTGTATGACTTTACATGTAAGAAATATGTAAAAATGGTCATGCAAGTGTGAATTTTCTGTTTACATGTAGCACATTGCTACAAAATAAATGTACTGTATACATACAAATGTGCATATCCTTTTTCTGTGTACTACAGTATTGTACAGTATTGACTTTTCACAGTAATCGTTTACCTGCTGTTGAAATCGGTATCTAAAAAGCTCAGTGTGATACACAATAGCATTCAGTTAGACCAAACGGTCCTTTTTGTATAGTACTGGAAACAGTCAGCGTCAACAAAAAAGTAGACCAAAACTGACATTTGTACATCACAAACATTTCCAGGGTTGACTGCCATGGTGAAAAAACAGAAACATTTTGACCAGTACGGCTCACACGATGGCAAAAAAAAGTTTAATTTTGGTGGCATTGGCCAATTTAGTGACACAATAACTAGGTTTTGAAGCATGAATTAAATGTCTTGGGTGAGTTACTACATTTTTCAGACATACAATAGATGTCCCATAAAATAGTTGTGACAATTGCACTTTATTTATTTTATTTTACCTGGCAAGTCAGTTAAGAACAAATTCTTATTTTCAATGATGGCCTAGGAACAGTGGGTTAACTGCCTTGTTCAGGGGCAGAATGACAGCTTTGTACCTTGTCAGCTCAGGGATTCAAACTTGCAACCTTTTGGTTACTAGTCCAATGCTCTAACCACTAGGCTACCCTGCCGCCCCACTTACAGTTTAGAGAATGTTAAGACTGTTTCAAAAAAATGAGCCAAAGCGATTTAGAAGCTGTAATGCTCCTGATTTTGGAATGACGAGCAGGTATCCACATACTTTTGGCCATGTAGTGTATATCCGGTCATCTGTTTGGATTTAATAAGGCTCTACTTCTAGACTTAAATTGAATTTACTGATTGAAAGTCATTTTGGATATGAGCGTGTGTAAGAGCTTCTCATGTGGGGATCAATATCCTACATAGGATTGTTTTCTTTTCTCCAGAGTATGTTATTGCATGATATTCTGAAAACTCAAGGTTTGATTAGGAAAAGGTCTATCTAAACTGTGAAAACTGAGCACAAGAACAATTTACTCACATGGATTCTCATCTGTCCCCAGATAAGAATAAGGCTCACAAAATATACACCCTTTATGTACTGTAGAATATACATTACCCTGTACTTATGATTGCTACTGAAGCTGTTTTCCTTGAAGTTATTCAGTGAACTACTAAAAAATCAACACAAATATATGAACTTAGTGTTTTGATTATAATGGTGCCTTATTTAATACACATGTACGTTTTAATATTCAGCAGCTACGCAAACCTGCCCCCAGGGCATTCTTTGTTTTTAACTAAAGAGAAGAGAAAAAAACACCAAAAAAACATCCACATGCTAACATTTATACAGTGATTTCTTTTAATTGCCCTCTACTTTTTAATTTGCCTTGGACTAATGCTTTTAAAAGCGGTGCTGTAGGTATTTTATGGAAGTCGTACATAATTGCAGGACAGAGTTTTCCTAATTGCTGTGGCTTCATAGCCGCCCGGCTCCTTCCTACCTGACAACCTGTGTTATTTGTTTCATTCCCAATGTCAAACATGCCACATAGCATTTAGAGTTGGAACAGCAAGGGGAACACTTAGTGAGCTTCCTCCAGGTTCGAAGCTTCAAAGGATTACCGTGAATTAACGTGCCTAGATTCTGGGCGCCCGGGTTCAAGTCCAAAAGGAATCACGTTCAAATTGTAAAGTCATGGTTGATTTTTTCGGGTTGGACTTTAAACGCAGATGGCCTAATAGATATATGTGGAGGTGAAGGGGAAATAAAATATGTTTTATAGATTTCAATCTAAGCAGCCAGGAGGAAAAGGTGATATTTAGTTAAAGACTTCCAGTTATAATAAAGCTTCTGTCATAACAGTGAACATAAACTCTACTTGACAAGCTAAGTCCCTAACTCAGCCTCTCTGACATCTTGGATGTCTTCCTTCTTCCAGGGGAATACACGTCCGTTATTAAAGTAAACATCACACAAAGTGACAGTAACTATGGCTCTATCCAACAGCTTTCAGTTGAATGCCTCAATAAAACAAGCTATGACTTTTACTCTTCTGTCTTGATGGAAAACAATTCTGCACTGATGAGAAAAGCAACAAAGTAAATATCCTCCTAATATTTATGATTATGAGCTTCCAGTTCCTGTGCTGTCCAGAGACCCTATATCTCCCCCAGTGGCTGTGTGTCAGCTACACACTGGATGTCAGGAAGGCCAGCCAGGCCCCACATCTGCAGTAAACTAACTCTGCACTGCCACGCTTGACAGCTCCATCGTCTGTTAGCTACGATTACCATCCTCCTCCAACAGGAAAAAGAGAGAGAGAAGAACTAGAGAGTGAGGGAGAAAACGGAGAGTCGTTCTGGATGTTAGGAGAGAAAAAGGGTGAAAATAAGTGTTGTGCCGAGGAGTTATGGCTGGGGTTTGACCCCTCGTGCCTTCTGAGCCACAGTGCTACTGTATCTCATCCTCACTGCTGTAAAGACCTCTGTTTTATGGTCTCAATTTCCCATGTGAAAAACTAAGGAGCAGTCCCAGCCAGCAGATGTTCTGTTCTAGGTCCAAGTGTTTCTGCGTCTGATTCTCTCTCTCTCTCTCTCTCTCTCTCTCTCTCTCTCTCTCTATGGTTGAGGCTGACCCTTTTAATGCATGCATTTGCCTGCCTGCATGCATGTGGGAATTGTGTGTGTATTTACATCCTGGTATGTGCAAATGTTCAGGAACGGTAAGGTGAGAGGTGTTACGAGTTCCGCTGATCAAATCTTATTGGGTGGTAAAAACGTCTTGAAGAGTTAAGTGGCGGCAGTATTTTTGGATGAATTTGTGCGCTCAAAATAAACATGAACGCTTCATTAGAGGGCTAAATGGAAAGTGAGTGTTTATGGTCTCAATTACCACCTTTGCTTTAGTGCCTGCTTTAATCACAGCCATATCCCTCTAACACTCACCAGAACGCAATCTCCCACTGCAACACACATCAACACGGAGACTGGGAAGTTAGAGTTACTAAATGGCCATGAATTTGTCAGGAAGAGAACAGAAAATTGTGTAATGCAACTGCATACACCTTGGCCCACAGTGGATGTTGCGCCATACACATAGTACTGAAAACATCTATACTTTCAACAAAGAAATATATACACTAAGTATACAAGACGTTAAGAACACCTGCTCTTTCCATGACATAGACTGACCAGGTGAATCCAGGTGAAAGCTATGGTTAAGGAAGGATTTTTTAAGAGACAATTGAGACATGTATTGTGTATGTGTGTCATTCAGAGGGTGAATGGGGATGACAAAATATAGAATTTTCTTTGAACAGGGTATGGTTGTAGGTGCCAGACGCACTCCGGTTTGTGTCAAGAACTGCATCCCTGTGCAACTCAATATTAGGAAGGTGTTTCTAATGTTAGACATACTCAGTATACTGTATATCCGAATATGTGGTGTTTTTGGGGGGGTTGGTTGAAATGCCTTTAAGAAATGGAATCAAAACTATTCAGTATGTCAAATAAATATGTTGTAATCACCAGTAATATCAAGTGAGAAAACATCAAATGTTCTTTGGCACTCAACATTTCACATATACAGCCTGTAGTTCATCAAACTTAATCACCGTTCAATTCCAGTTTCACAAGAGCCCACAAGATCAAACTTGGGTAGAACATGTTTTGAGTTTCCTATCGCATGGTCTCGAACAACAATTCGGAGAAATTGAAACAATATGTGCCATATCAACACTTGCGGTCACTGAACCATCGCCACATAATGGGGTCATATTGTTTTCTGTTTCTGGCTGCCACAAGAGTCAGGCATTATGGTTCATGCTCATACATGCTCATACCAGTGACCCCATCTTGTGGACGTATTGTAGTAGGTAACCTCATGCTCTACAAATGGGAATTTACAGTGCATTCAGAAAGGATTGAGACCCCTTGACTTTTACCACAATTTGTTACGTTACAGCATTAATCTAAATGTTTTTTTCCCCTCATCAATCTACACACAAAGCAAAAACAGGTATTTAGAAATTGTTGCTAATTTATTACAATTATAAAAATTGAAATATGAAATTTACATAAGTATTCAAACCCTTTACTCTGTACTTTGTTGAAGCAGCTTTGTCAGTGATTACAGCCTTGAGTCTTCTTGGGTGTGACGGTACAAGCTTTGTACACCTGTATTTGGGGAGTTTCTCCCAATCTTCTCTGCAGATCCTCTCAAGCTCTGTCAGACTGGATGGGGAGCTTCGCTGCACAGCTATTTTCAGGTCTCCCCAGAGATTTTAGATCGGGTTCAAGTCCGGGCTCTGGCTGGACCACACAAGGACATTCAGAGACTTGTCCCGAAGCCAATCCTGCGTTGTCTTGGTTGTGTGCTTAGGGTCGTTGTCCTGTTGGACAGTGAACCTTTGCCCAAGTCTGAGGCCCTGAGCACTATGGAGCAGGTTTTCATCAAGGTTCCCTCTCTACTTTCATCCGTTTATCTTTCTCTTGATCCTGGCTAGTCTTCCAGTCCCTGCCGATTAAAACATCCCCCCCCAGCATGATGCTGCCACCACCATGCTTCACCGTAGGGATGGCGCCAGGTTTCCTCCAGATGTGACGCTTGGCATTCAGGCTGACGAGTTCAGTCTTGGTTTCATCTGACCAGAGATTCTTGTTTCTCTTGGTCTGAGAGTCTTTAGGTGCCTTTTGGAAAACTCCAAGTGGGCTGTCATGTGCCTTTTACTGAGGAGTGGTTTCTGTCTGATTGGTGGAGTTCTGCATAGATGGTTGTCCTTCTGGAAAGTTCTCCCATCTCCACAGATCAACTCTGGAGCTCTGCCAGAATGTCCACCGGGTTCTTGATCACCTCCCTGACCAAGGCCATTCTCCCCCTATTGCTCAGTTTGGCTGGGAGGCAAGCTTTAGGAAGAGTCTTGGTGGTTACAAACTTCTTCCATTTAAGATTGATGGAGGTCATTGTGTTCTTTGGGACTAGCGAACCAAGTTAGGCATTACTTACTATGCACTGAATGGAGCTGTATGCATGCTAGTGATGCTTAAGTAAAGACTTTCTCATCAACATTACCTTGGTCTTGTAAGAACAAACAGCACAGAAAACAGGGACCTTCATTGCTGCAGAAATATGTTGGTACAAACTTCTTCCATTTAAGAATGATGAAGGCCACTGTGTTCATGGGGACCTGCAATGCTGCAGACATTTTTTTGTTACCCTTCCCCAGATCTGTGCCTCGACACAATCCTGTGTCGGCGCTCTACGGACAATTCCTTCGACCTCATGGCTTGGTTTCTTGCTCTTACATGCACTGTCAACTGTGGGACGTTATATAGACAGGTGTGTGCCTTTCCAAATCATGTCCAATCAATAGAATTGACCACAAGTGGACTCCAATCAAGTTGTAGAAAAATCTCAAGGATGATCAATGGGAACAGAATGCACCTGAGCTCAATTTCTAGTCTCCATAGCAAAGCGTCTGAATACTTATGTAAATAAGGTATTTCTGATTTGATTTGTATACCATTTGCAAACATTTCTAAAAAACTGTTTTTGTTTTGCCATTATGGGGTATTGTGTGTAGGTTGATGAGGAAACAAGTCATTACGTCCCTTCCGTCTTCAAGAGAGCGAGAGTTGCACCCCTTCTGAAAAAACCTACACTCGATCCCTCCGATGTCAACAACTACAGACCAGTATCCCTTCTTTCTTTTCTCTCCAAAACTCTTGAACGTGCCGTCCTTGGCCAGCTCTCCCGCTATCTCTCTCAGAATGACCTTCTTGATCCAAGGTTTCAAGACTAGTCATTCAACTGAGACTGCTCTTCTCTGTATCACGGAGGCGCTCCGCACTGCTAAAGCTAACTCTATCTCCTCTGCTCTCATCCTTCTAGACCTATCGGCTGCCTTCGACACTGTGAACCATCAGATCCTCCTCTCCACCCTCTCCGAGTTGGGCATCTCCGGTGCGGCCCACGCTTGGATTGCGTCCTACCTGACAGGTCGCTCCTACCAGGTGGCGTGGCGAGAATCTGTCTCCTCGCCACGCGCTCTCACCACTGGTGTCCCCCAGGGCTCTGTTCTAGGCCCTCTCCTATTCTCGCTATACACCAAGTCACTTGGCTCTGTCATAACCTCACATGGTCTCTCCTATCATTGCTATGCAGACGACACACAATTAATCTTCTCCTTTCCCCCTTCTGATGACCAGGTGGCGAATCGCATCTCTACATGTCTGGCAGACATATCAGTGTGGATGACGGATCACCACCTCAAGCTGAACCTCGGCAAGACGGAGCTGCTCTTCCTCCCGGGGAAGGACTGCCCGTTCCATGATCTCGCCATCACGGTTGACAACTCCATTGTTTCCTCCTCCCAGAGCGCTAAGAACCTTGGCGTGATCCTGGACAACACCCTGTCGTTCTCAACTAACATCAAGGTGGTGGCCCGTTCCTGTAGGTTCATGCTCTACAACATCCGCAGAGTACGACCCTGCCTCACACAGGAAGCGGCGCAGGTCCTAATCCAGGCACTTGTCATCTCCCGTCTGGATTACTGCAACTCGCTGTTGGCTGGGCTCCCTGCCTGTGCCATTAAACCCCTACAACTCATCCAGAACGCCGCAGCCCGTCTGGTGTTCAACCTTCCCAAGTTCTCTCACGTCACCCCGCTCCTCCGCTCTCTCCACTGGCTTCCAGTTGAAGCTCGCATCCGCTACAAGACCATGGTGCTTGCCTACGAAGCTGTGAGGGGAACGGCACCGCAGTACCTCCAGGCTCTGATCAGGCCCTACACCCAAACAAGGGCACTGCGTTCATCCACCTCTGGCCTGCTCGCCTCCCTACCACTGAGGAAGTACAGTTCCCGCTCAGCCCAGTCAAAACTGTTCGCTGCTCTGGCCCCCCAATGGTGGAACAAACTCCCTCACGACGCCAGGACAGCGGAGTCAATCACCACCTTCCGGAGACACCTGAAACCCCACCTCTTCAAGGAATACCTAGGATAGGATAAAGCAATCCTTCTCACCCCCCTTAAATGATTTAGATGCACTATTGTAAAGTGGCTGTTCCACTGATGTCAGAAGGTGAATTCACCAATTTGTAAGTCGCTCTGGATAAGAGCGTCTGCTAAATGACTTAAATGTAAAGGTAAATGTGATCCATTTTAGAATAAGGCTGTAATGTAACAACGTGGAAAACGTGAAGCAGTCTGAATACTTTCCGCATGCACTTTCTGCATGTGTGTGCAGCTGTATTGTTAAACAGTATTTTGCATCTACCACAGGAATAAACTGTTACTATTGTTTGGTCCATAACCTTTGTCTGAGGTCACATCAAAGTCAGCGTATGATGAGAACGATTCTCCAGATTAGATGCCTCTAAATTTAGATATTAAATGTAGTACAGGCCTCATGCCTGTTTATGGGATTACAACCAGGTTTAAGAATACACAACTAAAGGCATTCTTTATTGTTATACAGTTGTGGTCTTTTTTATTTTTTATTTTTTACAGCGACTACATTTCCCAGATTTAATTTCAAGCTATCGTATTTTTCTGATTTAGCTCTGCACATTCCTTTTCATGTTGTGCATGCCAGCGAGTAGGGTTGACCTGTAACATGGTGAGATGTGACAGATCAAATACACCGTGGTCAATAAGGCATCCTGTGTGACCACATGGAAGCAAGGACCAATGAAACTCCTGCTCCAGAAGAATGCCCTCTAAACCCACACTGGGCCCACCACATCAGTGGCTAAAGGGTGAAATCACAGGACGACCGACGCTCACAATACCGTTTCCATTTGGATCTTTTTCCTCCCGCTCGTGCTCAGTCCTCTTTACCACTTGCGACCGCAAGGCAACCGTAGGACCCGTGACGTTGACATCAGCCAGTCAGACCCATGACGTCCTGTCATCCTTAATGTCAGGTTTTACTGCAAAGGAGGAGCCCCACAGGGATGAAGGACACAGTGGTCACAGCAGAACCTTAAGCACGGATGAATTGCACCCTAAAAATACTTTACGCAATGCTGTATATCTACTTAACGAGACAGATTGTGTTCAAAGTCAATCTAATAAGAGGGAACAGTAGTGTAACTGAGACACAGTGCTAATGACATTCAGGGGGACAACAGCAACATTTGGGGCATTAGCAGTACGCAGAAAAGGAGGGCTTTGGTTTTCACAAGGTCATGTTTTTAGAAATAAGTTAAGAACCCAGTTCAGGTGATACATGGTAAATAAGTCAACTGCTTTGGTTGGATCAGAAGGTACTGGGTTGGTGAGGGAAAGTCAAGAAAAACAGCTCGAGTATCCATCACCCTCACTAAACCTGGGTTGCTTGAGTGATCGGGGAATGTACTGTAGGCCCTTAGTTAGAGAGGGAACCTGTGAAAATGGATTTGCCGACCGTTCTCCACCAGACAGAGTTATACCCGTCATTATAAATCAATTTCCTAAGCTGTGACTTACAGTAAGTATGGTAAATCTAACGATTTCCAAACTGAGACCTGTTCTGGTCAGTGTACTGTTTATCTGTTTATCCCCCTGGATAGCAATAAGCTCAATAGCAGTAGCTAATACATGGTGAGTGTGACACGGGAACACCTACTTTTGTGCGAAGGGGTATTCAACTTCAGGCCTGGAGGGCAGACACACTTCTTATCTGGCTTTCATTCATTCCATCTCATCATGGACTGATTCAGACCTGAGACACCAGGTAAGTGGACTCTCTGGCCAATCAATTAACTAGGTATAAAGAACCGGAACTTTGGCCCTCCAGGACCCCTGGACAATGCTCACAAACGTGTGTGTGTGGGGGGATGCATGTGTATGAGTGTGCATGTGTGCATGTATGCGTGTGTGTGTGCATGCGTGTGTTTGTGTGTGTGTGTGTGTGTGTGTGTGTGTGTGTGTGTGTGTGTGTGTGTGTGTGTGTGTGTGTGTGTGTGTGTGTGTGTGTGTGTGTGTGTGTGTGTCATTCAGTAGCTGTGTACTTAAGGCACTGGTGCCCATCTGTTGCTGCTATTGCCCCTGCTGCCCGTGGCTCCCTGTGTGAAGTGCACTGGCACGCCGTGTCTGGGTCTGAAACACAGAGAGGGAGGATGTTTCGTGTGTGTGTGTGTGTGTGTGTCATTCAGTAGCTGTGTACATAAGGCTCTGAATCAAACAGCTGGTGCCCATCTGTTGCTGCTATTGCCCCTGCTGCCTATGGCTCCCTGTGTGAAGTGCACTGGCAAGCTGTGTCTGGGTCTGCAACACAGAGAGGGAGGATGTTTCTGGTGTGTGTGTGTGTTTGTGTGTAAAAATGGTTCCAAAAGGGTTCTTCGGCTGTCCCCATAGGATAACCCTTTTGGGTTCTAGGTAGAACCCTTTTGGGTTCCATCTACCTGCAACCAAAAAAGTGTCTTAAAACGTTTATCCTATGGGGACAGCCGAAGAACCCTTAAGGTTCCAGATAGCACCTTTTTATCTAAGCGTGTACGCATACAGTATGTGTGTGATTGTGGGAGAGGTATCTCCAACTAAACATTCCTCTCAGTGAATAGAATCCAAATAAAGCACTCTGCTGCCCTCCAGGGCCCACGTGCTAATGTATCCTACAATATCAGTCTTACTATCCATTCCAAAACACTACTTTCTCATTTCAAAATGCTCTGGCTGATGTGTAAATTGTAATTGGGGATGACTTTGGGAATGTTTGAGCGAAATGTCGCATTACCATCTATTGCGGACACTTTTTGGCTCCATCTTCGTGACAAAAATACGACCACGACAAGGGTATCACAGCTCTTTGTCCAATCATATTTTGCATATTTGTTATGCTAAATGACTCGATATACAGGTGGAATATCAGACAATAAAAAGACGAGAGACCGCGGAACAGCTCTGTGTAATGTATTTCCTCTTCTGTCCTCTAGAAGGAATGCTTCAGTCTGGTTTTAGACCCCATCATAGCACTGAGACGGCACTTGTGAAGGTGGTAAATGACATTTTAATGGCATCGGACCGAGGCTCTGCATCTGTCCTCGTGCTCCTAGACCTTAGTGCTGCTTTTGATACCATCGATCACCACATTCTTTTGGAGAGATTGGAAACCCAAATTGGTCTACACGGTCAAGTTCTGGCCTGGTTTAGATCTTATCTGTCGGAAAGATATCAGTTTGTCTCTGTGGATGGTTTGTCCTCTGACAAATCAACTGTAAATTTCGGTGTTCCTCAAGGTTCCGTTTTAGGACCGCTGTTGTTTTCACTATATATTTTACCTCTTGGGGATGTTATTCGAAAACATAATGTTAACTTTCACTGCTATGCGGATGATACACAGCTGTACATTTCAATGAAACATGGTGAAGCCCCAAAATTGCCCTCGCTAGAAGCATGTGTTTCAGACATAAGGAAGTGGATGGCAGCAAACTTTCTACTTTTAAACTCGGATAAAACAGAGATGCTTGTTCTAGGTCCCAAGAAACAAAGAGATCTTCTGTTGAATCTGACAATTAATCTTAATGGTTGTACAGTCATCTCAAATAAAACTGTGAAGGACCTCGGCGTTACTCTGGACCCTGATCTCTCTTTTGAAGAACATATCAAGACCATTTCAAGGACAGCTTTTTTCCATCTACGTAACATTGCAAAAATCAGAAACTTTCTGTCCAAAAATGATGCAGAAAAATTAATCCATGCTTTTGTCACTTCTAGGTTAGACTACTGCAATGCTCTACTTTCCGGCTACCCGGATAAAGCACTAAATAAACTTCAGTTAGTGCTAAATACGGCTGCTAGAATCCTGACTAGAACCAAAAAAATTGATCATATTACTCCAGTGCTAGCCTCCCTACACTGGCTTCCTGTCAAAGCAAGGGCTGATTTCAAGGTTTTACTGCTAACCTACAAAGCATTGCATGGGCTTGCTCCTACCTATCTCTCTGATTTGGTCCTGCCGTACATACCTACACGTACGCTACGGTCACAAGACGCAGGCCTCCTAATTGTCCCTAGAATTTCTAAGCAAACAGCTGGAGGCAGGGCTTTCTCCTATAGAGCTCCATTTTTATGGAACGGTCTGCCTACCCATGTCAGAGACGCAAACTCGGTCTCAACCTTTAAGTCTTTACTGAAGACTCATCTCTTCAGTGGGTCATATGATTGAGTGTAGTCTGGCCCAGGAGTGGGAAGGTGAACGGAAAGGCTCTGGAGCAACGAACCACCCTTGCTGTCTCTGCCTGGCCGGTTCCCCTCTTTCCACTGGGATTCTCTGCCTCTAACCCTATTACAGGGGCTGAGTCACTGGCTTGCTGGGGCTCTCTCATGCCGTCCCTGAGGGGGTGCGTCACCTGAGTGGGTTGATTCACTGATGTGGTCATCCTGTCTGGGTTGGCGCCCCCTTGGGTTGTGCCGTGGCGGAGATCTTTGCGGGCTATACTCAGCTTTGTCTCAGGATGGTAAGTTGGTGGTTGAAGATATCCCTCCAGTGGTGTGGGGGCTGTGCTTTGGCATAGTGGGTGGGGTTATATCCTTCCTGTTTGGCCCTGTCCGGGGTGTCCTCGGGTGGGGCCACAGTGTCTCCTGACCCCTCCTGTCTCAGCCTTCAGTATTTATGCTGCAGTAGTTTATGTGTCGGGGGCTGGGGTCAGTTTGTTATATCTGGAGTACTTCTCCTGTCCAATTCGGTGTCCTGTGTGAATCTAAGTGTGCGTTCTCTAATTCTCTCCTTCTCTCTCTCGGAGGACCTGAGCCCTAGGACCATGCCCCAGGACTACCTGACATGATGACTCCTTGCTGTCCCCAGTCCACCTGGCCGTGCTGCTGCTCCAGTTTCAACTGAACCGCGGCCCTAGGACCATGCCCCAGGACTACTTGACATGATGACTCCTTGCTGTCCCCAGTCCACCTGGCCGTGCTGCTGCTCCAGTTTCAACTGTTCTGCCTTATTATTATTCGACCATGCTGGTCATTTATGAACATTTGAACATCTTGGCCATGTTCTGTTATAATCTCTACCCGGCACAGCCAGAAGAGGACTGGCCACCCCACATAGCCTGGTTCCTCTCTAGGTTTCTTCCTAGGTTTTGGCTTTTCTAGGGAGTTTTTCCTAGCCACCGTGCTTCTACACCTGCATTGCTTGCTGTTTGGGGTTTTAGGCTGGGTTTCTGTACAGCACTTTGAGATATCAGCTGATGTACGAAGGGCTATATAAATAAATTTGATTTGATTTGATTTAGAGGACATTGTAAGTCTGATAATAACAATGTCCATGGGTCTGCAATCATCTCCTCCCTGGTTCCAAAGATCTTTTGTGAGTATCCCACTGCCTTAACCCTTCCCTCTCCAAGAAAATGACCACTCCTGTCTTGACCACTAAACTGTCTCCTCAAAATATGACGTTATACTGTAACACGAAATGTACATATCCTATGGAAATGTGTGAGAGACAACTATAAATATTACAGTATATGTGAAAGAAAAAACACTTGAGATCAAACACCCATGTCAAGTTATTAGCCAAGTAATTACATAATATGATGTTCAGTGAATATTTAATACTCAACCTATTTCAGAGTGGTATAGAGGAGATTTCGGTCAGGTCTGGGGACTTTTGGACTGGACTGACTCCTCTTGGCTCCTGGGGCAGCCTTGCTGGACAAGCCAAGCACTTTACGATGACTCAGCTCCCTGTGAAAGTGGGCCTGCTTGGACTCCTGACAAGTGGGCTATTTCTGGATTGGTCTTAGGGACAGATACTTATAGTGTCAGTGCTGTTTCTCTGAAGCCCACACTGAGTTAAGAGGGCAGGATAAGTGAGGCTCCAGACAATCCGTTACACAGGTGTGTTCTGTGCTACTGAATGAACTGTCGCAATAGCAGCACCACCACACAAGCAGAGGGGCAGCGGCAGCCTAACCCCTCACAGAGCCCAGCTTTGTTCAGTCATTCTGATGCTTTGGCTGCATGACCACATCTAGGGGTTTTATAGTGAGGGTTTGGATCCAAACAAAGACTTCAGAGAGACTGAAGAGAAGATTGAGTGAACTGATTGTTAGATGAACCCAAAGAAAGAGAGACGTTTGGTGGAAATAACTGATAGAGTGGCTCCATTGAGATCTGCTCTGAATGATGGCATACATGGAATCTGTTACTATTGAGACCATAGCCCTAAGATACAGTATCCACGAGCCCAGCAAATATCTGTGCTTCGTGGAGCTTTAGTGATGAATCATCGGCTGAGAAGTATATTATTTGATCTCTTAAATGCTCAGTTTCACTCAAAATCAACAGGGCAGAAGGCAGAGAAGTGATAATCGGAAAACTGAGGTTATCAACAGAACACCTCATCTTCATAACAAGGGCAAAATATATTTACTGCAGTAACTTGTGATAGGGTTACACTGAGGCCCCAGGCTAATAGCTTAGCCCATCTTAGATATACAACAAAATACCAGAAATGGTCTTGTGGAGTGATTTCAACCAACCCACACATGGAGTGATTTCAACCAACCCACACTGCACAAATGTTTGTTTGAAAAACAATGCATCCTCATTTAGACAAAGATAAGGCCCATCCTTAGTGCAGAAATAAGGTTGAATGTCAGTCCCACAGAAACACTGCCATAAAACTGATCATGTTGATGGTGTCAGCTAGTTCTTTGCGGTCTTTAAGTACAACATGGTTAGTATATCAGAGGCAATCAACTCATTTAGGCTTTAAAATGCAAGATAATTTATGTTGTGGTTTTTGCCACAAGGAAATCTTCATCATCATAAGCCAAGTGCTGGAAGCCAGCAGGGCTCATCTTTTCAAGGAGCAAACTAATCTTGTTTTCACTTTCTATTTTATAATTACTAGTGTTCCCAGAATTCTGAGAGCCCCCTGGGGTTGTCTCTCTCTGGCTCTATAAGTATCATTAACATCAGCCATAGACAATAATATCTTTGGGTGAGTTTCATGTCAGGGTGACTGGTTGCACCTCTTCATAAGCCCTCTATTACAGAAAACATCTGTATCAGCCATGCATTGTTGCTGTGCTATCCTTATCGCATAAGTCATTGTTCTCTGAATCCTTATCAAATAAAAACGTCCTCCTGTAAATAAGGATTTTGTTTTTCTTTCATGAATAAAACTTGCCAACAGCCTTTCTTGTCCAGAACAAATTTGTTAGGAATGCCTATGATCATTATCATTATCTTATTGGCCTCACTGGCATGCTTACCCTAAATGACTCCATCTCCCACAATTCCTGGCTGCAGCTCAGGAAACAGCTGTGGTGGCCATTTGTAATAACAAAGGCATTCTCGACCAAAGATGGAAGAGGAAGCCAGATACCCCACTTGCTGGATTTTGTAGTTTTTTTCTGGTTCAATGAAAGTCAATGAACTAATTCGACCAGACCCAGCTGCTATTGACCGGAACTGACCATTTTTTTTTTCAATGGTAAAAGGCCTGAGGGAACTATCTTCACTTATCCACCATCTTTACTCTCTACTAAAGCACAAGGAAGACAACTCCACAGGACACTAAGGGAGAATCTCAATTGCATACTCCTCCCGTTAAAAAAAGCTAACATATGGAATTGTTTTGAGGTGGTCATACCATGAATCATCTAGCTATTTGATTGAACACATTCATAAATGTAAAAAAATACAGTAAAAAAAATAAATCATATCCTATGTCTAGGAGATATAGGAAAGCTCAGGAAATGTGTGTTTTTTTGGACAAATATTTAACCCCTATTTTGTTGGCACAAAACTACCTCCATACTTCCATTCATTTGTATGGTTTACCTTCAGACAAGCCCCATGACACTTGTGGGGGTTGTAGAGTGAAACGGTTCATGATAGTATCATCTTGCCATATATGTCTGTAGGCCAAACCATTCGGCCGCTACAGGCGTTTTCGTGAGAAGACCAATTTACGGGATGCCTCATGGTCTGACAAAGACCACTGTAGCTCGGCCACCTTACACCGCAGATGCAGAAGGTTGACATGGGCTGATGCGGTGGATTGAGATGAAACCCATGCCCAGATATCTCTAGCTTAAACGGGTGGATTTTGATGGGGACTTTTTTTATTATACTGCTTAGATTGACGCACGCGTGTCAACCATAAATTCTTGTAAAATCACCCACATCTGATGTCAATTGCAACCAAATTGACCACTGGAGCCTTGTTCAGGCCTTAATGCAAGCCTTAATACTCAAATCAGTTTTGTTTTTCAAATCCGTTTTGTACTACTGACTGTCCAATCAGCAAGTTACAAGTTACCAAATTGGATTTGTGTGTGTTCAGACAGCAGTCATTTGCTGGCAAGGCTACACTAGTTGTAATAGTAACGACTGGTCTATGTGTTCGGGTGGTGTAGGCTGATTGGTGGTGGTGCTCTTGCTTCCTATCACTCAGAAGTTATGTAGCAAGCTAAGATGACAACAATGCCTGCCATGGATGTTTCCCAGTTGCTTTGAATGTTCAAAATCATAGTGTAAGAACACCTTTAAAGCATCAAAGGATAAGATGATCCAACTTTCAAAACAAGTCCGTTTTGGCCACAGCAGTCAACTAGCTAGCTAGGTAGATGTTTAGCTTTCTACCACATTCACTAATTTGTTTGTAATCTATTAACAAGCTAGTTATTTACCACATATTCTTGTCAAACTGTCAACAGAGTAGTTAGCAAGAGACAAGATATGCCGAATAACAATTTAAGAAGGGCAACTAAATCAGATTTGACCGTTCAGACACAAATGTGGCTTGAAATAGCCAGTTCCATGTGCTTTTTGGCTGCTCAGACGGCAGGGGAAAAAAAAGATTCGAATCAGATATGCAAATAGGATTTGAGTTATTTCAAACTGGCAATGTGAACACGGCTTAATTTACCGCTCCTTAAAGCTGATGATGTAGTCCGCTTGTATTCCTGATTGCTGTCAAAGTCTTTTAAGATATGTTCGCTCTCTGGTGGATATTATCATCAGAACAAATTAATCTAACTTTTTGAGCAGACTAATGGGGATTTATCTATTTTACAATCATTCCATACAACTAAAATAAAGTATTTCCTAATTTACCACAGAACATCTACTGTGGTAATTTACCCTACATGTTGTATGAATGGAAAACACATGTTTCTTATCCAGATTGGGGGTATATCCCTGCACTGTGCATATGAAATGTGCAACTAAATCAAGTCAATTGTGAGTTAATTCATCTATAATTTCTATCAAAGTGTAATAAAGTTATTTCAAATGGCACATATTTTGACATTTAAGATTACATGTTTGAATGAAGTATAGCCCTACTACGGTTCATATAATAACTATTTTATGTCCATCAGCCTTATGGTAATCCTATGCTCCTGATAGGCTATTTAGTTGAGGGCAGGAACAGAGAACCTAGACAACGAAAGTTGCAGCTGTGTGGTACAGTATGAACATAAGATCAACTAAATCACTGGCATACAATCTCCTGTTAGTATCGTTTTAAGAAAACTGTCACCACTGACATTCCCAATATAGGCCTTTTTTACAGGTCTCTACGCTTATTTGTTACTGTATAGTTTAAACTATAGAAGTTATCATCAATAAAAACAGAGAAGTTTTGGAATTCCCAGACCCTAATAGGATCCAGTGTCATATCATGAATATTTGCATCATTAGGGTATTTTTCTGCGGGGGGCTACTGTCATCTGTAACCAAAACTGTTTAAAAAATATTTATATATTATAGGTCTCGGGAACATATTTGTCACTGTACCATTTGAACTATAGAAGTTGATACCAGTATAGGGATTGGATTGTAATCCTCAGACCCTCTACTGATAGGATCCATTGTCGTATCATGAAGATTTTTATCGTTAGGCAGTTTTTTTATATTACTAAAATATAAGCAACTTTAATTTTGGTGATTTGTAATCAGAAAAACATCCTGTAACAGTCAAATGAATACATTTCAGGCGGACTTTTACTTTTTTATTAGCAATATGATCATTTGACCTTAATGTCGCTAGCTTCACAATGCTCATCGGTGCATTGTGTCAGATCAGTACTTCTTTGAAAGCTGCATCTGAGCATCGCAGCCCCGGTATCAAGCTTCCCATCACTACACTGAAGTGGACATGACAACTTTGAGGGCCTGAACCTCTTTGGCTGATCAATGATAGGTCATTTTTTAAATTTTGCTTGTTGAAAATCTCTGTTGAAATGGAACAGGCTTAAAGAAGCTGAGTTGGACTCGTACACCTTTTACGTTTTAAAGAAAACACGTGGGGTGTCTGCGGTTATAAACACAGGGTGGCGGCACAAATCCCTCTTTTCAAAGAGCACTTCCTCGCACTAGCCTTAACAGAACCACGTCTTACAGGAACACGCTCAACAGCCAAGCACACGCACGTTTGTGGATGCAAGGGCCGATCACTTCCGATACCAGTATTGACAGGCAGGCAGGGAACATGTAGTCTGGCTAATACGTGACTCTCGAAGAGCTCCTGACTTCTGAGTTTGGAATGGCTCTTTGATGTTGTCGACACAATATGTCAATAATGAAGGGGGCTGTGCTTATACTGGTTGGCTCTCCTCTGTGTCTTTCTCACTCAAACATCCATACGCACAGCCCCCGAGCACCAACCCTATTCCATTACAACGGTTGGATTTTCAAATCCAGTCAACGACAGGTCTCAACCACCAATAATTGTTGTTGTTGTTGTTGTTGAGAGAACCAATCAAATAATTTCTGAGCGAATACTGTCACGGGTTCTGTTTATTTGAGTGTTGTTTCCTTAGGTTACCGCTGGAGGGCACTCTTACCTTGTTTTCTAGTTTCCAGGTTACCCTGGTTATTTCTTATTGGTTTCACCTGTCTTTAATTACCTTCTCTGTTCACCTGGTTGCCTTGGTATTGAGGTTCCTCAGTTGGCCTGTATTATTGCTTTGGTCTTATGTGTTGTTAGTGTGCTGTTGCCTTGTTTCTTTTAAGACTCTAAGTAAAAGTCCTGGATTTACCCCTACTTGCTGTGTTTCTCTGGGCCTGGGTTCGAGTTCGTACAAGCATTACTATCACAAATACTGCATACACAGCCTCCTTTCCAGACCAGCGTGGTCACAGCTCTCCCTGCACTTTGATTCACATGGGTTGCGTCAGCCAGGCTAGGAAGTATGCTTATCCACAGTGGTATTTGAACCCCCAACCTTCTGGCCCGTAGCCCAGGTTGCCATAGACTGTGCCACAAAAGCATGCTCGTGTGGAAGAGTAGATCAAGCGGTTATAAACACAGGGTCGCTACAATACTGGAAACCAAAATTACTGTACCTTTGGGCCAAGTACTGGTTCAGATCCTGCCTATGAAAATGTAACATAATTGAGTTGTCCTCTTTTCAAGCAGAGGTTAATTGGCCCAGTGACAAGTCTTTAGGAAGACAGAGTCATGTCTGTGCACTGTTTATGAGTGAGTTTGGATCATATCAATTGCAGTGAGTCAAACACAATGTCAATCAACATGATGATAATCAGACACAAAGAGAGTCAACCCTGTCAGTGTCTGAGAGTTAGTGTGAGTGAAAATCAAGTGTAGTCTCGTTGGGTGTAGCCAAGCTCTCGTTCACCGAAGTGGGCTTCGTCTTTGGTTCTCAGTTGAAGCATTAATGAAGGCATAGGAATGTTTACCCAACGCTCTGTCTAAATGTTAATAAGCCTGGTTTGCGATAGGTTTTGAAAACCTTGGGAATTGTATTTTCTTATGATTGAGAAATACATTTCATAAAACAAAAAGGTACAATTATTACACATCCTTTTAACATGATTCCCACCATATTTCTATGTTACTGCTTGTTTACAGAAGAGAGAGATGACCACCTGTTCTAATTAGCTATAGCTCTCCAAACACCTGTGTATAACGGAAGAAGGACTCCAGAAAAGTGTTGTAACTGAGAAATGCTCTCTGCTGCAAATGTGTTAAAACAATGTACATTAAGTGTATATTTTGTATTTGCACAATTATTCTGATGTGATATGAAAGGAGAACTTTATGTTTCTAGAACCGTATACCAATTGAGAATCGATTCAAGTTTAGATGGAGTATTTAGATGTTTGGCTGCCAGAGCCAGTTTACCTCTGAACAAAACATATAAGTTCCTTGGATGTTAAAGGAGTAGGTTAGCCTGGACTCCTTAAAGGAGCTGCGTGGTCAAGCCGACGTCTGCATTGGCCGTGCACCATTTACGGTGATAAGGCATCTCCAGAAGCCAGAACTTCGCGGAGAAGCGCAAAGCTGTTGTGAAGGAAGTTGTCAGGAGGTCACGTTGTGTTTATACAGGACCTCCTGCCCCCACCTACTATCAACCAATCATGTCAGTGCTGAGCTATATGGAGCCCTCTGCATTGTTATAAACGGCGATGCGTTACAGAGCTACATTTGGGCCTCTGCATGCCTCCGGAGGCTCCGCAATTGCGTCACACTCTCCATACAAAGCCTCTGACCACATTTTCGGAACAATCATAAAGACCCAGTGCAGTCAAAAATGTGATTTCCTTTGTTTTATAGATATTTCCTCAAAATTAGGTTGGAATAATACTGTGAAATTGTGAAAATTATGATAATGTCCTTTTGGGGCGGCAGGGTAGCCTAGTGGTTAGAGCGTTGGACTAGTAACCGGAAGGTTGCAAGTTCAAATCCCCGAGCTGACAAGGTACAGCTCTGTCGTTCTGCTCCTGACCAGGCAGTTAACCCACTGTTCCAAGGCCATCAATTAAAATAAGGATTTGTTCTTAACTGACTTGCCAAGGTAAAAAAGTGGAAGAGCTGCCTGAAATGTCAGCCTGTTTTGGTGACATCACCAGTCGGTAAATTAGTTAATAGACCAATAAGAAACAGAGTTCCAAACCTCTCTACCAATAACAGCTAGTTTTCCATTTCCACCTCCTCACAGACCAGTCTCAGACAATCCTAGCAAAATTATTGCTTGAGAAATTGGCTAAGAAGCTGTTTCTTGTTGACCATTTTAATTGAAAACAATCACAGTAAGGTACATAATTGTTACCCAGAATTGATTTGATATTGAGATAAAATTGGCTGCATTGGACCTTTAACAGTACATCTTGGGCTAGGTGTAGCCTAGCACATTTTGTCCTCTTCGTTAGACAGAATGATTTGTGAAGTTTGTGCCAGTGTGTGACAGTGATGTATAATCTGGGCTGGGCTGTGTATTTAAAGGAGTGCTTTCTTGAGGAATAATTCAGAGCGCTCCAACACCTTGATAGCAATACATTTGACATAATCTGTGGATGACTCGGTGGTCGAAGACATCCGGCTTTGTCAAAGCACTCCTATTACCCATAGAGCTTACCTATTCACCACTGCAGTGCAGTGTGAGACTTCTCCTCCCCTGTGTCTCAATTTCTCGATTAGAATACAGCCATGGATTCAGTGAAATGCTATTGCGGGCGTATGGTTTTCCTAGTTAAATACTGTACTTTATATACAGTAAAATGTGAATGTGGCAAGCGTCGTCATTAAAAGGATGGCATGTTCACTAGGTGTATTCTCCATTACACAGTGGTGCGGGATGCTATTATGATACATGTGCTAGGGGGACCCAGTGGTTGATGCTTGTGGGCTCAGCTCTTGCAGCTATGATCTCTTCTGTGGACTACTCTCACTTTCCTCTGTTTCCATGACAGAGGACCTGAGCTCAGAAATAGAGAGAAATCAATCATTCCATTGTGAATTGTTTCCACCGGAATCTTCTAAATCATAGCCTACCCCACAATAACTGTTTTTTGGAATTAGGAAAGTAAAAAGTAAGTTTTTTTGTATGTGGTATAGTCATGCATGTAATAATTTACAACATATAATAACAGCCATGCAATAACAGCCATGCTATTGATGATGAGGAAGATGATGATGGTAATGATGACGAAGGCATCACGTGTCCCGTCAAATTGACACATGGGCTATCACTCTGTTAGATTAATCAGTATTTTAGGTTAGTTTTCTGATTTCAGAAACATGAGTCAAGAGCATCTCTCTAACCTCGGCTGGGTTCTAGCTCTCCTCAGGACCAGGATAACTAATCATCAACGAAGCACGTGCTCCGGGTTAAATTCACTGCATCAGAATCTTCCAGCAGACCCAGCCCGTGAAGGTACCGTCAATTGCTTTCGAGCGTGTTGTTGGGTCAGTGGGTCGAGCCGCCACACAATGAAGTCTGATCTTCTGCTTCCATCGTTAAATGATGAAAGGAATAGATGTTTCTAATATTCTCTATCGGGTTAATAATTTATCGCTGACGTTTAGCTCTAACAACAGACGCGGGAGGGGATGGTGAGTGAGAGCGAAGGAGACGTTCACATTCACAAGTGCGTCGAGGGAACATAGTAGAGGACTGCAGATTCTGCAATTCGGCTCGTCTCTCAAACCCTACCTCCCGAAAAGGAGTGGCTATTTAAACATTACACACGCAAGCACGGTCGCTGACAGGGAGCAAGTTTATTTGTTTTGGTTGCAGCCATAGCCATTGCAGCTAAGTCGTATGGACACCCGCATTCATGGCAATTTGACAGCAGCCCTTAATTAAAGCAGTAAGCTGAACCAACATAGGCTACGGTAAGGATATTTTGTCACTCACAACAACTATACAGGACTGTACTTTAATATTCCGTTTGTGTATCTCTATTTAATGCAATGCCTAGACTACAGAGTTATCAATACTGTAGCTTCCATGGTCGATTCACTTATCCACTGGGGGGGAATTATAGGCTGCAATTGCAGCAGGTGCTCAGTACTTTCATAACGCAACATCATTGACTTTTTTCAATTAGTAAAGTAGTAGTTCCATGAGATGTTTACTCACTTTGAAATGCACACAAGAATTTAGGCCTATTATACTTTTACATAGCATCATGCCTTCATGTAAGGGACAATATTTGGTCAATAGTTTGGTAGGAACCCATCAGTGGCAGTTGTTGCTGTTTTAAGATTAGGGAGGATTTTTTTTTAAATGAGCGTGGCCTTATTTCTGTCAAAGCATATTGGATGACTGTCATTCATATTCCACTCACCCAGCTCAATGTAACACTAATAGATTTAGGCTACTATATAGTACTCAATTTTTCCCTATACCCATCATGAGATTGCTACAACCTAGCCTATGAATAAAAGTTGATAACGTAGGGGCACAGGTTTAGAGACAAATTGGAGAAATCAAGGTGGTAAATAGTGACACATTCAATACCAGCTTGTATACTCTTGCCTGCATCTAGCTGATCTATGGCGTAATCATTATTTCAAACACGAGTTTCTATTGGACAAATTCAGGTAGGTGTTATGCCGCTTCGTTCTGTTTGCTTCCTTTTAAGAAACTTTTTTTCTACAGAATCGTTGGAATTAATACACCACTGATCACCCGCACATGCAGTTCACTTTCATAGCAGCCACATACAAACAGCATCATCACTTTGCTCGTTGTATAATTCATTCTTGCATCTATCCTCCACTCACCACTCCACAACAGCTGTCTGTGACTTGGCAAAAAAACCTTTCCAAACCTACATACCATAACCGCCAGTGCTTGACTTGCACTGAAGTAGCTCCTTGGATAGCTTTTCAGAATTAAACTGGTCCACATGAAAAACTAGGCTAGTAAATGACTTGGTAACAGGAAATACATTTATTTCCATGACAGAATAAAACATTTTATTTTGGACTGACCAATGTAAATACCCTTAACAAAAAATAGAAATGCAACACATTAAATGTTGGTCCCATGTTTAAAATAAATGTTTCCAAAATCTTATTTATCTCAAATTTTGTGTACCAATTAGTTCACTTCCCTGTTTGTGAGCATTTCTCCTTTGCCAGGATAATCCATCCACCTGACAGGTGTGGCATAACAAGAATCTGATTAAACAGCATGCTCATTACACAGGTGCACCTTGTGCTGGGGACAATAAAAGGGGACTCTAAAATGTGATTTTTTTTTGTCACACAACACAATGCCACAAATGTCTCAAGTTTTGAGGGAGCATGCAATTGGCATGCTGACAGCAGGAATGTCCAGCAGAGCTGTTTCCAGAGAATGTAATGTTAATTTCTCTACCACAACACCGTTTTAGGGAATTTGGCAGTACATCCAACCGGCCTAAGAAATGCAGACCACGTGTAACCAACCCAGGACCTCCACATCTGGCTTCTTCACATGCGGGATCATCTGAGGGACAGCTGATGAAACTGAGTATTTCTATCTGCAATAAAGCCCTTTTGTGGGAAAAAAAACTAATTCTGATTGGCTAGGCCTGGCTCCCCAGTGGGTGGGCCTGGCTCCCAAGTGGTTGGGCCTGTGCCCTCCCAGGCCCACCCATGGCTCCGCCCCTGCCTAGTGATGCGAAATCCATAGATTAGGGCCTAATGAATTTATTTTGTTTGACTGATTTCCTTATATGAACTGTAACTCAGTAAAATCGTTTGAATTGTTGCATGTTGCGTTTATATTTTTGTTCAGTGTAGTTATGGTCTGATGTCGATCAAAGGCCTGTAATTTCACTTCTTGAAAACATTTAAATAAATGCAATTAATTTGTGGGCCTAATGTATGCTCAGGCTGGTCACAAGATCGCCCAGCACTCATGAGGCTCATAGTGCGCGACTTAGACCACTGCGCTACGACAGTTCACAATGCTATAACAAGCACTAAAAATACTATGAATAGGCTCGTGATGATACATAGGCACACCATTTTTTTATGACTTTGTTTTAAGCCTTCCCCACACCATAACCGAACCTTAAGCACTTGGAATTAATGCCTTAACCGTTAAACTTTGAGTTGTTTCTGTTTTAACCTTGTAACCACGTGGAATTAAGGGCAGTGAGCCGGATTCGAACCTTGCGGACTCTGGCATATGTGTAATGGGGTCAGTGGCTGTAACCGTAACTGACTGATTTGCCTAGTTAAATAAAGGTTTAATATTTTTTTTAAATTAAACTGCAAGACCATACAAGTGCTGAGGTGACCCAAAAAAATGTATTCAGCCTATTGTTTGCCTTCAACATAAAATAAAACAATTTATTAAAAAAAGGACATTTCCCTAATGAAAATACATCTCCCCCTACAATTATGTCAATGTATTACAATATACATAAGTATTCACGCAAAACACGCTGTAGCCTGCAATGTAGGTATGGTACTGCATGGTATACAAACACCACTTCCAGCTGCCCCCCTGGCGGTGATTCTAAATATTTATTCAGATATTCAAGTCCTCCTGCTGCAGGATTATTTTACTCCTGTGACGAAAGGTGTCAAATTAAAATCCAACATCTGTACAGTACATTGTCCATGCTCATTTCCAGATGTTAAAGTTACAGTAAGAAGGTGACAGTAAAGTACATATTTTCAAGGAAACCTAGACATACTGGCTGAATGGAATAGAACAGAAGAATAGAATTGTACTTTATTAGTCCATCAGAAATTGGCATTATTCTACTCTGCTCCCGACTGCCCACCAGACAACGCACAACGCACGTTGAATGGAGCACAGGGCATCCGCTGTACAGTGCCCCTGGAGCTATGTAGGGGTTAAGTTCCTTTCTCAAGGACATAACGGCCGGAGATGGTACAGAGGAACTGAAACCAGCAACCGTCCAGCTACTGGTCTGTGTTTCTAACACCTGGGCTATCTACTGCCACCTGATGCACTGTGTCTCTATGAAGGACTCATTTGCACTCAGTCCAGGTTGACACTTCACAGTAACATGTCTCTGGGATAGCGCTTCACTGTCTAGGACCTTGGAGCCACAGGATTGCTTTACACCCATATGCTATGTGTCACAGTAGGAGTGTCACTGTGCCATTGGTACCAATCATTTGCAACTCAAATATGCAATATGCATGTCTATTAAGATAACATGGTTATTCTCTACATCAGCTACAGTTGGTCTTTGTTTTGGCATTGACCTCACACCACCTTGCTGATTGCCACATTTCATGAGGTGACAGGGAGACACTAGTTATCTTATCGTCCTATCCATCTCGTTAGTAAACCTTTCAGGAAACACAGTTGAATAAACAGAAACAACTCTCGCTCCATTGGCTATAATGAGGCCTAGACTGACCCACATCCTCATAGCTGAGGTTAATTTGACTGTATCCCTATATATTTTACTGGCTTCACTGTATCGCCTGTGTACCCACTTTTCCAGAAGTCAGGAGGACTTTGAGTTTGGTATCAGCCAGATCTACATTCCACTGCCAGGGAGCCTTTCTGTCTGTCACCATGCCAACCAAGGATTACATGGGAAGCAAGTAAATATGTTAGTAGTTCCCGAGTCAGGAGGGGTTGAAATCTGAACAAGTTGATAAAACTATGCACTGAAGGTGATTGGTAAAGAGAGAGGTAGTTTCAGAATACTAGAGCAAATTTCATGCACTGTGGGTTCAACACATGACTTCTTGGTGTGGCAGTTTGCCTTACGGCTAGCTTAAAAATGCTAATTGGAATGTACAGCCTAACAACTTTTTGCATCTATGTGGCTGTTTTCTCTGCTCTGTTTCTCCATTTACTTATAGATTTTGGAACTAAAAGTCCTCCAGGTCCCTTTAATTTTTGATTTACAACATTTCCAAAAGTACCATATGGGAAGCAAATGCCATAGTCTCGTGTGAAAGATGTGAGATTTGGTTTTGGGAGCTGAGATTATGGCCATTTTCTTATGCTAGACAATGTCAGCGCAGTGACAATGTATTAGACGTAAGAAACAAAGTTGACTTTAGTCCTTTGTCCACAGAAATAAACACACCCAACAAAACAGGAAATCGTAAACAAACCCTTACCATGCACAGGGAAGAACAAGGCTAATGAAATTATGTAATCGGAGGCAGAGATCGTTAATTCATTATGTTTTCCTGTAAACATCATAAATTGAAGACGCAAAACGTGCTCCCACGTGGCCTGGTTGTCACAGCAACGTAACTTCAAGATGAGAGAATACTAGTTTCTTATTTACTTTACAAGAAATACATGTATCGGTAACTATCTACTAACACTAACCCCAACATTAACCCTTGCCCTAAACCTTATTCTAAACCTAACCCTAATCATAACCTTAGTTATAACAGATAGTTTGCTGATAGTATGACCATCTGTAAAAATCAATGCCTTATGCTTTTGTCTTCATTTTGTTATAGTATAATCAAATCATTTGATTACAAATATTAACAGTTTTGGTATAGCTTACATGTTTTTACCCACCAAAAACAAAGAAATTAGTGCATTGTTATTGTGTAACATTAGCAGAGTGGGTTTTTGCATCCTGAGCAGAGGTTAAGGTCCATCACCTACCGATAGTGGCCACTTAGTCAGACTTTATCCAGGGCGCTCAATAGTTCATAGTCAGCCTCGTCTCGTTTTCCTATCAAGTGCCCAAGTCTACGGACAGTAAGGAATGCAAATGGGAATTTGAACTTTGTTCCACTGCATGACTGTAATATGGAAATATCTTTCCTTAACATTTATCTTGGCTGCATATTTTCATGGTGGTTAATCATCAACTGGGAGTTGGGTCACAGCGAAGGTCTCCCTCCTTTTAACATGTGAAAATTGCCGGGCTGACCCTAAATGAGCTACAAATGTTGAATTTTTTTTTTTAGACACCTTGACTGGCAGCAGCTGGTTGATATCCTGGTGTGTTGGCTAAGGCTTGCCATTAATCAAGTGGTAAGTAGATCAAAGAATGTTGTAGTCATTCTCCAACTGATATCTGAATACTGGTCTGGTACTCTTCTTAGCTGACCTGGATGCATGCTCTGTCATTGTTGGATCACGTTTTTTGATGCAACATGACATACTAGGTGATCCCAGAGAGTCCTACTGTAAACCACAATAGTTCCGGTGTATCCACTTGACCCATGTTAAGAAAAGCTTCCAACTCAACCTGTTATAGACATTGCCATTGTGTGTACCTGTGCCTGTGTATATTTGTATAATGTGGACTGTATGCCGTGTTCAATTGTGGATCTCAAAGTATGGACAATGTATGTTTCTAATATGCACAGGTCTATACACGTGCAATGTCTCACTGCTGCTCTCTTCCATGTCATTCTACTGTACTGTAGGTGATGGCGTCGGGGCGTAAGGACAGGCAGAAGGACAGGGACCGGGAGAGGGAGAGAGCCCTGCTAGAAAGATATGGAGAGAGAAGCTTCCCTGCCCCCTGCCCTGGGGACACACTCCCCTGGAACCTGGACAAACACCAGAGGGTCAAACGCTCTCAGTCTGCCTCGGGCTCCGGGGACGTCCTGGACCCGGCTGAGAGGGCCGTCATCCGCATCGCAGGTAGGCAGTCTGCTGTCTGCAGCCCCACGACACTCCTCCTGCCACCTCTCACACATGCTACTTTGCTATGCTATTGTTCCCACCAGACCTCATACTAGAAAATTGGGTCTGCACTAGCTTTGTCTGAATGGGGCTAATGACACATTCTGTGTATGAGTGTGTTTAGCATACCAGCCATTGAAGTAGTTGATTTCTGTAGAATTTTGTTGACTGTTTTCATTGGCAGTAGCCTACTATGTGTGTGTGTCTGTGTGTGTGTGTGTGTGTGTGTGTGTGTGTGTGTGCGTGTGTGTGCGTGTGTGTGTATGAGTACTGTGTTGGGTAGGTGTCTTTGTACTAAGTTTCACCAACTGAACAGGATGTGTGGGGCCATAGCCAAGTATTAGGTGTGGTTGTCCATACAGGGCTCAATCAATAGAGAGGTGTCTAATTCACATTGTTTATTTAGATAGTGGGAGCACGTAACGTTGATGTTGCCTTCTTATTAGCTGGTCCTCCCATAATACTGTAATTCATTGGGTGGTTGCGCAGTGAGAAAACAGGAGAGTTTCAGAGACATTAAGTCATCTATTTACGTATTTGTCACAACTGCATCTCTCAACTGGTATTCGAGAAGATTTTATCGTGGGGACGGTTGTAGATTCTCAACAGCAGTGGTTCCCAAACTTTTTATAGTCCCTTACCCCTTTAAACATTCAACCTCCAGCTGCATAACCCCCTCTAGCACCAGGGTCAGCGCACTCTCAAATGTTTTTTTTTGGCTATCATTGTAAGCCTTCCACACACACACTATACGATACATTTAGAACCCGGCTCCTGGGAAGTGACAAAGAGCTCTTATAGGACCAGGGCATAAATAATAATAATCAATCATTTTGCTCTTTATTTCGCCATCTTACATATAAAAGTATATTTCTTCATCAAAAATTGTGAATAACTCACCACAGGTTAATGAGAAGGGTGTGCTTGAAAGGATGCACATAACTATGCAATGTTGGGTTATATTGGAGAGAGTCTCAGTCTTAAATCATTTTCCTAAACGCATAGTGCCTGTAACGGCGTTCTTCGTTTGTCGAAAGAGAGTCGGACCGAAATGCAGCGTGTAAGTTACTCATGTTTAATAGTGAAAACAAACAAACGAACTATACATGAAATAACTTAATAAATACAAAAACAACAAACAGAACGTGAAACCTATTACAGCCTGACTGGTGAAACTAACACAGAGACAGGAACAATCACCCACGAAATGTAAAGCGAAACCCAGGCTACCTAAATACGGTTCCCAATCAGAGACAACGAGAATCACCTGACTCTGATTGAGAACCGCCTCAGGCAGCCAAACCTATTAAACACACACACCCCTAATCGGCTACAATCCCAACTACTACAAACCCCAATACGAAACTACAATACATAATAAACCCATGTCACACCCTGGTCTGACTAACTAATAAACTAAAACACAAAATACTAAGACCAAGGCGTGACAGAACCCCCCCCTAAGGTGCGGACTCCCGAACGCACCTCAAAACCATAGGGAGGGTCCGGGTGGGCGTCTGTCCATGGTGGCGGTTCCGGCTCCGGACGTGGACCCCACTTCATAAATGTCATTAATCCTCCCCTTAGCGTCCTGGGATAATCCACCCTCACCGCCGACCATGGCCGAATAGTCCTCACCCAGAACCCTACATAACAGAGGAGCAGCTCGGGACTGAGGGGCAGCTCGGGACTGAGGGGCAGCTCGGGACTGAGGGGCAGCTCGGGACTGAGAAGAAGCCCAGTACTGAGAAGAAGCCCAGCACTGAGAAGAAGCCCAGCCAGGCAGTTGAATCCGGCAGATCCTGGCTGACTGGCGGATCCTGGCTGACTGGCGGATCCTGGCCGACTGGCGGATCCTGGCCGACTGGCGGATCCTGGCCGACTGGCGGATCCTGGCCGACTGGCGGATCCTGGCTGACTGGCGGATCCTGGCTGACTAGCAGATCTGGCAGATCCTGGCTGACTGGCGGATCCTGGTTGACTAGCAGATCTGGAAGAGTCTGGTTGACTGGCAGATCTGGAAGAGTCTGGTTGACTGGCAGATCTGGAAGAGTCTGGTTGACTGGCAGATCTGGAAGAGTCTGGTTGACTGGCAGATCTGGAAGAGTCTGGTTGACTGGCAGATCTGGAAGAGTCTGGTTGACTGGCAGATCTGGAAGAGTCTGGTTGACTGGCAGATCTGGAAGAGTCTGGCTGACTGGCAGATCTGGAAGAGTCTGGCTGACTGGCAGATCTGGAAGAGTCTGGCTGACTGGCAGATCTGGAAGAGTCTGGCTGACTGGCGGATCTGGAAGAGTCTGGCTGACTGGCGGATCTGGAAGAGTCTGGTTGACTGGCGGATCTGGAAGAGTCTGGTTGACTGGCGGATCTGGAAGAGTCTGGCTGACTGGCGGATCTGGAAGAGTCTGGCTGACTGGCGGATCTGGCTGCTTCATGCTGACTGACGGCTCTGGCTGCTCCATGCTGACTGGCGGCTCTGGCTGCTCCATGCTGACTGGCGGCTCTGGCTGTTCCATGCAGATTGACAGCTCTGGCGGCTCCCTGCAGACTGGCAGCTCCTTGCAGACTGGCAGCTCTGGCTGCTCCATGTAGACTGGCAGCTCTGGCTGCTTCATGCAGACTGGCAACTCCTTGCAGACTGGCAGCTCTGGCTGCTTCATGCAGACTGGCAACTCCTTGCAGACTGGCAGCTCTGGCTGCTCCATGCAGACTAGCTGCTCCATGCAGACTGGCAGCTCTGGCTGCTCTATGCAGACTGACAGCTCTGGCTGCTCCATGTAGACTGGCAGCTCAGGCTGCTCTATACAGGCAGGAGGCTCCGACAGCGCTGTAGAGGAGGAAGGCTCTAGAACCGCTGAACAGGCGGGAGACTCCGACAGCGCAGGAGAGGGAGAAAGCGCTGGCTGCGCTGAACAGGCGAGGCGCACTGAAGGCCTGATGCGTGGTGCTGGCACTGGTGGTATTTGGCCGAGGACACGCACAGGAAGCCTAGTGCGGGGAGCTGCTACTGGAGGGCTGGGGTGTGGAGGTGGTATTGGATAGACCGGACCGTGCAGGCGCACTGGAGCTCTTGAGCACCGAGCCTGCCCAACCTTACCTGGTTGAATACTCTCGGTTGCCCTGCCAGTGCTGTGAGGAGAAATAGCCCGCACTGGGCTATGTAGGCGAACCGGAGACACCGAACGCAAGGCTGGTGCCATGTAAGCCGGCCCAAGGAGACGGACTGGAGACCAGATGCGTAGAGCCGGCTTCATGGCATTTGGCTCGACGCTCAATCTAGCCCGGCCGATACGCGGAGCTGAAATATACCGCACCGGGCTATGCACCCGCACTGGGGACACCGTGCGCACCACTGCATAACACGGTGCCTGCCCGGTCTCTCTAGCCCCCCGGTAAGCACAGGGAGATTGCGCAGGTCTCCTACCTGACGCAGCCATACTCCCTGATAGCCCCCCCCAAGAAATTTTTGGGGCTGCTTTTCGGGCTTCCATCCACATCGCCGTGCTGCCTCCTCATACCTGCGCCTCTCCGCTTTAGCCGCTTCTAATTCCTCCTTGGGGCGGCGATATTCACCAGGCTGAGCCCAGGGTCCTTTTCCGTCCAGTTCCTCCTCCCATGTCCAATTCTCCAAATGGTGTAGCCTCTCCCACTGAAGCTGCTTCTGTTGCCTTTTGTGTAGCTCCTGTTTCCTCTTCGCCTGCTGCACTTTTGGGCGGCTACACTCCTCTGGTTTAGCCCAGGGTCCTCTTCCGTCAAGGATTTCCTCCCATGTCCAGAAATCCTTAATACGCGGCTCCACTTCGGGCTGCACCTGCCTGTTGACACGCTGCTCGGTCCGAGTGTGGTGGGTGATTCTGTAACGGCGTTCTTCGTTTGTCGAAAGAGAGTCGGACCGAAATGCAGCATGTAAGTTACTCATGTTTAATAGTGAAAACAAACAAACGAACTATACATGAAATAACTTAATAAATACAAAAACAACAAACAGAACGTGAAACCTATTACAGCCTGACTGGTGAAACTAACACAGAGACAGGAACAATCACCCACGAAATGTAAAGCGAAACCCAGGCTACCTAAATACGGTTCCCAATCAGAGACAACGAGAATCACCTGACTCTGATTGAGAACCGCCTCAGGCAGCCAAACCTATTAAACACACACACCCCTAATCGGCTACAATCCCAACTACTACAAACCCCAATACGAAACTACAATACATAATAAACCCATGTCACACCCTGGTCTGACTAACTAATAAACTAAAACACAAAATACTAAGACCAAGGCGTGACAGTGCCTGTATTTAGTTTTCATGCTTGTCAAGGCCGAGAATCCACTCTCGCATAGGTACGTGGTTGCAAAGGGCATCAGTGTCTTGACAGCGCAATTTGCCAAGGCAGGATACTCTGAGCGCAGCCCAATCCAGAAATCTGGCAGTGGCTTCTGAGTAAATAACATTTTCACAGAACCGCTTGTTGGTTCTTGTTCAGATATTGGTAAGTGGACTGGAGGCAGGGCATGAGAGGGATAACAAATCCAGTTGTTTGTGTCATCTGTTTCGGGAAAGTACCTGCGTATTTGCGCACCCAGCTCACTCAGGTACTTCGCTATATCACATTTGACATTGTTCGTAAGCTTGAGTTCATTTGCACACAATTTTTTTACAATTATGGAAAGACCTGTGTGTTGTCCTTGTGAATGCAGACAGTAAAGACCTTCAATTTCATAATCATAGCTTCAATTTTTTTCCGCACATTCAATGAAGTTGCGGAGAGTCCCTGTAATCCTAGATTCAGATCATTCAGGCGAGAAAAAACATCACCCAGACAGGCCAGTCGTGTGAGAAACTCGTCGTCATGCAAAACAGTCAGACAAGTGAAAATTGTGGTCAGTAAAGAAAACTTTAAGCTCTATCTCTCACTTTAAAAAAAATACGTGTCAATACTTTCCCCCTTGATAACCAGAGCACTTCTGTATGTTGTAAAAGCGTTACATGGTCGCTGCCCATATCATTGGATAATGCAGAAAATACACGAGAGTTCAGGGGCCTTGCTTTAACAAAGTTAACCATTTTCACTGTAGTTTCCAAAACGTCTTTCAAGCTGTCAGGCATTCCCTTGGCAGCAAGAGGCTCTGTGTGGATGCTGCAGTTTACGCAAGTGGCGTCAGGAGCAACTGCTTGCATACGCTTGACCGCTCCACTTTGTCTCCCTGTCATTGCTTTTGCTCTAACGGTACAGATTACAACACATCTTCACCACCAAAGTCCATTTGATGTCACAAAGCTGTCCAGTACTTTAAAAATATCCTCCCCTGTTGTCCTGGTTTCCAGTGGTTTGCAGAAGAGGATGTCTTCCTTAACTGACCCCCCATAAACATAACGGACATATACCAGGAGCTGTGCCAGGCCCACCACATCTGACTCATCCAGCTGTAATGCATATAATTCACTGGCTTGTATGCAAAGCAGTAATTGTTTCAAAACATCTCCTGCCATGTCACTGATACGTCGTGGAACAGTGTTGTTTGATGAAGGGTTAGTTTTTAGTTTTTGGGCCTTTCCCCCTGCGTTGTCTTAGCCATGTCCATGGCAGCAGGAAGAATTAAGTCCTCCACAATAGTATGGGGCTTGCCTGTCCTCATCACTTGGTAGCTCACCATATAAGACACTTCTAGAACCTTCTTATTAATGGTATCTGTTGCTTTTATACATGTCTTACTACTCTAAAGTTGTCTTAATTCTCGCTCAAAAAATTCCTGTGGCTTATTTTTTCAAATTGGCATGTTTTGTTTCTAAATGTCTGCACAAGAGTGAAGGTTTCATTGAGTTGTGAGATAGTACTTTTGCACATATAACACACTGTGGCTGAGGAAAGGCACTACTCCCAATACAAGTGAACCCCAAATCAAAGTAGTTCTCATCATATTTGCACCTCTTCGATGGTCCAACGTCCCTGTCTGTTGTTCGGTGCGTTCCCAGGTAAGGGGGTAGTAGCTCTTCGGCTGCATCAGATTCACAACTGTCAGTGTCCATGCTAGCTGGGCTAACAACAAATGTAGAATTACTGTTGCTAGCATTGGATGTGTTCGTGGAAGCAGAACAACTTGTCGTCGACAGGTGCAGGTGTAGAGTGCTGGTAGTAGCAGTACTACCAGTAGAGGTGGTATGTATGTCTATGTATGCGGGCCTTACTTTTTAAAACCATTTATCAATTTTCGAGCAAACGGAATGAGCAGCACCTACGTTCGGCTACATACGGACCGTTAGTGGAATTCCCATGAGAGAGTAACGGTTAATGTGATTGGATGTTCATTATGTGACTAGGCTACCTGTAGTTGACATTGTGTTCTTATTTCGCTGAACACTAGATGGTTTAATTTTATTGTTGGCAGTGATACGAGGCTACTCAGGCGAGAAGAAAAACTCACCAAAATGTATAGCTCCGTTGGAAAATATAAATGGACTGTTTGAAAATCCCCCAAAAATATATATCAATTTTTTTTTTTTTTAAATAAAATAATTTGGTTATTTTTATTTATTTTTTAAAATGTGAATCACATTATCATTTGGCGTACCCCCGACATCATTGCGAGTACGTACCTCAGTTTGGGAATACCTGCCCTACAGTATACTGACACCATATTCACTCAGTCTGTCTGTACTATTGAAGTCCCTGATTGCGGTGTATTGGGCACACGTGTAAGTAAGTAAGTTGGCCTGGCATCAAGAGCCCAATAAGATTACATTTCACCATTGTATTGCCATGGCAACATGGAGTGTGAGTTTATGACCTCAGGTGCACGTTGGACTGAACACATTCCCCTGAGTCCCATATCTGGTCGCAATTAACAGTGCTAAAATCACCCCTCCTCATTACAAATAGTCTTCATTAGAACCTTGGAGGAAATTGATGTTCCTTCCCCTCATGCTGTAGCATAATTAGAATAAGAACAACGTCATTGTCCACACACCATGTGAAAATGTGCCTTTGCTTCCCTATACCATTTTTGACATCAAACAACATTAATACATCATTATCATTATCGGCATCTTGCTAATTTCAATGAAACTATTCAGTGTTTTGCTGGTCTCCTCCCTGGTTAAAGTAAGGTTAGATCTACCAAGTGTTTGCTGATGAAGGCTTTGAGGCCTGAACGCATCCATCGCAACTGCTGAGATTGAAAATAAGTCTAAGTAATAGCCTACTCCATTTCATTATATACTGTATGACTTTTATTTTTGAGGGGGGGGGGGTTGTCTCCTGTCCCCTGTCTCCTATGCTCTTCCTCTGTCATAGGACCTGGTGGGGCTGTGTCAGCACACATGGGGCAGCCTTTGTTCTCTCCTCTGCTGACATGCTGCCCAACGTAGGCTGTAAACCCTGACAGTAAGGGGAATCATGCATATATCTCAGCCGCTAGCTCTCCAACAGCCAGCCAGGGGCACTAAGTCTGTGGGGGGCACATTTCAAATGGCAAGTGTACTGCCTCTGCTGCTGCTGCATCTGTGTGTGCACTGCACAGGTACTTGGATGTGTGTACATTATGTGGGAAGCCTTTGCTGAGATGCATCCAAATTATCTATACTTCTCCTAAAGTGTGCACTTGCACATTCCACATCATGGATTTAACGATGGTAGAAAGTGCTAATGCTCACTTTGGGAAAAGTGTGGCGAATTGGGACCCACACCGGTCATGATTGCCAGTCACAGGTGTATGGCACCAATTAAAGCCATGCATGTGTGGCACAGGAGGCTGCTGAGGGGAGGACGGCTCATAATAATACCTGGAACGGAGCAATTGGAATGGCATGAAACACATGCTCTAGTCACTACCACAAGCAAGTTTCCCCCAATGAAGGTGCCACTAAACTCCCGTGCTGTGTGGTAGTAGGCTTTGCTCTGAGTGCAGCAGTGTTCGCTTGAGGCAGGTGTGTATGTGCATGCTGGCAGGAACCGGAGAACTGTGCCTTCTGCAGATAGTTCTCTCTTAAACACATGTATCCACTAACCTCTCCCTCGTGTGGTGAGTCTTAGATAGACAGGTTTTCATATGTACTACTATGTATCTAATTACTTAATCGAGGCTGATTTGAATCCCTTATGGGAGCTCTCTGGCTCAGAGGAAGGGGCCGGAGAGTTGTTGGGCTCCTCTGTCATGTGTTAGGTTATAAATGAAATGCCATGAAGCTGCATCACCTAGCAGTGACATGTGGACTACGGCTATTTATCATAAAACACTCTCCTTTGGCACACTTGGAACATGTAAGCGCCAGGGCAGAAGATTGTGTGGCATCCTTAATGTTGTCCTCAGGGACCTGAACTCCAGAGCAGTGTCCCCACTTTTCAGTCACTCACACCAAAGGTCAAGGGAGAGGAAGAGACTCAGGACAGCCACCCAGTGGTTGAGTGAAGATTGGTTGAGTGAAGATTCACCATTCACAGTGTACAGCCTTGGTGGAAGTAGTGTATACCCCTACCAGAACATTCACAGTGGGTTACAATACAATACACGTTTTGAACGCCAACACCACTAGATATACTAGCCTTGATTTTGGAGAGCTGAAGAAAACCATTCAATGATTTCACCTTAGACAGGAGTTATTAATAAATATGTTGACGACACTGTTGACACATATTCATGACATAAAAAAAAATATGCAAAAATGTATTACAACATCTGGTGCCATGCTAGTTGGACACCTTGACCTTGTGTTCAGAGCTGTAATGCGTGTGAACTGTGTCTGTTTCTGACAGGGCCCTCCCGGGGTAAAGCTTTACTTAACCGGCTAACATCCCTACTGAGTGGCTGTCTATTATTCATAACAGAGCTGCTATGATCTAAAAGCTGTCAAAGTCACGGTGCCGTGCATGAACGCACACACACACACACACACACACACACACACACACACACACACACACACACACACACACACACACACACACACACACACACACACACACACACACACACACAGAGCAGATTTTAAAAAGAACCATTTGATGAATAGGTCCATGTGATTTTGCACTGACTGTAATATTGATGACTGGATGAGTCATAAATCCTCTCTGTTCCTCTCAGAGTGTGTTCCCTGTGCTGTAAACAGAGTGAAAGAGAGTCTCTTCAGTCAGTGTAATAAATAATCCACCATTCCCACGCATTGGTACTGTCTGTCACTGAGAGACTTTGGGTGGAAGCCATGTCTGAGGCCTGCCATCAGTAGAATCACTAAAAAGAACAGGCTGTCTTTCATTACGCACTGTGGTACAGCATGTGACTTATTTGTCTCTCGCAGATCTCCAAACGCCTCAGGCATTTGCTTGACAGGGGCCTGTCGAGTGTCAGTGGACCCTTTTCTCCATCCCTCCAAAAGCCTCCAGACTGCAGTAGCCGTATTCACCACCAGGTGTCAGTCCGCATGGGAAAGCTTTCGACCCGGTCCATTTGAGCCTCTGGAAAATGTGCCTCATTGTCTATCGTTTTAAATAGAATGCATTACATAGAATATTCCATTGTGGCTGATCTTTTTGGCACATTGGCTCTCCTTTCATTTCATAGAGGATAAGTTTCATACTTAATTGAAAAGTCAGTCAGAGGGGTTCAATTTCCTTTTTATGTGTGGAAATGACTTTGGAGACAGAAAAAATGGCTCACTGACAAAGCTCCATTGCATGCTCACGCAAATGAATGACTAAAACACGTTACTAGTATGTCACCAAGATAGAATGTCAGACTGAATGACTTGTCAGTAACCAGAGGGTGGCACCAGCCGGTTGCCCTGGCATTCTCCTGTACTGTCACTGTCAACATCATTACACAGTCCTTACACAGTCATTAGACACGTAGTACACTGCTCATAAAACCTCATATAAGCAAGAGGCTAACTAATGCATAGGGATTCTATATGCAATTATATACCGTATGAACCTAAGCCATGTTTTGAGACTCCTGTCCTGGCTGTAACTGATTAGCATAGAGATATGTTGTCAGAGGTAGGAGTGAGAGAGAGGGAGCGATCGATAAACTGAGAGATGGGCTTTAGGAGGCCTCTGTCAGACACACTGTAGCCCTCACTCTCTCTCTCGCGCTCTCTCTCTCGCTCTCTCAGGACACTAAGGGACAGCTGGCAGGAAGGTCACATTGAAACACACACAGACCAGTGACACATTTATGTGGGTGACGTAGTAGCCTGACATGAGTAATATTCTTAGTGTCATCCATCTTGGTCATCACATAGATGTTGGTCTGTGACACAGATTTGATTTGTTACAAATAAATCTAATTAGAAATAAGCAGAGTGCCCAGCCCAAGGCAAATGCAAGGCCCAAAAAAGCAGATATTGTTTCAGTAGAACATTGTAATAATAGTACTGATAGACAGTATCTCTCTACAACCTTCAATTCCAGATTCATTTCTCACTTGCCATATTCATTTCCTCCCCATTGCAAAGGACTATAAATCATAGCTGCGTAAATAAAGACCCACACGTACACGCAGTTGTAACCGGTGTGAAATGGCTAGATAGTTAGCTGGGTGCGCGCTAATAGCGCTTCGATCGGTGACGTCACTCGCTCCGACACCTTGAAGTAGTTATTCCCCTTGCTCTGCGCGGCTTTTGTGAAGCGATGGGTAATGATGCTTCGTAGGAGGCAGTTGTTCATGTGTGCAGAGGGTCCCTGGTTTGAGCCCAGGTTGGGGCGAGGTGAGGGATGGAAGCAATACTGTTGCATTGATGCTGTTGACCCGGATCAATGGTTGCTGCGGAAAAGTAGGAGGTCAAAAGGGGGGTGAGTGTAACTGGTGTGAAATGGCTAGCTAGTTAGCGGGGTGCTCGCTAATAGCGTTTCAATTGGTGACGTCACTCGCTCTGAGACCACTCGCTCGACTTTTGTGGAGCAATGGGTAACGATGCTTCGAGGGTGGCTGTTGTTGATGTCTGCAGAGGGTCCCTGGTTCAAACCCAGTTAGGGGCGAGGAGAGGGATGAAGCTATACTGTTACACAGTGGTAGTTATGACTTTAGAATTGCAGCTCATGAGTCTGTTATCTCCCTGGGATAGGCTTTCTGCCAAAATGAGTTTTATGTGTGTGTGTTTGTGCTTAACTGTGTATATATGTGTGTGTGTGTGTGTATGTGCATGCGTACTGTGTCTTTGTGTGTGCGAGCCTTTGCTTGCAATCTGCAGCTTCCCTGTATCCGTTCTGCTTACCGTAAATGTGCTCATCGTCACCATCCTCCAGCAGAGTATTCATTAATAACTTACCCAGACAGACGTTTATAAAAGCTGCTGAGATTTGTGTGGGCCCTCCTGATTAATGACTCTTCACTCTCGGGATGTACAACGCTGAGAGAAACATTTCATGAACACGGATGGATGCTTCCAGCACACTGGCTGTTTGAGCCAACGGTTCATAAAGGGTTCTACGGCTGTTTTAACTGTCCTCATTGGAGAACACGTTTTTTGGTTCCATGGAGAACCCTTTCACCCAATCAAGATAGTCAAATAAAAGGTTATAGTTGGAACCAAAAGAGTTTTTACCTTGAACTTAAAAAGGGCTCTTCCGACAAGGAAAGTCCAAGCACCTTTTTTTCTAAGTATAGGCCTGAATATCTTATATTCAGTATAGACTTGAATATCAAACGATCTCTGTGCTTCCTGCAGAAGAAAGGAGAGTGCAGAAACCTAGAGGTGTGAGGTTACTGAGGTGGCATGTTTCAAGCCTGAGTGCCTTCATCAATGGCATTTCACATGGGAAAGCTATGAAGGACTCCCAAGCCACCTGGGTCAAAGCAAATGGCACAGGTCACAGGTCAAAGTTGGGCATGTTTAATTCCCATGTTTGTGCCAGCTGTGTTTACATGTTAACGTGTTCATGCAGTGTCACTCACCTCATAGGCCGACGTGGAAATAATGAATTTCACGCCCATGTCAGTTGTGTTCATGTGTTTGTTTCAAGGTCATACATCCCCAGGTGCTGTCAGCACGCACAGTATCATACATCACACACTCAGTGTCACACACATGCACTCTAGGGATGTGACAAATGTAAAAAATTATATTTTTAAATGATAAGAAAAAAAATCTAAAATGACATGTGAATTCACAATGTAGATATGGTCCTGCATATGACCGCTAGGGAGCCATTCAGTCTTGGCTACCATACAGAGCTCACCTTATTACTGTCCCCAACCCACTCAGCAACGAGGGTAGTAAATTAAGTTTTTTAGGTTCTCTGCTGTGTGCCTTTCCTCCATTTTCTCAGTCCCATTCCCTCAGTCTCAGTTCTCTTCAATGGCTCGTTGCAGTGATCTATGACAGTCTGTTCATAGATGTCCAACAATCTGTTGTTAACGCCATGTATGGGGAGTTTGAGTTTGAGAGCTTGCGCTTTGTACTTGCAGAGTAATCATTATGCAATTTCTCCACCCGGGCAGTTCTAGATGGTTCTAGATATGTCATTAGGATATCGAAGCTGACATCCTCTACCGTTGACAATGGCTGCATATCAACTGCAATCATTTCTGTAATCAACGCTGTGATTTTCTCACTCTGTCTTTTATTGCACTTATTTTGTGTGAAGAGCCTGTCTGTCTGTTGTCGGGAGGCCTGCAACGGCTTGGGTCTCACGGTGCCTCCCTTTCAAGCATTGCACCTGTACTGCCACTGTAGCTCAATTCCACCTCGCAGAGTTTGCATTTCACAGCTTTTTCCTTTAACTTCTCAAGGTGTTGCCATACAGGACTTCGCTGCTGTCACTTCCCTGTCTCGCCCTCTGCCATTTTCCCAAGTCTTAACAACGATGACGTGCTTTATACCCGTGGCAAATCATTTTTAAGATGCATATCTCCTCCTACTAGCGTTAGGCAATATACAGATTCTCATACCGTCGTAACGTTTCTGTACCATACCGGGGCATATGGTATTACCGAAAAATATAAAAAATATATATATCCCGGAGGGGATTGAACTATAAGAAATCTAAGATGTTAACAAGAAGCTTGATCTTGACATCTAGCCACGTAGCTCGCAAGTTAGCAAACCAAGCTGGATCGCTGGAGCCCTGAGCTGGATAAAGTGCATTTGGAAAGTATTCAGACCCCTTGAATTGGCCAAATTTTGTTACAGTACAGCCTTATTCTAAAATGGATTCACTTGTTTTCTTTCCTCATCAATCTACACACAATACCCCATAACAACAAAGGAAAAACAGTTTATTTGAACATTTTTGCAAATGTATATAAAAAAAATGATAGCACATTTACACAAGTATTCAGACCCTTTACTCAGTACTTTGTTGAAGCACCGTTGGCAGCGATTACAGCCTCGAGTCTTTTGGGGTATGACGGTACAAGCTTGGCACACCTGTACTTGGAGAGTTTCTCCCATTCTTCTCTGCAGATCCTCTCAAGCTCTGTCAGGTTGGATGGGGTGCGTCGCTGCACAGCTATTTTCAGGTCTCTCCAGAGATGTTCGATCGTGGTCAAGTCCGGCTGGGCTACTCAAGGACATACAGAGACTTGTCCCAAAGCCACTCTTGCTTTGTTTTGGCTGTGTGCTTAGGGTCGTTGTCCTGTTGGAAGGTGAACCTTCGCCCCAGTCTGAGGCCCTGAGCGCTCTGGAGCAGGTTTTCATCAAGGATCTCTCTGGACTTTGCTCCATTTATCTTTCCCTCAGTCCTGACAAGTCTCCCAGTCCCTGCCGCTGAAAAACATCCCACCGCATGATGCTGCCACCACGCGTAGGGATGGTGCCTGGTCTCCTCCAAACGTGATGCTTGGCATTCACGCCAATGACTTCAATCTTGGTTTCATCAAATCAGAGAATCTTGTTCCTCATGGTCTGAGAGTCTGTAGGTGGCTTTTCCAAGCGTGCGGTCATGTGCCTTTTACTGGGGAGTGGCTTCTGTCTGGCCACTCTACCATAAAGTCCTGATGGTTGTCCTTCTGGAAGGTTCTCCCATCTCCACAGAGGAACTGTCAGAATGACCATCGGGTTCTTGGTCACCTCCCTGACCAAGGCCCTTCTCCCTCAATTGCTCAGTTTGGCCGGACGACCAGCTCTAGGAAGAGCTCTAGGTGGTTCCAAACTGTATACTGTAATTTATTTGATTAGAGTAGATTTCTTACACCTCAATCACACCGAAGTACATTCATTTCCAATGGAATGCTACATTTGCCCTGCAACATTGCGTTGCAGAGGCAGTTGCATCGCGTTGTGTGTGGTGCATACTTTGGATTAGTTGAAGGTATGCATCAAAATGTATGCGTAGACTTGACAGAAAGTAGCAAACTGTGAATGTTGAAATTTTGTTGCACACATATCCAGTAAAACAATGGTGGGATTACATAATAAATAAAGTGGCTGCAGAATTTCTTAGAATTTTTTATTCATTCATTTGTCAAGTAGCATACATATGATTTATTATAAATAGTGGAGAGAATTATTTATTTCAGCTTTTATTTCTTTCATCACATTCCCAGTGGGTCAGACGTTTACATACACTCAATTAATATTTGGTAGCATTGCCTTTAAATTGTTTTACTTGGGTCAAACGTTTCGGGTAGCCTTCCACAAGCTTCCCACAATAAATTGGGAGAATGTTGGCCCATTCCTCCTGACAGAGCTAGTGTAACGGAGTCAGGTTTGTAGGCTTCCTTGCTCGGAGACGCTTTTTCAGTTCTGCCCACAAATTTTCAATAGGATTGAGGTCAGGGCTTTGTGATGGCCACTCCAATACCTTGGCTTTGTTGTCCTTAAGCCACTTTGGAAGTATGCTTGTGGTCATTGTCCATTTGAAAGACCCATTTGCGGCTTTAACTACCTGACTGATGTCTTGAGATGTTACTTCAGTATTTCCATATAATTTTCCGGCCTCATGATGCCATCTATTTTGTGAAGTGCACCAGTCCCTCCTGCAGCAAAGCACCCCCACAACATGATGCTGCATCCCCCATGCTTCACGGTTGGGATGGTGTTCTTCGGCTTGCAAGCCTCCCCCTTTTTCCTCCAAACATAACGATGGTCATTATGCCCAAACAGTTCTATTTTTGTTTCATCAGACCAGAGGACATTGTCCCCATGTGCATTTGCAAACTGTGGTCTGGCTTTTTTATGGTGGTTTTGGAGCAGTGGCTTCTTCCTTGCTGAGTGGCCTTTCAGGTTATGTCGATATAGGACTCAGTTTACTGTGGATATAGATACTTCTGTACGTATTTCCTCCAGCATCTTCACAAGGTCCTTTGCTGTTGTTCTGGGATTGATTTGCACTTTTCGCACCAAAGTACATTCATCTCTAGGTCACAGAACGCGTCTCCTTCCTAAGCGGTGTGACGGCTGCGTGGTCCCATGGTGTTTTTACTTGCGTACTATTATTTGTACAGATGAACGTGGTACCTTCACGTGTTTGTAAATTGCTCCCAAAGATGAACCAGACTTGTGGAGGTCTAAAATTTTGGGGGAAAAAACAAATTAGAAAGAGAATGGGTTTTGACTTTCATCTTATCTTTTATCTGCAAAGGTATGGGAGAAAATTAAGATTACATCTAAATGAATATACTAATAAACAAATGAAACTGACTATGAAAAAAATTGAATTTAATAAGTATTCAAGTACAGGAAAGAACATGACAGGTACGTGTGTTATAAAAATGTTACACAAAAATGAAACAAATATTGAAAGAGGTGTGTGTGTGTGTGTGTTTGTGTACACATCACCTGTAATGTATGAGAGAACAACACCTGCAGACGTGTACAGGGACAACTCATAAAGCCTAGGGTTAGTAGGGGGACTTCAGACGTTGACATAAAGAGAGAGGGCAGGGCACTGGAGATCTGAGGTGGAGAGAAGAGTGGAGGAGAGGTGTGTGTCTGCAGCCATAATACAGGTCAACACAAATGTCAACGTTAGTCTTGTAAAAGAACAACAAGAGCATCTGAATTCTCCGGTGTGTGAGTTTCAATTCAGTCAATTTTCATGCAATCTGTGTACAACTAACAATTTATGCTAACCTAAGTAATGAGTAACTACTTACCTTATGAATTCCATGAATTTATACTAAAAAAGCCTACTAACAAGGACATAGTAAGTTGGAAAATCTCAACTGAGGACAGTTGCATAATCTCAGTTGCATTTCCTTGATTCCTTGCATCCTCTCTCCTCACCTCCCGCTCAAAACCCATAGGAGTAGAAGGTCAGTGTGAAGGCACCGGACTTTCCCTCTCTCTGACCTTCTCCTTCAATGGGCTTTGATAAGGAAGCGAGGAGAGAGGACGTGAGGACTCAAGGAAATGGAGTTTAGATTCTCCTATGGAGAGAGAGAGAGTAATGCAGATAGTCAACCCACCCCCTCACCAGTATGCCTTCTTTCTCCACTCTGCTCCATTCCTATGGTTAGCCACCACCATGCATCTCGACAGCGTCCTCTGGCAAAGGGAGATTAAAGGGTGGGGCACTGCATGCGTAGCCATAACACACCTAAACAAACAAATGGCCTCTTCGACGTCATGAACCAGTCAATGGAACCTAACTTGACAAAACGTTTAAACACCCTGGTTTTCAGGTGGTTATAAATGAAATAAATATATTCACCTTTAGTCTTGTAAGAGACCACCAAGAGCATCTGTGAATTCTCCGGTGTGTGAGTTTCATTTCAGTCATTTCAGAAATCTATGTAACACTAATAATGAATGCTATCCTAAGAATTTAGTAACAATTGACTTTATGAATTGACTGAATTTAAACGGAATTGACACGTGTGTGAAGTGATAGGATAGGTACAATGAGGGAGATCAAAACAAGAACCAGGCAACTCCTCTCCTCTTCCTGTACTTCCTGTGAGGTGGTTGACTGACTAATTTGGAAGGGAAGAGAAGAACAACACATACAAGCATTACATAATTTAACACCATGGAAGGTGAGATTTATGCAAACTAAATTCAGCTAATATAGTGTAGTTACTGACATAAATATTGGAACAGTGTGGTAAAATGATATTTCTTGCTGTTTACTCATGGAATTTGCATTTCAGATCAAAATATGTATATGACAGGCAACTATTTAGATAGTTGTTTCAAGGTATTTTCAGGGTATTTTCTAACCCAGAAGCAACAGCTGTACATTTGGTTCCTATTAATCTGAAATACCAATTAGCCTACATGAGTATACTTAAAAAAAATAACCCACTTTACTTCACTGTCGCAGTACTTATGACACTACCTGTGTTGTGAATAAAATACGTACCATTGAACTCGGCTTCGAAAAGCAGCTGATGAATTTGAACCTTGACCGCTGCTTTTCTTTGCTGAGGCACCCTCTTCAGTGTTGGCACCAGGCTCATGACAAAGAGGGTCTCTTCATCCTCCTTCCTGCGAGCGTCAGGTTGGGCTGCATCCCTCTCGACGGCTCTGCTGAAATGAGTTGAGTGGATCTGGGGGCTGGTACTTCCGATGACGCCTGTTGTGATGATGTTCCTCTTCATTTCTCTCCCTGTTTCTTTCCTCCTTTGTCTCCGTGGCCACATCCTGTTCAACGAGGTCCTCAGTGGTCAATTCCGTGAGGGTCGTAATGATCTCACCAACTCCCAGATCCAGAGGTACTTCCTCCGTTTCAGCATCTTCCATCGCTGCACTGGTGAAGGCGGTGGTCACACTTGTGGATGACGTAGGGGATATGTAAAATTGTAAAACTGTAAAATAAATGGATCCAGAAAAGAATGTGGCAGTAGCGTCAGGGCCGCTGACATGACGCTGCTGGCCCAGACCTCTTCTTCTCTTTCTATGTCCTTCTCTCTCTCTGATACCTGTCCCTGAGTCCTCTTCACTTCCTCCTACATTTTTCTTCTACATAGACATGAACATGATAAGCCAAACCATCACCAGGCATAACTATAGTTATTAGATAGCTGACATGGCCTACTGACATGGCCTACTCACCTACTGTACACACAGACACAGACACACACGCAGGGTTGGGGAGTAACGGATTGCATGTAAGGGATTACCAAAAACAACGGTAACTGTAATCTGTTACCTTACTAGCTAAAATATTGTAATGGGATTACAGATACTTTTGAAAAACTAGATTACTTTCAGGATTACATTTCAATTCAGAAAAAATGTATTTGACACTTTTCTCAAAGACATTCAAATCAGCATTGAAAAAACACGCAAGTTCAAGTTTGTTCCACATGAGCGAGTCTGACCACAAATCAGAGAACACTATGATGACGTAGACAATGTGTTGGATGGATCGCGGGAAAAGAGCAGGAATAGACTTTTGTAGGCTCAAATCAAATCAAATAAAATTTTATTTGTCACATACACATGGTTAGCAGATGTTAATGCGAGTGTAGCGAAATGCTTGTGCTTCTAGTTCCGACAATGCAGTAATAACCAACAAGTAATCTAACTAACAATTCCTAATCTACTGTCTTATACACAGTGTAAGGGGATAAAGAATATGTACATAAGGATATATGAATGAGTGATGGTACAGAGCAGCATAGGCAAGATACAGTAGATGGTATCGAGTACAGTATATACATGTGAGATGAGTATGTAAACAAAGTGGCATAGTTAAAGTGGCTAGTGATACATGTATTACATAAGGATGCAGTCGATGATATAGAGTACAGTATATAGGTATGCATATGAGATGAATAATGTAGGGTAAGTAACATTATATAAGGTAGCATTGTTTAAAGTGGCTAGTCATATATTTACAACATTTCCCATCAATTCCCATTATTAAAGTGGCTGGAGTTGAGTCAGTGTCAGTGTGTAGGCAGCAGCCACTCAATGTTAGTGGTGGCTGTTTAACAGTCTGATGGCCTTGAGATAGAAGCTGTTTTTCAGTCTCTCGGTCCCAGCTTTGATGCACCTGTACTGACCTCGCCTTCTGGATGATAGCGGGGTGAACAGGCAGTGGCTCGGGTGGTAGATGTCCTTGATGATCTTTATGGCCTTCCTGTAACATCGGGTGGTGTAGGTGTCCTGGAGGTCAGGTAGTTTGCCCCCGATGATGCGTTGTGCAGACCTCACTACCCTCTGGAGAGCCTTACGGTTGAGGGCGGAGCAGTTGCTGTACCAGGCGGTGATACAGCCCGCCAGGATGCTCTCGATTGTGCCTCTGTAGAAGTTTGTGAGTGCTTTTGGTGACAACGAATTTCTTCAGCCTCCTGAGGTTGAAGAGGCGCTGCTGCGCCTTCTTCACGATGCTGTCTGTGTGAGTGGACCAATTCAGTTTGTCTGTGATGTGTATGCCGAGGAACTTAAAACTTGCTACTCTCTCCACTACTGTTCCATCGATGTGGATAGGGGGGTGTTCCCTCTGCTGTTTCCTGAAGTCCACAATCATCTCCTTAGTTTTGTTGACGTTGAGTGTGAGGTTATTTTCCTGACACCACACTCCGAGGGCCCTCACCTCCTCCCTGTAGGCCGTCTCGTTGTTGTTGGTAATCAAGCCTACCACTGTTGTGTCGTCCGCAAACTTGATGATTGAGTTGGAGGCGTGCGTGGCCACGCAGTCGTGGGTGAACAGGGAGTACAGGAGAGGGCTCAGAACGCACCCTTGTGGGGCCCCAGTGTTGAGGATCAGCGGGGAGGAGATGTTGTTACCTACCCTCACCACCTGGGGGCGGCCCGTCAGGAAGTCCAGTACCCAGTTGCACAGGGCGGGGTCGAGACCCAGGGTCTCGAGCTTGATGACGAGCTTGGAGGGTACTATGGTGTTGAATGCCGAGCTGTAGTCGATGAACAGCATTCTCACATAGGTATTCCTCTTGTCCAGATGGGTTAGGGCAGTGTGCAGTGTGGTTGAGATTGCATCGTCTGTGGACCTATCTGAGCGGTAAGCAAATTGGAGTGGGTCTAGGGAGTCAGGTAGGGTGGAGGTGATATGGTCCTTGACTAGTCTCTCAAAGCACTTCATGATGACGGAAGTGAGTGCTATGGGGCGGTAGTCGTTTAGCTCAGTTACCTTAGCTTTCTTGGGAACAGGAACGATGGTGGCCCTCTTGAAGCATGTGGGAACAGCAGACTGGTATAGGGATTGATTGAATATGTCCGTAAACACACCAGCCAGCTGGTCTGCGCATGCTCTGAGGGCGCGGCTGGGGATGCCGTCTGGGCCTGCAGCCTTGCGAGGGTTAACACGTTTAAATGTTTTACTCACCTCGGCTGCAGTGAAGGAGAGACCGCATTTTCCGTTGCAGGCAGTGTCAGTGGCACTGTATTGTCCTCAAAGCGGGCAAAAAAGTTAATTAGTCTGCCTGGGAGCAAGACATCCTGGTCCGTGACTGGGCTGGATTTCTTCCTGTAGTCCGTGATTGACTGTAGACCCTGCCACATACCTCTTGTGTCTGAGCCGTTGAATTGGGATTCTACTTTGTCTCTGTACTGACGCTTAGCTTGTTTGATAGCCTTACGGAGGGAATAGCTGCATTGTTTGTATTCAGTCATGTTACCAGACACCTTGCCCTGATTGAAAGCAGTGGTTACGCGCTTTCAGTTTCACACGAATGCTGCCATCAATCCAAGGTTTCTGGTTAGGGAATGTTTTAATCGTTGCTATGGGAACGACATCTTCAACGCATTTTCTAATGAACTCGCACACCGAATCAGCGTATTCGTCAATGTTGTTATTTGAATTACGGAAACATGTCCCAGTCCACGTGATGGAAGCAGTCTTGGAGTGTGGAGTCAGCTTGGTCGGACCAGCGTTGGACAGACCTCAGCGTGGGAGCTTCTTTTTTAGCTTTTGTCTGTAGGCAGGTATCAGCAAAATGGAGTTGTGGTCAGCTTTTCCGAAAGGGGGCGGGGCAGGGCCTTATATGCGTCGCGGAAGTTAGAGTAACAGTGATCCAAGGTTTTCCGCCCCTGGTTGCGCAATCGATATGCTGATAAAATTTAGGGAGTCTTGCTTTCAGATTAGCCTTGTTAAAATCCCCAACAACGATGAATGCAGCCTCCGGATAAATGGTTTCCAGTTTGCAAAGAGTTAAATAAAGTTCGTTCAGAGCCATCGATGTGTCTGCTTGGGGGGGATATATACGGCTGTGATTATAATCGAAGAGAATTCTCTTGGTAGGTAATGCGGTCTACATTTGATTGTGAGAAATTCTAAATCAGGTGAACAGAAGGATTTGAGTTCCTGTATGTTTCTTTCATCGCATCATGCCTCGTTAGCCATAAGGCATACACCCCCACCCCTCTTCTTACCAGAAAGGTGTTTGTTTCTGTCGGCGCGATGCGTGGAGAAACCCGTTGGCTGCACCGCATCGGATAGCGACTCTCCAGTGAGCCATGTTTCCGTGAAGCACAGAACGTTACAGTCTCTGATGTCCCTCTGGAATGCTACTCTTGCTCGGATTTCATCAACCTTGTTGTCAAGTGACTGGACATTGGCAAGAAGAATGCTAGGAAGTGGGGCACGATGTGCCCAATCAGTCTCCGTAGTCTGACCAGAAGACCGCTACGTTTCCCTCTTTTTCGGAGTCCTTTTTTGGGGTCGCTGCATGCGATCCATTCCGTTGTCCTGTTTGTAAGGCAGAACACAGGATCTGCGTCGCGAAAAACATATTCTTGGTCGTACTGATGGTGAGTTGACGCTGATCTTATATACAGTAGTTCTTCTCGGCTGTATGTAATGAAACCTAAGATGACCTGAGGTACTAATGTAAGAAATAACACGTAAAAAAACAAAAAACTGCATAGTTTCCTAGGAACGCGAAGCGAGGCGGCCATCTCTGTCGGCGCCGGAAGACTAGGCTACAGTCTAAGCTATGTCTTCCAATGGTACGACTGCTGTCGGTATCCAAAGATTATCCAACTTGAATCAACTCTTGGAGGTAAGGATGACAGTGGTGTAGTCTACGGGGATACGGATATCACTTATTTTTGATGTCTACATAACATTGTGAATCACTCTGCTGTTCTCTCATTTAGCTATTTGTGCCGTACAGATTGTGGTTGTTGTGGATGGCTGTTAAAAAATCTAAATGTGTATTTGAACAAAATAATGGTTGAATTCAAGAAGTTTAAGCTACTGTCATGACGTTGGCCTGGGGGATAGGTTTATGACGGTCATAAATACCTCTTTCCCCCTTTTTCCTCTCTCTACCCTACTGAGGTTCCATTTAAAAAACCCTTGGTTAACATAGAGATTCTGGGAACATCAGTAGGTGGGGGGAAATGAACTATATTCTGGTAATCCGAACAATTGAACATATGTGGTGGTACTTAATGAATGTGATGTCAGTTCGGTTGTCATCTGAGACGTTCTCATCAATGATAAGATGACATAAACTCTACAGTGGAAAGTCTACACATCAGAGTTATCGGATTCACATGGAATTGTTGTTCAATTTAAACGTTTGAATATGAAATGATTTGTGACGGGATGAAATGTGATTTTAGCTTCTAAAATGTGAGATGTGGGTTTTCATAAGTTAGGGCTGCTCACTCAGTGGCCCGCCTCTGTGAAGGGACATGGGCTATAAAACTTTTCAAACATGCCCTCTTCTCCCTTCCTATATAAAGCCTTGACAACAACAGAACTTCCTGTTCCGATGAGGGAGGATGACGGTCCTATGTCAGAATGGTTCAGATAATAACTACAGAACGAAGCCAACATCAGCATGAGCTTTGGTTGCGAATGGTATGAACCTTTGAACTCTTATTGAGTTAGCAACCGCAGCTGCAAATGCAGGTTAGGAAGGAACAGACAGAGTATCCTGTGTATCACACAACAACGTTACTACAACGTATCCAATTGACCACCAGAGACATTCTTCAAAGGACAGAGGACTTGGTTTGGCAACACGGTCTTCCATCTACCACCAACCTACTGAAGCGCAGCTCAGAGTAAATATTTATTGCATTTTTCTTTTCCAAATGGGCGGTAATTTGGAATGCATAAGATACTGTATTTACGATAGCACAGCTTTTTCCCTTTGTTCCTCAGTCTCCCGCTCTTTCACTCAACCCAGCCCCTTTTCCGTTGTGTAACAAGCTGTCATATCTGTTCCGCCCGCTAGGTACGTTTTCCTTTATGATGTAATTTGTAATCAAGTTATGATTAATTGTGTGTATGTGAATTTTGTGTGATTAGTTATGTATTTAGTAAATAAATAATTAAACTCAATTTTGTATTGCTGATTCAAATTGTTAGCCAGGGTTCTTGCAGAATTTACAACTTTCAGATTATGAGACTGAAGTAAAATGAAGATTAATGTTGACTGCTATAGATGTAAAATATTACTTGCTCTTTAAGAGTTTATTCGGAAGATAACAGCTCTATAAATATTATTTAGTGGTGCCCGACTCTAGTTAATCACATTTACATGATTAGCTCAATCAGGTGATATTAATTACGGATATTTGTTTTTATAGAAAAGCATGTTTTATCAATTTATCCGGCATAGCCAAAGACACGACACTGCCTATCAACCATTCTTTTTGAAACCAGTGGACAGTCAGGGAAAAATGCGCTCTTGCAACAGCTGCATAGTGCGGACCCCAGCCTATGGAATAAAAGTGGGGCTTTTATTGCTCAGTCTCATTCATGCTGATGAAAAAATGTCATCCATAGGCCTAATGGACGCATGCACACTTTTGAATAGACTTAAAGGGACAATCTGGAGTTGCAACATCCTTTTTTGGACTTATAAATGATATATATCCATTGATTCTTGAAGAATATACAGTAACTCATGTGCTTAGTTCAACTGTCACACTCCACGAGAACCCCAAATATACGCTTGTTTTTCTCCAATGTACGTAAACATTGTAAATGTAAACAAACACTGATAACATGGTTAAAACAATAACTTTGAGATCATGAATGGTCAGTCCTTGCATCCATAGCTCTGTCTATTAATCTGAGAGTGATTACATTTCTCCAGGCCCATCCCTCAGCCTTTTACCAAAGCAGAGGCGAGGCGACCATTTTGTTATTGTTTCGTCTGTGGATTTGCCCTTTAAACAGCTGCATATTAACAAGATATCAAAGTTTAAACAATAGGCCTATAGCAAATGCAGCATATGACATTCATTTTTCACATTTCAGTAGTGCTCAAAGTATGCCATTCCATGAGCGCAGCATTTATTTTTCAACTCAAATCATTGAGCCCAATCAGTCCTCCAATGTAACAAAATAAACAACAGAGTAGGGCTGGCTAATAAGTCCTTTGTTTGGGGTTATGTTCAGGTAAAACAATTTGCTTAATCTATTTTTCCAAGTCATATTCTTGAAGATTAAGGGGTATAACATTTAGTGGAATGACTGGAATTCTGATAGACTTTGGTTTTCAATGTAAATATATCATTTAATTGTATTATTATATGCAGTAGAAAGCAATGGTTTAGAAGAAGCCCACATAACCAAACCATAAAGTAAAATGTAACATCCATATATGGCCAGCTATGTAAACTTTAACATTGATTTATCCTGCAATAGATGTGGTTCAATTGGTAATGTACATTTTTGTCTTCTTCTCCTGCCTCTTAAGTGGAAAGTAATCTAAAAGTAAATTAATGTAATCAGATTACGTTACTGAGGTTGGGCAATCCAAAAGTTACGTTACTGATTACAATTTTGGACAGGTCACTAGTGACTGTAACGGATTACATTTAGAAAGCAACCTACCCAACTGTTCACACATGGTTATTTGACCAAATGATCAGGGGTAGTATCTACCACAATTTCTATTACTATTTATCTCTCACACACACACACACACACACACACACACACACACACACACACACACACACACACACACACACACACACACACACACACACACACACACACACACACACACACACACACACACACACACACTTTCACATAAACACACACGGTTATTTGGCCAAATTATCAGGGGTAGTAACTGGCACACATACACATGCACACACACCCAAACACACACACACAAACCTTCTCGAACCCTCTCATGTGGACAGCGTGTGTGAGTAACTTAATCCCCATGCCAAATGCCTACACACACAGCATAGCACACGTGTTGTCTGCATTGGGAGCTGGGAAACTGCAAACAATCATCTCAGATTGTGGTGACACAAAGTTAGATATACATAGATACACATTCAAATATACACTTAGTCATGCACACACACACACACGCACACGCACGCACACTGGTCATCTTTCACCTCATATAGACAACTGGAAAGTCATCAAAGGTGTCGTTAACTTGTATCTGGTTAACAACTCACAACTTTAGGGGGCTAGCTAAAGAGTCAAAGCACGGAAAGAAGCAAGAAATGTAAATATTTCGAAAGGGCCTGTTGCTGAAACACCAGTAACAAGTATGCATGTGTGACGTGATGTGTGTGTGTGTGTGTGTGTGTGTGTGTGTGTGTGTGTGTGTACATCTATGTGTGTGTACATCTCCAGGTAGGGTGTAGAGGAATGGGGTGAATGGGTTTGTACAGGAACACACCACTCCGCTCATCTGTTAAGCCACAGTACAGTCTTCTAATACCCTCAGCCCTTTAACCATTGTCAACACAGCAAACAGCCCTCTCCCTCCATTGAGAGACTTGCCACACTGAACTGGACTGTGACACCTGTCTAAATCCAGCCAAAAATGTACAGTATATACAGTGCCTTGCGAAAGTATTCGGCCACCTTGAACTTTGCGACCTTTTGCCACATTTCAGGCTTCAAACATAAAGATATAAAACTGTATTTTTTTGTGAAGAATCAACAACAAGTGGGACACAATCATGAAGTGGAACGACATTTATTGGATATTTCAAACTTTTTTAACATACAAAAACTGAAAAATTGGGCGTGCAAAATTATTCAGCCCCTTTTACTTTCAGTGCAGCAAACTCTCTCCAGAAGTTCAGTGAGGATCTCTGAATGATCCAATGTTGACCTAAATGACTAATGATGATAAATATAATCCACCTGTGTGTAATCAAGTCTCCGTATAAATACACCTGCACTGTGATAGTCTCAGAGGTCCGTTAAAAGCACAGAGAGAATCATGAAGAACAAGGAACACACAAGGCAGGTCTGAGATACTGTTGTGAAGAAGTTTAAAGCCGGATTTGGATACAAAAAAATTCCCAAGTTTTAAACATCCCAAGGAGCACTGTGCAAGCGATAATATTGAAATGGAAGGAGTATCAGACCACTGCAAATCTACCAAGACCTGGCCGTCCCTCTAAACTTTCAGCTCATACAAGGAGAAGGCTGATCAGAGATGCAGCCAAGAGGCCCATGATCACTCTGGATGAACTGCAGAGATCTACAGCTGAGGTGGGAGACTCTGTCCATAGGACAACAATCAGTCATATATTGCACAAATCTGGCCTTTATGGAAGAGTGGCAAGAAGAAAGCCATTTCTTAAAGATATCCATAAAAAGTGTCATTTAAAGTTTGCCACAAGCCACCTGGGAGACACACCAAACATGTGGAAGAAGGTGCTCTGTCAGATGAAACCAAAATTGAACTTTTTGGCAACAATGCAAAACGTTATGTTTGGCATAAAAGCAGCACAGCTCATCACCCTGACCACACCATCCCCACTGTCAAACATGGTGGTGGCAGCATCATGGTTTGGGCCTGCTTTTCTTCAGCAGGGACAGGGAAGATGGTTAAAATTGATGGGAAGATGGATGGAGCCAAATACAGGACCATTCTGGAAGAGAACCTGATGGAGTCTGCAAAAGACCTGAGACTGGGACGGAGATTTGTCTTCCAACAAGACAATGATCCAAAACATAAGGCAAAATCTACAATGGAATTGTTCAAAAATAAACATATCCAGGTGTTAGAATGGCCAAGTCAAAGTCCAGACCTGAATCCAATTGAGAATCTGTGGAAAGAACTGAAAACTGCTGTTCACAAATGCTCTCCATCCAACCTCACTGAGCTTGAGCTGTTTTGCAAGGAGGAATGGGAAAACATTTCAGTCTCTCGATGTGCAAAACTGATAGAGACATAACCTAGCGACTTACAGCTGTAATCGCAGCAAAAGGTGGCGCTACAAAGTATTAACTTAAGGGGGCTGAATAATTTTGCACGCCCAATTTTTAAGTTTTTGATTTGTTAAAAAAGTTTGAAATATCCAATAAATGTCATTCCACTTCATGATCGTGTCCCACTTGTTCTTGATTCTTCACAAAAAAATACAGTTTTATATCTTTATGTTTGAAGCCTGAAATGTGGCATAAGGTCGCAAAGTTCAAGGGGGCCGAATACTTTCGCAAGGCACTGTAGATGCTGTAAAGGAGTCAATGGAACACAATTTTCTAACAACGTGGATATTCGTCAAATCCTTCATGATTTATGTATTGTGACAGGCCCACAGTGTGATTACTTAGGTCTGATTTTGATATATTTTGCTGTTTTCGCTGCATAACATTTAGAAGTTCTCTTTTTTTGTCCATTTTCAGGTTTAGAAGAAGTGACTACTAAATGCTAACTCCTGTTCGTATAAGATGGTTAGCATACAGAAATTGGCGGTTGTAGTCAGTCGTTTTTAACTGTACTGAAGTTGATTGGTGACAATGACATGAACATGTGTTGGGCTTGGTCCATACAAGCATTATTCTCAGAATTCTACCTCAACATAGTGTGAAATACAGATATAAACAATAGCCTAAATGTAGGCTAATTTTGCTGGGGGGCAATGAGGAGACTTGGCCCTTTCCCCCAATGCGTTTCCATGGCAATTTCATTATTTTGATCGAGTTCAAATGACCCTCTTTACCGCATCTACAGTATGCTGAAGCCTACTCTACTTTTCTATTGTTATGGCACATGGCAACGATAGAAAACTAGAGTTAGCTTCAGCACAGTACGTACAGTACAGTAAAGTACGGATGCAAGCTTGGTCCCATATCTCTTTGTGCTGTCTTGCCAACTCCTATGGCCATTGTCACGCCAATGTTTGGCCTGAAAATAAGAATAATCATTTATCAAATGTATATTTTGTGCTTTTTATAATAATCTGAAAGTGCTTCAAAAGCAAAAAAACAAGCAATACATCATTATGAGTAAGCTTAGCTGTAGTTAGGTAAACCAATAGAGGCCAGGTCTTTGAGTGTGTGCATCCTGCATAGATGGAAAGGGACAGTTCATGGATTGATTAGAGGAATAACCAACAATGGCCATAGGAGTTGGATCTTGGACCAGGCTAGATGAAAATGTGGTGAACCACCAGGTGTGTGTAGTCCTAGTCCTGTCATGTGCCAGTAGTGAAACAGTTTCCATTTCCTGTCGAAGTGTGGCTGTTTGTCTGGAACGGCAACAACGTCTCCTTTTCCAGTGGCGAGTGAGGCGTTTGGACTTATCCTGTTTCCTCACAGGAAAGCCTCCTGGCTGATGTCATTGACTGGCCTTGGTCATGAGAAAGTCGCTGATAGAACGGCCAGGACGGAAATGAAACAACGAGGGGAGATTTTCCTACGGTACTGTCTCTACTCCCTGCCAGTGTGCTGCTGAGGGGATCTGACGTTTAGAGACAGAGAAATATAACAGACTATACTTGGAGGAGTTAACACTAGAACCCCTGGGCCTAGACGGATCAAGTCATTCTGACTGCAACATTCTAACAGTGTAATTAATATTTTTTTTGCAAAATAATAATTTGCTAGTGTTTATGAAGGCAGTGGGTAACATTAGAAAAACATTTTATTCATTATTTTGTAACACAATAGCATTTTTATGAGTTTATGTTACAGTAAGTTATAAGTTAAAAAAAAACATTTTTTTTTAAATTAAAGTGTTCAATTTTATTCGTGTTTGTTAAAACTATGAAACAGAAAGCATGTTGTGTTGGAACACATTTGTATAACGACAAAATAAAATAAAAATACCCTAACCACCAAACGCACGGTCAAGACACACAGGCAAATGATGAAAACATTTGTAGCCTAAACATCATTATAAGCGCCAAGTGGCCTTGATAAATAGTGAAATGAAATAAGGACATTATAATGAATATAACAGCAGTCAATTTTGACAGCAGTCCAAAATAGTAAATTATTGTCAGCTTGTGTGTAACGATCGTTGTTGGAAAGATGGTCCGACCAAGATGCAGCGTGGGATAGGTTAATCATTTTTATTTATGATAACCAGCACAAAACAATAAAGAGGAACAAAACTAAACATACAGCTTTGTAGGGCTAGAAAGCTGCAATACAAAATCAAGATCCCACAAACAATAGGTGGGAAAAGGCTGCCTAAATATGATCCCCAATCAGAGACAACTATAGACAGCTGCCTCTGATTGGGAACCATACCAGGCCAACATTGAAATACACAAACTAGAGTACCCACCCTAGTCACACCCTGACCTAACCAAAATGGAGAATTAAAAGGCTCTAAGATCATTGCCGGAGGAACCGGACCGTGGATCGTCGCCGGGGACTCCGGATCGTAGATTGTCACCGGGGACTTCGGACTGGGAACCCTCACTGAAGGCTCCGGACTGCGAACCCTCACTGGAGGCTCTGGACTGCGAACCCTCACTGGAGGCTCTGGACTGGGAACCCTCGCAGGAGGTTCTGGACTGAGAACCCTCGCAGGAGGCTCTGGACTGAGAACCCTCGCAGGAGGCTCTGGACTGAGAACCCTCGCAGGAGACTCTGGACTGAGAACCCCCGCAGGAGGCTCTGGACTGAGAACCCTCGCAGGAGGCTCTGGACTGAGAACCCTCGCAGGAGGCTCTGGACTGAGAACCCTCGCAGGAGGCTCTGGACTGAGAACCCTCGCAGGAGGCTTTGGACTGCCGCCCGTAGCTGGAAGCTCTGGACTGCCGACCGTCTTTGGAGGCTTGGTGCGTGGAGCTGGCACAGGACGTACCGGGCTGGGGAGACGCACAGGAGGCTTGGTGCATGGAGCCGGCACAGGACGTTCCGGGCTGTGGAGGCGCACTGGAGGTCTGGTGCGTGGAGCTGGCACAGGATGTACCGGAGGCCTGGTGCGTGGAGCTGGCACAGGACGTACCGGGCTGTGGAGGCGCACTGGAGGTCTGGAGCGTAGAGCTGGCACAACGTGTCCTGGATAGATGACAACCTTCACACGGCAAGTGCGGGGAGCTGGCACAGGACGTACCGGGCTGTGGAGGCTCACTGGAGACACGGTGCGTGGAGCCGGTACAGTCTTCACCAGATGGCTAGCACGCTCAGGATAAGTACGGAGAGCTGACTCAGGTGGCATTAAACTGAGGACACGCTCCTTAGGGCGAATGTTGTGCCTCATGCACCAACACAACAGCTCCCTCATAACTCTCTCCTCCAATTTCCCCATCAACTCCTTAACTGTCTCTGATTCACTCCCTTCACTCCCCTCCAAGTTCAGCTTCCTCTCCCAGACTGGCCCTGGTTTACACCTCGGCTCCGCCAACCACCCCGTGTGCCTCCCACAAATTTTTTTTTGAGGCTGCCTCCTGGGCTGCCGTCGTGGCCGCGAATCCCAGTGTCGTCGTTGTTGCTCCCTCGCTGCCTCCACCTGCTTCCATGGCAGGCTTTCATATCTTGCCAAGACTTCCTCCCAAGTCCAGAATATTCTCTCCTCCACCTCCTCCAAAGACCAGGATGCCATCTCCTCCCGGGCAAGCTGCTTGGTCCAGTTGTGGTGGGATCTTCTGTAACGATCGTTGTTGGAAGGACCAAGATACAGCATGGGGTAGGTTAATCAAAAGGAAACGTACAGCTTTGTAGGGCTTTGTAGGGCTGGCCAGTCTTGTTTTCTTTGCAAGCGACTTGTTCGGCAATGACAGTGACGAAATTGGCCGTAGTGACATTTATCCCCTTACCAACATAAGGTTCCACAAGCCTGATCACCACATTCTCCATCTCTCGCTCACTTGCTGCCGGTTGTGGATATTTTCTCAGATGTCAAAGCCGTTCAGCATGTACAAATTACACACGCTCTCACTGTGTAGCCTACTTCAAGTGGGCCAGAGTAGACTGCTTTGATTCGGTGGACTGATGTAGGGTACATACCATTTTAAGATTATTATTAGAATGGATCAATACAATACGATGGGCCGCCCTGTTCTTCATTCACAGTGGCTGATTACATAATTAAGCATCGTTCGCTTCCCCTCGCTCGTCAACTCGCCCATTCTCCCCCTTCCTCCCCATCGTACTTTACTTCATTTATTTCATCTGTTGTTATATGTGTGAAATTAGTTATGGTATAGTTTAGGTTCAGTTTCAAGGAAATTATCGGGGTGATTATCAGCTGGGCACTGCACTTTCAACTGTTGGTAGAAGGACCAGAACAGGCCATACCATCGGGAGAAGGACCAGAACAGGCCCTACTGTCGGGAGAAGGACCAGAACAGGCCCTACTGTCGGGAGAAGGACCAGAACAAGCCCTACTGTCGGGAGAAGGACCAGAACAGGCCCTACTGTCGGGAGAAGGACCAGAACAGGCCCTACTGTCGGGAGAAGGACCAGAACAGGCCCTACTGTCGGGAGAAGGACCAGAACAGGCCCTACTGTCGGGAGAAGGACCAGAACAGGCCCTACTGTCGGGAGAAAAAACATTCAAAAAATGACATGCCCTCCCTCTATAACTCCAGTTCTGTTTGTGATATTAAGATTCTAACACCGACATTGTGTTATATAGACTTACAGTATTTAGGAGAGGTCAAGGACAGAGGGGGGCATGAGTTTCAAAATGGCAGTAATAATAATAAAACAAATCATGAGCAGTCAAAATGGCTGCTTTTGCGGTTCTTCTGTTTTTTTGTGTGTTTTGTTTTACTAGGAAAATCAGTTAAGAACAAATTCTTATTTTCAATGACAGCCTAGGAACAGTGGGTTAACTGCCTGTTCAGGGGCAGAATGTCAGATTTGTACCTTGTCAGCTCAGGGATTTGATCTTGCAACCTTTCAGTTACTAGTCCAATGCTCTAACCACTAGGCTACCCTGCCACCCCACATGGAATGGATATTTGATTATTTTGATGTGACACTTCAGTATGAAATAAACACCGTTTTATGTTGATGTTCCTGTATGGCTGGATGGATGCTTTCAGTACAATGTCAGCAATATTAGTTGTTTTATTGCTTTCCCACCCCTATAGATGATTCACCAACACTTCATGAAACGTTGGCTTGTATGGGTGCAGTACTGAGGCCGCTAAATCAGGCGCGATATTAAATTGATAGATGCCATGACACATAATATCTATATATAATTTTCTGGACTGTCAAGTAGAGGAGCTGCTGAATATTCAATGTTGCTTGCTCTCGGAGGAGTGTGTTCCCTGAGGATGTCATGATCTCATCTGCACTGTAACTCGTTTTTAAACATATTCATCAATTGAGAGGCAAAACATTTACTTCCACTGCCTGGTGAATGACCCGGACACGCCAGCTAGGCAGCAACAGCATAGTGCATCGGCATAATCTGGGGAAAGGAGGGAGAAATATCCTTGTCCATTAGATTTAGTTGCTTTTATTTGGTTTCTGTGATTAGGATTGCAAATACTGTACATTAGAGTATTTTTTTTCCCTTCAAAACTGTGTTTGGGTCTCGCATCGAATAATGAGAATGTTTTTATTTTTTTATTTTTTAACTTTAAGTCAGATGGGAATTGGGCCAGCAGTAGAAATGCGGTAGCAGCTTGTTTGTGTGTGTCTTACTTGCGTAGGAGTTGCTACTGGGTATGACTGAGTTTTGTTTGGAAAGTATATGCTAAACCCTTGTGCTTGTTTTTTTCCCCCAATAAATAGCTAGGAGGTTATACATAGGGAGTGTGCGACCCTCTTTGTTTTCATAGCTTTTCATAGCTTTACTGCTGTGCAATAGTTTAATGGTGTGCCTGCCAGACAAGTCCTGCTGGTGTGCCCAAAGCTTCGCTCTCTCGCTTTCTCTCTCTCTACGTGCTTCCCCTGCCATGTGTCTTTAAGAGGAGGGACCTGGCATTTATATTGAGTATTTATCTGCTACGTGAGGGGAGGGGGGGTTGCTGACCACTGGAATGAAGTTGAGCGCTGTGGAGAGCTCATACACAACTACGAGAACTACAGAGAGGACAGACAGACAGTAGAGGTTTTCAACAGGGAAAGTGAGCAAGGGAGCCACTGACCTCAAAAGAAGAAGAAGGGAAAGGAGGAGGACAATAAAAGAGGAGAAGAGGGTGACGGTCCCCATTGACAGCCATGGCCATGTATGAACCCGCATGTCTGCCCCCCAATGCAGAGGAGCAGGACTTCATCCAGGCATACGAGAACGTCAGGGAGAAGTACAAAGGTACATGCCAGCCAGGGCCCACACACTCGCATAGAGGAGTGACTGCTGCTACTGCCAGTTAGGACAGGATATAGTCCGTGTGTGTGACTGAGGACGTGTGGGGGAGAGGGAGAGTGTGTGTGATATTAGTAGCTCTGCACAGGGGTGTTAACAGCATATGTGTTTGTATGAGCCTGTGTCTCTTCATCTGTCTTTCTGCACGTCTTCTACACCCTTGTGTGTGTGTGTGTGTGTGCGCAACAGGGAGTGCAGCCAGCCAGCCACACGCTGCTCCTCCAGAGTGCTGAGGGATGTATAGATTGGATCACATGTTTGCTGTCACTCTGCCGGTCTCTCTCTGTGGCTCTCTGTGGCGGTTGTCGAAGTTCAATGTGTAGATTTACTCCACTGCTTTATCTTGATATGTGAACATAGCCAACTAGTTCTACCATTCTAACCTTTGACTTTAATGAAATGGAGAGGAGAGGGGCTTACATGTACTGTAAGTGCTCATCTGATTGTGTTATATTTTGCCCAGCTACAGTTTATGGGACGTGGACAGGTGTTGCTTCTCTACAATGAAGTATACTGTCTATCAATTTACCGAAGCTTATCATCACATTATGTGTCATCTACCACAATGAATATAAATGTTCTCTTTAATTGTTTCTTTTGAGCCACTTGGCTAATGTTCCTGGGAAAGAATGTTCTGTCGTTCATAGTCTGTCACATCCACTGGTTGACGTGTCAAGATCTTCTTTTTGTTCATGATGTTCATATTGTATATAGGCTGGAATTCAATGTACAGTCTTTGTTTAAAGCGATCACCCTATTTCCACACATATGAAGGCGTACCTGTGAGGGGAGTTTACCTGGTAGTTTGTATAGGGCTGTACCCAAGACCAGTCTGTGATTTTATATCACCATGGGGAAAAAGAGCTGATGTGTAAATACATACTGCAATGTGGACTTTATTGAATTGAGACCACAGTCAGAAGATAGTCTATGATTGAGATCCCCAACCCACTATCATAGATAGTAGACTATCAATCTTCATCCATTGATGATCAGGCCTCATCCACTATCCTCATCCACAGAAAACACCCATCCACACCCCAAAACCCCTCCATTGCTATTTCACATCTGCATTAGTGTGTCTTTGTACCCATAGCTCCTTCTCTCCATATCCCCATCTCTCTCCATGTCATTCCTTATCCCCTTACTGTTCTGTACATCAGAGTGTTAACTCCCTCCATTTCTCGCTCCCCGGTGTTCCTTCACTCTCCTTCTCCCTACATCTTGCTCCCCTTTACGCATCCCCATTCTGCTTTCCCCTAGTACGTAGTCCTTCCAGCTTATCTTTCCTTCAGAAAACAAGAGAGCTCCTCTATAAATATCGCCCCAGTTTCTTGTCTCGGAGACAATCTGGAGAATGAGCCCCTGTGCTGAATCAATTTAGCTGTTTCAGGGGTGGATCTGCACATTTGTGGGTTTCTGTTTGTGCTCTATATGTGCGTGTGTGTGTATGGGCGCATGCATGCATGTGTGTTTTGTTTTATTTCAAGCTTAGTTCAGTGTGTGTGTGTGTGTGTGTGTGTGAGACATATGGCCAAGAACAGTGGCAGCCAGGCAGGTGTTTATATTTGAGATGTTCCTCTGTGTTCTCTCTTCAGTCTCTGTCCTACAGGCAAGGAACGTAAAACAGGCAGACTGTCCTGCTCTGCTCTCATTATCCTTATTAAGGCACATGAGGCAGGGAGGCAATGAGCTGCTCATCTGTCTCTCTTTATCTCTCCCAGTCTCTCTCTGTCTCAGCCCCCCCCTCTTTCTCTCTCCATCCGTGTCTGTATCTGTCTGTCACTCTCTCTCTCTCTCATCCCTCTGTCTCAACCCCCCTCGGTCTCTCGCCATCCCTCCCAGTATCCCCGTCTCTCTCACCTCTCTTTCTCTCTCAGTCTCTCTCCATCTCTCCCAGTATGTCTCATTCTCTGTCTCTCGCCTCTCACCTCTCTCTCCTTCCTGATTGCTCGAGTTAATTATTTTAGAGAGAACCTGTGTTCTTTTCAGTGATGTCATGGTGGTGTTTACTCATTACCATGCACAGGTGGATCTAAGGTCATGACTCATCAGACTTCTTGCCTTCAACTCTTGTTCTTGTTCTTCTCTGTGTATCTCTGTATATAGTCGGATGTGTGTGTTTTAGTGTACCTACTGATGTCCGATAATAGAAAGTATTTATTCTGTAAACATTGCTAAGTCTAGTTGTTCTTCCGCTAGGCGTCTTTAGCCATAGCAGCATACCGTGACAGTATTGGAGTTTCATTGGGAGATTGTATTTCATTGTCACACTCCCCACTCGCCAGAGAATTCCCCATTTAGTTTTGAAGCCATAGAAGTGCTGGATTATGGGACACTTGAATGACTGCGCTCGGAATCTGGGGTGAAGTTGTCAACCGATGGTTCAGAAATGATTGTATTTAATGCGGTGGTGATGCATATTATGGGATAAGTTGATCTGTATAGAATGCTAAGTCATTGCTCTGGCACTTTGTACTGATGCGCCTCCATTACATTAGTCGGAGTTTATACGGTAGGAGACGTATCCCCCTGGGTGATGAAACAACTATTTGAGAATTCTCCCTGTTCCTCCCATTCTGTCATCCTACAAGTTGGAAAACATGACACTACAGTCTTACATTCATCACAGTATGTACAGAATGTAGAATGTGTCCCTCTCTAGGAGTCACTCAGCCGGTGCTCTTTGATCCACTGTCATATCAGGAAGACGGACAGCATTAATGGATAACTATACTGTCATACGTTTGTAAGTGTTTATATAAGACGTAGGAGTTAGTCAAACATTTCTCTTTGGTTCATTCGCAGATCGGGAGGCAACATGGCGCTACTGTCTTACATTCGTCAGAGTTTGTGTATGAGGACATATTCCTCCTCGGGAGTTAGTCAGCTTGTGCTCGACATATTTCATTCTCTTGTGCTGTCTCATTGTCCCAGCATGGGTGAGGGAGGGAGGCAGGCTGGCTAGCTGGCTAGCTGGCTGACTGTCTTCCCAGCGTCCTCTAATTCACTTTGTGACGGCAGGTGATGTGGGCGGGTTGTCACTGGGCAGCCGGTGAGGAGGATTGCCCCGGTCTGGGTGGACGTGCCGGGTGGACGGGCGGACTACGGTTGGCATCCACGCTCTCTCCCACCGCCAACTTCCATGGCGCCCTCTTACGCCCTGCGGGGGCTTAAAATAACCCCCAAGTATAGCCTCAGCCTTGTTCGACCGCCCAATTAAATAGTTATTTTTGGCCCGGGGGCAGACTTTGATTGTACCATGTTTTTCTGGGGTATAAAACAAATATATGGACTGTGGTTGATAATTTGATTTGATCTAAATGTGCTTATGTTTTGGAATGATGGAATCATTACTCATGCCACTCCAAAAGTAAAAATGGATCTCTATAGCTCAATTAAGAATCTATCAGTGGATGACTTCAGTTATATTTAGGTGTCTTGTGTAAAGTCCTTTGGGAAGTGGTCAGTCACCCAGCTTTATGAATGAACAAACTATTTAAAACAAGTGGTGTCTATTCTAGCTGTGTGGTGTGCGAGTGTAGTGTGTAGTGTGCGAGTGTAGTGTGTATACTGAACAAATACTTATATAAATGTAAATATTTTTTGTTGTCACATGTGCCAAATACAAAAGGTGTAGACCTTAGTGAAACGCTTACTAATCAAGCCCTTAACCAACAATGCAGTTCAGGAAATACCCCCCCCCCCAGATAATAATAACAAATCATTATCGAGCAGCAGTAAATAACAGGGCTATATACAGGGTGTACCGGTACAGAGTCAAGGTGCGGGGGCACCAGTGTCAAGGTAATATGTACATGTAGAGTTATTAATGTGACTATGCATAGATAATAACAGAGTTGCAGCAGCGTAGGGGGGGGCAATGCAAATAGTCTGGGTAGCCATTTGATTAGCTGTTCAGGAGTCTTACGGCTTGGGGGAGAAGCTGTTTAGAAGCCTCTTGGACCTAGACTTGGCACATCGGTACTTCTTGCCGTGTGGTAGCAGAGAGAACAGTCTATGACATAGGTGGCTGGAGTTGAGGGAGCATGCAATGCTGACTGCTGGAACGTCCAACAGATAATTTCCAGATAATTTTGTTAATTTCTCTACCATAAGCCGCCTCCAATGTTGTTTTCGAAAATTTGGCAGTACATCCAACCGGCCTCACAACCGCAGACTTCTCAAATTAAAATCACTTGGAGCTGATTTCCTGGTGTTTTTAGTTAATGTGTTTTTGCTCAGAAAACTTGGGGGGTGGCAAATAAAACCACCCGTCGGTCAGATTCAGTTTGCGGGCCGCAGTTGGGGAACCCTGTATCACGTTTCAGGTAAGTCCCAAATGCAGACTGTGTTGAAGTAACAATGTTTATTACAGCAAAAGGGGCAGGCAAACGACAGGTCAAGACAGGCAGGGGTTGATAATCCAGAGTAGTGGGGCAAAGGTACAGGACGGCAGGCAGGCTCAGGGTGGGCAGAACAGGAACAATCACTAGACAGGAATAGAGGCAAAATGCTGGTAGGCTTGATGAAACAAAAATAACTGGCAACAGAAACAAAAAACACAGGTATAAGTACCTCAGGGAATAATGGGGAAAATTAGTGACACCTGGAGGGGGTGGAGACAAGCACAAGGACAGTTGAAACATCAGGGCGTGACAGTACCCCCCCCCCCCTCCCCCTCCCTCTAGTGACACCACGCAGCGTCCTACCTGAGAGCATACCTGGTTGAGCGGGGTGCCGGAACTCAGAGATGAGACCTGGGTCCAGGATGTCCCTAGCAGAGACCCAGCATTTCTCCTCTGACCCAGCATTTCTCCTCTGGGCCATAACCCTCCCAGTCAATCAGGTACTGGAATCCCCTGCCCCGAGGTCAAACCGTCAGGAGACGCCTCACAATGTACGCCGGTCAGCCGTCGATGAGACGGGGGAGAGGGGTGGGCCTGGAAACAGGAGACAAGGGGCAGTAAGACACGGTTTTAACTCTAGACACAGAAAAGGTAGGAAAAAAGAGGGTATGGGGCAACAGAGAACGAACAGCAGAGGGGCTAATCATCTTGAAGCGGGGGGAAAGGTCTCGGCTTCCGGGGGTGTAGTCGCGCCCCTATAGCGGTGTGGCATCGCCTCAGGCTTGACATTCTTGGATACCGGTCGGTGCTGCGGAAGCGAAGTGGCCCAGGCCTTACTGAACCCCTCCCAGAGGTCCTGGTACTCTGCGGGGCTGGCGGAGAGGTCCGGGGCAATTTCCAAGCCCCCAGGAAGATGTTCCGGGGCAGGCAGAACTGACTTCAGGCAATGAGGGTGGCAGGACAGGCTGGGCCAGTTTGTACTATCACGTTTCAGGTAAGACCCAAATGCAGACTGTTCAAGTAACAATGTTTATTACAGCAACAGGCAAATGACAGGTCAAGGCAGGCAGGGGTCGATAATCCAGAGTAGTGGGGCAAAAGTACAGGACGGCAGGCAGGCTCAGGGCGGGCAGAAAAGGTCAAAACCAGGAACAATCACTAGACAGGAATAGAGGGAAAACCGCTGGTTGGATTGACGAAACAAATCGAACTGGCAACAGACAAACAAAGAACACAGGTATAAGTACCCAGGGGATAATGGGGAAAATGGGCGACAGCTGGACGGGGGTGGAGACAATCACAAGGACAGGTTAAACAGATCAGGGTGTGACACCCTGCACTAATCTATGGATTTCACATGAATGGGCAGGGGTGAAGCCATGGTTGGGCTGGGAGGGCATAGGCTCACCAACTTGCTCAGTCATGTGACATCCATAGATTAAAGCATGGTTCCCCGACTGGTTGGTTTTATTCGGCCCCCCAAGTTTTCTGAGCAACAAAAAAATATGCCCTACCGTTCAAAAGTTTTGGGGCAGTTTGCGTTGTTCTGTGAAGAGAGTAGTACACAGCGTTGTATGAGATCTTCAGTTTCTTGGCAATTTCTCGCATGGAATAGCCTTCATTTCTCAGAACAAGAATAGACTGGCGAGATTCAGAAGAAAGTTATTTGTTTCTGGCCATTTTGAGCCTGTAATCGAACCCACAAATGCCGATTCTTCAGATACTCAACTAGTCTAAAGAAGGCTAGTTTTATTGCTCCTTTAATCAGAACAACAGTTTTCAGCTGTGCTAACATAATTGCAAAAGTGTTTTCGAATGCTCAATTAGCCTTTTAAAATGATACATTTGGATTAGCTAACACAACGTGCCATTGGAACACAGGAGTGATGGTTGCTGATAATGGGCGTCTGTACTCCTGTGTTGATATTCCTTAACAAAATCAGCCGTTTCCAGCTACAATAGTCATTTACAACATTGTCTGCACTGTATTTCTGATCAATTTGATGTTATTTTACTGGGCAAAAAATGTAACTTCCTTTCAAAAACAAGGACATTTCTAAGTCACCCCAAACTTTTGAACGGTAGTGTATATATTTTTTATTTTCATTTGCTGGACGTATAAAACTGTAAAAACACCAGGAAATCAGCTCCAAGTGATTTTAATTCAGGAAATCTGTAACCAAATATTTCCATGCATAATAGAGAGATGTGATCATATACAAATGTGAGCAAAGGTTTAAAATGAACATGTTTTAGTCAAATAATATATCTGTTGGGGCTTCTTGCGGTCAATTTGCAGTCTACAAATGATTTGTAATTATGTTCAGGACCCCTCCGACCATCCTCTCAGGAAAAATCATCCTTCAGCTGAATCTCGTTAATGATCCCTGGATTAGGGCCTACTGAACTTATTTCAATTGACTGATTTCCTGCAACTCAGTAAAATCGTTGAAATTGTTGCATTTATATTATTGTTCACTTTATATATGAGATGGCAGATCAGGTTTCCCTCAGTGGACAGGCTAGTGAGTGATGGGTGTGTGTTGGGCCCAAGGAGCTTTTTGAGGATCAGAGTCAGTGACACGTCAGATCTCCATGAATCACTTCTCTCCCTCTCTCTCTCTCTCTCTCTGTTTCTCACTCTGTCTCTCACTCATACACACTGTCCACTCCCTCATTCTTCTTTCTTAAAAAAATATATAATATTTTCACTCCCTCGTTCTCGCTCTCCCTCGTTCTTTTTCTCTCTCCTTAGTTTTCTAAGACTCTGCATGCATCTCAGTCTCCTGTCGACAGGCTGAATTAAGGACTCCCAAAAGTGTTAAATGAAAGATGTGTATATATATATATTTTTTCATATACAGTATGTATGGATCTATTCATATACCACCTCCTTTTACCTTGCTACAGAAGTACTGAAATTGAATAATACATATATTTAAGAACCATGTAACCATGCTAAACACATGTATCTCTGTCTGTCTTGTGTTCTGTCTGATAGGTAAGCATTGTCCCTCTCCTCATTGAGTCCAACACAGGAGAGGGACACTCTTTATGACTTGGCCAATGGGTGCATTGGAATCAGGTGTTGTAGCCTACTGTGCTGTCTTAAATTGCTTTGCTGACAACATACCTGTGAGTTTCCAGTAGTACCCTCATTGCATGTGTCTACTTGTAAATCACCCCTCACCCTCTACGGGAATTGTCCTGCTGTGGCCCCTGTGAGTCTCACACACACACACACACACACACACACACACACACACACACACACACACACACACACACACACACACACACACACACACACACACACACTGAACTGAAGCAGAGGTCAACCAGGCACAAATGCTATGTGAATGCTAAATGAAGTCATGAACAATTGAGCCTGTCTGCAGTGTAAAATGTGTCACATAATGATATTTTCCTTAATTGAGTAGCTGCCAAAATCTTCCCTTTCAAAGAGCTTAAGCTGGCAGTTTTCCAGAGCAGAAATTTAGAAGGAAAATCTCAGTAATGGAAATCTTCTGTACAGTATGTCTGTGAAATCGTTACAGCAGAAATGCAGCGGGCTCAGAGAGTGTGAGAGTGAAAAAATAGAGCGAGCGAGGGAGAGTATGTTAGAGTTGGAGAGAGAGAGTCCTTTTTTCCATCTAACTTAACTCTGAGAGGTGTCGGAACCATGCTAAGGGAAAGTGCTGGGTTATTCCTGGTCTTTTCCCGGCCTCTATGTGTTTCTGTATTCTTGTCATTTCAGCATTTTTAGGGCCGGTGGCAGCAGCCTGGGATAGATCAGCACTCAGGTGAGAGGTCACTTCAGGGCCAGGAGGATCATGGCTAGACGGGATCCAGCTTTTGTCAAATTAACGTCAGATTTGACTTTTCGTAGCAGGTCAGGAGAACTTATGCAGCACCTTAGGATAATTAACCTATCAGGTTAGGAGAATTAGGTTAAGGTTAGGAAAAGTGTTAGGGTTAGCTAAAATGCACCAAAAAAAATCACCTTTGGACTTTGAAAATGCTGGAATACCTCCTGGCCGGTCATGGCTAGACCCTTCTAGACCTTTCTAGCCATGACCGACCAAAGGGGATGATAATAGATGCTTTGCAGAGATTCCTCTGGCCGTATATGGACTTTGGAGCGTCCGCTGGGAGGCTTCCCAATTATTTACTGTCCGTTTCCTGTCAGAGAGGCATAGCTGTGCAGAAGCTAGTGTTCTGTTTGACTGGATTACAGCAAGTGCAGAATCACATCGGCTTATTCATCAAATGGCTTTTTTCTTCAGTAAAATCTTCCGTGTCTCTGTGTGGGCGCACTCCCTCACGCGTAATGTCTGTTGAAACTCAGTCTTTAACAATGTTGTCAAACATTACACGTGAGGGAGCGGCCTGCTGCTAAAGAAATGCTGAGCCGTCTCATTCGCGTACGGTCATGGTTTTGCCCACCTCATCTCTTCTCTTCAAGCTTCACGACTTGACACCTCGTTTTGACGTTTCTCAGCCATCTTTGTTTGAAAGCGGCATGATTGAGCGGTTTAGTTTGAGTGACAAGGTGTCAGCGTTTGATGGAGTGACAGCTCAGCATACTGCTTTAGTGTCAACCTCGTGGGTCGATTATATGCAGGAGTCACTGCATCATTTTGGCAAGAGTTCCTTTCTACGGAGACATGACTTTCATTCAACTGTCGTTGGGAATTATGTGGGAAACACTGTTTGCACCTGGACTGGGTTTGACACAATACCTCTCTTTCTTCCTCCATCTCTCTGTGCCCCTGTTCCTCTGCCTCTGTCTTTAGGTTAGGCTCTGGCACTTTGTTAACTGCGCTATGTGTTTGGGGCGGCTGCCCCGAGGCGTCAGTAAGCAATGAAAACATATAGGAGTAATCGTATTGCTCCTCCAGATGCACACACAGATGCATGAAACCACATACACGTGCACTCGCGCACGCGCATGCACTCACGCAGGCACACACACACACATGCAGGCATGTAGTGACAGTTGCACATCGCAATATTATATCGACACTTTGACTCCCGAGTATCGAGTTGATAAAAAATGCAATGCATTGTTAGGTAGAATTAGCGAGTGCTAGGCTGCTGTGCCTGCACACAGACTCTGGTATTGTTCATCCTATAGTTTGTTCTCCAGCTTCTTTTGTAATCGTGAGGCAACATCTGTTCAGCACTTTTTATTTCCATGACTGATCCAAACAAATGTTCCCAATGTTCTCTCGTTTCTCTGCAGCAGACATATAGTGAGCAATAGGTTCTCTGATTGCACACATGCGTCTGCCCAACGTAGGCGCGATGTATACAGGATAAAGGAAGAAGATGCCATTTGGACAGCGTTTGCTCATGGCCAAGATGTCTTGCAGATGCGTTTAGAGTTCTACATCGTTTATACGTTGGCCAGACATCAACATTCCGACTGTGATGTCTCGCCGACATCTTCCCAATGTGCTAAACTACACATCCCCCACGCAATTTGATACGTCGGCCAATGGTGTGCGTGTTATCAAAGGTTTGAAACCTCAAAATCCCAATAATAGCGCAGTATCGAATCGCAATACATGAGGAATCTTGAGAATCGCAATGCATGTCATATCGGCCCATAAGTATTGTGATAATATCGTATCGTGAGGTCCCTGGCAAGTCCCAGTCCTACATGCACATGGGCAAGCAGGCGCAGATGGACACACGCACGTACAGTAGGTACACACTCATGCACATATTTGCATGCGTACTTGTATGCATTTGCATGCGTACTTGTACTAACACACACACACACACACACACACACACACACACACACACACACACACACACACACACACACACACACACACACACACACACACACACACCCGGGGACTGGGACATGGGGGGAATGGGCCGTTACAGCAGCATTCGGTGTCATCTTCAGTCAGTGCTCTAAGTATCTTCCTTCCCCCTCATTTCCCAACCCTCTCTTCTCACATGTTCATTATAACCATAGTGAGGATGGTGTGTGTGTGTGTGTGTGTCTGAAAGTCCTGATAGGTGTGTGTGTGTTTGAACATTGACATCTAAGTCAAGGTGTGTGTCAACGTATCAGGATGGATTGGATTTGAGTGTGAATGGCCAGTGTGTATTTATTTCCCATGGGCCTAATTGAACCTCTCCTCTGGTGTGGAGTCTCTGTTCGTGCTGGGATGAGTTTTTAAATGGAAGTGTCTGTCTGTATGAAGGAGCACTGCACGGGAGAACAAGCTCTGTTTGATTGGCTGATGGAAAGTGTTTCCGCTCCAAAGAGAGGGTATGGATTGAAATAGACATGAAACAGTTGAGCATTCTTCTAGCGGGTAACAGTGCTCAAACAAAGTCCCTAAAAGGTCATATGTTTATTAGTGATACTGTGAGCAATCAGTGAGAGATGTGGGTGCTTTCCGTGTGGAAGAGATTTAGATCGGTCTGTGTGTGTGTGTGTGTGTGTGTGTGTGTGTGTGTGTGTGTGTGTGTGTTAGTGGTCTGCCTTGTCATTCTCTAGCACATTACTGCTTCCAGACACACTGCACAATGACGAGCCGGCATGACAGAGTCACCACGAGGCCCGGGGATGCCACAGCAAGTCATCCTGCACAGCTGCCGCACACACGCACACAAGAATGCGTGCACGCATGCATGCACGTGAGCGCACACAAACACACACACACACTCACATGTAGAAAACCCTGGTGTAATACAGGCTGCCCTTGAGGTATCACTTGCTACATTCTCCTCTGGTAGCAGGCTGCTTGGTTTGCCGCACATAGACATGCTAAAGACTTTGGAGAAGTGTTGCCTGGTGGCAGAGACAAATACCTAGCAAGCTGTTATTCCCCAGCCTGAACAATACCAAACAAAACACTGAGCTTACACACTTTTACCTCAGTCTGAATGACAGAAGTTGCCATTACCCAAACTTCTTATATAGATAAGGAGGACCAACTTCTCTATCAGATGTGTGAACAAGGTCTCGGATACTGTTGTGGTAACTGCTTTTGGATGCTATTTTTTTTTTTTTTTTGGGGGGTATTCTCATTTGAAAAGGAGACCTGGGTCTCAATATGACCCCCTGCAGAAAGAAAGGTTAAATGAAATGTGACATTCTCCTCTGGGGAAGAATGGCCACACTGGAAATCAGATTGTTTTTATTTTCTCATCAAAGCGCTAAAAGCACAGCTAATTCTGGGCTTCCTGTTGTAGCCGCACTTTGGCACAGGGCAGTGTTGTCTCACAGAAATAAGGGATTGTGGGGCTTCCAGAGAAGGAAATGGCACTCTCCCCTCTCCCCCTTTTTGACTGATTTTAATCAGTCAGAGCAAACTGGGGTCAAGTTCGTTCAGTGTTTTTAAGCATTCCTCAACCGTAGCAAAGCAAGGTCCTATCTGAGCTCTGTTATTAGTGCTCTCAAAAGCAGCGCGAAAAATCAAATATGAGAAGATATTCAGCAACTTTTGGCAGGACAATGGAAGTCTGCTTTGATATTGTCCTACCAAGAGTTGATGCATATTTTTCAGCTTCAGTCTGCTTCACTGTTCACCTTCTGAAAGTGAGTTGGCTTCAGCATTTGACCTCTGTAGGAGCCTGTGCTCTTTCCACGACACAGACTGACCAGGTGAATCCAGGTGAAAGCTTTGGTCCCTTATTGATGTCACTTCAATCCTCTTCAATCAGTGTAGATGACAGGAGGATTTTTAAGCCTTGAGACAATTGAAACATGGATTGCGTATGTGTGCCATTCAGAGGGTGAATGGGCAAGACAGAAGATTTAAATGCTTTTGAAAAGGTTATGGTTGTAGGTGTCAACTGCAACGCTGCTGAGTTTTTCATGCAGTTTCCCGTGTGTATTAAGAATGGTCCACCACCCAAAGGACATCCAGCCAATTTGACACAACTGTGGGAAGCGTTGGAGTCAACATGGGCCAGCTTCCCTGTGGAACGCTTTCGACACCTAGAGTCCACGCCCCGACGAATTGAGGCTGTTCTGAGGGCAAAAAGGGGGGGTGCAACTCAATATTAGGAAGGTGTTCTTCATGTTTTGTACACTCAGTGTGTAGTGTAAATGTCATGTCTTCTGGCTGACAGCTTCACTCTGCAGTTCTATTGTCATGTTAGGAATCTGTAGCTCAATGACAGCGTTCGTGTACATGGATGCCGTGACAACTATTTGTTGTGTCTCCGCCAGTGTACATGTCTGTGTGTGAGTGTGTTTCTTTTAAAGTACTTGTTTCTGTTTTTACTGAACTGATAGTACTTGACCTGAATTGTTGTGCAATAATCTTTACTCATCTCATATGTATATTCTGTATTCCATTCTACTGTATTTTAGTCAATGCCACTTCGACATTGCCCGTCCTAATATTTATATATTTCTTAATTCCATTTTTGTACTTTTAGATTCACGTGTATTGTTGGGAATTGTTAGATACTACTGCACTGTTGGAGCTTGGATGTGTATTTGACCAATAAAATGTGATTTGATTTGAATAAAGCATAATCCTAATGCATTGTATTGTGTGTGAATGGATTATTTGTGAAATTCTTGCAATGACCGTTTCAGATGTCACATAAAGGAGCATTTTTAGTTAAACCAGTGTGAATGCTGCTCTCACTAATTGAGCACAGCATCCGGTCTGACTTTACCACGCTAGTAAAGCTGTGGTCATTTTTATGTAATGTACCTGCTTGCAGACCATAGATTCAACCAAGGCCTGCTGGATGTGGTCCTTATGGGGAAGCAGTTAGAGGACAGGAGAGAGACGTATGTTTATTCTGGAGATGCTGAGGCTCCTGTAACAAAATCAATGCGACAGTACCCAGTTCCAGACAGAGACAGACATCTTGGATGAGTCTGGTTAGGCTCCCGGGGAACACAAAGGAGCCAAGCCGACGCCTTCAATGAAAAACTCCTTGCATCATTACATATACCAGAGAGAGAGAGAGACTCAGTCTTCCTCTCAGTGCTACTGTATTGATCAGCTGTGAGGTTGGCTTCCACTCAGCAGTTTGTTTAGATTATGACATGTGTAAGGTGACAGAAAAGCCCTGTCACTGTGGGCCTCATGTTCAGCCCTGAAACGGCTGTCTGTTTCTGCTGATTCGCTGCAATGATATCTGGGCAGGCAGACTGATTCGCTGCAATGATATCTGGGCAGGCTTTAGCAGCAGACGCAATCACCCCCCTGGGTTAGCGGCGACAGGCTGCAGGTCTCTCTGGGTAGGCGCGGGTCGTAGAGGAACAGTGGTACCTGATCTCACGTAGCATCAGATGAACTGGACACAGTGCAAACGAAAGACTGTTAGTAGTGTACAGGATGCACCTGCCAGGCAGATTCCGACAGGATAGGACAAGGATGAAGCAAACGAGACGATAGCTTGCTTCTGGCATGAGAAACTCAAACGAGAATCTGACACCGAAAGTAGCAGGAACAGAGAGAGAAATAGAGACCTAATCAGAGGGAAAAAAGGGAACAGGTGGGGAGAGGGTGAACGAGGTAGTTAGGGGAGATGAGGAAGAGCTGGAGAAGGAGAGAAAGAGAAGGTAACCTAATAAGACCAGCAGAGAGAGACAGAGTGAAGAGAAAGGACAGGAACAGACATAATAAGACATGACACATTATAGCTCACATGGCCTGCTATCCTGCCTGGGAAACTACAACATGCTGACTCAGCATTTTTTTTTATTGATCTAGGAAATGCATGTAACCTATTAAAAATGCATGTTACTGTGGGTGGCATCCATAATGAATATGCTGTTTCATATAGGTTTTATGTAAGAAATATGGTAAAACTACCCCATTTCCCCCATGCCCGAGCACATGTATGATTGTGATTTGATCGGTTTGTGACTCATTTTCTTAAACAAATCAAAATAGCATTTTCTTGCCGTCTTGACAGTAACTGCTGTCTTTGTTTCCTGTAATGTTTTCCACTGAGAGTCCTACTCAGAGAGTCGGTGATAGTTAGGCTGTACAGTGTAAGCACAGTCCCTAGTGGAACGTAGTCCACATAACAACATCTAAAAACTCTTGGATCCACTGTTCAATTATTTGAAAGAGCAAGGTTGTGTCATGCTTTGGATAAAAAATACCTCCGGAATACTATAGCCAAGAAATGAACAGGGACAGCGAATGAGTACTGTGATTATTAACTTTCAAATATTGCAATGGATACTCCTTTTAAAAGAAAAATTGAGTTTGAATTTGAACATGGATTTTTACAGAAGGACATGGATGTTTCGATCATCTGAAACACACTGAATTAGGTCTGACTTCAGCTGGTGGTTCCAGCATGTCTACATAAATCTGCTGAGATGACAGCGTGTCTCTCCAGTGTCCAGCGAGGCTGTTGGTCCAGCTCCAGCCCTCTGACCTTGACTCCCGTGGGGCCATTCCCTTTGAGCATGGGTGTGTGCTTTCAACCCTGGGGCCTGGTCTGGTCCCTGGTCTGGGAAAGAACATAGAGGAAACCTGGCTTCAGTCATCACATTCTGTGCTCCATTACCCTCCAGCCCCATTCCCAGCATTCCTGCACCAGGCCAACGCATGCCACCCCGCCAGCCCGCCAGCCGCCCAGCCTTTCGGGTCGGAAAACCAGCTCCCTCGGCAGAGTTAGGGCAGCTGCATGCTGTATGCCTGTCAACATTCTGTAGGCAAGCGGACATAGTGAAGCAGATCCACAGTGACAGTGACCCACTCATTCTCTCTCTCCACACATATAATGTATTCGTCAGTTTAAAGACAGAACTCCGCATCAAGATTGTAACATCAATACAATGTCATGGTGTAAATAATGACTTAAGTAATAGTTGTTTGAAATACATGTTCAGTTCTTATTAGAGACTTTTTTTGAATATTGAATGAAAGTTATGGAAGTTGATGAGCTACAATTACTGCATGGATGATTTGGCCTTTCGGGAAGTGTATTCAGCAATATCCTCCTGAGGGCATAAGGTTGAAACTCTGGGTTCTCTTACAGTGTGTTAACATGATCTTCTTCTTATCTCGAGAAGTGAATGTCCGGTGAGGTGGAAGATAAGGCAGTATGATCCTGTGGTGGACAGCCTTTAGTAGCAGGAAGCAATGGTAGAGGTGTGTCGGGCCGAATGTGTGCCAAAGCACCCTGCCCTCTCAGTGCACTCTTACAGGGGATTATGTCGTGTGTGTGTGTGTGTGTGTGTGCATTTTATGCAGCTGATGTGTTTATCACTCTATGTCGGGTATTTAGCCTCTAGATTATTCAAGTGCACCTGCAAGAGGTCCTCAATTACCATCACCAGTGACCTGTGCTGAGGATCACTTTTATGAAGTAGACTGAGTGATGTTTCACAGGGATATTTGCTAAGTGTGTGAGTATATGTGTCCTCTTTGTAGTGTGCGATCCATAGACTGGGACCTGTTGTGTTTGGCTTTTGCCCGTCCATTGACTAATAGTTTTATCACCAGATACTGGCTCTGTGCAAGGCTTTTCTCTCAGTGCTGGGGGAAAGCTGTCCGGCCTAGCCGCTGCCCTGCGCTCTAAGCTGTCACATTGGACTGGAGATTTGTGTGGCTGTGTGACCTCAGAGAGTTGGAATGTTTTGTCTGAACGTTCACAGCGGGGCTACCGGCGTAAACTGGCCAGGGGGCTGCAAACACACTTGTGTCCCCCACAGTCAGGGGTGAAAGAATAGGGCTCTGAAATGGACTGGGCTCTGAAATGGACAGGACTGTGAGGGAGTGTCCACTCCGATACAAGGTGCTACACTATCCCATACAGCCTTTCTGTGGTAGATTGAAAGAAGAGGGCACTGGAATGAGTTCTATCCTACATCCCACATTCAATCCACATCCACATGCTAGCACAGTCTACAGTACTTTTCCTCTCTGCAAATGTACAGAGTCCTGCCCTTCCCCTTAACCCTCCACGGGAAGCCAGTAATATCTCGACTTAAGCTACGTGTGAAAACCAGAGCTTCGATAGATGCATGGAGCAGTAGAGACATCACCGGGAGAGTGAAACGGGCCATTGGATTCATCATGGTTTTGTGAGAGGAAAAAAGAGGATTCCTTTCGCAGGCGTTAACACTTTGTGAGCCGGGACCGCCAACAAACGGCTGTGTGGATTGACATGTTCCCCCGTAAGTCTGCACTCTGCATGTAAACTGCAGACAAGCACATAGCTCCAACACAGGCCCTACTGTAACAACAAAAGGCCTCCTCTCATTCCACTGAGACTCTTTGTCAGTAACAAATGCCCGCTACTGCTAATGACACAATGTTCCATCTCTGTATCCTTGACCATATGTGACCAAGATTACTATTACTGGAACAACCCCCTTCAAAAACCCTTGTGGTCACAACTGTTTGTTGTCTCGAGTACACCCCACCCATACGGTAGCCCATACTGGTTTTTAAATAGCATTTGAAATCTTTCAAATAGTTTGGACGTGTGCTGGGGCCTTGCTGGAGTCCAAGATGGGCAGGGTTTGCACTTTTGGGAATATCAAGCTCAATCAATCACAGCTGTAAGTATTTGAAAGATGACAAATGTTATGTAAACCAGGTCTGATATATCTAAATCTCAGTCAGTCAGTAAGGGTCACTCAAATATGAAGTGATGCTGGTGAAATATGTCTGAGAAATACCATTAAACCTCCCTCTGGCCAAACTTCAGACGTTTGCTGACTCATTCAGTAGGCTGTAGTTACAATAGCATAGGATGAATTCGGTTTCCATTCATGCCGCCAAACTAGGAAATCCTCAATTGATAGCCAGCAGCCCTGTTTGAATTTGCTCCGTGCTTATTCAAGCACCCAGCCAAATAAGATAATGACTGAACACAAGCAGTCAACACACTAATCGAGCATGTGAATAAATAGACTTATGGGCTCTATCTGGTCTTTATTCAGGAAGACAAAACATACCGTTTTTCGTAGGGATTCATTAGGATGCACATTTGGATGTATTTCATCTAGGATACAATGTTTACTGTGTGAAAACAAATACATTCAAAGGGGTATTAGGCTTATTCAAACACATACACATCTCTATGGGTGGAATGCTGTTTTGTCATATCCTTATCCTTAAACCTCCTGCTACTAGTATCAGTGGTTTTTCTATAGTATCTATTGGATAAGGACTAGGGACTCCCGCTGATGTGTGCCCATCATCACTAGCATGACATCTGATCTACGTTGGGTAGAGTAGAGGGCATACAGTAGATCTCTGCTATTCTCTTCTCAAACTCATGCTGTAGAGATTCTCATGATGAACAATGAGGCACTTGTGGAAAAATATCCAGTGTGGAAAAATGCATTCAGCACATGCATGCAATACTACAAATTAAATTGGCCAGATGTATTCATCTCTCCACACCTTCTATCTTGTTTCACCCTGTTGCACCTGTGAGTGACATGTGGGCAGTCCAGTTTAAGGCAGTCCAGTTTTAAATTGGATCCACTTCTCTCTTAGTCAGCTCACCCTGGAAGTCATTTAAGAGTGTTGTTGCTATTGTCCCATCTAATTCATTACAGTTTTTGCCTATTACCTTCTGTTGGTAACAGGCTGGTTAGTCTGTCACACTGACAAATTGGGAGGTACAGGAAGAGAGGGAGGCACAGGTCCAAAAGGATGTGATGTGAGCCAATCAAAACAACAGCCACCCCATACACAGCTGTGCCATCTCTCTGTGTCTTTCTTTAGCCGTTTAGTCTCTCTAGTACTGTGGCATGCTGGGAACACATCCACAAGGAAATAGTCAGGGATCCCAGCCATGGACACACACACACACACACACACACACACACACACACACACACACACACACACACACACACACACTGTTTTGTGTATGTATTTTTCCTTGACATTACAGAATGGTTAGACTACCAGTTCCTTTGCTGCCAATAATATGTCACTAATTTCCTCCCCCCTTCCTTTATTATATGAGAGAGAGAAAGCGATATTGATTGTGACTCAAATAATAGCAGATGGTTGTGTACTCTGAATCAGACTGATGCTTCAGAATATAGGGTCATTTCCATGTACAGTGCATTCGGAAAGTATTCAGACCCCTTGACTTTTGTTACATTACAGTCTTATTCTAAAATGTGTTAAATATATATTTTTCCTCATAAATCTACACACAATACCCCAAAAACAGGTTTTAGGACATTTTGGCAAATTTATATACACTGCTGAAAAAAATAAAGGGAACACTTAAACAACACAATGTAACTCCAAGTCAATCACACTTCTGTGAAATCAAACTGTCCACTTAGGAAGCAACACTGATTGACAATAAATTTCACATGCTGTTGTGCAAATGGAATAGACAACAGGTGGAAATTATAGGCAATTAGCAAGACACCCCCAATAAAGGAGTGGTTCTACAGGTGGTGACCACAGACCACTTCTCAGTTCCTATGCTTCTTGGCTGATGTTTTGGTCACTTTTGAATGCTGGCGGTGCTTTCACTCTAGTGGTAGCATGAGACGGAGTCTACAACCCACACAAGTGGCTCAGGTAGTGCAGCTCATCCAGGATGGCACATCAATGCGAGCTGTGGCAAGAAGGTTTGCTGTGTCTGTCAGCGTAGTGTCCAGAGCATGGAGGCGCTACAAGGAGACAGGCCAGTACATCAGGAGACGTGGAGGAGGCTGTAGGAGGGCAACAACCCAGCAGCAGGACCGCTACCTCTGCCTTTGTGCAAGGAGGAGCAGGAGGAGCCCAGAGCCCTGCAAAATGACCTCCAGCAGGCCACAAATGTGCATGTCTGCTCAAACGGTCAGAAAAAAACATGTTATTCTGTTACAAAATCTTTAACAGAATAACTGAAATTGAATTGGCTAAAATAGGTAATTATAGTAGTCACAAATCACAGTTGGTTCACGTGCTACTGTCCTTCCACTGGCATACTGTTATGTTCAGCTCATCATTGTGAAAACAGTCTGGACAACCGCTCGCTCTCTGTCTCTCTTTTCTCTGTCACTCTCTTCTCTCTGTCTCTTCTCTCTGTCTCGCTCTCACACTCCTCCCTTCTCCAGTTAATGTCACCTCTTCCAGCTCTTACTGAATAGTTGAGTAGAGTATAGGACAGTACAGTACTGTAGATTTTAGTACAGTAGAGCACACTACAGAGTACAGCGTAATTTACTGTACTGAACTCTGCTGTGCTGTACTCTACTCTATTGTGCTCTACTGTGATGTCTAGACTTGTGTAACATAGACGTCTATGATTGGTTCAGAGTTGGTCTGGTCCGTACCAACCAAATGTGGTCTTTTTTGGGGGGTTTGGAGCTCATTAGAATAATAGTCAATGTGTAGAATAATACCCAAACAATCAGGTGTTAATCCACTTCACTTACTGTAGTTCAGTAAGTCATCATATTTGACACCCCATTATTTTTGCAAACATCTTTGAATGTTACTTCAGAGTAGATATTTAAGAGAGATTTTGGAAAACTTTGAAACATAAAGAACGGAGGGAGATTGTACCGTCATTCTGTTATGAAACTCTACATCTGCGCTGTTCTTCAAGTAGACATGTTTTAGTAAAATGTTCAGTGGGCATTTTTGAAAGTAGTCCTTGTGCTTAGAGCTCTATAGTTTGTTTTCATTTGGCATACATTTTAAAGTGAGTCATCATTATTTTACCATGGAATTGCCCATAGTCAATCATTTACATGAGGATCTCACTGCTATCATTAGTTATTATGTGGTTTCAGGGAGAGTTGTCTCCATCCATGAGAGTGGAGCAGGGGTTGCTGGGAAATATGCTCAAATTTTGTGCCTCTCTGATTTCAGTGTAGCCGTGGGGCTCTGTGTAATATTGAAGGAACCCAGGGGACTCTAAACATGTGATGGGTTATGTTGAAATTGAACATGGACCGTAACTGGAACATTTGACACAGTCCAAAGACTGGCAGTTTTTCCAGTGGCATTTCAATGTCAGATCAGCAGCTAAACAGTGATATTTGAGCTTTGGTTAGTTGCTACTGTGGACAGTTCCTGTATGAATTAGAGTAGATGCTAAAGTGAAGTCATGTTGATGGGGGTCTTAATTAAGTTACTTTTACTGGGTCAATAGTTCTGCAGTGATGATCATGGTTTTGTAATGCAGATGTCAAGCAGTGCCGGACGATTTGAAATAATATAGCACCAGGTTTGACACAGTACACCTGTGCCGCTGCAGGTGAAATGAGGTTTTATTAATGGGAGTGGTTCTGATTGTACCTATTCACCCTGTTGTGGTATAGCATAAATGAACACTTAAAGATAAGGTTGTCGTCTCCAATGTTACAGTCCAGATTTAGAGTGGGTCACTGTTTGCGTGTCCTCTCACTATTCCCCCAAGCCTGTACGGGGATAGCTCTCATACGGGTGTGTGAGATGGAGTCTAGCCTATACATTTCAGTGTGTTGATAAGGGATCTTCCTTCCTTCGTTTTATCTTCCATTTCCACATGACTTGGGATTTCTGGTCTGTCTGGTTCGGAACTGGGTGTGGCACGGAGATTTTATTCCTCCCCAGCTTCACTTTCCATCCTTCCCACCATCTCTCTCTATGTCTATTACTCTATCCTTCCCCTTTCCCCCTCTCCCCCTCTCTCTTTCTCTCTTTCTAGCTCTCCCTCTCTGCCACCATCTCTACTTTAAAACTCACCATCACTCAAACTCTACTTGTTACAGGAATGTGTCTGAATGGCAGAGTTACACTGTGATTGGTTGAGCTATAATGAAGCGGATGCCGGTGCCCTGCAACCATTGGCTGAGTCATGGTGATCGAGAGGACTGTGTGGTGCAGTGATTTGCAGAGGCACAGCCCTCAGTGAAAAGCCGGCTTTAGGCGGAGGGAGGAAGGGAGGGGCTTCCCACAGTGTATATTCCTGTACACACAGGGTGTGTGTGTGTGCATGTGTATTTGAGAAGGACCCAAACACAGCAGCCTCTCCCGGCAAGCAGCACTACAGAGACAGAAAGAAAGAGGGCAAGAAGAGGGAGACAGAGATTGGGCAGTTCCTAAGCCTGTAGAGGAGTAGCCAGGACTCACAGACACTTGCAAAGTCAACTTGAGGCAGAGGTACACAGTAGGAGCTGCACCGAGAACTGGCATCAACACCATCACTGTCATCAACATCACAGAGAACTGTCATCAACCATCAACAGGAGGCCAGAGAGTCAAAATGGATGGCCACAGGTCCATTCAGCAGGAGATCACTTCTCTCAAAGGTACTTTCTGTCTGGACCGGGGGCAGACTTTACTTTGTACTGTCACTGCAGAGTTACAGTATACTTGTATCGGGAGAGTTTACAGAGGAACTCTCTGTGAGTGTTTCATTGTACTTAACCAGGGACAGAGACAAAGACTGTACAGACACAGACAGACTGACGGACAGAGAGAGAGAGAGAGACAGCGGGAAGGCAAAGGGCAATTCCATGGTAACAGAGTGACATTGAGACTCAAACCATAAGCAGAATTTCCACTGAAAGTTTTACAAAAACACATTTACTATAAGTACATTCCAGATGAAATGTTTGGTAACAGAATGACGGCACAAACAGCACAAACCGTCAATCTGTTACCAAACTTTTGTCTGCACTGTTCTTAAAATATTCTGTGGACATTGTTAAAAGTAATCCTTGTGCATAGAGTTGTATGGTTTGTTTAACTTTACAGTCATTGGTTTTAGTTTGACAATACATTTTAAAGTGAAAAATCTGTCTCAGTTGTCACTCTGTTTCTGTGGAATTGCCCCAAAGCAACATTGTTTTTGTATTTTAGGCAGTCTGGGAGGGAGGGGCGTCCGGCAATGGCATTGTTTTCAGAGCAGTGGGGGGAGTTATGGGAGAATATCTCCCAGCTCAGACATTTATACTGAGGTCCTGCATGTGTGTTTCAGAGAGAGAAAGAGAGGGAGTGTGTGTGTGTGTGTGTGTGTGTGTGTGTGTGTGTGTGTGTGTGTGTGTGTGTGTGTGCGTGTGTGTGTGTGTGTGTGTGTGTGTGTGTGTGTGTGTGTGTGTGTGTGTGTGTGTGTGTGTGTGTGTGTGTGTGTGTGTGTGTGTGTGTGTGTGTGTGTGTGTGTGTGAGAGAGCGAGCGAGAGAGAAAAGATGGACGAGAAGACATACAGGGAAAGGAGTGTCTGTTTGTGTCTCTTAAGTCTGCATTGTTTGTATAGAAATGCTACAATGCATTTGCTTCGACTGACCTGTCACCTGACGGACACCTGCAGTCCTAGAGGAGTTAGTGTGTAGTTGTGTGCTGACGGGTGTCATGGTAGCGCTAGCATCTCCACCTCACATTTCCCATGCAAACCCATCAGGCAAATCTGACTTGCAGCTTTCCGGCAGTTAGTACTACTACGGCTAACCATTTAGAGACTTGTATTGTCTTTTCTTTAGGTCTATGTAAACATGCTGGAGTAACCAGGTCTTGTCTTCTAAAGAATGCTTCCCCATTACAGTTTCTGTTGTCATGATGTGACGACAGACATGTGATTTCATCAGCAAAACAATGCTAAGTATGTCGACCTACAACTATCTGTCACCATTTATTTGTATTATTTTGAATAGGGACAACTGTGGGACAATTAGCATGGCTATAGCCTAAATGATGAGTGTTTTGATGAGGATGACGATGAGGATGATGTTGTCCACGGTACTGACTTGCTTGTTTGCCACGTGTGTGTGTGTGTGTGTGTGTGTGTGTGTGTGTGTGTGTGTGTGTGTGTGTGTGTGTGTGTGTGTGTGTGTGTGTGTGTGTGAAAGATGATGTCATTCAGTAATAATCCTGTGGAGCACCAGACAGTGGTGTGACCTAATGATGTCATGACGGGCACTCCTTGACCCTGCTACCCGGCCAGCAGAGCTGAGATGACATTTCACCAGGGGGTGTGAGAGCAAAGGCAAGGTGTTTGTGTGTGTGTGTGCACATGTGCGTGTGATCTTAATTGAGTTGAGTGAGGATACAGTAAATCCACCAACCTCACGCTGACACAAATGCAGTTCTCCCACACCCATGGGAAGACTGTCTTGAGGGGGCAATAGACTTTGACTCCTGTCTTAGTCTGGCTCAAGCACTCCTCCCAGCCACGGTGTTCATCGGTGCAGGATCAATCGCTCTGTATAATTACAGACATGTCACTCGCTCTCTCTGGCGCCCCGTCCCTAGTGTCGCCTGTTAACACTGGCATGCTAATAGAACACATTGGGTCTCGCCGTGGTGCTACATATGGGCAAGGCCTACTGATACGTTTTAGATGACGCCTTGTCATCAATGCCCATCGGTCAGATGGAGGAATTGGCAGAGTCCTGGTGAAGAGGCAGGGAGAAGTGGTCATTAGGCTAGTTCTCTTTCAGCACTGGGATAGAGATACTGAACAAATTAGTGACACGTGATCTTGATCAGTCTTAAGCCTACTTGTGTTTTTGTGTGTGTTTACTGCGTTTTGAGTGTGCCTGCATGAGTGCATTGGTGTGTGTGTGTGTGTTTGTATGTTACATTGTATATAATATGTGCATCAGTGAGTGCTGTAAGAGGGTGTGTTGCCAGGAAGTGGCTCCTAGATGGGTGGTTAATCTCATCCCCCACCTTCATCACCAAACCAGCAGCCTCTCATATATCAGCACTCCGGAACCGCCTATCGATTTCAGTCTGAGCTGGACTTCCTGATGGAGATCTACAGCCATATAAACCCACTGTAGTCCATTTAGATGGCTCTAGCCCAATGTACTAGAGCCATCTAAATATATAGCTCTGCACCGTACTGTATGATGAATATTAGCTTTATGGCTGGCCTGGGGAAGAGGGGGAGAATATCCAGCTTCTCCCTCTCGTCTTCTCCCTCTAGTCTAAATCTGATGCTGTCATATTATATTGTAGAATATTTAGACTCTACCAATGAGCGATGATGCCTTTGTATGTGTTTAAAAATGCCAGGGTATCTTGGAACCTAAAATAGTGTATTGATGCTTTGGACGGTCTAAAGAAACTCCCCACATTTCCGGGTAAATACCAAGTGAGCAGTGGACTGCGAGGCTAAGCATTTGCTTGAGGAAGGACGATCCGCTCATGTGCTGGATGTGCCACTCGACTATTTGATAGGCTGTGAATCTCTGAAATAAAAGAGCCTTCAGCGGTATGGGATAGATTTTCGATTTTAAACTGTCAAAACTCAGTCCATTAAACCATTGCAATGCAGCTGAGCAGAGAGCTGGTGAGACCCAAACACAATTGAAATGCGTGAACGCACGCACACACGCGCACACACTGAACGAAGGGTGTTGCTGTCGAAAGGAAACACCTCTGATTACACAGGAAATGTTCCAACGACATGTGTGTGTACTTCACCTCCCATCTACTGTATGTGTCAAGAAGACGTTATGGAGAAGATTACTGTTAATAGGTTAAAAAGAACAAGGTTCATATTCTGCTCAAAGCATTGGTCTATTAGGGGAAAAAAACATACAGTAAATCAGGTTTGACTCCAGGAAATATCCTGTATATATCAAAAATAGCATCAATAAAAAATAGTCAATCTTGCCTTTACCCTAAGTTAAGCAAAATAGTGTCTCTGCACATCCTTCAACTAGCCTAGGCACACTCTGAACCTCTCACACACAGTGAACAGCTATTTTTACTAATTTTTACTATTTCCTACATTGTAGAATAATAGTGAAGACATCAAAACTATGAAATAACACATGGAATCATTTAGTAACCAAAAAAGTGTTAAACAAATCAAACTATATTTTATATGTTAGATTCCTCAAAGTAGCCACCCTTTGACTTGATGACAGCTTTGCACACTCTTGGCATTCTCTTAACCAGCTTCACCTGGAATGCTTTTCCAACAGTCTTGAAGGTGTTCCCACATATGCTGAAGACTTGTTGGCTGCTTTTCCTTCACTCTGCGGTCCAACTCATCCCAAACCATCTCAATTTGGGTTGAGGTCGGGTGATTTTGGAGGCCAGGTCATCTGATGCAGCAATCCATCACTCTCCTTCTTAGTCAAATAGCCCTTACACAACCTGGAGGTGTGTTAGGTCATTGTCCTGTTGAAAAACGTATGATAGTCCCACTAAGTGCAAACCAGATGGGATGGCGTATTGCTGCAGAACACAGTCTCCTATGAACAGTTGATGTTGATGTGTCTGTTACTTGAACTCTGTGAAGCATTTACTTGGGCTGCAATTTATGAGGCTGGTAACTCCAATGAACATATCCTCTGCAGTAGAGGTAACTCTGGGTCTTCCTTTCCTGTGGCGGTCCTCATGAGAGTCAGTTTCATCAAAGCGCTTGATGGTTTTTGTGACTGCACTTGGAGAAACTTTCTAAGTTCTTGAAAATTTCTGTATTGACTGACCTTCATGTATTAAAGTTATGATGGACTGTCGTTTCTCTTTGCTTATTTGAGCTGTTCTTGCCATAATATGGACTTGGTCTTTTACCAAATAGGGCTATCTTCTGTATTACCACCCCTACCTTGTCACAACACAACTGATTGGCTCAAACGCATTAAGAAGGAAATAAATTCCACAAATGAACTTTTTAACAAGGCACTGTTAATTGAAATGCATTCCAGTTGACTACCTCATAAAGCTGGCATTCTCTCGCCAAGACATTTGTTTAACACTTTTTTTTTGGTTACTACATGATTCCATATGTGTTATTTCATAGTTTTGATGTCTTCACTATTATTCTACATTGTAGAAAACAGTACATATAAAGCAAAACCCTTGAATGAGTGGGTGTGTCCAAACTTTTGACTGGTACTGTATATGTGCTTTATTTGCTTTATATATGCTTTACGGCCAAACTGGTGGCAGTTGTGAAAAAAGACAATAGTTGGAAGAGTTAATTGAAAATAATATTTATTATATTATTATTATATTTGATTTAGATTCTTTTTTTAAATTAAGTAGGTTATTTTGTCTTGAACCATATGGTCTATTCACTAGAAAGTCATGGACAATATGGACACAGATTAAAACATATATACCATATATTAATACATTATTTTTAAGGTATTCAGGTATAATTTACTAAAATTACCATGGATTGCCATAGATGACCTGTTAATTACCTAAATTATCAAAGATTCCGGCAGGGGTGTTTCTAGAATTTGCAGATATTGGGGCCCAAAGCCCAAAGCCAGCAGAGGTTCTGGGGGCATCATTGACAGATCAGAACATTTGGGAGTTTTGATATTTTTCAAGTAACTTACACCTTCCCACCTGCCACAACAGACGTTGCCAGTACTCAATTACAGTAGCTACTGTGGGTCTCTACCCTGGAACATGCACTGTAGATGTATTGCCAAAAACCTCCGTACCACTCAACAACTTCAAACATAGGCTCTGACCTGTCCAATGAGACAAACAGAGTAACCCGACTGACATTAGGATCCACAGAGCAGCTCAACACACCTCTGTTTGCCCTCTTCTGTCACTTTCTATGTGTCTTGTCTGTTGCTGTCTCAGGTTCTTGTATGTTACGGTCTTCTTTGTCTGTCCTCTTCTGTTCTTCTGGTCTCTATCTCCATCATATTGGGGCGACAGCGTAGCGTTGGACTAGTAACCTTAAAGGTTGCAAGTTCAAATCCCTGAGCTGGCAAGGTACAAATCTGTCATTCTGCCCCTGAACAAGGCAGTTAACACACTGTTCCTAGACTGTCATTGAAAATAAGGATTTGCTCTTAACTGACTTATCATATTCTGGTGTGTCTCTTTTTAGTTTTGTAGTCTAAAACAGTCAGGGAGATACTGGGGTAGCTTAACTTGTTTTGAGCCTGTGTCTGGGTCACTGAAATCATTCTCTTCCCTACCAAGTGTTCCACTAGCCTGCTGTTCTCATCTGTCCTCCTCCTTGCCGAATTTGCAAGATAGCAAGCATATTTATAGGGTGACTGTACTTCCTAATTTGGCCTCGCTTTTAGATTTGGTTAATTTAAGAAATGCTAGTAGCCATTACTGAATTCAAATGAGTTGGTTTCGGGGTGTGGTTTGATGTGTGTGTGTGTGTGTGTGTTCGCAGGTGGGAATAGTTAGCCAAATTATTTCAACAATTGGCTTCAGCCAGCTGGTGTGCGACTTGACTTTTACTTTGGATAGCCTCAGGGGCTAGTTAGGGACCGTCAATAAATGATGCAATGTAAATGAGACAATATTTCTCATGAAATGCTTTCAATATTTGTATATTACTTGTGTGCTGCCAGCTGTGGGAATGTGGGCAGGATTGAAACAAACCCAACCTTAATTTATGTTGTGATGCAGTCACGACCACAAGTCTCACAAAACTCTCACAATATTTTTGGGACAAATGATCCTATTTACACTTTATAGTCCATTTTTACACTATAATAAATGTTTCGGACTCATATCGATGCCACATAGGCTGTTTTTTAAATGATAAGTTGTATTTTAGGTGCAGTTGCATTTTAAAGTTACTGTATACTGACATGACCAGGGCAACTCAACTGTAAAGAAAAGTGTCTGCATAACCGAGCAACACAACTCCAAACATGACAGATAAGAAGCTATATAGCCCCTAGGCTATATCAATATAAAGAGACATGAGAACCAACACATTTTACCTGTAGAATGGAATAATACCTTTATGATTTATTTAGTCAGTTCTACCAACTAATATGAGATTGTAAAATTACACAACATTTGAAGACACATAACTATATACAAGTAACTGTCAAAATAATGGGGGGATATGTAGTAAATTAGGGATACAAAGTATTTTGAAAGCAGGCGCTTCCACACAGGTGAGGATCCTAAATTAATTAAGCAATTACCATCCCATAATGCTAAGGGTCATGTATAAAGTTGACCATTGTTTTGACTACTTTGGCTAGAAGAAGAGAACTCAGTGACTTGGAAAGAGGAGTCTCAAAGTAGCATAGTTGGTGTGTGTGTCTCAGCCACCAGATCTCAACCCAGTTGAACACTTATTGGAGATTCTGGAGCGGAGCCTGAGACAGCGTCTTCCACCACCATCAACAAAACACCAAATGATGGTATTTCTCAATGAAGAATGGTGGCGCATTGAAGCTGTTCTGGCGTCTCTCGTGACCCAACGCTCTATTAAGAGACCATGTTGGTGTTTCCTTTATTTTGTCAGTTACCAGTATTTTCAATGTTTTGTTCACCTACAATCTAACCACAAAACTGGCCATATTTTCCCCTCTCTTTCTGGCTGACCTCCCCTTTCCCTGATATACATGGAGTACACAGCGCAATCAAATGCTTACTTGTAGGTTAACCTCTCGACAATGCAACAAGAATAGAATAAGTAAGTACCCACCGGGCACAGATGTCAATTCAACGTCTATTCCACATTGGTTCAACGTAACTTAACTGAAAGGTAACTTAAACTGAAATGCCCAGTGGGCAGCTAAGTGAATAAAATGAGTAATACAAATAAAAGCTCTGAAATAATTTCACAAATGTAATGTTTTTTATTTATTTGTATTTTTTTTTTTTACAAATAGTTACAAAGCCTATATGGAAATTACAGACATGAGCCAAGCATATTTACCTGTGGAATGGAATAAGTTATTTAATTCCTATATGTTCGTTAACCAATTAAATTATAACAAAGCAAAACACTTTGTCCGTTTCTAAGAATTTGTAACGTTCTTATTTGCATAACATAGACAAAGATCAGCCTCAAAATTAATCAGTAGCGTTTATTCCCGAGAGCTCTGGTCATAATACCATGTACATTGGTTTATATACCTCACATTTCGTCATAAATGTCCCTCCTCCTCTCAGATACAATTGCAATATAGTTCACAAGCCTTCTCACATTGTCTGCCACCTGTTAAACAATCTACTACAAGCCCAAGGTCTCTCCCCTCCCTGGGTAGGGACAGAATGTCCTGTAAGGAACACAAGTCCTTGTTCTAATTCTTGACTAAAACTACACTCCTTATATTCAGTATTATGATTATAATAAGATTAATACATTCATACAGTAACAGAGTAGTATTCTGTTTCGTTATAATTCTAATCTGAATGTATACATAATTTAGTCATTCTTCATAAAAATCCCATAACAGCCTCTATGATTCATTTCATTTTGTCAGTTCTTCCACCTCAATATTGCCCATTTTTAACCAGGTTAAATGTCAAATTGTAGTAATGTTCAGCTTCCTTTCACAGGGGGCCGCTGTGCCACTGTCAGAAGATATGTGCTTCTGTCAGAAAAACGTTATTTCATCTCTTCGGTCTCAGCTAGCGAGCCAGCCAGTAGCTACCAAAGTGGCTAGTCAGCCAAGCCAGCTACAGATAATAAATAAACACTTTTCCTAATATCATGACTTATATTAACATGATGAGAGTGCTCTGAAATCGGAGTAGATAGCCAGAGTGAATTTGTGAACTCAAGAGATATGACAATTGGATAACAGTTGTTCAAGTTCTTGCTAGCTATCCAAATGACACCTGCATCTCTAGCTAATGTTAGGCTCTGTGTTTTTAGCTTGCTACATAAATAGATACGCTAGCCTATCAGCGACGTTATGACTGACGTGATCATTGCCCTTGCTCGTTTGATTGTATTGACATTCCCAGCCTTAGTTACATTCGTCCATTTTTGCACAAGATATTGATTAATTGAAAAGAGTGCCCAAAGTAAACTGCCTGTCACTCAGGCCTAGAAGCTAGGATATGAAAATAATTGGTAGATTTGGATAGAAAACAATCTAAAGTTTCTACAACTGTTAAAATAATGTCTGTGAGTATAGCAGAATTGATATGGCAGGCGAAACCCGAGGACAAACCATCCCCCCCAAAAACAATTCAGCCTACCACTTGATTATAAACGTTGTTTGACTTGTTTGGAAAAGTTTATAAGTAACGTTTGGGATTCATTTTGTATGCATTTTGATGGAGGGAAACTGGGTGAATTATTGACTGAAGCGCCCCAGTTAACTGAGTTTTTATGGATATAAAGAAGGACTTTATCAAACAAAAGGACAATTTGTGATGTAACCGGGACCTTTTGGAGTGCTATTTCTGACTTTCGTGTCACACTTGCCTGGTTGAAATATGTTTTTCATGGTTTTGTATGCGGAACACTGTCCTCAGATAATTGCATGGTGTGCTTTCGCCGTAAAGCCTTTTTGAAATCTGACACAGCGGATGGATTAACAAAAAGTTAAGCTTTATTTTGATGTATTACACTTGTGATTTTATGAAAGTTAAATATTGATAATTATGTAGTTTGAATTTCGCGCTCTGCAATTTCACAGGATGTTGGCCGTCCCACCTGCCCATAAGAAGTTAAAGCACTGTCAGTTCCACTTTAACGAAACATTGAGGCTTAACCCCTGTCATGTTTGACAAACATAATATAAGATTAATATTAACATCGAAAGGCTTCGTTAGACATACTCGATGCACTGTTCGTTCCGATAGGAGAGAAAGGCCAGTGCCTGTTGCACACTGCAACCCCACCCACCTTGCTATCTGAACAGAGGTTATGACTACTTTACTTAACCGTAAACGGAATTGTTTAAAACCTGGAGAAAAACATCATTTTTCTTTTACCGTGTTCTGACCATAGGAATGTTAACAGAATTATTTTATAAACTCTTCCTCATATGCCATTGAAACCAGTATTTATCTCATGTTCTCAACTATCTTTTGTTGTCCAGCATCCAAAGACAATCAAATCAAATATATATATATAGCCCTTCGTACATCAGCTGATATATCAAAGTGCTGTACAGAAACCCAGCCTAAAACCCCAAACAGCAAGCAATGCAGGTGTAGAAGCACGTTGGCTAGGAAAAACTCCAAAACCAAAACCTAGGAAGAAACCTAGACAGGAACTAGGCTATGAGGGGTGGCCAGTCCTCTTCTGGCTGTGCCGGGTGGAGATTATAACAGAACATGGCCAAGATGTTCAAATGTTCATAAATGACCAGCATGGTCAAATAATAGTAATCACAGTGAACAGGTCAGGGCTCCACTACTTTATGTCTGCTGCAGGCAGAACAGTTGAACAGAACAGTCATCATGCCAGGTAGTCCTGAGGCATGGTCCTAGGGCTCAAGTCTTCAGAGAGAGAGAAAGAAAGAGAGAAAGAGAGAATTAGAGAGAGCATACTTAAATTCACACAGGACACCGGATAAGACAGGAGAAATACTCCAGATATAACAGACTGACCCTAGCCACATAAACTAGACACATAAACTACTGCAGTATAAATACTGGAGGCTGAGACAGGAGGGGTCAGGAGAAACTGTGGCCCTATCCGATGATAACCCCAGATAGGGACAAACAGGCAGAATATAACCCCACCCACTTTGCCAAAGCACTGCCCCCACACCACTAGAGGGATATCTTCAACCACCAACTTACCATCCTGAGACAAGGCCGAGTATAGCCCACAAAGATCTCCACCACGCCACAACCCGGGGGGGGGGGCAACCCAGACAGGAAGACCACGTCAGTAACTCAACCGATTCAAGTGACGCACCCCTCCTAGGGATGGCATTGAAGAGCACCAGTAACCAGTGACTCAGCCCCTGTAATAGGGTTAGAGGCAGAGAATCCCAGTGGAGAGAGGGGAACCGGCCAGGCAGAGACAGCAAGGGCGGTTCGTTGCTCCAGTGCCTTTCTGTTCACCTTCACACTCCTGGGCCAGACTACACTCAATCCTTGGACCTACTGAAGAGATGAGTCTTCAATAAAGACTTAAAGGTTGAGACCGAGTCTGCGTCTGTCACATGGGTAGGCAGACCATTCCCTAAAAATGGAGAAAGCCCTGCCTCCAGCTGTTTGCTTAAGAATTCTATTGACAATTAGGAGGCCTGCGTCTTGTGACCGTAGCATACGTGTAGGTATGTACGGCAGGACCAAACCGGAAAGATAGGTAGGAGCAAACCCATGTAATGCTTTGTAGGTTAACAGTAAAACCTTGAAATCAGCCCTTTCCTTAACAGGAAGCCAGTGTAGGGAGGCTAGCAGTGGAGTAATATGATCAAATTATTTGGTTCTAATAAGGATTCTAGCAGCCGTATTTAGCACTAACTGAAGTTTATTTAGTGCTTTATCCGGGTAGCCGGAAAGTAGAGCATTGCAGTAGTCTAACCGAGAAGTAACAAAAGCATGGATTAATTTTTCAGCATAATTTTTGGACAGAAAATGTCTGATTTTTGCAATGTTACGTAGATGGAAAAAAGCTGTCCTTGAAACAGTCTTGATATGTTTGTCAAAAGAGAGATCAGGGTCCAGAGTAATGCCGAGGTCCTTCACAGCTTTATTTGAGACGACTGTACAACCATCAAGATTAATTGTCAGATTCAACAGAAAATCTCTTTGTTTCTTGGGACCTAGAACAAGCATCTCTGTTTTGTCCGAGTTTAAAAGTAGAAAGTTTGCAGCCATCCACTACCATATGTCTGAAAGACAGGCTTCCAGCGAGGGCAATTTTGGGGCTTCACCATGTTTCATTGAAATGTACAGCTGTGTGTCCTCCGCATAGCAGCTAAAGTTAACATTATGTTTTTCCAATTACATACCCAAGAGGTAAAAAGTATAGTGAAATCAATCTTGGTCCTAAAACAGAACCTTGATGAACACCGAAATTGACTGTTGATTTGTCAGAGGACAAGCCATTCCACAGAGACAAACTGATATCTTTCTGACACATAAGATCTAAACCAGGTCAGAATTTGTCCGAGGAGACCAATTTGGGTTTCCAATCTCTACAGAAGAATGTGGTGATCGATGGTATCAAAAGCAGCACTAAGGTCTAGGAGCACGAGGACAGATGCAGAGCCTCGGTTTGGCGCCATTAAAAGGTAATTTACCACCTTCACAAGTGCAGTCTCAGTGCTATGATGGGGTCTAAAACTAAAACAAAACCAAAATTGAGAGAAGTGGAATATTCGATTTAGGCCGATAGTTTTTTATATTTTCTGGGTCAAGGTTTGGCTTTTTCAAGAGAGGCTTTATTACTGCCACATTTAGTGAGTTTGGTACACATCCGGTGGATAGAGAGCCGTTTATTATGTTCAACATAGGAGGGCCAAGCACAGGAAGCAGCACTTTCAGTAGTTTAGTTGGAATAGGGTCCAGTATGCAGCTTGATGGTTTAGACATTGATGAATACGCTGATTCGGTGAGCGAGTTCATTAGAACGTGCGTTGAAGATGTCGTTCCCATAGCAACAATTAAAACATTCCCAAACCAGAAACCGTGGATTGATGGCAGCATTCGCGTGAAACTGAAAGTGCGAACCACTGCTTTTAATCAGTACAAGGTGACCGGAAACATGACCGAATACAAACAGTGTAGCTATTCCCTCCGCAAGGCAATCAAACAAGCTAAGCGTCAGTATAGAGACAAAGTAGAATCGCAATTCAACGGCTCAGACACAAGAGGTATGTGGCAGGGTCTACAGTCAATCACGGATTACAAAAAGAAAACCAGCCCAGTCACGGACCAGGATGCCTTGCTCCCAGGCAGACTAAATAACTTTTTTGCCCGCTTTGAGGACAATACAGTGCCACTGACACGGCCCGCAACCAAAACATGCGTACTCTCCTTCACTGCAGCCGAGGTGAGTAAAACATTTAAACGTGTTAACCCTCGCAAGGCTGCAGGCCCAGACGGGCCCAGCTGCGCCCTCAGAGCATGGGCAGACCAGCTGGCTGGTGTGTTTACGGACATATTCAATCAATCCCTATCCCAGTTTACTGTTCACACATGCTTCAAGAGGGCCATCATTGTTCCTGTTCCCAATAAATCTAAGGTAACTGAGCTAAACGACTACCGCCCCGTAACACTCACTTCCGTCATCATGAAGTGCTTTGAGAGACTAGTCAAGGACCATATCACCTCCACCCTACCTGACACCCTAGACCCAATCCAATTTGCATACCGCCCAAATAGGTCCACAGACGATGCAATCTCAACCACACTGCACACTGCCCTAACCCATCTGGACAAGAGGAATACCTATGTGAGAATGCTGTTCATTGACTACAGCTCAGCATTCAGCACCATAGTACCCTCCACCCTCGTCATCAAGCTCGAGACCCTGGGTCTCGACCCCGCCCTGTGCAACTGGGTACTGGACTTCCTGACGGGCCGCCCCCAGGTGGCGAGGGTATGTAACAACATCTCCACCCCGCTGATCCTCAACACTTGGGCCCCACAAGGGTGTGTTCTGAGCCCTCTCCTATACTCCCTGTTCACCCACGACTGCGTGGCCACGCACGCCTCCAACTCAATCATCAAGTTTGCGGACGACACAACAGTGGTAGGCTTGATTACCAACAACGACGAGACGGCCTACAGGGAGGAGGTGAGGGCCCTCGGAGTGTGGTGTCAGGAAAATAACCTCACACTCAACGTCAACAAAACTAAGGAGATGATTGTGGACTTCAAGAAACAGCAGAGGGAACACCCCCCTATCCATATCGATGGAACAGTAGTGGAGAGGGTAGTAAGTTTTAAGTTCCTCGGCGTACACATCACAGACAAACTGAATTGGTCCACCCACACAGACAGCATCGTGAAGAAGGCGCAGCAGCGCCTCTTCAACCTCAGGAGGCTGAAGAAATTCGGCTTGTCACCAAAAGCACTCACAAACTTCTACAGATGCACAATCGAGAGCATCCTGTCAAGCTGTATCACCGCCTAGTACGGCAACTGCTCCACCCACAACCGTAAGGCTCTCGAAGAGGGTAGTGAGGTCTGCATAACGCATCACCGGGGGCAAACTACCTGCCCTCCAGGACACCTACACCACCCGATGTCACAGGAAAGCCATAAAGATCATCAAGGACAACAACCACCTGAGCCACTGCCTGTTCACCCCGCCCAGAAGGCGAGGTCAGTACAGGTGCATCAAAGCTGGGACCGAGAGACTGAAAAACAGCTTCTATCTCAAGGCCATCAGACTGTTGAACAGCCACCACTAACATTGAGTGGCTGCTGCCAACACACTGACTCAACCCCAGCCACTTTAATAATGGGAACATATGGGAATTGATGTAAAATATATCACTAACCACTTTAAACAATGCTACTTAATATAATGTTTACATACCCTACATTATTTATCTAATATGTATACGTATATACTGTACTCTATATCATCTACTGCATCTTTATGTAATACATGTATCACTAGCCACTTTAAACTATCCCACTTTGTTTACATACTCATCTCATATGTATATACTGTACTCAATACCATCTACTGCATCTTGCCTATGCCGCTCTGTACCATCACTCATTCATATATCTTTATGTACATATTCTTTATCCCTTTACACTTATGTGTATAAGGTAGTAGTTTTGAGAATTGTTAGCTAGATTACTCGTTGGTTATTACTGCATTGTTGGAACTAGAAGCACAAGCATTTCACTACACTCGCATTAACATCTGCTAACCATGTGTATGTGACAAATTTGATTTGATTTGATTATTTTCATCATTGTGTCAAGAGATATAGTACTAAAACACTTGAGTGTCTCCCTTGATCCTAGGTCCTGGCAGAGTTGTGTAGACTCAGCACAACTGAGCTTTGGAGGAATATACAGATTTAAAGAGGAGTCCGTAATTTGCTTTCTAATGATCATGATCTTTTCTTCAAAGAAGTTAATGAATTTATTACTGCTGAAGTGAAAGCCATCCTCTTGGGGAATGCTGCTTTTTAGTTAGCTTTGCCACAGTATCAATAATACATTTTTGATTGTTCTTTTTTTCCTCAATTAAGTTGAAAAAAAAAATAGGATGATCGAGCAGTAGTGAGCGTTCTTCGATTCTGCACGGTACTGTCTTTCCAAGCTAGTCGGAAGACTTTCAGTTTGGTGTGGCGCATTTCCGTTCCAATTTTCTGGAAGCTTGCTTCAGACCTCGGATATTTTCTGTATACCAGGGAGCTAGTTTCTTATGACAAATATTTTTCGTTTTTAGGGGTGCAACTGCATCTAGGGTATTGCGCAAGGTTAAATTGAGTTCCTCAGTTAGGTGGTTAACTGATTTTTGTCCTCTGACGTCCTTGGGTAGGCTGAGGGAGTCTGGAAGGGCATCATGGAATCTTTGGGTTGTCTGAGAATTTATAATATGACTTTTGATCCTAGTCATTAATAGTCCATCTTTAGATCTTCCCTCTTTCAAAAGTTCGAAAGGATATTTAAATCTCTGTCATATGAAATCACTCACATTTGCTGTGTGCCTTTGAGAACGGTGTTTTCCTGCTAATTGCATTTTGGAACATTTGCACTTATAGCCAGCCTACTGCCGTATGCGCATTGCTGTGTTTTATAATGTGAGGATATAGCCTAATAGTTGTCATGACGTGCCCTGGGGGCAGGATCATAGCCCCCCCTCTCTCCACAGATTTATGACTTTACGACAGGTCATAAATACCTGGTAGAAACTGCCATGCAGTTTTGAGGGAAAGAGTCTACCAGAACAAAGCACTTGTCTTAGTTCAAAATTCCTAATCCCCAAAATGGGAGAACTCAACAATATTTCTACTTTTGAGAATGTGGGAGATGTCCGTGGACACTTAAGGGACAGTCATGACGAGTGTGTTTCATTTGGTGACCTCATGAAGGACAGGAAACACACATAACTGTATGCCTTAAAGTGTACATTTCCCAGCTGTCAGGTTTATATCTAAATATTGTGAAACTTATATGATTAAACATGAAACTATTTGTGACAAGATTTTCATAAAAAGATTAACTAGTCAGTGGCCACACCCCGTCATGGACCGCCCTTTTCTCTGAAGTGTATAAAACCCACTCCTGATGAAATTCACATTCGACTAGAAAACATGCAGCTGACGCTTCATGTAAAATGGTTTAAACTACATCTCTACCAAATGACAAGTCAGAGAAGGCCGGGACGTTGTCCCCACATTGGAATGGCTACAATTCTATAGGCCACGGAGACCATACAGCTGTAATTTTGGCTACATGGCTGGAAATGGTTAAACTCTGAGACTATCGATCACTACAGAATAAGAGCAAATCTTAGACGTATAATTACTAGTCTGCAGCTAGAAATTATGTAAGTCTAGAATGAGGATACCGACAACCGCCGAAGCATCTATTCCATCAGAACATTTTCGAATGGTACTCTGAATTATCCATCCTAACCACCTACAACCACGAAAGACATTGTGACCTCTGGGAAAGTTATCCAGAGACTCTGATGAACTCTACAGAACAATCAAGTGTTTTCAATGGAGGGACTACAATGGCCTATGAGCGTAAATATATACATTGCAATTCTTCTCGAATGAGCAGCCGTTTATATGCAAAGGATTAGCATTTTAATGAATATACATATATACTGTGTGTAGTGAATCCATTTGGTCTTTCCCGCTCTTTCTCAGTCCCTACCCCTTTCTGTTGTCTATCAAGCCGTCATATCGGTTTAGCCCACTAGGGACTTTTCTATCATTGTTAGTAACCAATATCTACTGTTTGTTTGTTATGTAATTCTGTGTGATTATTTAGTTGGTTAGTAAATATATAATTAAGCCAATTTGTATATCGCTGATTCCTGATTTTAACTAGGGTTTGTGCAGATAGCCAAGGGTTTGCGATGTTCAGTAATGAGAATTGATAAGATATTAAAATATCTGAAGAGTTATATTCATGAAATTATAACTCTAATGCTAAACCTTTTCCCGTGGTGCCCCGACTTCCTAGTTAATTCATGTTTACATTATTAGTTTAATCACGTAATAATTAAACCTAGTAAATTGATTTAATAATATACAGTCTTAGCATTTAATGATAGTCCAGACACAACATAGTTGATCAACATTTTAAGCTAAACGTTCTGATCTGTTGCATCAGCCTCATTGCTTTTAAACTTTTTTTTAAATGTACAGTGGTTGTATTAATTTGGGATCTATCGTCCCACAACATTCTCAGTCTGTTTGGGATATTTATTTATCACACAGAATGACAAGCTGACCAATATAATACAGTGGCAAAAAAAGTATGTGAACCCTTTTGAAATAGCTGGATTTCTGCGTAAATTGGTCATAGCATTTGATCTGATCTTCATCTAGGTAACAACAACAGACAAACACAGTCTGCTTAAACTAATAACACTCAAACAATTTATCCATTTTCATGTCTTTATTGAACACACCTTGTAAACATCCACAGTGCTGGTTGACCCTTCTTTGGCAGCAATAACCTCAACCAAACGTCTTCTGTAGTTGCGGATCAGACCTGCACAATGGTCAGGAGGAATTTTGGACCATTCCTCTTTACAAAACTGTTTCAGTTCAGCAATATTCTTGGGATGTCTGGTGTGAACCGCTCTCTTGAGGTCATGCCACAGCATCTCAATCGGATTGAGGTCAGGACTCATCATTGACTGGGCCACTCTAGAAGGTGTATTTTCTTCTGTTGAAGCCATTCTGTTGTTTATTTACTTATGTGTTTTGGGCTGTTGTCTTGTTGCATCACCCAACTGCTGTTGAGCTTTAATTGGCGGACAGATAGCCTAACATTTTCATGCAAAATGTCTTGATAAACTTGGGAATTCATTTTTCCGTCGATGATAGCAAGCTGTCCAGGCCCTGAGGTAGCAAAGCATCGCCAAACCATGATGCTCCCTCCACCATACTTTACAGTTGGGATGAGGTTTTGATGTTGGTGTGCTGTGCCTTTTTTCTCCACACATAGTGTTGTGTGTTCCTTCCAAACAACTCGACTGTAGTTTCATCTGTCCACAGAATATTTTGCCAGTAGCGCTGTGGCACATCCAGGGGCATTTTTGCAAACCTCAGACGTGCAGCAATGTTTTTTTTGGACAGCAGTGGATTCTTCCGTGGTGTCCTCCCATGAACACCATTCTTATTTAGTGTTTTACGTATCGTAGACTCGCCAACAGTAACATTAGCATGTTCCAGAGATGTATGCAAGTCTTTAGTTGACACTCTAGGATTCTTCTTAACCTCATAGAGCATTCTGCACTGTGCTCTTGCAGTCATCTTTGCAGGACGGCCACTCCTAGGGAGAGTAGCAACAGTGCCAAACTTTCTCCATTTATAGACAATTTGTCTTTCCGTGGACTATTGAACATCAAGGCTTTTAGAGATACTTTTTTAACCCTTTCCAGCTTTATGCAAGTCAACAATTCTTAAACTTAGGTCTTCTGAGATCTCTTGTTCGAGGTATGGTTCACATCAGGCAATGCTTCTTGTGAGTAGCAAGCTCAAATGTTGGGACTCATTGACTGGACTCCAGGTTAGCTGACTCCTGACTCCAATTAGCTTTTGAAGAAGTCATTAGCCTAGGGGTTCACATACTTTTTCCAGCTTACACTGTGAATGTTTAAATTCTGTAATTAATATAGACAAGAAAAATACAATAATTTGTGTGTTATTAGTTTAAGCACACTATGTTTGTCTATTGTTGTGACTTGAAGATCAGATCAAATTTGATGACCAATTTATGCAGAAATCCAGGCAATTCCAAAGGGTTAACATATTTTCTCTTGCCACTGTAGGTCAACTTTTGTACTATGGGGATAGTAGATTGACATAGGCTAGTGCTTTTGCTGTTTATTACTCATCTTGTTGGCTGACGAACAGTAAATGTGGACAGTTCAATATGTGCCTTGAAATTTGAAAAGGACACGTGCCGTTGCATCCCCAATGTGTCTGTCTTCACTTGTAGCCTACTTCGGAGCTCTGATACCTGTGAAAAGGACCCGATCACATGACAGGCATGGGCTAATAACAATTGAGATATCTGAGAGAGTCACGTGAGTGAGAGGTGTTTTGGAGCGTGGTGATTGGCAGCTGGGAGAAGGGAATTATTATATTCAGTCCAAGGGCACAACGGCTGCAAGGCATGGATTTTTTTTTAGGGGGCATTGTGGCAACACAAGGGGCCATGGCTGTCGATGTGGCCAGGAAATTCAAGGCCTGGTGAGTGGTCCACTACATTCTGAAATCTCAACCAATCAAAGCAGGCAACGTGCCAGGATACTGGCCTTCTAGGCAGAGCTGCAAAGAAAAAGCCACATCTCAGACTGGCCAATAAAAAGAAAAGATTAAGATGGGCAAAAGAACAGACACTGAACAGAGGAAGATTGGAAAAAAATGTTATGGACAGAAGAATCTAAGTTTGAGGTGTTCGGATCTCAAATAAGATTTGTGTTGATTCAGCTGCGGGATCGGGGCACCACCAGTACAGAGCTTGCTCAGGAATGGCAGCAGGCAGGTGTGAGTGCATCTGCACGCACAGTGAGGCGAAGACTTTTGGAGGATGGCCTGGTGTCAAGAAGGGTTGCAAAGAAGCCACTTCTCTCTAGGAAAAACATCAGGGACAGACTGATATTCTGCAAAAGGTACAGGGATTGGATTGCTGAGGACTGGGGTAAAGTCATTTTGTCTGGTGAATCCCCTTTCCGATTGTTTGGGGCACCGGAAAAAATCTTGTCCGGAAAAGACAAGGTGAGCGCTACCGTCAGTCCTGTGTCATGCCAACAGTAAAGCATCCTGAGACCATTCATGTGTGGGGTTACTTCTCAGCCAAGGGAGTGGGCTCACTCACAATTTTGCCTAAGAAAACAGCCATGAATAAAGAATGGTACCAACACATCCTCCGAGAGCAACTTCTCCCAACCATCCAGGAACAGTTTGGTGACGAACAATGCCTTTTCCAGCATGATGGAGCACCTTGCCATCAGGAAAAGGTGATAACTAAGCGGCTCGGGGAACAAAACATCAATATTTTGGGTCAAATGGCCAGGAAACTCCCCAGACCTTAATCCCATTGAGAACTTTTGGTCAATCCTCAAGAGGCGGGTGGACAAACAAAACCCCACAAATTCTGACAAACTCCAAGCATTGATTATGCAAGAATGCAAGAATGTGCTGGTATCAGTCAGGATGTGGCCCTGAAGTTGATTGACAGCATTTCAGGGCATATTGCAGAGGTCTTGATAAAGAAGGGTCAAAAACTGAAAATATTGACTCTTTGCATCAACTTCATGTAATTGTCAATAAAAGCCTTTGACACTTATGAAATGCTTGTAATTATACTTCAGTATTCCATAGTAACACCTGACAAAAATATCTGAAGACACTGAAGCGGCAAACTTTGTGGAAATTAATATTTGTGTCATTCTCAAAACGTTTGGCCATGACTGTACACTATCATGTAGTTAAAGTAGGTGTGCCCATGCCTGGTAAGTCTGGATGCTATTGTTTATGATTTGATATATTATCTTCGATGTAATTAAAAAGGTAGCTAATATGAATTTTTTTCTTCTTAGCCATAAAGCTCTAACTGCCCTCATCTGGCTGGGTTATAATATAATAAGGTATGCTATTTAACAGACAATTTTGTCCAAAGTACAGTGCAGTGAGGCTATACATGTTATGGTTCCAGTGGGTATTGAGCCAACAACCCTGGTGTTGCTCGTGCCACACTATTACCAACTGAGCCACAGTTAGCCCCGGTTAGCTCCATGTGATTGTGTGGATTGTTTGCACTGGGTTGTGCCCTCACACGGTGCTGGGCTCGTCCCTGAATGGCAAGCAGGGTGGCATAAAATACCTCAGCCTCTTTCAGAATCCAAGTGCTGAGACTTGACCTAGTTTTGCTGAGAAATGTTGGTGTGCCTAACCCCTCTCACTATTGTATACGCCTAAAAAACTCCTAATGCCAAATGACTAGACTTTTAAAGTCAATCAAAGACAAATTGGTACTTTACTGAGCAGAGGCCTTGAATCTCAATGTAATTTGTATTTCCGTAGGTGTTACTTAGGCTAAGGGTAAAGCCTCAACACAATGTACAGGCAAGTATCAATATGCAAGGGGTTTGGGATGGTTATTTTCTCCTCACAGATGTTATTCAACTTCAGTAGTTTAGTGTAGCCTATGTTCTTTGATGTGTCAACCTGAAGCTACTCTACCATCATCAAGACCATGTGAACAGAGTTCCATGCCAATAACAAACGGACCCTGATCAAATTACCACCAGTCTGATGATGATTACAGAGCACTGTTAGACATCAGTTTGACAGTCAAATCTACCCCACTGTATTGCTACACTACTTTTCAGTCAGACTTCAAGAAGCGCCACGTTAGGATATATGGTGAATGTTGCCTCATTTGACGACAGCGTGAGAGAGGGGAGCCACCTGACCTGTGGGTGTTTGCTTAACCTCTTGAAACTCCCCATCCCGGATCCGGGATTGTGACTAAGCCTCAGGCTCATTAGCATAACGCAACGTTAACGATTTCTGAAAATCGCAAATAAAATTAAAATAATGCGTTTGCTCTCAAGCTTAGCCTTTTCTTAACAACACTGTCATCTCAGATTTTCAAAATATGCTTTTGAACCATAGAAATTGACTAATTTGTGTAAGAGTATGCAAAGCTAGCATAGCATTTTGTGTAGCATGTAGCACGCAACATTTTCACAAAAGCCAGATAACCAAATAAATAAAATCATTTACCTTTGAAGAGCTTCTGATGTTTTCAATGAGGAGACTCCCAGCCACATACCAAATGCGCAGTGTTTCCTGAAAGCGTCTGTGTGTAGGAGAAATCGTTCCGTTTTCTACATTGCGCCTGGCTACCGAAACGAAACGAAAATGCAGTCACCTACAACGTGAAACTTTTTCCGGATTAACTACATAATATCGACCGAAACATGGCAAACGTTGTTTGGAATCAATCCTCAAGGTGTTTTTTCACATATCTCTTCATTGACATGCAGTTCGTGGAAGCTTGCTTCTCTCTCTGTGCCCCATGGAAAAATACTGGCAGGTGACATTTGCGCACCAATTTCGGCGCAGGACACCGGGCGGACACGTGGTAAATGTGGTCTCTTATGGTCAATCTTCCAACGATCTGCCTACAAATACGTCACAATGCTGCAGACACCTTGGGGAAACGACAGAAAGGGCAGACTCATTCCTCTTGCGTTCACAGCCATATAAGGAGATCATGAAAGACAGAGCCTCAAAAATCCTTGTCATTTCCTGGATGCCAAGTCATCTTGGTTTTGCCTGAAGCTCACGTTAAAGGGCACGCACAGAGAAGATATTTGTATTTCTGGACACGTCAGAGTGTTTTCTTTCGAACAGTAGCAATTATATGCATAGTCGAGCATCTTTTTGTGACAAAATATCTTGTTTAAAACGGGAACGTTTTTCTTCCAAAAATGAAATAGCGCCACCATAAGTGTAAGAGGTTAACCCTTTTCCTGGCCCTTTGTGGTGCGTGTGTGTGTGTGTTTGTGTGTGTTTGTGTGTGACCATGTTTGACAGTGTTATTTTACAGCTGACTGATCATCCCAGCGCCTCCCCCACACACCTCCTGACTCATTAGGAAAGACACAAAGGTGTGAGGACAGACAGCTTCCCAGCAAGGCATGTTCTGGTTGACCTTTGGCCTGGGGTCAGGGGGTTGGGGTTCACAGGACCTTACTGGTGGTCCACACTTACCCGCACTGTTTATTTGTTTGTTCCAATTGCCTGCTACATCTCCCCAATAGGTCTTCTTTTTTTGATTTCCCTCCATCTTTTTAAGTTTCATCAGTGTTGATATGTTGTATGATTCCTCCTGCAACATTCTTCATACTCAGGAATGCAAAGTACAGATTTACTTGGCGTCATTGATCTCAATTGTTACTGTAATTGTGGAAACAGCTGTTTTGACACATTTAGTGGAAGTCTATGGAAGCAGCTAGCTTGCTAAACATGGTGTGGATTCGCCTGTTTGTGTGCTGCTGTGAATACAGTACTATGCTGTGTGTACTCTATGTACTGTGTGTACTGTGTGTGTATATATACATGTACATTACTTTCAGAAAGTATTCATACCCCTTGATCAGTTCCATATTTTGTTGTTACAGCAGTTTATGGATTCAAATCAATGTTCATTCTCATACACAATACCTCATAATGACGAAGTGAAAAAACGAAAATGAAATACAGAAATATCTCATTTACATAAGTATTCACACCCCTGAGTCAATATATGTTAGAATCTCCTTTGGCAGCGATTACAGCTGTGAGTCTTTCATGGTAAGTCTCTCTGAGAGCTTTCCACACCTGGATTGTACAATATGTGCACATTATTCTTTTTTAAATTATTCATGCTCTAGACAGTCATTTTCAAGTCTTGCCATAGATTTTCAAGCCGATTTAAGTCAAAACTGTAACTAGGCCACTCAGGACATTCAATATCATCTTGGTAAGCAACTCAAGTTACCGTCAAGTGCTGCTCTTCTTTATATTTTCCTCCGTTCCTTACTATCTCTCCATCTTCTTTGTTATTTTCTCGCTAAACTGTGCCCAAGTCACGGAAGTGAGAGGAAAATGACAGCTCGAATAGATACGAGGGAAGACTTGCATCTTCAGGCATCGTTTAGCTTTATTAGCAAAAGAAACAGGTAAAATATTCCAAACAGAGGATTTCTTTCATTAAGCGTGAATGACATATTGTTGGACAAGATATCAACACATTTCGACGAGACCTCGCCGTCATCCAGAAGGCTTGATTGAAAAGGTTTGCCGTTTGAGCTGCAGAGAAGTTCTAATTTAATAAGTGTTGACTACGGAGACAGTGGGAAAAAATGGAAACGTAGGAGGAAAAAAAACTCAAAGATTAGCTGATGACATGTTCAACTGTGCACATAATAAAAGGCTTAGTTAAAAACACACATGCTGTTTGTCAATTATAAAAATACAAATAAACTGGAAATTAAGTCCAGGTAATCTCATGAAGTGTAAGTAACATTATTTCTTATGGCAGCTTAAATGAATGAATTTGACTCCGTTTAGAAATAATAGAATTACATTCACTTTCAAAGATCCCCAATACAGTCTGTGAAAAGGTGAAAAGGAAACAAAAATACATTGCTTCTTTGTCAATTAATTAATTTACAAAGATAGCGATCACAATGAATCTGAATTCCTCTAAATTAAATTGACTATGACTTAAACTATAGTAGTTCCCTCCAAAACGTGTCTCCCACTCTCTTAAAAGGATAGTTTACCCAAATGACACATTGGTTATTGTACTGCTGAAAGGTGAATTTGTCTTCCAGTTTCTGTTGGAAAGCAGACTGAACAAGGTTTTCCTCTAGGATTTCACCTGTGCTTAGCTCTATTCATTATTTTTTTAGCCCCCCCAAAAACTCCCTAGTCCTTGCCAATGACAAACATACCCATAACATGATGCAGCCACCACCATACTTGAACATATAAGGAGCGGTACTCAGTGATGTGTTGTGTTGGATTTGCCCCAAACCTAACATTGTATTGAGAACATAAAGTTAATTTCTTTGACACATTTTTTGCAATTTTACTTTAGTGCTTTATTGCAAACAGGATGCATGTTTTGGAATAAGTTTTGTTCTGTACAGGCTTACTTCTTTTCACTGTTTTCTCATTTGTAAAAATGTCTTAAAACGTAATTCCACTTTGATCTCTCTCTCTGTGTGTGTGTGTGTGTGTGTGTGTGTGTGTGTGTGTGTGTGTGTGTGTGTGTGTGTGTGTGTGTGTGTGTGTGTGTGTGTGTGTGTGTGTGTGTGTGTGTGTGGGCTAGTGACACAAAATATTAATTAATTTAATTTAATCCATTTTATATTCAGGCTGTAACGCAACAAAATGTAGAAAAAGACCAGGGTTGTGTGAACTTCCTGAAGGCACTCTGTGTGTGCATGTTCAGGGATTCATTGAATCCGATTCTGGTGAGAGTTTTGAAGGAGGAGAAACAACAAAGACAGGAAGGAAACACTGCAAGAGGTTTTTGAAGACTCAAGAAATTGTAGTTGCTTTTATGGGAATTTGATATCAGATGAAAGGGCAGTATTCTGCACATGGGAGCTACTGTAAAGCCATGACCCCTTGTCTGTGAAGTGGCTGTTTGCTTTTCTAGTATGAGCCTGCCTCAGTCTGGGCAGAATGAATTCTACAGGAAGACATGGATAGTCTGGAGCTTACTCCTTCAACTAGAGATTTACATATGCTGTATCTTAATTTGATCATCCTGGTTTTGCAAGAAATGCCAATTTGTAGTGTATTCAAGGTTTAAAAACGCTTATAAAATGTATAATTTACCCCCAAAAATGTTACTTGATTTACCCAAATGAAAAATTCTCCATTAATGATAATCCACATAACAATTCTCATTTCCTGTGGCTGCAGGACTATTTTCCTGCTGTGTGAAACTTGCTCAAATTAAGATATGACATCTGTACATCTATAGCACTGTACCTGCACTGCTGTGGTGGGTCTAGTAGAAACACAGGTTATTTTCCTGGTGATGTTTCAATTGTCAAACCAAGTCAGCTGTTAATAGTGTTGTTTGCAAGCCAATAAACTGTGTCAAGGATGGGCAACTTTGATGGGGGTGGGGGCTACAAAAAATCTCATCATGAGGTGCCGCAGTTGCTCGCAGGTCTGCATTCTAGCAGCCCCCTTCTTGACAGCGGAGAGACATTTTTTTACATTTTAGAGTTAATTTTGTACAATTCTACACATTTTGCCATGGGGAGCATAGAAAATATAGCAGTTTTAAAGAAAGTTTGTTGCAATTCTATACATTTTGATATGGGGTGGAGAGAGAATTGAGCTGTTTTATAACTAATTTCATGCAATTCTACTCATTTTGCCATGGGTTGGAGAGGCAAATGTTCTGCTTTACACCTAATTTCCTGCAGCTCCTCACATTGTGTTGTAGGGTGGAGAGAAATGTTTGCATTTTTTTAGTGAGACTAACTAAGTAAATCAATGGGGGTAATTCGACCAATAGCTGGCCATTAGACTAATTGACCAATCTGAACGATGTTGGTCACTCAGTTAGCCCATGTCAGCTATCAGTGTCTGAGAGAAACTGCTGATGCACAACCACATTTTGAAATTGCACCATGTGTATTCTACTATTCTAACCTGCAACAGTAAGTTGAGACTCCGACTGAAGGTCTTCAAAAGGGCGCCAGTCGCCCATCCCTGAATAATGTTATGAAATCCAGAGGGTTACTCTTCCATCTGTTCAGAGGGCAAGGATTCCCCAAAATAGGACAGAATTCCTAGGGAACGATGCAGACGTAGGATATGAGGCCAGCATATGAGATATCTGGCTAGTGCTGAGTGATTTAACTTTTTTTTTTTTACTGTTAATTTACTTGACGTCGGTTTAATTACTTGAATTCCCATTTTGTTTATATGTTCTTGTGAGCTGAGCGCACTGTTTCTTTAGAGAGAAATCAAATCATTCATGAGAGAAATCAAGTCAAGAACTATGTGGGACGCTGAACCGAGTTCAGCGCAGAAACAGCGCAGGTAATTAACTACAATGACCATAATACATTGCACCTGTTCTTCCCGGCTTGATAGTTGTAGTATGCATCTACTTTGAAGAGCTAGTCAAATAATTTTGCGAGACAGCTCTGCAGCATACTTAGTCAGCTACTAGCTAGCCAGCTAGTCACTAGCCTAGCTAAAATGATGTCTCAAAGACAGTACAGTATGGGGCGCATTGGGAGAACGTTTGGATGTCTGGCTGGCTGCTTCTCCCTGAGCAGAAATGAGATGATGATTTTAAGGAATGACAAATTATTAAGTCATCAAATAAAAACAAGGTAATATATATAATTTCCTATTTTTCTATTGATGTCTACCCAATGTGGACTTGACAGGGAAAATTAAATGTTTCAATGTTTTGGCAATTGAATGTTCACTATATTGGGCTTTGGAATTTCCAATAAAAAGTTTTAAAATCATTTTAATGTCATTATTTGATCATGCATTTCATGTTCAGTTTTTTTTGTTGATGTTGAAAACCGTGATTATTTTGTTATAAACATACCTAAATCAAACAGACCTCAAAAATCCCTCCGCACTAGGCTATATCTGGCATACTTGTTGTCACTCAGTCTGTTGCCTGTTCTGTTTTTCTGCCGTCTACTGTTGACTTGAGGACATCCATTTCCTACTATGGCTTCAAACACAGACAAACATGTTTTTTTGGGGTCCAATTCCTATTTATTGATTAGCAGTTACTATTAGCCAATACATATATCTCGGTAAAAGGCCAATATTTCCCAATAATATAGGTGAACTGATATATCGCTTTAAATACCATGGGGATTGTGGAAGAATACATTGGAGAGGCAATTGGAAGGAAAGATTAGCCTGGGACTGGGTGGTCACGGTAGTACAGTATGAGGGGCCAAGTTTATTGTTTGTGCCAGGACATCGGGATTAACATGTCATGTTTCTCTGTATACTGTATATCAATGATGTCATTCTTGCTGTGGGTGATTCTAAGATCCACCTCCAGATCTACTGCAGACAACACCATTCTGTATACATCTGGCCCTTGTTTGGACACTGTGTTAACAAACCTCCAAACGAGCTTTGACGCCATACAACACTTCTTCCGTGGTCCCCAACTGCTCTTAAACGCTAGTAAAATTAAATGCATCCTCTTTAACTGATCGCTACCCGCACCCACCCGCCGACTGCGTATCACTACTCTGGACGGTTCTGACTTAGAATATGTGGACAACTATAAATACCTAGGTGTCTGGCTACACTGTAAACTCTCGTTCCAGACTCACAGTAAGCATCTCCAATCCAAAGTTAAATCTAGAATCTGATTCCTATTTCGCAACAAAGGCTTCGCTACATATTTGTCGCCAATCCCACTGGCTCCAAGTCATCTATAAGTCTTTGTTAGGTAAAGTTCCACCTTATCTCAGCTCACTGGTCATGATAGCGACACCCACCCGTAGCACACGCTCCAGCAGGTATATTTCACTGGTCATCCCCAAAGCCAACAACTCCTTTGGCCGCCTGTCCTTCCAGTTCTCTGCTTCCAATGACTGGAACGAATTGCAAAAGTCACTGAAGTTGGAGACATATCTCCCTCGCTAACTTTAAGCGTCAGCTGTCAGTGCAGCTTACCGATCGCTGCATCTGTAGATAGCCCATCTGTAAATAGTCCATCCAACCAACTACCTACCTCATCCCCATATTTGTTTTTGTTTATCTGCTCTTTTGAACACCAGTATTTCTACTTGCACATCCTCATCTGCACATATATCACTCCAATGTAAATTGCTGAATTGTTATTACTTCACCATTATTGGCCTATTTATTGCCTTACCTCACTTAATTTGCACACAATGTACACCGATTTTTCTATTGTGTTATTTACTGTACATTTGTTTATGTGTAACTCTGTGTTGTTGTTTGTGTCGCACTGCTTTGCTTAATCTTGGCCAGGTCGCAGTTGTAAATGAGAACTTGTTCTCAACTGGCCTACCTGGTTAATTAAAGGTGAAAATAAAAAAAAATAAAAAAAATGAACAGGACCTTGATCTATTGTAATGTTCTATCCGAAGGCAACACCCTTTGCAGGGCAGTAGCCCTGATCAACATCTCATTACTCTTTGAAGTTATTAGTCTTTAAAAGGAGTGTTTGGCTTTCCCATGGATCATTGGTGGTATGGTGGTTTGGGATGCGTCACTGCCTGCTCCGTCAGGGAGAATCAGAACGCCCTGTTCAGTTTTATCTGACCCATACGTCTGTCTAGTCTGAGAGTCCTGAAACAACAACAGTACCCTTGGGATTTATCACTGATGATCGCTATCGTACTCTAGTCAGCTGGCTACTGTATACTAGCGGACCTGGCATCAGTGTTTTGGTGTGTAGAACAATGGCTGAGTGGCTGTTGGTCCCATTGTCGTCTGGTATTGTTTATGTCTGCTTGTTTTGGTGGGGCAGGGAATGGGATCTCCCAGTCTGACGGTTGTCCTTCCCAGTTTATCCCAATTACTTCATCTGGGAATCCCATCAAACACTCTGGCCATGATCCTGAGGGAGATGTTGATGGATTGTGTGTGTGTGTGTGTTGGTGTGTGTGTGGGTGGTTGTGTGCGTACTTGCAAGCATGTGTGTATGTTGGTGGGATATGGAAATACTGCCTTAGATATCAAAACACTGTCCCTGGATAACTTTTCAAGGATAGCTTCTATTGAATGATCTCTTATGTATAGGGGGATTTTAAAAGCATTTCAGTTGGTAGGAACAGAAAAGGTTGTGAACCCTTGAACTAGTTAGTAATAACAACCTTTTAGTGAATATAGCCATTGTCAGCAGTGTCCTATAATTGTTGAACAAACAATGCTGAATCATACATTCATACAGCTTTATTAGTTCAACTTCAACAAGCTTGGCAGCACATCAACTTTTCCAAAATGTCACCACATGGGATTCAGACCTGCATTCCTGTGGTTTCACGTCAATTCACAGTTTCCCACAACCACTCTGCCACCCAGCCATTACAAGCTTCCTGAAAGCAGGACATTCCTTTGACATGGTCATCACTGGTAGGAAATGCATCACAGGACTGTTTTCCGCCTCTGTTGTCCAGCTATTCAACAGTGATTGTGAGGCCCAGGGGAGCAGTACACTAGATAAACATAAGGCATTTTCCTCTACAGCTGCAGGTTAGGGCTTTCGCTGGGTAAAGTGTCCCTCTGCTGGTGGTTAATATGTGGTCAGGACAAAAGCAGAAACAGGGTGTAGCTGGGTTTTGTTCACGAGTGCACACCGTAGCAAAATGTTTTGCAACGGAAAAGAAAGAGATTTGTGTGGTATTTCGCAAAAAAAGGTTTTATGGGAAGTTACAATAAATGGCATTGGACAAACATTCTCCACGCTTTTCTTTTTAAACCGCAGACAAAACAAACAGTCGCGTCCCTCACCGCCGTAACAATCCCATCCCTCGCCTCCGTTAACCCCCCACCCCATCTAGTGTTACTAAGATTTGCAAAAAAGATTGTGTCCATTGTCTTGGTGTGGAGATACAGTTTCACTCAGCTCAATGGTCACAGTGGGGCCTCTTTTGAGGTCAGTCATACTTAGCGTGTGTTGTGTTCACACGCAATATGCCATTAGGCCAAGATAACTGTAAATGATTAACTGCATGCACATACAATCATCAGTCTCCCGCGGCTCAACACTGCACCTTTTTGAACTACACTACCGTGAAGCCACACGTGTAGTAAGGCATGGCACACATACACCACACATGCTACACATTCTTTCGTGTTACAGTGACTTATCAATGCTAACGTTGTACTCGACACCTATTTGCTTTGTCCTTACTCGGTATAGACGCTGCATAAAGGTCAAGAAACAACCTCTAGCCCTTAGACTTACATAGTCTTGTATAGATCTGTAATAATTGGGTGGGCGCAAGCAATACGGTGTAGAGTATACATTTAGTTTACTAGAGGGCAAGGTGGAGCTATTGCCATATTTCATACACCGGTCTAATTCTTTCACATCTACATGCAGTGTTTAAGGGAAGGTTATGTATTCTACTGCATGTCCAAACAAACTGTACCAGCCCCCCCCCCCTCCAGTAGGGTTGGCAGAGGGCCATGCCATGCCACTAAACCACTCTGTCACTGTGCCAGAATACTCAACCCCCCCGCCTCCGTGGAACCCTGTGGTGATAGTCCCCCCCCCACACTGCTGCTTTCATCAAGTCTGTTCGTCTGTCCGTCCATCTGCATCTCTGTCTGGCTATCTGTCCGTCTGGCTGTCAGTCAGGATATATACTTCACTCAACCACAGGATCTCTCAGGAGGTGCAAACTGTTTTAACACCCGCTAGGCTAGCTATGAACCGTGCAATAGAGGATGGCAGCTGGGGATGTTATCAAAGTATTGCACTCGTCTCCTTTATAATGAATCACGACCCTGCGTCTCACGTCTCAAGTGCACAGTGTAAGTGGTTGGCTGGTTTGCATTTGTCATTGAATTGAATGCAGAACAAATTTCTGCATTCTTGTTCTGTTCTTTTGAAGTTTTTATTCCCGCTTGCCTTTGTTGCTGATCTGAATACACACACACACACACACACACACACACACACACACACACACACACACACACACTCTCACACAAGCGGTGCTTACATGGGCCTTATGAGTGAGGGAGGCTCTAACCTGTGAAGGGGGAGGGGGACTCCTATTCTGTGGAACTATGAGGCGTGACGTGTTAGAAAGGGAGAGGACGATAGACAGAGAAAGACATAGACCAGGCTGCACAAACTGAGATCAAGAGACGGGGAGAAAGAAAAAGAAAAGGTTTAGCAAGACCTCAAGAGACCAACCTCCTGCAGTTCCAAAGGTCTCAGTAGCTGCTCAGCCATGTCCTCTTCCTACTCCTCGACCAAAGGTAAGACAGCGGATTGTGTTGGTGGTAGAAATGTGGACGCCGAAAAGTGAAGAAATCCAAAGAATGGTGGAGGAAACAAATGCAGGTGCAGAGTATGCGTCACAGACCCTCTGGACTAGCCGGGGAGTATAGACACCATAGCAGACTTGGGCCAGGGGCTGCATATTGTAGGCCAGGGCGATTCAGATCCTTCTGCACCATATTTACTTCACGGTTACAAAGACATAATGTGTGCGCGCGCACGTGTATGGGAATGAGATATGGGGAGGTGCAGAGACCACACATGCATATCTACAGAGATTAGTGCATAAAACTTGATGACATAAGCAAACATAATGTGTCGAGCCAGGTTCTTAAGGTTCAGCCTGGCTGACTGCCAATGGGCTGTTTACGCTACAGTTCAGCTAGTTTACTGTGTGCTCCTTCTGTCTGTGCTTGCAGGGTAGACACGACCGCAAGCTTGAGTGCTGGTAATGGTTGTGTATACCTTTAGTAATTAGGGGTCTTGGTTTTGTTGTCCTTATACATCTGCCTTGGTCTTGTATGTGATTGATGTTCATTTCTAGACTGCTCCAACAAGCAAAAAGGGATATTTTAATGTCATAAGAATCCCAAGCCTAATCGTTGATGTGGATGAATCTGTTTGCTACACTGTGCACACACACATCTGCTTGTCTGTCAAAGGTAAAATAAATTACAGTTGTTTCAATCTGTTTTTGACGGATATAAAGTTTGTCTGAACATGGCCTAAAGCACAGTAACACACACACTGCTGTTCTCTATCATTTAAACTATTTTGTTGATAACCCTCTTCCTGCCACTCTCTCAACTCATTGTATGAAAAGGTCCTGAGGGGGACGCAATGAATTGATGAAAGACTTGATTCACCTCAAAACTAATCCAGACCAGACCAGTGCTTTATGAGAACAGCTGGCATCAGTTATGTACTGTAGAGGTTAAGTGAGCTCATTAGGCCTCCATTTCTGGCTCCTCTTCTAAACACTAAGCAGCACAATGACCTCTCCAGATCAGCCCGTCTGTCTGTCCAACTGAATGTCAGTCTGCAGCTAATTTATAGTCTAGTGGCCACTGGCAAGGCTACTTCTCATTAGTTTTTCTCAATTGTTTAAGCACAATTTTGAAAACAGGGCCCAGTTTGTCAAATCACGACACACAATTAGCACAACCCTACACCAAAGTAGCACAACACTTCAGATCATTTGCAAAATGGAACACTTGTCAAAACTATACACGACTTCATAAAAATAATATTTTGTTACCATATGAAACACACACATTTCATATGACTTCAATCTTTTTGAACCAGTTACACACTGCTGTCGCTAACCTAAAACACTTTTAGAAAGTCTAATTGTAAGTGATTAGAGTGCTGTAAATGAAGTACACAGAGAGAGTGCAACTATACAAACACTACACAAGACCAATGCTGCAGACTGAGGAAAACATCATGTATTTCTCTCCATATACCCAAATCAGTCAACATGTCAACATGGAGAATCACAACAAAACATGTTCCAGTTTCCATGCTACTACAGTAGTGTGCATAACACTGTTAGCTCAGCAAACAACAGACAAACGTAAAATACTGTATCCAGTACAGGTTACAATTACAGTAAATAACGAACATAAAAAATAATCTGAAAAAAAACTGACAATATTAAAAAATAGAATACAGAAAATACTACAGTAAACATATTATACATTATCTCTTCGCCTAGCTGGATCTGGCCAGAGAATTTCATCAACATCACAAGCAATATCATCATTAGCAAATCAACGCGGGAAGAACCGCCTTGAATGTCGAATCCATCCTTGCACAGCTGCGGCGTCGACTTGGTCACAGGTGTCCTCCATGGCCTGAATGAGAGGTACCTGGGGCTGGGGCTGGAGATCATAAACCTCCATGGCCTGAATGAGAGGTACCTGGGGCTGGGGCTGGAGATCATCAACCTCCATGGCCTGAATGAGAGGTACCTGGGGCTGGGGCTGGAGATCGTAAACCTCCATGGCCTGAATGAGAGGTACCTGGGGCTGGGGCTGGAGATCATCAACCTCCATGGCCTGAATGAGGGGTACCTGAGCCTGGGGCTGGAGATCATAAACCTCCATGGCCTGAATGAGAGGTACCTGAGCCTGGGGCCGGAGATCATCAACCTCCATGGCCTGAATGAGAGGTACCTGAGCCTGGGGCCGGAGATCATCAACCTCCATGGCCTGAATGAGAGGTACCTGAGCCTGGGGCTGGAGATCATCAACCTCCATGGCCTGAATGAGAGGTACCTGAGCCTGGGGCTGGAGATCATCAACCTCCATGGCCTGAATGAGAGGTACCTGAGCCTGGGGCTGGAGATCATCAACCTCCATGGCCTGAATGAGGGGTACCTGAGCCTGGGGCTGGAGATCATCAACCTCCATGGCCTGAATGAGAGGTACCTGAGCCTGGGGCTGGAGATCATCAACCTCCATGGGCTGAATGAGGGGTACCTGGGGCTGGGGCTGGAGATCATCAACCTCCATGGCCTGAATGAGAGGTACCTGAGCCTGGGGCTGGAGATCATCAACCTCCATGGCCTGAATGAGGGGTACCTGAGCCTGGGGCTGGAGATCATCAACCTCCATGGCCTGAATGAGAGGTACCTGGGGCTGGAGATCATCAACCTCTATGGCCTGAATGAGGGGTACCTGGGGCTGGGGCTGGAGATCATCAACCTCCATGGCCTGAATGAGAGGTACCTGAGCCTGGGGCTGGAGATCATCAACCTCCATGGCCTGAATGAGGGGTACCTGGGGCTGGGGCTGGAGATCATCAACCTCCATGGCCTGAATGAGGGGTACCTGAGCCTGGGGCTGGAGATCATAAACCTCCATGGCCTGAATGAGAGGTACCTGAGCCTGGGGCTGGAGATCATCAACCTCCATGGCCTGAATGAGAGGTACCTGAGCCTGGGGCTGGAGATCATCAACCTCCATGGCCTGAATGAGGGGTACCTGAGCCTGGGGCTGGAGATCATCAACCTCCATGGCCTGAGTGAGGGGTACCTGGGGCTGGGGCTGGAGATCATAAACCTCCATGGCCTGAATGAGGGGTACCTGAGCCTGGGGCTGGAGATCGTAAACCTTCATGGCCTGAATGAGGGGTACCTGGGGCTGGGGCTGGAGATCATAAACCTCCATGGCCTGAATGAGGGGTACCTGAGCCTGGGGCTGGAGATCATCAACCTTCCTGGCCTGAATGAGAGGTACCTGAGCCTGGGGCTGGAGATCGTAAACCTTCATGGCCTGAATGAGGGGTACCTGAGCCTGGGGCTGGAGATCATCAACCTCCATGGCCTGAATGAGAGGTACCTGAGCCTGGGGCTGGAGATCGTAAACCTCCATGGCCTGAATGAGGGGTACCTGAGCCTGGGGCTGGAGATCGTAAACCTTCATGGCCTGAATGAGAGGTACCTGAGCCTGGGGCTGGAGATCATCAACCTCCATGGCCTGAATGAGAGGTACCTGAGCCTGGGGCTGGAGATCGTAAACCTTCATGGCCTGAATGAGGGGTACCTGAGCCTGGGGCTGGAGATCATCAACCTCCATGGCCTGAATGAGAGGTACCTGAGCCTGGGGCTGGAGATCGTAAACCTTCATGGCCTGAATGAGGGGTACCTGAGCCTGGGGCTGGAGATCATCAACCTCCATGGCCTGAATGAGAGGTACCTGAGCCTGGGGCTGGAGATCGTAAACCTTCATGGCCTGAATGAGAGGTACCTGAGCCTGGGGCTGGAGATCGTAAACCTTCATGGCCTGAATGAGAGGTACCTGAGCCTGGGGCTGGAGATCGTAAACCTTCATGGCCTGAATGAGAGGTACCTGAGCCTGGGGCTGGAGATCGTAAACCTTCATGGCCTGAATGAGAGGTACCTGAGCCTGGGGCTGGAGATCATCAACCTCCATGGCCTGAATGAGAGGTACCTGAGCCTGGGGCTGGAGATCGTAAACCTTCATGGCCTGAATGAGGGGTACCTGAGCCTGGGGCTGGAGATCATCAACCTCCATGGCCTGAATGAGAGGTACCTGAGCCTGGGGCTGGAGATCGTAAACCTTCCTCCGCCATGCAGAGAAAAACTCTTCGATAGGGTTTAGAAACAGAGAGTATGGTGGAAGGTGTAGTACTGTCAACTGTGGAGGGTGTTGAAACCAGTTCTGGACCAAAGCAGAGCAGTGGAATGACACATTGTCCCAGATGACCGTGTATTGCATCTGGTGCATTTCATTACCTGCTGTGACGATGTGGTGCAATCGGTCCAAAAATGCGAGAATGTGAGGTGTGTTGTAAGGGCCCATTTTGGCATGACGGAGAACAACCCCATGCTGTGAAATGGCAGCGCAAAGGGTGATGTTACCCCCACGTTGCCCTGGGACATTGATTATAGCCCTGTGGCCAATGATATTTCTGCCTCTCCTTCTTGCTTTTGTGAGGTTGAACCCTGCCTCATCAATATATATGAATTCATGCAGGATTTCCTCAGCATCCATCTGCAAAACTCCCTGAAATACAGTGAAAGACAAGATTGTGTAGTTCAGGATAGGTTCTAGTATACAGTTAATGTAAAAAAGTAATGTGTGCAGTATGCAACATCACAGTGCTAAAGTGTACAATACAAACCTCCACATACTCATGCCGCGCCGTTTGACCCTCTCTGAATTCCATTCAAAAGACACTCGATAAAGTTGTTTCATTCAAACCTGATGTCTCTTCAGGATGCGTGCCAGTGTTGACTGAGAGACCTGATGGACATTATTGAAAATGGCATGGTCACCGATAATGTTGGCTTGTAGTTCTCTGAGGCTTATAACATTATTGGCCAAAACCATGTTTATTATCTCTCTCTTGTTTTTGCGTGAATATGGGCCCCCTTGTCGTTCCCGACCCTCAATCCTATGTAGAGTATAATACATGTAACTTACTGTACAATGTCACAGGAAGGGGTATCACAAGTGCTGATATGGTGCAGACAATAAGCAGCTGATTACTGTAACTGTAGACAGATCTTATTTTACCCATTTTCCTGTCGAAAAGTTCTTATGACAGATGCCACTGTATATCTGCTAAGATTTGGCTGAACTCTCAGTCCAGCCTCCCTCAGCGTCAATCCGTGGTTCACAACATAGTCCACTAGTGTTGCACGAATGTCATTTGATAAGTTTGGTCCTCTTCTTCTTTGTGCACATTCTCCTCCTGCTTCAGGTCTTCCTCGACCTCTGGCTCGGCCTCTTCCACTACCTCCTCCTCCTCTCACCCTCACTCTTCTTCTGACTCCTTCCATTTTGGTTGAAGGCAGGTGAACCTACATGCTGCATTTGTATAGTGCTTAACTTACCAAGATGGCATAGCAGTTCAGACGTCATTTGTCCTCGTCTTGTCGTGTCCCGTATATATATATATATCTATATATTTACAACTTTTTTCATACATTTTTTTATTTAAATTTTCCATAAACTCATCCTCAAAACACTCTCCTACAACCCGCCTCACCAATTTATATTTATAAAAAAGTATTATTTACCTCAAGTCTGAAATCATCCAAGAAGCTAGCCAGAAACTAGCCAGAAGCTAGCCAGGAGCTAGCCAGGAGCTAATCCAGAAGCTAATCACAAGCTGGGTCAGGAGCTGGCTGGAAACTGGCCAGAAGCTAGCCAGGAGCTAGCCAGAGGCTAATCCAGAAGCTAATCGGAGGCTAGTTGGAGTTTTCATCGATTCCGGAGCGAGCATCGGTTGTTCCGGAGCTAGCCAGCTGAGGAGTTCCATCAATCGCTCCTGGGCTGTGGTCACCTGTACGGACCCGTTTTGCTGCCTGCGCGGAGCCCCGCCAGGCCTTCACGGCTGAACTGCCGACGTTGTCTACCCGAGGGAGTTATCCGTCTGGTTCCTCCGTCGCGATGTTGCCTGGGCGCCCATCTGCGGCCTGCTAGCCATTAGCTGTCTTATCGGCTGCTATCTGAATAGATAATCGGACAATTTATTTATTTATTTTTATTGTTATTTTTTTCTTCTCCTGGGCCTCTAGCTATATCTATTGTTTTTATTTTTGTTGTTGTTGTGTGATTTGGATTGGTCCCCTCTACCACACGGAACCCACTAATCTACTGACGGAGCGCAAGAGGTGGCTAATAACAGACGTCCATCCTATGCTAGCTTGCTATCGATGGCCTGGCTGGCTGTCTGGATCGCCGTGACCCCCAACCAACCTCTCCACTCTGGACCCTTTTGAACACTCGACTAAGCATGCCTCTCCTTAATGTCAATATGCCTTGTCCATTGCTGTTCTGGTTAGTGTTTATTGGCTTATTTCACTGTAGAGCCTCTAGTCCTGCTCACCATACCTTATCCAACCTATTAGTTCCACCACCCACACATGCAATGACATCTCGTGGTTTCAATGATGTTTCTAGAGACAATATCTCTCTCTTCATCACTCAATACTTAGGTTTACCTCCACTGTATTCACATCCTACCATACCTTTGTCTGTACATTATACCTTGATGTTATTTTATCGCCCCCAGAAACCTTCTTTTACTCTGTTCCAGACGTTCTAGACGACCAATTCTTATTGCTTTCAGCCGCACCCTTATTCTACTCCTCCTCTGTTCCTCTGGCGATGTAGAGGTGAATCCAGGCCCTACAGTGCCTTGCTCCACTCCTATTCCCCAGGCGCTCTCTTTTGACGACTTCTGTAACCGTAATAGCCTTGGTTTCATGCATGTTAACATTAGAAGCCTCCTCCCTAAGTTTGTTCTATTCACTGCTTTAGCACACTCTGCCAACCCGGATGTTCTAGCTGTGTCTGAATCCTGGCTTAGGAAGACTACCAAAAATTCTGACATTTTAATTCCAAACTACAACCTTTTCAGACAAGATAGAACTGCCAAAATGGGCGGTGTTAGCCTGCAGAGTTCTGTCCTACTATCCAGGTCTGTACCCAAACAATTTGAACTTCTACTTTTAAAAATCCACCTCTCTAAAAACAAGTCTCTCACCGTTGCAGTCTGCTATAGACCACCCTCTGCCCCCAGTTGTGCTCTGGACACCATATGTGAACTGATTGCCCCCCATCTATCTTCAGAGCTCGTGCTGCTAGGCGACCTAAACTGGAACATGCTTAACACCCCAGCCATCCTACAATCTAAACTTGATGCCCTCAATCTCACACAAATTATCAATGAACCTACCAGGTACCTCCCCAAAGCCTTAAACACGGGCACCCTCATAGATATCATCCTAACCAACTTGCCCTCTAAATACACCTCTGCTGTCTTCAACCAAGATCTCAGCGATCACTGCCTCATTGCCTGCATCCGTAATGGGTCAGCAGTCAAACGACCCCCACTCATCACTGTAAAACGCTCCCTGAAACACTTCAGCGGGCAGGCCTTTCTAATCGACCTGGCCGGGGTATCCTGGAAGGATATTGATCTCATCCCGTCAGTAGAGGATGCCTGGATATTTAAAAAAATGCCTTCCTAACCATCTTAAATAAACATGCCCCATTCAAGAAATTTAGAACCAGGAACAGATATAGCCCTTGGTTCTCCCCAGACCTGACTGCCCTTAACCAAAACAACAACATCCTATGGCGTTCTGCATTAGCATCGAACAGCCCCCGTGATATGCAGCTGTTCAGGGAAGCTAGAAACCATTATACACAGGCAGTTAGAAAAGCCAAGGCTAGCTTTTTCAAGCAGAAATTTGCTTCCTGCAACACTAACTCAAAAAAGTTCTGGGACACTGTAAAGTCCATGGAGAATAAGAACACCTCCTCCCAGCTGCCCACTGCACTGAAGATAGGAAACACTGTCAACACTGATAAATCCACCATAATTGAGAATTTCAATAAGCATTTTTCTACGGCTGGCCATGCTTTCCACCGGCTACTCCTACCCCGGTCAACAGCACTGCACCCCCCACAGCAACTCGCCCAAGCCTTCCCCATTTCTCCTTCTCCCAAATCCGTTCAGCTGATGTTCTGAAAGAGCTGCAAAATCTGGACCCTACAAATCAGCCGGGCTAGACAATCTGGACCCTTTCTTTCTAAAATGATCTGCCGAAATTGTTGCCACCCCTATTACTAGCCTGTTCAACCTCTCTTTCGTGTCGTCTGAGATTCCCAAAGATTGGAAAGCAGACACTCTTGACCCAAACTGCTACAGACCTATATCTACCCTACCATGCCTTCCTAAGGTCTTTGAAAGCCAAGTCAACAAACAGATTACCGATCATTTCGAATCTCACCATACCTTCTCTGCTATGCAATCTGGTTTCAGATCTGGTCATGGGTGCACCTCAGCCACGCTCAAGGTCCTAAACGATATCTTAACCGCCATCGATAAGAAACATTACTGTGCAGCCGTGTTCATTGATCTGGCCAAGGCTTTCGACTCTGTCAATCACCACATCCTCATCGGCAGACTCGACAGCCTTGGTTTCTCAAATGATTGCCTCGCCTGGTTCACCAACTACTCTGATAGAGTTCAGTGTGTCAAATCAGAGGGTCTGCTGTCCGGACCTCTGGCAGTCTCTATGGGGGTGCCACAGGGTTCAATTCTTGGACCGACTCTCTTCTCTGTATACATCAATGAGGTCGCTCTTGTTGCTGGTGAGTCTCTGATCCACCTCTACGCAGACGACACCATTCTGTATACTTCTGGCCCTTCTTTGGACACTGTGTTAACAACCCTCCAGGCAAGCTTCAATGCCATACAACTCTCCTTCCGTGGCCTCCAATTGCTCTTAAATACAAGTAAAACTAAATGCATGCTCTTCAACCGATCGCTACCCGCTCCTACCCGCCTGTCCAACATCACTACTCTGGACGGCTCTGATTTAGAATACGTGGACAACTACAAATACTTAGGTGTCTGGTTAGACTGTAATCTCTCCTTCCAGACCCATATCAAATATCTCCAATCTAAAGTTAAATCTAGAATTGGCTTCCTATTTCGCAACAAAGCATCCTTCACTCATGCTGCCAAACATACCCTTGTAAAACTGACCATCCTACCAATCCTCGACTTTGGCGATGTCATTTACAAAATAGCCTCCAATACCCTACTCAACAAATTGGATGCAGTCTATCACAGTGCAATCCGTTTTGTCACCAAAGCCCCATATACTACCCACCATTGCGACCTGTACTCTCTCGTTGGCTGGCCCTCGCTTCATACTCGTCGCCAAACCCACTGGCTCCATGTCATCTACAAGACCCTGCTAGGTAAAGTCCCTCCTTATCTCAGCTCGCTGGTCACCATAGCATCTCCCACCTGTAGCACACGCTCCAGCAGGTATATCTCTCTAGTCACCCCCAAAACCAATTCTTTCTTTAGCCGCCTCTCCTTCCAGTTCTCTGCTGCCAATGACTGGAACGAACTACAAAAAGCACTGAAACTGGAAACACTTATCTCCCTCACTAGCTTTACTGCACCTGTACATAGCCCACCTATATTTTAGCCCAAACAACTACCTCTTTCCCTAATGCATTTAATTTATTTATTTTGCTCCTTTGCACCCCATTATTTTTATTTCTACTTTGCACTTTGATTCTTCCATTGCAAATCTACCATTCCAGTGTTTTACTTGCTATACTGTATTTACTTTGCCACCATGGCCTTTTTTTGCCTTTACCTCCCTTATCTCACCTCATTTGCTCACATCTTATATAGACTTGTTTATACTGTATTATTGACTGTATGTTTGTTTTGCTCCATGTGTAACTCTGTGTCGTTGTATGTGTCGAACTGCTTTGCTTTATCTTGGCCAGGTCGCAATTGTAAATGAGAACTTGTTCTCAACTTGCCTACCTGGTTAAATAAAGGTGAAATAAATAAATAAAATAAAAACCCTGATTGGTGTGTCTACAAGTGACATTGATATACTTCTGTGTCTAATGTACACAAGTGTGTTTAGTGTTTTGCAAATCACTGTGTGTAATGTTTTGCAACTAGTGTGAAGCTGACAATGTGCTTACAGTTGTGCAAATCTAGCCTTGTGTTGTGCTCCTTGAGTGTAAGGTTTTGCTAATTGTGGGAAAAGTAACATTTTAGTGTGTAAGCAATCTTAAAAAACTAAGTATTTTAATGGAGAGTGTGTTTGTGTGTGTGTCCATGTGCGTCTGCGTCTGTCTAAGTGTGAAAGGTCCCTCTGTCTCCATCATCCTCCCATGGAATGGAAGGAGGAGCGTGTTTGGCTGTGATTTTTGTGGCTGTGAATGCCAGTTGAGTTTAGGAAAAGCCTAAAACTGCAGTCTGACTGAGATTGCAGTTTGACTGGTCGAGGCAGAATGCATTGGCCTGTATTCAGAGAGTGAGAAAGGGAGTGAGTTGAGGGCTTGGTGTGTGTGTGTGTGTGTGTGTGTGTGTGTGTGTGTGTGTGTGTGTGTGTGTGTGTGTGTGTGTGTGTGTGTGTGTGTTTGGGCAGTGTTGGATGACAATGGCCATGGGTGTATTTTTCTCCACCAAGTTCCCCCGGTGCTGCAGTCTTTCTTCCTACTGGGATTGATGGGCGTTACAGTAAACACCAACTCTGAGGAACAGACTGCCAATGGGAGCATATTATGCAGAGTTTCTGATTGTCGTGTGTGCGTGGGTGGGTGGATGTGTGTGTGGGCACGTGCATGTGTATGTGAGCATGTGAATGTATATGTGTATGTGTGTGTGTCCTCAGAGAAGAACATTTCTCAATGAAGTAGTGTATATTTAAGTCATGGTGTCAACCTTGAATATAGCCGATTACAATGATAGAATTACAATGCTTTTTTCTACTTTTTGACATGCTCCCTTGAGGCTTGACTGGTTTGAGTCTTTCTGGCCCTCGTGCAGCTGGTTTACGACCTTCCAGGAAATGTGACTATCCTGGAATGTTCCAGAGTAGGAGTAGTTAATAGTTCAGAGAGGAGGAGTAGTTATGAGTTCAGATTGTTTCCCTCCCAGATTCTCATTGTGCTCTTTGATTGTTGTCCATTTCCAAAGTGCACAGAACAACCCGTACGGCACACAGAACGTCCCACCCCCAAACCCCACCCACAATCATCACTCACTTGCCTGGTCCCAGATCTGTCTGTGCCGTCTTGTCCACTCCTACAGGCGCTGGCTGGACGGCACAAACAGATCTGGAACAAGGCTTCATCACTGTTAAACATCTTCAATCATGGAATCTTGGGTGTTAGTTCCTCTGAGGATACCACCCTCGTAGTAGATAATTGATGAGTCCATAAATCACCAATTGTTCAAAGATGCCGGCTGTTGTGAACCATTGCCTCTTTTAGACAAGGCCTATTTTAAGGCTACTCTATAGAGGTCCTCTGGTTCAGAAATGTCACCAAGGTGGTGATTTAAGGTAGTGTTAGTTATGCACTGGAAATGACAGCGGGGCTTCGTGGGTGGTAAATGCACAGGGCAGGTTGGAGTGACCTCATTTTCAGGCCAGCTGTAGTGGATGAAATTTCCTAGTAGCCTAGTTGTTGAAGTTTAAGTTGAAGTTTCTATAAAAATAAAAAGAACGTCACTGTCTCACGTTGAGGAACACTCCGGAATAAACACATCACATAATGACAAGCGACGAAGGCGTTACTCTTTTAGGTTTAAAGGCTAAAGTAGGCAGCAATAGGCTATATGGGTACTTGCTACATTTTAAAAGGTAGATGCCCAGGTAAATTATACAGTGTCATATCAGTTAATGGCTAGGTCAGTATTTGACTTCATATTTGAAGTAGACCTACTGGCCTATGTCTCTAGTAGGAAAGTTATATTGAACTTGTATTAGTAGATCATTTCTACATTGATATACAGTTAGTATTAGATTATACTAATATAATAATACTTCCATTTGGGGGGGATGAATGGTCAAAACCCACAAGTGCCCCAAAGTAAGGTTGTTGACTTATGGCCAAAGCTTAATATGACACATTTTGAACATATGGCTCTACTCTTTTATCCCAGCAGGTGGCAATGTTGGCAAGTTAACCAGGCCTTGCCATGGTGTGAGGTATCTCAGTGCAAACTAGGTTGATGTGTCAAGCGGATTATATACAGTGCACACTTCTACAGCGACCATAAATCTATCACTGAAACATCTACTACTAAGCTATAGCCTAGACTCCTCAGTATCACGAATCCCCTCTGAAAACGCAATACTTGTTGCTTACTCTGCTATTCAGTAGTTTTAGTGTGTTTGCAAAACTCAGATGTGAAAGGAACATTGAAACAATTCAGTTGTAGGCAGATCCCATTGTTCACTTTTAACTGAAGGCAATGTTTCAACCCTGTATCACAGGCGAAGTGGGAAGATTTACCCTAGAGATTTACCCTAGAGATTTACCACTGCTAACCACGGAAAGTTTAATAGCCTCACACGGATGGGTTCTGAGACACGCAGCTGTTTAACTGAAGACTTTGAAAGAGTCATGGGTTGTTAATAAATTGATATGTTTGTCTTGGTATGCTTTACTAATTGCGAACATATGGAAGATGTACGTTGTCTATACCTATTTAGTTAAAAAAAAAAAAAAATACGTTCAAATAAGCAATGAACTAATGTCTTGTTTCTCTGTCTTTTTCAGGTGAGTTCTTCTTCCATTGTTTGACTCATCAGAAGGAAGGGTTAGGACACCAGGGCCGTCTGCCGTCTGTCTCAGTATAGGTACAACACTCTAATAACATGAGCATAACTTTATAAGGGATAGAAGGAATCCACATGAAGGTAAATGTATGAGAAAATGTTGGACAGATAATGTTATTGTAATGGATGGAAACAATGTTTGCCATGAGTGTTATCTGGCAGGCTTAGTGGTGGTGCTGTTTTGCATTTGCCGGATACGGTATCTATCTGTATCCAAGGCTGGGATTTGTATAAGAGATGACAGGACAATGTATGCAGATGTAGGAGTGCAGCCTTTCGGTTTCTTTGCCAAATCCATCACAATGATGCATCAGGTTTCAGGGCAGTGTAGTTGTGCAGGGCGCCGCCTTGTATCAAATAGTTAGGGGATATTTGAGTGTTTCAAGGTGAACAGCAATGGACAGTGAGGTGATAACAATTATCTCCAAGGTGGCGCATTTGGGAAATGATTCATTGGCATGTAGATATGAAATTCCTTAACGCACTCACGCACTCACGCACACACACACACACACACACACACACACACACACACACACACACACACACACACACACACACACACACACACACACACACACACACACACACACACACACACACACACACACACACACAACGTGTTAATCATACTGAAACATCACTGTAAAAGGTTTGGTTTTTATGCTGTCTTGAAAGAGAGCCCCTCAAGTGAAGTGCTGGGCTGTGACTGGCCCTATTCTAACTCACGTCTTAAATGCTACACGCCCCTTCTGACCTGTGAAGGCGCTGTAACACCTAGATGAGAAACACCTGAGTGAGAGGGCTTGCCCAAAACTGGAGACTGGGAGAGGTCACCACCATGCTGCAGTTTTGGTAGAGGAGCATGTTTCGTTTTTTTAGGATGGGTGGGGTAGATAAAGGAACACGTGCTCTAACTTTGGACTTTGCATCTCGTTTTGTGAAATCAGTATGTGAAGAATGTGTGTTCGTGTGGGAGGAGGTCTGACACAGCTAGAAAGGAATTTTCAGTTTCGCAATTTACTTTCAAGTAGCTAGAGTCAACAGAGTCATGACTGTGCATGCATTTACATGTACAGTCACCATAGGAGAACCCTTTTCGGTTCAAGGTAAAAACCCTTTTGGGTTTTATGTAGAACCCTCTGTGGAAAGGGTTCTACGTGGAACACAAAAGGATTCTACCTGGAGCCAAAAAGGGTTCTTCAAAGGGTTCTGCTGTGGGAACAGTTGAAGAACCCTTTTAAGTTCTAGACAACACCTGTCATTTCAGCACCTGAAGGCATGCAAAAAACCTGGGCACGCCATGCATGTGTCCTCTTTCTGTTAGACAATCGAAAGGAAGTTATTTTGAAGGTAAATCCATCTTGTTGGCATTAAATTCCTCTCTAGGGAGGCTGGTATTACTTTCCATCCACCAGTGTTATTACAGAATGTCTGCTCGACTTTATTCTTGCGAGCCATTTTCAAAATATTAAGCTAGCTATGAATCTCTCTGGGAGAGACAACCTCCACCTTCCACCACAGGATAAAATTAGCCCATATGTCATAAGTGTCTTTGTGAATGCGGAGCTGTAGGATTATCATACTGATTTTAGTCTGTTTCTAATCACAAACTAAATCCTCCATAAGATCAAAGTGTGTTCGTTGACGTTCATGTATTGTCTCTAGTGGCCATAATAGGTTACTGTACTACTACTCTCTGGGGAGCTGCAGAGCGTTGTTGGGGGAGAAACATGATAGGCTACTGGCCATAGATATACTATATACTATACTGTGCTGCTTTTTTTCTCTTGCTCTCTCTCTCTCTTTCTCTTTCTCTCTCTCTCTCCCCCCGCACAAGTCCACACTCTGAAGGACAAACTGTGAACACGCTGTAACTCACACCGTAACTCACACTGTTGCCCTTAGCCCCTTCTGGGTGGGGTCTGAGAGGCCCACATACTGTAGGTTTTTTTATATCCAGAGGAGTCTGTCCTCGGCATTGTTTCATTTAATGACCAGCGCTGAAATGAAGGACTGAAGAGCGAGTGTATTCTGCCTGTTGTTTGCACTGGCTCTTTCTCTGTAGGAAGTAGTGTGTTTGCTTTGCTAGGTACTCATAGTGTAAAACAGGATAGGGCGAGACCCAGTCCAGCCTTGTTAATAAGTGAAGGCAGAGATGGTGACTGGTGACATTAGCAAATGCTAGATATTAAGAGCCCCAAAAATGTCAGGTGCTCTATTAAAAAGAATTGACGCTTGAGTTGAGGCTAGATCATTTTGGTCATGATATGTTTGGCTCTAGAAATAGCCTGACGCTGGAGGACTCAGAGAATGACCTTTTTCTAGAGCAGTGAATCCTAATGCTTTTGAGTTGATGTGAGCTAAAGGCTTAGCATCTCAACATCTCCACCATCACTGCACCGCGCCCCTCTGCGATCATTCTCAACCCGAACCGCTGTGTGATATTTGAATTGCTCTGCTGCACTGTGACTTTGGGGTGCGGTGGATTTGTTGTTCTGCCCCTGGGGCCCTGCTGAACACATGGAGCCGGGCCAGAGGTGTCTCAAAGACACCGCCTGAAAAAAAGGAAAGAAAACATACGCTATGAGATTGTGTTCTTGGATTATTGCGTAACATTTAAGTAATATCCTCCCATTCATTTCCCTTGGTGTGGCATGTTTATCTTTGTGACAGATCCTTGACCTACAACAGCCAATGACACCAAACTATAGTGATGTTGACTTTATAAGCGTAATAAGAGTTCACCTCTAGCTATTTGGCATGTTATCTTGGGTTTATGTTGTGTAATGACTCAGAAGTTAGGACTGCTACTTTTTATAGACTGAACTATACATGTAGAACTCCTACGAGCCTAAATGTAGTAGGAAATTAGTCCTAAATGTAGTTGGAAATTAGTCCTAAATGTAGTAGGAAATTAGTCCTAAATGTAGTAGGAAATTAGTCCTTAATATAGTAGGAATTTAGTTCTAAATTTAGTAGGAAATTAGTCCTAAATGTAGTAGGAAATTAGTCCTAAATGTAGTAGGAAATTAGTCCTAAATGTAGGACTCCTACATTTAGGACTCCAACATTTATAGACTGCAAGTGGAGGTCCCACCTGTTCTACCCATAAGAGTAAACAAGTGGAGAATGATCTGAACCATAGAAATATAATTCTAGTAATTCTGTTTCTATGGGCTCAACTTATATAAAAGCACAGTTAGGTCAAGGGAAAGTTTCTTCATCTCTGCAAATACACAACATGACCAAATGTATGTGGACACCTGCTCATCAAACATCTCATTCCACAATCATGGGCAATAATATCAGTTTTTTTCCCCATCTGCTGCTATAACAGCCTCCACTCTTCAGGGAAGGCTTTCCACTAGATGTACTGCCACAAGAGCATTAGTGAGGTTGGCACTGATGTTGGGCAATTAGGCCTGGCTCGCAGTTGGTGTTCCAATTCATCCCAAAGGTGATCGATGGGGTTGAGGTCAGGGTTCTGTGCAGGCCTGTCAAGTTCTTTCACACCAATCTCGACAAACCATTTCTGTATGGACCTCGCTTTGTGCATGGGGGCATTGTCATGCTGAAACAGGAAAGGGCCTTCCCCAAACTGCTGTAGAGTTAAGATTTCCCGTCACTTGAGCTAACTGCCTAGCCTGAACCATGAAAAACCGCCTCAGACCATTATTCATCCTCCACCAAACTTTACAATTGGCATTGGGGAAAGTAGCGTTCTCTTGGCATCCTCCAAACCCAGATTTGTCCGTCGGACTGCTAGATGGTGAAGTGTGATTCATCACTCCAGAGAACGCTTCCACTGCTCCAGAGTCCAATGGTGGCAAGCTTCACACCACTCCAGCCGACCCTTGGCATTGCGCATGGTGATCTTAGGCTTGTGCGGCTGCTCGGCCGTGGAAACAAATTTCATGAATATTCCAGACAAACATTTATTGTGCTGACGTTGCTTCCAGAGGAAGTTTGGAACTCGGTAGTGAGTGTTGCAGCCGAGGACAGATGATTTTTACACGCTACGCGGTTCAGCACTTGGCTGCCCCGTTCTGTGAGGTTGTGTGGCCTACCACTTCATGACTAAGCGTTTGTTGCTCCTAGACGTTTCCACTTCACAATAACAGCACCTACAGTTGACTGGGGCAGCTCTAGGCAGAGCAGAAATTTGACAAACTGACTTGTTGGTTTCCTATGACGGTGCAATGTTGAAAGTCACTGAGCTCATCGGTAAGGCCATTCTACTGGCAATGTTTGTCTTTGGAGATTGCATGGCGGTGTGCTCGATTGTATACACCTGTCAGCAACTGGTGTGGCTAAAATAGCCGACTCCACTAATTTGAAGGCGTGTCCACATACTTTTGGATATATAGTGTATATATTGCTTCACTTCAGTTGCTGGTGATTTTTCTTGGCATTGTAACTTCCTGTAGTGCCCTTACATTCAGCCTTAACATTCAGAAATGTACACCTTTACCATTAAATTCTCCCTCCAGCACCTCTGAATAGATGGTTTGACTTCACTTCATGGTTGACTTTATACCTGTCAGTCACTGCCGTTGGGGCGTCGCCTGTCTCTCTTCACCTCCATAACAATGGTAATGGAAGGATTTCAGGAACTGTTTATTTTCCCCCCCTCGGAGCATACACTTAGAATAAACAACGTATTCATTGTTTAAGGAATGCTTCTCTTTACTTTCCTCAAAAATAACATTTGATACATGTAAAAGTTGTACTGAAACATTGCGCTCTTAGAGCAAAAATAATGTCCTCAAGTTTCCAGTTAAGAGATACACAACTTCCAGTCGGATTGTGGCTGATCTATGTCTCTTTTAGCCTCCCTAAGTGGCTAAAATCTATTGATTAGTTCAGTAGATGTTGAACCAAGGTTGCTATACTATTTTAACCAGAGGGTCTACTTTATTTGCCCGCTCACCTCACTTTTCAAAATGTTTAATCTCTTAACCTAACGTCATACACATTTTATTGAATGTTTATCTCTTCTCTATTACCCTTCTATTCACACATCTGCTCAAATCTAACAACTTATATTTACTGCTGAGAGAGATGTACTGTAGGTTATAGTAGGCCTGCACAGCCATTCTGCAGAATAGTTATCTGCTGAGTGTCACTAAGATAGGTACTACACACATGATAGTTGGTATAAGGATTCTGAAATAGAGCTTAGGGATAGTTCCCTTGCTGGTTCTCCAGCTAAAGCCTGCAGAATGAACACACCCTGCTACGTTGCTGGCTCTGACTACTGTGTCCCTGTCCCTGGAATCCCAAAGAGCTCCCTTTGTGGAGAGATCAGCTCATAGACAGTCCATTTGATGATAGCTAGAGAGGAATGGCAATGTTGGAACGTTACTGCTGACATTGATGTCCAGAGCTGTTAGAGGAAGGACCCTTTTTTTTCTCTCAGCCACAAACAAACTAAATAAATTACAGCAGGCTGCTTTTACAGTTCTGGCAGTTCTTCCAGGTCTTTTTTCCTCTCCTGTTCCGCTCAGAGGAAAGAATGAGACTGATTCATTCTCTCCAAATGGAGGGTTTTTTATGGGCAAAATGTGGATAGTAAATCACCTTATTGTGTGTGTGTGTGTGTGTGTTTCATTTGTGCGGTGCCCGCTGTGCCCTGTGTGCATAATATGTGTGTGTGTGTTTGTTGGTTTAAATGTTGACAAAGTTGATTGTCAGGATGCCTGTCTAAAAATGTAATACAGCCAAGCCTCTTCAGGCTCGCAATGCAAATTCTACCCCAGTCACTGCCAGTAAGGAAGGGTATCCTGTGTCAGTTTTGTTTCGGCGACGGTTGCTGGGACAACAGTCGCGTTCTTTCGACCTCAGCCACGGACGGCTATTTACGTAGCCTGTGTCCCATTTACAGGCGGCGTTTCTATGGAAACACGTGGATCAGCATGACCACTCCCATGTGTGGTTTTGTCGACGCTGAATGTCGCTGAGTCATAGCACAAACATTCCCAAGGTTTTTTATTGTGCTTTTGCTCTCTACACACTGTGACTTACTGTAACTGCTGCCCTTTTGTTTTACTGTGGGACACTTTTGAGTGTGAGACTTTTATTTTCTTTGTCACCCAGATCCTTCCCCATGCTGTCAGGTTTAACTTCCTTAATCATAGCAACACTGTGGAATGAATGCTTCCCTCTGGTCTGGAAGCAGCCGCTGGCTCTGGGTGGCGCAAATGGGCCGAGCCCAGTGTTGGCTGGTACTCCTGGCCCAACGGACATTTTCTCCCTGCTCCTCCATCTTAGTTCCATTTCAAACTCTGGCAAGAAGTACAGGAGAAAATCATGAATACTTATCACTCCGGAAACGGCCTGGTTAATAGTGTGAGAAGAAGTCAATGACAGGGTATTGCTGGTAGTGTGTCTCATACAAACAATGTTGATGCAACTCTTATTGAAAGAGTGTCCTTGTAGTGTCACCTTAATGCCACACTGCTCTTGTGATTAAAAACGGCAATAATGCCACAGGCGTTTCTACATGTTCAAATGAGACCCCAAAATGAAAAACCTCATAAGAGAGTTATCACCAGTGCTGTCTAGGAAAGCAAGCAGAGACAGGTCTGACGCCTGCAGGCTTATTTTGTTGTTGAAATGTGTTATCTTTTCTGCCTTGATCTTGTCCTTCAAAGTGCGTTGTTAAATCGTCTAAGAAGGCATCCAGGCAAGAGAACTAATGTGCACTGAGTCATATCCGTGTGTCCCAAATGTGTTGCGAATGTTATCTTCCAGACTGTGTCCTCTCCCAAAAAAATGTACAACTGTACAAGTGTAATCCTTCCTCAGCCACTCAAACCAAAGAGAGTATTGATTGTTAATACAGGCTTGAACAGTTATGGAGGCTTGAGTAAGGGAGGATATCTGGATCTCTTTTCGATTTCTCCCTCATTTCACCCTTCAACTGTCTGCAGAAGAACGGAATGTTTCTTTTAACCTGGACAAGGCCTAGTCCCTCTCCTCCATGAACTCAGGGATGAGTAGGAGAGAGTAGACGAGAGGCGAAGATTGACTGTGTGGTGAACTTGGGTAACATTGCAATACTATATTGCTGCTTTTACTGAATAAGACTGAGTATAAGCGAAGCGGTCCAGAATCACGCCTTGCTTTTGTCCCCTCTGTAGTTTTCTCTCTGCCTCTCTATCGCTCCATGGTAATGTCCGCCCTTCGTCTTAATCAGCAAGGCTGAAATTTGTGAGGCCTCCAGGGACAAGGCGCCCTGTGTGTGTGTGCTTGTGTGTCTCGCCTGACCGAGTGTTTCTGGAACAATGTGTGGGTGCTCTTAGATGTAGGGAGTACGGGGTAGCGAGAGAGAGAGAGAGGGGCATGGGGGGGGAGCCCAGAGAAGGACACATTGGTTCCTGGCAAGGACTCAGATTTATGGTGTAGGCCTCTTCAGATGTTGCTTTGTCTTTATGGGCACATTGGACATAAGATGAAAAGAAGCTCTTGTTCCAGCCCTCCCAGCACCTTTACCCCCCCCCCCCTTCTCTCCTTCTCTTTCTTGTCACATCTTGCATGCAGTGTGGATCTGCAAGACGGGCAATAGTTTTCACATGGGGGAGAGGAGTGGTTTGATCCTGGCCTAAGGAGGTGGTGGAAGGTTTAGTATAGTCTATTAGGTCTGGAGGGTTGGAGAGGTTGGAGTGCATGGACCCAGGAGAATCTGAGGTGACACTGTGAGGTCAAATCGCCGTGGACATGGCTGAGAGGTCAATGGGCGACCTTCTGGGAGACCGCTTCTGGCGCAGCCCTAAGAAAGGTAGGAGACAAACCAGACTGATACGACAGTCCTAAGAAAGGTAGGAGACAAACCAGACTGATACGACAGTCCTAAGAAAGGTAGGAGACAAACCAGACTGATACGACAGTCCTAAGAAAGGTAGGAGACAAACCAGACTGATACGACAGTCCTAAGAAAGGTAGGAGACAAACCAGACTGATACGACAGTCCTTAAGAAAGGTAGGAGACAAACCAGACTGATACGACAGTCCTAAGAAAGGTAGGAGACAAACCAGACTGATACGACAGTCCTAAGAAAGGTAGGAGACAAACCAGACTGATACGACAGTCCTAAGAAAGGTAGGAGACAAACCAGACTGATACGACAGTCCTTAAGAAAGGTAGGAGACAAACCAGACTGATACGACAGTCCTTAAGAAAGGTATTTCCTTTGGACAGGTGGATGGTTGAGGTGCATGCCTTAAAGTGTTGTTCAGAGCACTCCTCCCTCTCCCACATTCTTTTTCCCCCAGTTGCTTTTCAGTTTTCCACATTTACATACGTTTTAGACGGATATGTTCTGCAGGTACTGCCATCAGCCCAGTGTGTGACTGAGATGATTTATTTTGGCCTAATTATAAATACGATAGAGTTTGTGGCTACTTTCTTTTACGTTCTAAGCGTGGCTGAAATATGACATGTCCTGCTTTCCATTCTACATATACTGCCATCCAGAGGGGCTATAGTGGAGAGATTGATATGAGAGATTATTGGACCCCACAGTCTGCCCATCAATGGTTAATCCTGACTGGAGAACAAATGAAATTGTCATCCTGATGTTTTGGCTGCTGCAGAGCTGTGCTGTGTGGAAATCTATGGCTCTCACAGGGGATCTGTTTCTCATTCCCTCCTGACCTCCGATCAGATCCCTATGTCTGCGAGAACTTGTTTACTGCACACAAAGCCTTGGTGTACAAAATGTACCACCAAACTCTCAAACCTGATTCTCATTATGAAATGTTATGTGAAAATATGGGATTTTTGGCATACATCTTACTTTTTCTCTTCAGAATTGAAACATGGATGTGAAATGAAGCTTTGCTCGATAGTCTGACAGGTTTTACAATAGTAATGATGTAGTTGATAAATATGGTAATGTACTGTAAATCGGCATGCCCATAGTGAGTACCATTGGGCTCCTCTGCCAGGGACTGCCCCCCACCAAATGTCAGCTCATTAAATTAGACAAGTAGCAAGACTGGGAGAGGGAGAGGTGCTTATATTTGTTGGGTGAGGGATAATCTCTGACTTCATATCCACTTTCCACTCTGGAAAAGGAGAGGTAGTTTTTTTTTAACCTTAAGCTCTCCACCCAATTTATAGGTTTTCCATGTGTGTTTTGTGCCTCGGAGAACTCGACAACAGCCAAGCTGCTCTCCCTTACACCTACGCTGCTCCTAAAATGATTATTAATACCACAACGCTATTATTCATTGACTATTGATTGCCATTATTAGTATCTATCGATTTATCCTGCTACTGGTCACTTACTGCTGTTAACATTTATATTACCATTAGTATATTACCGTAAGTATTTGTACCTATATTCTTGCTACCAGTCACTTTTCAGCCCTGTTGACATGTATATCCACCTATCATGCCTACACTGACACTCTTGCACACTCGCGCACAAACACCTATACACACATTCACCATCACGCACACACCCAGCCACCACTTGTGCTGCTGCCATATTGTTTACTATTATTCATATTATTATTATTTTCTCCTGCTACCAGTCACTTTCTCCTAAGCCCTGCCTACATGTACAGTTGAAGTCGGAAGTTTACATACAATTAGGTTGGAGTCAGTAAAACTCGTTTTTCAACCACTCCACACATTTCTTGTTAACCTCTTGAAACTCTGGGGGCGCAATTTCATTTTTGGATGAAAAACGTTCCCGTTTTAAACAAGATATTTTGTCACAAAAAGATGCTCGACTATGCATATAATTGATAGCTTTGGAAAGAAAACACTCTGAATTTTCCAGAACTGCAAAGATATTGTCTGTGGGTGCCCTAGAACGGGAGCTACAGGCAAAACCAAGATGAAACGGCAACCAGGAAACCAGCAGGATTTTTGAGGCTCCGTTTTCCATTGTCTCCTTATATGGCTGTGAATGCGAGAGGAATGAGCCTGCCCTTTGTGTCGTTTCCCCAAGGTGTCTGCAGCATTGTGACGTATTTGTAAACATATCATTGGAAGATTGACCATAAGAGACTACATTTTCCAGTTCTCCGCCCGGTGTCCTCCGTCGAAATTGGTGCGTCTTTTTCAGCTGCTGGTATTTTTCCATGCGATTCTGAGGGGAAAGCAGGCTTCCACGAACTGCATATCAATGAAGAGATATGTGAAAAAACACTTTGAGGATTGATTCTAAACAATGTTTGCCATGTTTCGGTCGATATTATGGAGTTAATTCGGAAAAAGTTTGACGTTTTGGTGACTGAATTTTCGGTTTGTTTCGGTAGCCAAATGTGATGTACAAAACAGAGCGATTTCTCCTACACAAAGATTCTTTCAGGAAAAACTGAACATTTGCTATGTAACTGAGAGTCTCCTCATTGAAAACATCCGAAGCTCTTCAAAGGTAAATGATTTTATTTATTTGGTTATCTGGTTTTTGTGAAAATGTTGCGTGCTAAATGCTACTCAAAATGCTAAGCTAGCTTAGCATACTCTTACACAAATTAGTGATTTGCTATGGTTCAAACGCATATTTTGAAAATCTGAGATGACAGTGTTGTTAAGAAAAGGCTAAGCTTGAGAGCAGGTGCATTATTTTCATTTTATTTGCGATTTTAAGAAATCGTTAACGTTGCGTTATGCTAATGAGCCTGAGGCTTTATTCACGATCCCGGATCCGGGATGGGGAGTATCAAGATTAACACACTATAGTTTTGGCAAGTTGGTTAGGACATCTACTTTGTGCATGACACAAGTCATTTCCCCAGATGATTTCTCTTCTAATTCACTGTATCACAATTCCAGGAGTTTACATACACTAAGTTGACTGTGACTTTAAACAGCTTGGAAAATTCCAGAAAATGATGTCATGGCTTTAGAATCTTCTGATAGCCTAATTGACGTCAATTGGAGGTGTACCTGTGGATGTATTTCAATGCCTACCTTCAAACTCAGTGCCTCTTTGCTTGACATCATGGGAAAAATCAAAAGAAATCAGCCAAGACCTCAGAAAATATATTGTAGACCTCCACAAGTCTGGTTCATCCTTGGGAGCAATTTCCAAACGCCTGAAGGTACCACGTTCATCTGTACAAACAACAAGTATAAACACCATGGAACCACACAGATGACATACCACTCAGGAAGGAGACGCATTCTGTCTCCTAGAGATGACGTACTTTGGTGCGAAAAGTGCAAATCAATCACAGAACAACAGCAAAGGACCTTTTGAAGATGCTGGAGGAAACAAGTACAAAAGTATATATATCCACAGTAAAACAAGTCCTATATCGACGTAACCTAAAAGGCCGCTCAGCAAGGAAGAAGCCACTGCTCCAAAACCACCATAAAAAAGCCAGAGTACAGTTTACAACAAAGATCATACTTTTTGGAGAAATGCACTCTGGTCTCATGAAACAAAAATATAACTGTTTGGCCATGATGACCATCGTTATGTGTGAAGGAAAAAGGGTGAGGCTTGCAAGCCGAAGAACACCATCCCAGCACGGCGGTGGCAGCATCATGTTGTGGGGGTGTTTTGCTGCAGGAGGGACTGGTGCACTTCACAAAATAGATGACATCATGAGAAGGAAAAGTATGTGGATATATTGAAGCAACATCTCAAGACATCAGTCAGGAAGTTAAAGCTTGGTCGCAAATGGGTCTTCCAAATGGACAATGACCCCAAGCATACTTCCAAAGTTGTGGGAAAATGGCTTAAGGACACCAAAGTCAAGGTATCGGAGTGACCATCACAAAGCCCTGACCCCCATCCTAAAGAGAATTTGTGAGCAGAACTGAAAAGGTTTGTGTGAGTTAGGAAGCCTACAAACCTGACTCAGTTACACCAGCTCTGTCAGGTGGTTTAGGCCAAAATTTGCCAAGACTACCTGAATCGTTAAAAAAGTTAAACAATTTAAAGGCAATGCTACCAAATACTAATTTAGTGTATGTAAACTTCTGACCCACTGGGAATGTGATGAAAGAAATAAAAGCTGAAATAAATCATTCTCTCTACTATTATTCTGACATTTCATGTTCTTAAAATAAAGTGGTCATCTTAACTGACCTAAGACAGGGAATTTTTACTAGGATTAAATGTCAGGAATTGTGAAAAACTGAGTTTAAATGTAGTTGGCTAAGGTGTTTGTAAACTTCCGACTTCAACTGTACATATCTACCTCAACTACTCCAATATCCCTGCACATTGTACATTTGGTACTGGTACTGACCGTGGATATAGCTCACATTCTCCTTTTAATTTTAATTTTATTGTTATACTAGTTCGATATTGAATACTGCTGTCACACCCTGACCATAGTTTATTTGTATGTTTCTATGTTTTGGTTGGTCAGGGTGTGATCTGAGTGGGCATTCTATGTTGGATGTCTTGTTTGTCTATTTCTATGTCTGGCCTGATATGGTTCTCAATCAGAGGCAGGTGTTAGTCATTGTCTCTGATTGGGAACCATATTTAGGTAGCCTGGGTTTCACTGTGTGTTTGTGGGTGATTGTTCCTGTCTCTGTGTTTTGCACCAGATAGGGCTGTTTTCGTACGTTTGTTATTTTAATCGTGTATAGTTTCCTTATTGAATTAAATGAATCACAACTACGCTGCATTTTGGTCCGCTCCTCCTTCCTACAACGAAAGCCGTGACACCTGCACTGTTTGGAAGGGCTTGCAAGATAAGCATTTCACTCTACTTTTGCATGTTACAAATAACACTTGAAACTTGAAACTTCCTCTTATATAACATACAATAGGCTATTCTTCAGATGTGACATAAGCATAATTTTTATATAGGCGAACTCTGCCAATGACTGTCCACGAGAAAACTGCTTGGCAAACCCACATCTTATGTAAAAGCGTAGTTTTTATTCCGACTTGCCTTAATAGATTCCAAAACTTTCATTTATTGGGCAGCGTCTGGAGACAGTTCTAGCTTGGCTGAGTTTACAGAACAGCTCTTGGAGTCTGACATTGATCACTGCACAACATGTGTGTTTCTCTCTCTCTGTTCACCTCTCATGGCCTCAACATCCTCTGTTTCAACATGCCATAACTTTCTCCCCTCGCAGTCAAAGTAGACGTTTAATTTCAATTATCCGAGAACAGTCAACTTGTTTATTTTACTCACAATGTTTAGAATGCCCATGGCACCTCTTTTCCTCTCCTTCTCCCTCTCTCTTTTAGCCAGCTCGTGAACAAAACACTGCTCCTTTGTCTGCAACAATCCTCTGTGGTTTTCCAGTCTTTCCTTGTGGTGGTCTTTGATGGTTTACCGACAGAGGCTGTCCTTGTGATGCCAACTCACCCACCACACCTCTTTTCGCTCTTCCTCTGGTTTAGAACTTCATGCCAAGCCACCCCTGAAGCCCTCCATTTTGGATCTCACGAGATCATCCCAATTTATTTGCCCGCTTCGTGCCAGGGGTTAATCAATGCTGCTCAGGCCCTCTTGCGTTTCAAAGGTGCCATTCAAGACTGGCAAAGTTGCTAATTGGCATGGCCCGTGAAGCTGCCATGAACAAGACGCACTGTAGATCAAGGTTACCTCAGTGAATGAGCTCTCTGGCCCTTAACGTCGCATGATGCAGCTCTGGTCATAAACCATGTTATAACAAGTGATCACTCAAGAGATAAAGAATTATGGTTTTAAAACCTGTTGAACTTTGTTTTTTTTAAAGCTGTCAGTCACCTGGATGACACTTTTAACCATTACCGTACAGAGAAGGGGTTAAAAGGTGCTTTCTAAAACTAAGTAGCATCTGTCAAGTTGCTGAGGCTCCCAAAACCCTGTTACCACAATTGGGATGGTGTTCTTCGGCTTGTAAGCTTCCCCTTTGTCCTCCAAACATAACGATGGTCATTATGGCCAAACAGTTCTATTTTTGTTTCATCAGACCAGAGGACATTTCTCCAAGTGCAGTTGCAAACTGAGGTCTCGCTTTTTATGGTGGTTTTGGAACAGTGGCTTCTTCCTTGCTGAGCGGCCTTTTAGGTTATGTCGATATAGGACTTGTTTTACTGTGGATATATATACTTTTGTACTTGTTTCCTTCAGCATCTTCAAAAGGTCCTTTGCTGCTGTTCTGGGATTGATTTGCACTTTTCGCACCAAAGTACGTTCATCTCTAGGAGACAGAACGCGTCTCCTTCCTGAGCGGTATGACGGCTACATGGTCCCATGGTGTTTATACTTGCGTACTATTGTTTCTACAGAAGAACGTGTTACCTCCAAGCTTTTGGAAATTGCTCCCAAAGATGAACCAGACTTGTGGAGGTCTACATTTTTTTCCTGAGGTCTTGGCTGATTTCTTTTGATTTTCCCGTAATGTCAAGCAAAGAGGCACTGAGTTTGAAGGTAGGCATTGAAATACATCCACAGGTACACCTCCAATTGACTCAAATGACATCAGTTAGCCTATCAGAAGCTTCTAAAGCCATAACATCATTTTCTGGAATGTTCCAAGCTGTTTAAAGGCACAGTCAATTTAGTGAATGTAAACTTCTGACCCACTGGAATTGTGATACAGTGAATTATAAGTGAAACAGTCTGTCTGTAAACAATTGTTGTAAAAATGACTTGTGTCATGCACAAAGTAGATGTCCTAACAGACTTGCCAAAACTATAGTTTGTTAACAAGAAATTTGTGGAGTGGTTGAAAAATTTGTTTTAATGACTCCAACCTAAACTTCCGACTTCCGACTTCAACTGTACATGGAGGAGACTTAATCAAGGCATCTTGACTAGTCGTCTTGACTACTTTTGTCACGTTCTGACCTTAGTTCCTTTATTATGTCGTTGTGTTAGTTTGGTCAGGGCATGAGTTGGGGCGGGTAGTCTATGTTCTTTTTTCTATGTTGTGTTTATGTGTTTGGCCTGGTTTGGTTCTCAATCAGAGACAGGTGTCGTTCGTTGTCTCTGATTGAGAATCATACTTTGGTCGCCTGTTTTCCCCATTTTAGTTGTGGGTGATTGTTTCTGTCTCCGTGTCTTTACCAGACAGAACTGTTTCGTTTTCGTTCGTTCTACTAGTTATTTTGTTTTTGGTGTTCAATGTTAATAAATTATCAACATGGACACGTACCACGCTGCATATTGGTCCGATCCTTCATACTCCTCGTCTGAGGAGGATGAATCGCGTTACAACTTTCTTGTCTCTTTCTCTCTAACATCAAAGGTTAAACATGTTTTAATAGGAGACAGAATGCGATCGGATCATCATCTAATTTTTATTTTTTATTTTTTTATTTCACCTTTATTTAACCAGGTAGGCTAGTTGAGAACAAGTTCTACTTTTGCAACTGCGACCTGGCCAAGATAAATCATAGCAGTGTGATCAGACAACACAGAGTTACACATGGAGTAAACAATAAACAAGTCAATAACACTGTAGAAAAAAAGGGTCTATATACATTGTGTGCAAAAGGCATGAGGAGGTAGGCGAATAATTACAATTTTGCAGATTAACACTGGAGTGATAAATGATCAGATGGTCATGTACAGGTAGAGATATTGGTGTGCAAAAGAGCAGAAAAGTAAATAAATAAAAACAGTATGGGGATGAGGTAGGTGAAAATGGGTGGGCTATTTACCAATAGACTATGTACAGCTGCAGCGATCGGTTAGCTGCTCAGATAGCAGATGTTTGAAGTTGGTGAGGGAGATAAAAGTCTCCAACTTCAGGGATTTTGCAATTCGTTCCAGTCACAGGCAGCAGAGTACTGGAACGAAAGGCGGCCAAATGAGGTGTTGGCTTTAGGGATGATCAGTGAGATACACCTGCTGGAGCGCGTGCTACGGATGGGTGTTGCCATCGTGACCAGTGAACTGAGATAAGGCGGAGCTTTACCTAGCATGGACTTGTAGATGACCTGGAGACAGTGGGTCTGGCGACGAATATGTAGCGAGGGCCAGCCGACTAGAGCATACAAGTCGCAGTGGTGGGTGGTATAAGGTGCTTTAGTGACAAAACGGATTGGCCTTCACAGTACAGGTAGATAGCAATCACAACGATACTACAGAGATACACAATAAGTTAGAGAAAAAAACATAAAAGAACTTGAGGAACTTATTGAAGAATGATCTAATGTAATCTATTACAAAAATAAAGCGAACTGGAATGAATATGGAAAAAAATAATATATGGTCGATGTATATCAAGCCTTTTTTGATATACTAAAAGCTCCATTGTTAGATTGTTTTAACTACTCCTATAGAAATGGTAGTCTGTCAGGTACTCAGCAGGAAGGTCTGATTTCACTATTATTAAAACAAGACCCAGATGGCAAATATAAAGAGCCAGTCTATCTAAAAAACTGGAGGCCTCTTACACTTCAATGTTGTGATGCAAAAATACTAGCGAAATGCATAGCACTCAGAATTAAAAGAGTTTTACCAGGTATTGTTCATCCTGATCAGACAGTTTTTTTACATGGACAATACATTGGAGATATACAACATCTACTAGAAATAATAGAACATCACAAAACATCTAAGGCCTGGTATTTATAGCAGATTTTGAAAAGGAATATGATAAATTAAGACTGGATTTTATATATGGCCTGGATTTTTTCAATTTTGGGAATTCTCTTATAAAATGGGTCAAAATAAGGTATAGCAACCCCAGGTGTAAAATAGTGAATAATGGCTACATCTCAGAGAGTTTTGAATTGTCAAGAGGAGTTAATATCTATTCTTTATGGCCATCGAAATGCTAGCTATTAAAATCAGATCCAATAACAACATTAGAGGATTAGAAATCCAAGGCTTAAAAACAAAGGTGTCCATGTATGCTGATGACTCAAGTTTTATATTAAGTCCGCAAGCTAGATCCCTGTAATGTCTCATTGAAGATCTAGATAACTTTTCTGTACTCTCTGGACTAAAACCGAATTATGATAAGTGTACAATATTACGTATTGGATCTTTAAAAAAATAAAACTTTTACATTATCCTGCAGTTTACCGATAAAATGGTCTGATGGTGAAGTAGGCATACTTGGTATTCATATCACAAAATATATAAATAAGCTCCACAATGAATTTCAATAGAAAACTTGTAAAAATAGATAGACTGGAATCAGATCCTGGAATCATGTAGAGGTAAATACCTGTCTATTTATGTAAAAAAAAATGCCCTGATTAACTCCTTAGTCATATCTCAGTATACTCACATACTTATGGCGCTGCCTACTTCTGATGATTAGTTTTTCAAATCATATGAGCAAATAATAATTTGCTTTATCTGGGATGCTAAACCAAACAAAATAAAGCGTGCCCATCTATATAATGAATATGAATTGGGTGGTTGAGATTATTAAATATAAAAGTGCTAAACCTCTCTCGAAAAGCTTCACTTGAACCCAAAATGGTTCTCAAGAAGAAAAGCTCATCCATTGTTTAAAAATTGCCTTTATGCTTTTGTGCTGGTCTGTCTGCCCAATATAAAGGATCAAAACTGGCAGAGGAATAAAAATAGCAATAAATAGGAAAGTATACCAGTTTCATTTGAGGACCAGGATGTTGACAACTATGCCATCCAGATTGCAAAATAGTTGGGAAGAGATTTTTGATGTACCAATTCCATGGTACAGGGTGTATGAGATTATATATAAAACAAAGCAAGATTCAAGAATTCGTACTTTTCAGCTAAAATTATTATATAGAGTTCTTGCCACCAACAAAATGTTGAATATTTGGGGCATAAAATCCTCAAAGCTCTGCTGATTTTGTTGTGAGGATACAGAATCAATAGAGCATTTATTTTGGTATTGCCCTCAGGTAGCCTGTTTCTGGTCTCAGGTTCAGGAATGGCTGAAAATGCATAGCATTGTTCTAAAATTGACCCTAGAAACAGTACTGTTAGGAGATCTGGAGAGACCGGGTCAGTCAATTACTAATATACTAATACTCTTAGTAAAAGTATTTATCTTCAACTCGCAATCTGTGGATTCTATTAGATTATATAGATTGAAATTGTATGTTAAACATCACAGCATAGATGAAAGATATGTGTTGTGTAGAAATCCAAAGAGGGTGGCCAGCAGAGATAGATCGGATGCGCTGAGGGAAGCTGAAGGTTGGGATGTAGAATTGGAGACAAGTGGGAGTGGAGTTGCTGTGCGGGAGAATGATGGTCAAAGACAAAATTCAAAAATAAAGTCAAAATAAAACATAATAAAAAGTCAGTTTGAATGACACTGAGGGGCAGTGTTTTTACAGCTAATGCCGGTTTGCCTGAGGCTGAATGCCCGTGCAGGTGTTTGTACACATGCATATACGCGCACTCTCATTCAAATAAACGTATACAAGAACACACACATACATGCAATAGTGGCAGACATGCACACAAGCATATACAGTTGGCCTTGGTGTTATGGTTTTAGTTGTCCTTGATGTCCCTAGTTTTTTTTTTCATTGTTGTTTGCTGTTTTCTTCTGTCTTGTTCTTTTTTCTCTTTAGTTAATTTTCTTGGTTGTTGGTGCATTGGGGGTTCTTGGGGGGGGAATATAATTAATTGTATTTATTTATTTATTTGTTGTCTTCTTGGGGGGGGGACTGTGGTAGAGGTCTTGAATGGTTGAGGGACAGCTATTGGGGGGGGATCTTGGAGGGTTCAGGTTCACTTTTTTGGCCTGGTGGGAGATCTGTCAACGTGTCCTTGAGCAGGGCATTGACCCTGGATGCTTCCGTGTGTCGCTCTGAATGGGAGTCTGTTGGATGACTGGTATGGTGTAGTTGTTGAGCAGCTTCACTGCAAGTATATTGTATGTTTCAGATATTTAAAAAGATTAATCCTGTTGACTCGCTCTCTTTATTTCTCTCAAGTTGAGATCAGGTCAACTCCAGCCAACATTTACATTCTTCCTCCCAGAGACAGAGGGTAGGAGTCTCAGTCATTTATTAGCAGCTGTAATTACATTTACCAGCCACATTCATTTCAGCTCCATTTGATTCCTGGACGTACTCTCAATGCAACCGATATACACAACTGGTCTCTAAGAAATATCCTGATGACCTTTGTTTCCCCCTGGGAGGGGCTGTAATCGCTTGGGGTCTGATATCAGAGTGGGCAGGCAGTAGGCACGTGTCTCGGATGGGCCATTGAGCCCCAGAGCACAGACCGTTTACAGTGGGCATGGAGCCCAGTCAGCGTCTCTGGTGTGGGTGCTGACATGTCTATTCTGGGCAGAGTGGGTTCTCTGACACATCCAAGCAGACTTACCAGGAACAGGATCTGGCTGGAGTGGACTTTCCTACAATCACACCTCTCTTTTGTTTCTGATTATCTCGTTCATCTCTCGATCTATTATCAATGTCTACTTCCACTGCCTGGCCCAACGTTGTCCCATTGCCAAATTCAGCAGTCCAGAGATAATGAACAGCTTATTCAGTACAGTGGAAACTCTTCCTCCTCCGTTAGACATCTATTTCTGACCATTCATTTGTCTGATAATGCAAACATACAGTATCAGCAATCATAAAGCAATTGCAACCATTATGACATGTTGAAAGACTGAATTGATGGTCAGCTGTGTTATAGAGTGTCATGTTTTTGAGGAAGGGGTTATAAATGGGTCTGGGCATTTAGCCAGTTCATAGGTCAATGTGAGACATTGGGTGGTTCAGTTAGCACTGTGTGCGCAAACAGTGGATGAAATCCCACTGATGGGCAGTTCTAAGAGGAGGGTGCAGGGCATGTGGATACAAATGATCCCTAATGAGGAGTGCTGGAATGGGTAGAGGGGCACAACTAGGGGACATGGCATGGCACAGTGAAATTGGGGCTATTGCCAGTTTATAGTTTTTAACCAGGAGCACATTTTCTTAAGAAAGTAATAGTGTAATCTCTGTTCATTATAACCTGATAGATCACGATGCAGTGCAGGAAGGCAGTTATTCCTTTTGAAATGGATGATTAATTGGATACATTTCGTTTTTTAAAGGAAAAATTAAATAGTGACTTATAGATCATTGAAAGCAAGTCTAAGAAGCGATAGATCTGTTCTATGTGCCTTATTTCTATGCTTCCCTTGCTTAAGTTTAGTTCGTGCTTCTTTTACTTTCGGTTTTGTACACCAGCTTCAAACAGCTGAAAATACAACATTTTTAGTAATTGAAAATATATTTCACAGCGGTTCAGATGGCACAATGATTCTCTACACTTGTTTTGTCACATAAACTGAAATTAGGTGAACTATTCGCATTTTAGCAACCAGGAAATGGCAAAGGGATTTCTGCATATTGCAACTTTTTAATAGGGGTACAAATGCACACCTGCACCACCTTCCTTTCTGTGGTTAGGCAGACTAGCATGTCAGTGGTCATCCATTCCATTTCCTTTTGTAATCGCAAGGAATGTGTTTGCAATAGTTACCTTCAGCATTCATTGTGCTTTTACGCTATTAACTGTGGCCACCACCACTTCTTGTGAAAGAGTTTCTAGGCTTGAGTGTCTGTAAAGACATGTTAGGTTATGGTGTTTTATCATTTAGATATCCGTGTTGGCAATAGAATAAGCTCTCAAATGGTATCCACCTAACCCAGATTGTGATGTATACTGGAACGTTTTTGGATGATGTAAACAACGACAGTAATCGTGTGATGGCGGGGACACAAGGCTGTGTTCCAAACAAAACAACAAGTGAGCTTTCTTCAGTTCCTCAGTGGCAAAGCTTGGAGAAAAAAGAAAAAAAAGCCCCTTTACAGTTAAACTATTTTCTTGAGTCATAAAAGTGCATTGAAATGACCCAGTTCGGACATGTGTGTGGCCACTTGGAGACACCAGTTAGACATCTCACTCAAACCCCTTTACTCATTTATTTCTTATCTTGCCCCTACTCCAAAATTACAGTGAGTATTCTTATTATGTTGAATATATCCAGAGTATTTTCGGATTTAGTTATTGATCGACAAATGCTGTGAAAAGTACGATAAGTGTCAAATGCACAAACAAATCTACGTTGTAATGTTCGGATTCATTCTTGTGTCAGGTGAACAGTTGTGTCCTCACTTTTGCTCTGACAATTTCCAGTCATTTCTTTCAATCGCTACCCTGCTCATGCATATGCTTTTAATAGTTCCTTTTTTAGAAACATTTAAATTTGTCCCTATAATAATGCATAAAAACAAGTCTTCAGTTTTCATGAAGTAGGCTATTATTGTGGCAGTATGCACTTTTTTAAATGAACGCCTTGGATCTCATTGCATGCAGTTAGGTTTAACGAGTTGTCTGTATTCCTAAAATACAGACCCAAAGAGCGCAATTGCATCAGGTGATTATTTAGGATGACTTGATTGGTGATGGGAGGCCGACTTGCACCTAATGGTTGTATAGTTTGACAGAGAGCGCAATGCTAACTGTTGCAGACAGCTGTCTGTGAAGTGACAGTAGAGTCAAGCTGCCCTGAACAACATATGTATGGCCCACTGCAGCCCTGAAAGACGATATAGAGAGAAATAGTAATGGTGTCTTTTTGTATGCACTAACTCCACCATGGTTCCTTGGACAAAGCCTATAGGGAAATGAATGGTGTTTTTGGATATACGCCAAAAATAAGATTTGTGCTATATATTTTGTTCTATGAGATCATCTTCATCAGCTAACGTCACTTGTGAATTTTGAAGCATTTATGTAATCGTAAAAATGATAATTCATAAAGGTCACGTTAACTGACTGATATAGGGTCCTGTGTGGCTCAGTCGGTAGAGCATGGCGCTTGCAACGCCAAGCGTCGTGGGTTCGATTCCTGCTGGGGCCACCCATATGTAAAAGTAGTGGCCCCAGCCGACTTGTAAGTCGCTTTGGACAAAAGCGTCTGCTAAATGGGATATATTTATATATTATTATCTCTTAGAACAAAACGTATTTCCTAAGCCTGTGTTAACCTCAGACCTTATTTTGGGCGTTTATCCCAAAACCCTATTCTTTTCCCATTCATTTTCCCAATGGCTGAACGAACCAGAGGTAACTCATTTCCGGGTTTTAGGACTACAAGCTGGTGAGCTCTATTTGACTTTACTCTGAACTGGAACACTGACAATGGAACAAAAATATAAATAATTCAGTGTATGGATCTGCATCTGACTGCAACCCACTGTGGTTGGAAATAGTAGCCTATGAGTTTCCTCGTGGCTTTTTTTCATTGTTGCCGCAGGCGTTACTCACATACAGGCACTACTCAGTCAGTTTCTGTCCCAAGTTTTTTGTGTACCTGATAAATGTGTGAACAGAATAGAAAATAGACTAATGAAATGTTCTGCCTCGATCTCTCCTCCTCTAAGGGCACGGTTTCCAGTTTCTCTCTCTTACACACACGTGAATGCACTAGAGACTCTCTCTCTGACACATCGATAGGTGAGCGAGACAGATGCACTGAAGAGAGAGAGAGAGAGAGAAGTGATCTCGGGGGAAGGTCATCTGATATCATGTTACTGGGTGCTGTGAAAGGGTAGCTATAATGCACAGGCTCTTTATATAGTCGAGTCAGGCAATACGAGTTCACTGGCTATATCGGGGCAGGAACCCTCCGTATGAGCCGTTTGGACATTGGGAATAAGTGGTTCTTACAGCCTGTTGCATCACTTTAATGGGTTACATTGGGAGGAGTTGGTGGGACTCTTTTATTACCTCTCCACCTGGTGCTGATTGTGTAATCTACTAACAAAACACTTACGTGAATGGAGTTGAATTAAATCAATTGTTTTATTAGTTATATGAGTGGGATCTGGCTATACCTCTTTGGCTTGTAAACGAGATTGATTAGTGAACTCATTTCAATCCATAGGGCTATTTGTGTTTTCAACCGTGACTTGTCGAACTATCAAGTTACAGGAGTCTAGTTTTAGTTGGTCACACCAAAGCATATGTCCATGTTACCGTAGCTGTGGCTATAGCCTATCTCTCTTTTATCTCCCACACTATCTATATATGTCATACTACATTCAAGAAGAAAGTATTTCTGCATTCTTAGGTGTGGGGTCTGGAGACATGCAGTTCTCAGACAGATCCTCTGTGTGTAGGGCAAAAGTCAAGCAGTCAGTGATACTGGATCTGAAATGTGTAAACCAGGGTAGTTGAGAGTGACAAGCTTCCCGTAAGTAAATGTCTAGTGTGTCTCTGCAGTGTAGGATGGCATGCCTAAAGGGTGTCTCCCTTTACTGTCGCTAGCTAATCTTTCCTGTTCCAACCCACTACATCAGTGAGTGACTGTGCGAGCACACGTATGTGGGTGGGCGTCTTCTTTCAGTAACTGCATATGCCCAAGTACTACAGAGGTGTGTTAGTAGCTTCCATCCATTTGCCTTTTCTTTCACTCGCTTATCCTAATCTAATCTCGATTGCACGCATTTATTTACCCCCTCATCAGTCATTTTCGGCCTTAAAGTTTGTTTACTCAGAAGTTGTTTTTTTTTTCCATGCCAACTTTTCCTCAACTGTAGAGACAAGGTAGGAGGAGCCGTGGAGTAGTGTGCCTCTCTCTCTCTCGTTCTCTCCCTCACACACACACACACACACACACACACTCTCTCTCTCCTTCTGTCACTGCCGCTGCATGCATCAGACCGGAGTCTGTTCACTTCCAAGCAAGTCTGACTAAAGGGGGGGAACAGTACTCTTTTGACTTAGTTTCTGGATTCTTCACGACAGTTTCTCAGAAAAACGTTCTCTGTTTCCTCACGCGCTCAAAGGCAACAAGAAGAGAGTGAAGAAGAAGCAATAAGAGAAAATAAGAGGATTTATTCATACTTTTTGTGATTTGGATTGAAAAGCACGTGCAGACGGTTCTAGCCACTGGACCCTTTCAGAGACTGAGAAGTGAGGTCATCCTGTAATACATTCTCCCTTGGCGGAGTGGCTCCAGCTTTGCTGTTAGTCATACTTTGAAGAGACAAACACACACGCGCACACACACAGAGCAACAATGGTGGCCGGAATGGTGATGCCCTTGGTGGACTTGAGGGCCATCTACGAGCTCCTGTTTCGCGATGGTGTCATGGTGGCCAAGAAAGACAAGCGGCCCCAGACCAAGCACCCAGAGATCCCCAGCGTGGGAAACCTGCAGGTGATCCGCGCCATGGCCTCCCTCAAGTCCAGGGGCTACTTGAGGGAGACTTTCGCCTGGAGGCACTTCTATTGGTACCTGACCAACGAGGGCATTGTTTACCTGCGCGAATACCTCCGTCTGCCTGCTGAGATCATTCCCTCTTCCCTGCAAAGGGTTCGCCGTCCAACAGCAACCCTGGCCATTCCCCAAAGGGCAGCGCTTGGGGTCCAGTCAGTGGACGGCCCCACATCTTATGTCCCCAAACCTGGCAGGGAAGAGAGTCAGGAGGCGATGGCTGAGCGCCAGGTCTACCGACACAGGAGGCTGGACGCAGCCGAGGAGGAAGGCCCCCCTGACAGGACGCCAAGGTTCAGAGGTCGCCCGATGGCCACCGAGCCGGTCAGACCAAGAGCATCATGGGAATCTGAGTCCCAGGCCCAGCCTCCCCTGTGGAAGGGGCGGGGCTTCCGCACTGAGGCTTCAATGATGGAGGAAAGCCAGGGGAAGAGGGCCTCCATGGTTACCTTCTCTCAGACCACTGAGGCTAGTAGCAGTAAAGCAGGGGTGTCCTCCCAGGAGAAGATCATCACTAAGGTTCGTACAGAAAGGTCCCAGGTGGTTCCGGTTCAGAAAAATTCTACTTCAACACATGAATCACAGGTCAACATCAAGTCAGTCTCCTCCAAAACAGCCTTCCCATTAGCGGTTACTGCAGTAGCTAGTGCTGCAGGAGCTGGGGTTGCATTAGTGAAGGTCTCAGCTGAATCCTCTTTCAATAAAGCAGGTATAGAGAAGCCCAAGAAAGCTGTAGCAGTTGAAGAGGCCCCCAACGTCTCTGCTGAACCTGTACCCAGTAAGCCAGCCATCCCAGCACCCCTGCCCCCTACTAAAGAGATTAAGGAGGAGAAAAAAACAGAAGTGAAGGTGACTCCAGAACCCAAGAAAGCATCAGAAATGACTGTCCCCCAAGAGACCCCCAAACTCTCAGCCGAACCCACCAAATCATTTAAAGTTGATATCACTGATCCCTTATCAGTGGTCAGTGGCAAAGACAGTGTTGTCACTGAAAAGGTTATTGAAAAGATTATTGAAACTAAAAAAGGGATGATTGAAGATTGCTCCAAATCAAAGAAGAAGAAAAAATCTCCCAGAGAAATAACGAAGGCTGCGATGGCTGAATCACCTGTCACAAAGGTGTCCCCAGAAAAAGGACTGAAGACCCCCGAGGAAGAGACACAGGAGCCCCCCAAACCCCCACCAGCTTTTGCATCATCAATAAAGCCCAAGGGACCAGAATCCACTAAAGAAATGAAGGCTGAGGTTCGAAGAGAAACTAAGGCTGAGGTTCAAAAATCAAATGAGGCTGATCATCAGATCCCCAAACCAGCAGTGGAACAGAGCAACACTAAGTCTATAGTATCACAAGCTGCATCCCATCCCGTTGCAGCCCCTCAAGTGCAGGAGAAGGCTGAGACGACCAATAAATTGGCCTCAGGCTCATCTGGAAAATTCACCCACGGGTCAGAGATGAGTGTCACTAAAGTGGAAATGGTAAAAGTGCAGAAGACCATAAAGATGGAGATGAAACAGGAAGCCCTCAATCCTGTGGAGATGACCTTCACACTGCCACCGCAACCACCACAACCTGCCATAGTGCCGGAGGCTAAAGCCCCTATAGAAACAGCTGTGGTTGATTCGTCAAAGGCAAAAAAAGCTAAAAAGAAAAAGCCGGTTTCTTCCCCAGACCGTGAGACCACAAAATCATTATCTCCACCTGCAGCTAAAACATCATCACCAACAGAGAAGGTGTTGATGACCAGGGCCGCCATTAAGGTTGACTTCCCAAATACCCCTGGGGCAAAAGTAATGGACTGCTCTCCAAAGATGCCTCAGGAAGGAATGTGGTCTGAGAAAACCAGCATGGCAGCAGCTGTGCAGGCTGGGGCCCCTGCTTTAGACAAAGGAGAGGCGGAGCCTGCCCAGCTCTCTGCTGAAAAAAAACGGGAGGACTCGAAACCAAAAACCTCCTCTGCAAGGGAAGCACCCGGAGAGACAGCGTCAGCCGGAGCCGAGGCACGGGCCAGCCTACACACTGAGCAGGGGGAGCTTCCCAGAGTTGTTGCAAAACACGCTCTAACAGCAGCACAGAGCACAGAGGAGGAGAACAAAAGTCTATCTGTTCCTCCCAAGGCCTTGGAGCAGGAGAAGGACAAGGAACCACCACAGACCCCTGCTACCACTGCAGCCACCACCCCTCTGCCAGCACAGCCTCACCTGGAGGACACCTGTGACCAGCCTGTAGACGAGGCCAACATGAGGAAGAAGATAGTAGTGGTGGAGGAGGTGATTGAGGTGCAGCACATCACTAGCCCGCAGGCAGTGGCTGGAGGAGAGGTTCCTCCTGCTGTTGTACCTGAGATAACAGGGCAAGAACTGGACTTTGATGTCCTACACGCACTGGCCGTTGAACGGGCTCTTCTGGCCGGAGGAGCGGTGGTCGAGTCCGCCCAGAGCACCATCGCCGACGATGACTGGGACCACTCTCTGGACGTACCCGAGGAGAAGACCTTCCCCAACTTCATAGAAGGTTTGAGAGAATTTCTTGTTTCCCCTTAGTTACTTCCTGTCCTGTGTGTTTGATGTGTGATGTCACTGCAGTTGCCAAGGTTTCCTCCCTTGCATGTACTGTGGGAAATCTTAGGTGGGCGTTGTGGTGATGGCACTACCATGTCTTTTACCATGTGCTATTATGTTCTATTTGCATATGGTATAAATAGTGTTTTAGGTTATTATACTTCTCTTCACAGTGTATCATTTGAAGATGAACTTATAGTATTACGTTGGCCAGCAAAAATCTGTATTATAGTCCCAAATGTTAGTTTCAGTGCTTGATCTATTCTATTATAGAGTCGGTTGCTCATTAGGGATAGTTTCAGGGAGATGATGAATGAGTACAAACCAATTACAATGAATCTGTGATTTAGGCATCTGTGAGAGAGCATGCTACTATAGTTTCACTGGCAGGGGAGATAACTCACACTACAAAGTGACAAATGTAATAGATTTCCATGCACAACAGCATATTGTAGCATACGAAGCATGTTGAAGCCTGTATTTTATTGTACAGACCTCGGTGCCACATGACTTTGATTTTAGACTTGAGCAATGCACACTCGCTGTCTCCCTGCCAGAAATGATTCAGACCTGCAGTAATTCCTGTGGTGTGGCTATGTGCTACGCCTAGCTAACTCCCCTCCTGTCTTTTCTCTGTGGAGGTGACCTGTGTGATAAAGGGAAGAAGAGAATGAATGAGAGAAGGGGGTGTGGCGCTTTTGGACACGTTCTCTCTCTCTCTCTGTCTGTTTTTAGTCAGGAAGGCTGTGTTCTTGGCACTGTGATTATTTATTTTTTAACGCTGGTCTCCAGTTCCTGGTTTCTCCTCTCGGGTCAGATAATAGTGTGAGTTTGTATGTGTTATCTAACAACAGGCTTTGTTAGGTGGGCTTTCTGAACAATACGTTATCACGCCTGCTGACAGCTCCACCCCCCCCCCCAGATTGGCTCGTGAAAAGTGGAATGTGCATAAAAATGCTATCACATGTTGTTGGCGTTGACGAAACTGAACTTATACGTCTTTTTTACTCTGCTGTTTGCTGTTATTAAAGCAAGATGCATGTTGGTTGACACTGGTTTTTGAGATGTGTTATGTGGGTGTTAATGAGTGTATACTGTAACATATAACCCTTGCACAGAGTGGCAGGAGACTGCAGCACACATGGGCGTTGTCTGTACTGTTGTGTGAGAGAGAGAACAGACAGGAAATTGGAATAGTTTGCTCATACCATAGCTGTACAATTCTGGGTGTGTTTTCTCGGTTCCACACGTGACACTGCTTCTGCAGATCTGGAGTAAATTAGCAGCATTGCTCATATGACAGGCAGTGGTCAAGCTGTGTTAGTCATCAGGAGAATGACTCCACTTTCGGAAATTTGAGGTTAGTGTGTGTTTACAGATCACCCGGTCCACAGCATTTAGAGCGTTTGAGATCTGGATCAAATAACACGTCTGGAAGCAAAATCTTCTTCAAAATATCCAGGGGCATATTGTTATACTGTATGTTAGGGCCTTTACATTCCTTTTGTTTTGGCATCAGTGCAAAATGTAAAGAAAATAAGGTTCCTTGCACTTTATGTGAATATCAAGGGATAAAAAAGGCTGTGTAACTGATCAGGCATGAAAGCCCATCATGCTTCAGAGTGCCATCCTAGCCACTGATAATACCGATATTTGCTAACTCACTGCTGCCACCTGCAGTGGATGATCCATAATAGCCATGTGTATATGCGAATTACCCTAGAAATACCAATGTGAAAGTGTAGTGCCTTTCTCTGGGCTATTTTTTATTCATTTTGGAATGCATGTCATGTGACCAATCATGGAGTTTGTCAACCATACCGTAAGATACATTTAGGCACAGTATCTATTTGAAGGAATATATCAAATGGAGATGTTTAGCAGACACCACAGTGGTATGTGGGTGTCTCTTCATGTCTGATGATCCTAGAGCGTATTTGTATTGATAGTGTTGATGGTATGAAATTGAATTATATAGCTGTAAGATTCAGTAATACCTTCAGATTGTTCTGCACCACGCCTACTTTTATACTGCTACCGTAGCACTGTCTGAGACTCTCAGAACTCAATCAGCCCTTTCTCATACTTCTGTCAACATGGCTTCGGTAGAAATCAAAACAGGGAACTTTAGATTGGGCATCGACAGGTTCGTAGCGTTTCGCTTTAAAGCTCTTTATACATCAGGCCAAGCCAACAGTGACTCTTGATCTGGGAAATCCCAGGAAAACACTTACGCTGACATTTGCAATCATGTGTCATGAATGAATACGACTGGATGTTCAAACAAAAGCTACATTGTTTATGATTAGTGGGGCACAGGCCATTAACCTAACTCATATTTCGGACATGTCGTGTTGTTTTCCTATGCTTCTCCCTCCTCGGTGCACGACACTCATACATATTTGTGAAATGTATGAAACTACCAGCAACTGAGGATTCTCATCTGTCCCTTGTCATACTAATGGCTCACGATTGGGGTGTAGTGTATGTGAGTGTGTGAGCCTGACCTTTCGCTAGTGAAAAAAACATGGGGGCCGAGCACTGTTAGCCGTCACGCTATCAGTGGCCTGTGTTGTGACATCGCAGCGATGAACATGTTGAGTACAGTTTAAGGCTGTAAATCTGGGCTTTGCTGTTGTGCTCAAAACAAAGTTGGCTGGCTCAGCTGCTCCTCTGTCGTTCCGCTGACACCACCTGGCATGTCTCCTGGGTTGGGATGGCACCTGTGTGTTTCCAGGCCGCCCGATGAGGAAAACACGCGTTGCTCCATATTTCCAAAATAACGAGATGAATTGAGAGATCGTACTTCGTCCGCTTGCACAGAATTGCGAATTGCGTCACATGCTTGATGTCACACGGGTCTGATCCAATTGTAAGAATGTTTATCAAACATTTAAACAATGTAGATACTAGTATAATGTTTCGTTGAAGTGTATAAATGGTGTGCAACATATACAGTGGGGAGAACAAGTATTTGATTCACTGCCGATTTTGCATGGTTTCCTACTTACAAAGCATGTAGTGGTCTGTAATTGTTATCATGGGTACACTTGAACTGTGAGAGACGGAATCTAAAATAAAATCCTGAAAATCATATTGTATGATTTTTAAGTAATTCATTTGCATTTTATTGCATGAAATAAGTATTTGATAGATCAGAAAAGCAGAACTTAATATTTGGTACAGAAACCTTTGTTTGCAATTACAGAGATCATACGTTTCCTGTAGTTCTTGACCAGGTTCTCACACACTGCGGCAGGGATTTTGGCCCACTCCTCCATACAGACCTTCTCCAGATCCTTCATGTTTCGTGGCTAGGCCACTCCAGGACCTTGAGATACTTCTTACGGAGCCACTCCTTAGTTGTCCTGGCTATGTGTTTCGGGTCGTTGTCATGCTGGAAGACCCAGCCACGACCCATCTTCAATGCTCTTACTGAGGGAAGGAGGTTGTTGGCCAAGATCTCGCGATACATGGCCCCATCCATCTTTCCCTCAATACAGTGCAGTCGTCCTGTCCCCTTTGCAGAAAAGCATCCCCAAAGAATGATGTTTCCACCTCCATGCTTCACGCGGTTGGGATGGGATTCTTGGGGGTGTACTCATCCATCCTTCTTCTTCCTCCAAACACGGCGAGTGGATTTTAGACCAAAAAGCTCTATTTTTGTCTCATCAGACCACATGACCTTTTCCCATTCCTCCTCTGGATCATCCAGATGGTCATTGGCAAACTTCAGACGGGCCTGGACATGCGCTGGCTTGAGCAGGGGGACCTTGCGTGCGCTACAGGATTTTAATCCATGACGGCGTTGTGTGTTACTAATGGTTTTCTTTGAGACTGGTCCCAGCTCTCTTCAGGTCATTGACCAGATCGTGCCGTGTAGTTCTGGGCTGATCCCTCACCTTCCTCATGATCATTGATGCCCCACGAGGTGAGATCTTGCATGGAGCCCCAGACCGAGGGTGATTGACCGTCATCTTGAACTTCTTCCATTTTCTAATAATTGCGCCAACAGTTGTTGCCTTCTCACCAAGTTGCTTGCCTATTGTCCTGTAGCCCATCCCAGCCTTGTGCAGGTCTACAATTTTATCCCTGATGTCCTTACACAGCTCCATTGTGGAGAGGTTGGAGTCTCAAATCAAATCACATTTTATTTGTCACATACACATGGTTAGCAGATGTTAATGCGAGTGTAGCGAAATGCTTGTGGTTCTAGTTCCGACAATGCAGTAATAACCAACGAGTAATCTAGCTAACAATTCCAAAACTACTACCTTATACACATAAGTGTAAAGGGATAAAGAATATGTACATAAAGATATATGAATGAGTGATGGTACAGAGCGGCATAGGCAAGATGCAGTAGATGGTATCGAGTACAGTATATACATATGAGATGAGTATGTAAACAAAGTGGGATAGTTTAAAGTGGCTAGTGATACATGTATTACATAAAGATGCAGTAGATGATATAGCGTACAGTATATACGTATACATATGAGATAAATAATGTAGGGTATGTAAACATTATATTAGGTAGCATTGTTTAAAGTGGCTCGTGATATATTTTACATCAATTCCCATCAATTCCCATTGAGTCAGTGTGTTGGCAGCAGCCACTCAATATTAGTGGTGGCTGTTTAACAGTCTGATGGCCTTGAGATAGAAGCTGTTTTTCAGTCTCTCGGTCCCAGCTTTGATGCACCTGTACTAACCTCGCCTTCTGGATGATAGCGGGGTGAACAGGCAGTGGCTCGGGTGGTTGTTGTCCTTGATGATCTTTATGGCCTTCCTGTGACATCGGGTGGTGTAGGTGTCCTGGAGGGCAGGTAGTTTGCCCCCGGTGATGCGTTGTGCAGACCTCACTACCCTCTGGAGAGCCTTACGGTTGTGGGCGGAGCAGTTGCCGTACCAGGCGGTGATACAGCCCGACAGGATGCTCTCGATTGTGCATCTGTAGAAGTTTGTGAGTGCTTTTGGTGACAAGCCGAATTTCTTTAGCCTCCTGAGGTTGAAGAGGCGCTGCTGCGCCTTTTTCACGATGCTGTCTGTGTGGGTGGACCAATTCAGTTTGTCTGTGATGTGTACGCCGAGGAACTTAGAACTTACTACCCTCTCCACTACTGTTCCATCGATGTGGATAGGGGGGTGTTCCCTCTGCTGTTTCCTGAAGTCCACAATCATCTCCTCAGTTTTGTTGACGTTGAGTGTGAGGTTATTTTCCCGACACCACACTCCGAGGGCCCTCACCTCCTCCCTGTAGGCCGTCTCGTCGTTGTTGGTAATCAAGCCTACCACTGTTGTGTCGTCCGCAAAGTTGATGATTGAGTTGGAGGCGTGCGTGGCAACGCAGTAGTGGGTGAACAGGGAGTACAGGAGAGGGCTCAGAACGCACCCTTGTGGGGCCCCAGTGTTGATCAGCGGGGTGGAGATGTTGTTACCTACCCTCACCACCTGGGGGCGGCCCGTCAGGAAGTCCAGTACCCAGTTGCACAGGGCGGGGTCGAGACCCAGGGTCTCGAGCTTGATGACGAGTTTGGAGGGTACTATGGTGTTAAATGCTGAGCTGTAGTCGATGAACAGCATTCTCACATAGGTATTCCTCTTGTCCAGATGGGTTAGGGCAGTGTGCATTGTGGTTGAGATCGTATTGTCTGTGGACTTATTTGGGCGGTAAGCAAATTGGAGTGGGTCTAGTGTGTCAGGTAGGGTGGAGGTGATATGGTCCTTGAGTAGTCTCTCAAAGCACTTCATGATGACGGAAGTGAGTGCTACGGGTCGGTAGTCGTTTAGCTCAGTTACCTTAGCTTAGTCTGTTTGATTGAGTGTGTGGACAGGTGTATTTTATACAGGTAACGAGTTCAAACAGGCGCAGTTAATACAGGTAATGAGTGGAGAACAGGAGGGCTTCTTAAAGAAAAACTAACAGGTCTGTGAGAGCTGGAATTCTTACTGGTTAGTAGTTGATCACTTATGTCATGCAATAAAATGCAAATTAATTACTTAAAAATCATACAATGTGATTTTCTGGATTTTTGTTTTAGATTCCGTCTCTCACAGTTGAAGTGTACCTATGATAAAAATTACAGACCTCTATGCTTTGTAAGTCGGAAAACCTGCAAAATCGGCAGTGTATCAAATACTTGTTCTCCCCACTGTACAAAGTCCTCTCACAGGAGCCTGCAGGGTATTGTCTCCCAGCGTAGGCAGGCAGAGTGGTTGCCAGTTGGAGCAGAGCTGGCTCACATGGAGGAAAAAGGCGACTGGAAAAAAACAGCGTTAATTATAGTTTGTAATACAATGTAGTGAGTGCAGCCTGGCTGGCTCACGTCAGAGTGACTGGGAGATTTACTGCCTCCATATAACAGTTAACTCACTGTAGTCTAAACTATGGAACAAACACACAAATCAATAGCATATGTTCCTATAATGAGTACTAGTCCAAGATGAGCTGATGTTAGCTATTTCCCATGGTACATATTGGATTTTGGTCCTTGGTCATCAACACAGCTACAGTGCCTTCAGAAAGTATTCACACCCCTTGACTTTTCCCACATTTTGTTGCATTACAGCCTGCATTTAAAATAAGATTGTGTGTCACTGGCCTACACATAATATCAAAGTAGAATTATGTTTTTAGACATTTTTACAAATTAATCAAAAATGAAATGCGAGAATGTCTTGAGTTAATGAGTATTCAGTCCCTTTGTTATGGAATGCCTAAATACGTTTATGAGTAAAAATGTGCTTAACAAGTCTGTATTTTTGAAGGACTAGCTTTTCTTCGTACCCCACACATATACTTATCTCTAAGGTGAAAACACAGATTAATCCACAAAGACCAGAGAGGTTTTCTAAAGAAGGGCACCTATTGGTAGATGGGTAAAAAAAAATGAAGACATTGAATATCCCTTTGAGCAGGGTGAAGTTATTACACTTTGGATAGTGTATCAATACACCCAGTGTCACGTTCACCGTAATGATGAGACCAAGGCGCAGCGTGATAAGAATACATTCTTCTTTAATTAACGAAGAACACTTAAACAAACTAACAAAACAATCCTGCCGCTATGCTAAACCGAGGGGTGACATGCAACTACACATAGACAATAACCCACAAAACCAAAATTGAAAATGGCAACCTAAATAGGACGATAAACAGCTGCCTCTGATTGGGAACCAATTCAGGCCACCATAGACCAACATTTACCTAGACAAACCAAAACCCCATAGATGTACAAAAAAAACCTAGACAAGACATAAACACACATACCACCCTCGTCACACCATGACCTAACCAAAATAAAAAAGAAAACAAAGATAACTAAGGTCAGGGTGTGACACCTAGTCACTACAAAGATACAGGTGTCCTTATCTCAGTTGTCGGAGAGGAAGGAAACCGCTCAAGGATTTTACCATGATGACAATGATGACTTTAAAACAGTTAGGAGAGTTTAATGGCTGTGATAGGAGAACTGAGAATGGATCAACAACATTGCAGTTAATCCACAATACTCACCTAAATTACAGAAGGAAGCTTTTACAAAATTAAAATATATTCCAAAACATGCATATTGTTTGCAATAAGGCACTAAAGTAAAAATGCAAAAATAAAATGCAAAGAAATTAACTTTTTGTCCCGAACACAAAGCGTTATGTTTGGGGCAAATCCAACACAACACATGACTGAATACCACTCTTCATATTTTCACGCATGGGTGGTGACTGCATCATGTTATGGTTATGTTTGTCATCAGCAAGCGATAGAGTTTAGAGGATAAAAATCAATGGAATAGAGCTAAGCACAGGCAAAATCCTAGAGGAAAACTTGGTTCAGTCTGCTTTCCAACAGACACTGGGAGACAAATTCACCTTTCAGCAGAACAATAACCGAAAACACATGGCCAAATATACCCTGGAGTTGCTTACCAAGACAACATTGAATGTTCCTCAGTGGCGTAGTCACAGTTTTGACTTAAATCGTCTTGAAAATCTATGGCATGAGTTGAAAATGGCTGTCTAGCAATGATCAACAACCAACTTGACAAAGCTTGAAGAATTGCTGTAATAATAATGGGCAAATATTAAACAATCCAGGTGTGCAAAGCTCTTAGAGACTTACCCAGAAAGACTGGGTGAGTCTAACATGTATTGACTCAGGGGTGTGAATACTTATGTAAATGAGATATTTCTGTATTTCATTTCCAATATATTTTCAAAAATATATAAAAACATCTTTTCACTTTGTCAGTATGGGGAATTGTGTGTAGATGGTTGAGAAATCAATGTGATCAATGTGCACACAGACACACACACAGACACACACACAGACACACACACACACACACACACACACACACACACACACACACACACACACACACACACACACACACAAACAAACTCCCACAACACCCACCCACACACAAAATACTATAGGGTTTTTCTACTCCTTTCAAAGGTCTCAGAAACATTTCACCTTTGACACAAACCTACCAAACTGTAACAGTTTGACGTCGTCTAAGTCAAGATGGGACTTTAACTAGAGCAGAGAGAGGGACTCTATGGTTTAGACAGAATATCTGCACTTTCTTCATTAGACATGTCTATACATGGGGCCCTTTTATGGTTTGGTCGAAACATTTTGTGCCTTTCTTGGACACTGTTCCTGTATTTGTTACATCCAGTTGTTTCTGTTGATAAAACATCCTTTCTAAAAAATGTCATTACAAAAGGTTTAAGAGAGATTGCAAAGGTAGCTGCATTTCTCAGGTCTTCAATGTTCAAAGCCTTTTTAGGCACTAAGTCCTCATCACTCCAGAAATGTGAGTGATGTGTGTATAGATACCCCAAGGGTGAACTATAGGGGAAAGGGGGGATACCTAGTCAGTTGTACTGAATGCATTCAACTGAAATGTGTCTTCCACGTTTAACCCAACCCCTCTGAATCAGACTACTCTATGAGCCCCCAAGGGGTGTCGTCATATAGCTCTATTTCAGAAATAACTGCACCTCTTTATGGTTTAATTTGGTGGAAATATTCCATGTCAATATCACTAGGAACTGTGTTTGGGCCATAGATAATCCTATAAGAACATCAGTTCCTAGCAGACAAAATATTGAAATCTTCAATATCTGTAACTGTAAGCCTAGTTAACATTGAACACACAATGGTGATTTTAGAAAGGCCTATTTCATCCTCAAACATAGGGGACCAACGAAAATGTGTCAAAGACAGTAAAGTTGTGAATGGAACATACATTGTCAATACTGCAATTCACAACGCCACATGCACACTTAGATACATAGTTACCAACTTTAAAAAAATGCTATATTTAGCCAATGTTATACATTGCAAGGGTCCCCAAAGCATCAGGGGGTCATTAGTCAGAGAGGCTCGGATTAGGTCATGCCAATCTATCTCTCACTAAACAGGAGTGTGTTCACGGGCATTCCGACAGTTAAGTTTGACATTCCTAACCCAGTGCCAAAGACGACCACCAAGCCAGACTGAGCCGGAATAGTTCCAGTTCTGGATATGAGAAATGTTCTTTTTGTTGGGGCGTTTTGTGTCATTTTGTTTTGTGTTTTTCTGCTTTCACATTTCCATCAGGTTTATGTTAAGAGTACATTGTAATTGACACAGTGCTTCATTGAGAACCATTTGTCCTGCTTCACCTGTTGATGTTTCACTTGTGTCTTCATGTCACATAGATGATAGGCTTTTGGCAGAAAGCTCAACTGATCGTAGTGGTATTTAGATGCTATTTGCTGACGGTATTAGCTGATGGATATACTTCAGGTATGTAGACACCGTATGTGCTCAGGCAAACTGGATACATCATCAGATTCCTCTTAAATGGGTCAGGTCTCTTTCCCGGTGGCTGAAACCTGTGACATAATCTCACTGAATAAAGATCTCCTCCTCTGAGAAGAAAAGTAGCCTGGCTTAGTGAGCTACTGCAGCCAAAACAATGGCTGCCAGAGTGGTTCCATCAGCTTTTAAACTGTGATGGTGTGATCATCTGTCTCTGTCTGGTATTTATAGCCCCACCGTAAGCTTCAATACCTCCCCATGCCTCCCCCTCTCCTCCCCCCCCCCCCCCAGCCTTGTCGTGTTCCCTTGCCCCCCTTCTAATTGTGAGGCCACTAGAGAGCAGGCTGACAAATCCTAGCAGCAGGCACGGGGCTGTCAAAATGAAGAAGGTGGGGAAACGGGGCAGCGGAGAGCAAACAGACAGGAGTCCTCCTCTTTCCCCTCATTTCCCCTGATTCAGCTCTCTCTGTTCCTCCTACTTCCTCTTCCTCTCTCTTTTCCTGACAGCATAGATGAAGATCATACCTGGTAGGTCAACCGACTAGGGTGACTGTTGTTGTGGTCAGTGTCTCTCTGTTGGCTGTCCGTCTGTGTGTTTTTGGCAAACTCGGTGTGTGAAATGTTGTTGTGTTGCTGAAGGGGGGGGGCGCACATCCGTACTACACACGGACGCACATTCCCCACTCACACGCACACACATAAACACCACGGCCGCTTAACCGCACGCAACCTTCAGCTACCGAAGTAGGGATTCTATTCCATATTTAAACCTGTTGGCACTATGGCAAACTTGAATTGCGAATCATGTCTGCTGATATATATAACAAGAGGGTTGTGACTGGCTAATATATATATATATATATATATATATATATATATATATATATATATACAAGAGGGTTGTGACTGGCTAAAAGGATGGTGTTGCTCCCGTTGAAACTCCTCTGTGTGTGTTTGATGGCTGTCTGTGTCTGTCCGGGCTATTTGTGAATACTCAGTAGATTACATGGTTTTTTTTTAAGACAAATAAAGCCTACACCTGTTTTCCTGTCTTGCTCAAGCCACAAGTGTCGCCAGGCCATTTGGGATTGTTGTTGTGTGTAAGCAAGTTAACCGTTATTCGGTCTGTTTCTTTCATAGAGATTTAGAAGGCAGGAGTAATTTGGTGCCACTTTAAATTGTCTGTGCTTCGTTCACTCTTATTCTCGAAGGAAATTGGATAGAGGTGACACTGTACATAGGGCATGTGTGAAAGTGTAATCGATGGGCTAGTATGGTAAGCATGCCGCTCCCCTCTTTATCTCTGAGACAGAGAGTGAATAATGCATGAGAATGCCACAACGTTTGCGTAAAGACCTTTACCCTCGGATGATGGGCCTTAATGGACCTAACAAAGACATTTGCATCACCTACTTCCTTGTGAAATACTGTAGAACTAGATCCTTGTTCAGTTGAACTACGATCTACTGTATGTGTAGAGGTTGAAAAAGAGGGGGGGGTCGTTCATTGGGGAACATGATAGTGATTAGGCTGCAATGAGAGAGAGAATGGGGAACAACAATAACATTGATACTCTAGGATGGAATGAGTCAGAGAGGGGGTTCAATTCAGTGTGGTAAGAACACAGTGCTTCCAATGTAAACTTCCACCCACTGTCAATGTTGACTTAAATTATAACCATATTATCAGATTGTTTTAGTGCTACTATTTCAATAGGAAGAGGATTTTGACATGATTTTACAGTGGTACAGTAGTTTTTTTTTTAACTGTTCCTTCATTTGAAGTCTGACTTGCCTTTGTGACTCCGTGTGTGTCTCTGTATGTCTAATGAACAGAGTCTAGTAAAGTGCCCAGTGTGACTAGATACACTTTAGATTAGACAGCCCTTTGCAGTGAAAACAGATACCGTAAACACGGAGTGGGCCGGTCATTAAAGAACAGACACATACATTATAGAAATATACATTTAGAATGTAGCGAGAGGAAGAAAAGAGAAAGGAAGAGAAAGACAGTTGTAAAACACAGAGGACTAGATGAGGGACAGAAGAAGTGTTGAAAGAAGAGAGGGAGCGTGGCAGCATGTGAGAAAGCTAGGGGTTCGCTGTTTTGGCCGGGAAAGGTTGAAACTGCCCGTCTTTATTTTTTAAACCACCCTCCCACCTTCTCTTGTCCTCTGGCACACCCACACGCCCCCACTCCTCTCACTCCATGCCCTCCCACCTGTCTGTCAGTGCTGCCAAAGTTTTATCTCTGTCCTAATGCCAGCTGTGGCCTGGTGGTTTTTGGGCACATAGTGACCCTGATCGCAGTCTGGCGCTTGACGAGACTGAGGAGGCAAAGTAAGAGAACTTCAGGAGAGGGGAAAGGGCTTTTCACTGTTATTCTCCCACCAAGAAGACGCACTAACCTTAAATTAAAGAGAGTCAAGGTCATAGAGTAGCCAGCTGTACCATTCAGTAAGAGGGTGTCTCCTTTTCCCTCTAGTTCTTTCTCACCAGCCCTCTCTCTTCCTAAAGTCTCTGTCTCACTCTCATTCTTGCTTTACTCTTTTCAGCCCTCTTGTGTTGGATGTTAACCCTCTAAATGCTGGCTACTATCCTAGTCATGGTATGTGGTATGAGAAGCATGAGGGAGTGTGGCTGATCTGTTCACATCACGCTAGTTGTTATTCTTTGGATCTGAATCAGGGTCCAAGGATTGAAAGGAAGTCATTACCTATATCACAAATATATGAATTGCAAATCTGTCAAGCATCTCTGAATAAATAGTAGCTACAGTATTTACAACACTTGTTTATTTATTGTTTAGATCCCCACCAACCATTTTGCACATTCTTTGTGAGAAATATTGTTTCAATGTCCTATATTTTGATGTTAAAGTCATTCCACTCTCAATACTGCAAAGGCAAGAGAGAGAAAGTTTATGACCAGCATTAACTCAAGTCTATCCAAGACGGCGTAGCAGCAAGACGTGTTTGTTTTTGTCTCGTTATTGTCCCGTGTAAATATTCAGCTTTTTCTTTTTTTCTGTATACATTTCAATCTCTTTTTCCATTTTCAAATGAAATGTACTTTCCTGCAACCCGCCTCACCCAACGTGGTACGGATCTGCTATTTTTTTTTAGACCTTATAACCGGAACCTCCATCAGGGGCTAGCTTTCAGAAGCCAGCCAGCTAATTAGCTACTAGCTATTTAGTCGCTGTTAGCCACTGCTAGCAGTCTTTAACTTTAGCACAGACACCAGCCGCTTTAGCCCGGATAGCCCGGATAATATCCGCCAGTCTGCACAGCGCGATAACATCCCGGAGCATATCGGAATAGTTTTTTTTCACACTACATCCCCGGATTCCTGTCGCAAGCTCTGGACCATTACACCGGATCATCGCAGCTAGCTAGCTGCTAGCGAGTGGCTATCGTGGCTAATGCCCTTGTCCAGAAGCAAACACCAGTTAGCCTCGAGCTAGGCCCATTCCCCCGGCTAGCAAATGAAGAACACCAACTACAACACCTCTCTTGCCAATTGGCCTGGACCCTTCGTCGACACGGAGCTCCGCCGATCCATCATGACTGATCTGTTGACGTATTTCGGTTGATGTGCTCTCAACCGGCCCAGCTACTAGCCCCGGCCTGCTAGCTCTCTGAGTGCCGTGTCTCCCGCTCGCCTAGCGTAGTGACAACTGCCAAGCGGCTCCCTGTTTTGTCCATTGCTGCTTATTAGACCCTATGATCACTCCGCGACACAGCTGATGCCTACTGGACTGTTCATTAACACGGTACTTCATTTTGTTTATCAGTCGGCACCTACCTTGAACTCAGGCCCTGTGTGTAGCTCACTGACCCTTTCTGCCCATTCATAACCATTTACCCGTTGTTGTTGTCTTAGCTGCTTTACCCGTTGTTGTCTTAGCCCTCCCACTCGACACCTGTGATATGCCTCCCTCTAATGTCAATATGCCTTGTATACTGTTGTTTAGGGTAGCTCTCATTGTTTTGTTTTACTGCGGAACCCCTAGTGCCGCTCTACATGCCTCAGTTAGCTCCCCTGCCCCACCTCCCAGATATGCGGAGACCGCACCTAGCTTAACTGGCACTTCCAGAGATGCATCCTCTCTCATCGTCACCCAATGCCTAGGTAGGCTGGACACAGGACATTTTTAACAATGCTTTTTTTCTATTAAAAAGTCATTAATTGCATCAGCGGTGGAGCCCAGTTTCATAATATTACCATATATCCCAGCTGCCTGCCATAGTTTTGAAGTGATCATGAAAAAAACAGGCCTTATTATAGGGCATTTTTCGCCCTGCCAGCTCCTATTAGTTCTATTGAGCACTGTGGCACCAACTCGCCTTCCAAACGTTCTAATCCCATTTTGTTTTACTATGTCACAATGGCAGCTTCGCAATGGAGACCTGCTCACATTGTATATAGTTCAAATGTAAACATCAAAAAAATCCCTCATGTTACTCTGAGGTCATCCCATTGTTTCCTATAGGGAAATATAGGTATGTTTGTCTATTTTGCCAGATATCGTATATTTTTATGTCTTCAATTCGGACACCATGCTAATCATGAATCTCCTCTTTCAAATGATGTAATGCTGGGCAGTGTATCTTGTTGTCAGCAAATACTAGACCAGAAATAGTCAGAAGTTGCCATTTTTTCCTACTTCCTCATTATGCAGACATAAGCACACTTGGCACCATTGAGGTGCGGATGTTTACTTTCTACACAAGTTGTTATTTTTCTGTTTTGTCCTAAGAACAGATTGTAGTGGTAAAATAAAAAGGGATAGATTTTTTTGGTGCCATTTAAGCTAAATGGAATTCTAAGCTTCACTCCAGTCAAAACAGGCTCTGCGAACGTTCGATTCCATACATTTGCTATGGGCTCGCGCTAGTGTTCCAGCTTAGCCAACGTTCTAAATACTTTTTTCAGCCTTGGGTGAATTTTGACTCATTCTATTGTCCAGCCTAGCCTAGGTTTACCTCCACTGTACTCGCACCCTACCATGCCCTTGCCTGTGCATTGTGCCCTGAATCTATCCACCTGGCCCGGATATCCTGGAAGGATATTGACCTCATCCCGCCAGCCTGATTGTTCTTCAAAAGTGCCTTCCTCACCATCTTAAATAAGCACGCCCCTTTCAAAAAATGCAGAACTAAGAAGAGATGTAGCCCTTGGTTCATTCCAGACTTGACTGCTCATGAACAGCACAAAAACATCCTACTTTTACAGTAACTCAAGAGTTGCAACATTTTTATTAGAATTGATCTATGCTTACATTTGAACACACACAAATCATTATCTGTTGTCCAAGAGATGCTACAAACACTCATAATGCTGTAGTAGGCTGATGCTATAGAAGGACTGGGGTGAGTGGCTTAGCACTGAGTCTCCGGTGTGGAGAAAAGCTCCACAGTGTTTACTGCAAACAATCACAACTCCCACACCTTCTACTCTGGAGGCTGTGACCAACATTCTGGGAGGAAGGGAGGGAGTGATTCAATTTGATTCACTTGTGTGCTTTTAATCCTTCCAGGAACCATGAGTGTGTACATAATACCACATATCCCCCCAACACCAACACTCTGTCTGTAAAGCTGTGTTGGTGTGGGACAGTATTCACAACAGAAAGTTCCAGAATTTCAAGGTAAACAGTGGACATATGCAACATATCCACATGGGGAGCAGAGAGTTATAAATGAGACATGTAGTTTGGTTCAGATTGTTGACTTTGGATGCTGTTCAGTGTCCTCTGGGAGAAGGGGAGAGGGCAGAGCAATTGGCCCTGCCAAAACACAGAGGAACAACGTACAGACCTCATGTGGACCTCATGAGTGCCAGTCATTGAGGCTGTATTTTTGAGTTGCTCGGGGACCATGGAAACACATCCGGTCCTAGGCTAAGAGTTTATTTATACCTTTCGGCCCTCGCCGGTGGATTTCTCAACAGCACACCCTCGTTAGTATACATACGCATCATACTGTATATCCCGAGAAGTTCTTTCTAAGTGATATTTAATCTAGGAGAAGTATCTCCCATTATCTGTGAAGCCCTAAAACCCTGAACAAAGCTATGTGACTCTGCCCACTAAAGAGTACTGGTTATCCCCAGTGGACAATTTCCTGATGAAAGCTGAATGACCTTGACACACAAGACAACTGTTCACCCGCAACAAGGTGCAAGAGATCCAATATAAGATTATGCAAGTCGGTTCATTGGACTCCCATTATATGTAATAAATGAATGAAGAATTCTCTGACACCTGCTGTAAGTATAAGAAGGAAAAGGCACTCATGGCCATCTGTTTTGGACTTTAATTACAACTTTCTGGGAAAATGTCAAAATGTAGTTGGAGGGCATGTTCATATGTCTTATAATAATGGGTGGACCCATGGCTATTTCCACTAGTTGTCGTCGTGAACAGGCCCTCACTTACCTTAGCACAGCTCAATCTTAAGAAATTACACTTTGTGGCAGGCAAATGCATTTTCCTTAGCCGGATGAAAGACCAGCCACCAACAATAAATCAGTGGTACTGTGAGATCTTGTGTTACTAATGGAGAAAATTAGTGCTATATTTAGGAACAAGGAAGGCGATTTCTATGCGATATGGGATCCCTTTTTACTATCCCTTCCTCCTAATCTTGCAGATACCCTAAATGTATATGAATTTATTGGTCATCTGGACCTGGTCTCTTTCTTGTATACAGTACAATAAATATATTGTTGTATAGGCCTCTATACTCTTTTAGGGGTATTTTACACACTACAGCCACACATTTTGTGACAGTCAAAGGATTTAAGGTATGTAAGGAAAATACAACAAAATAATGTTATTGACATTTATGAGAAAAAAGTAATGCAAAATGAAGAGCAGAGAACTGAAAGGGAATGTATAATTGTTATTGCTTTTGTATTGTTTTGTTTTGGTGTTTGTTGGTTATGTTATTTTGGAATTAAAATATATGTACAATTTGTGTATGATGACCGGAAACAAGGAAAATTATATAATAATAAAAATATATGTATACTTGAAGAGTACTGGTTACATTGAATGTTCATAGCCATTGAAGAGTGCCGGTTTGTTGTACTCAAACAACATTAAAGCCTGTACTGGAAAAAGCTATGCAACATTAAATGATACAGAAATGGAAGCTTGTCTGAGTGACAAGCTTCCATTTACAACATACAGGGCCTTCAGAAAGTATTCATACCCCTTGACTTATTCCACATTTTGTTGTGCTACAGCCTCAATTCAAAAATGATTAATATATGTATTTTCTCTCACCCATCTACACACAATACCCCATAATGACAATACATTTACAAATGTATTGAAAATGAACTACTGACATATCTCATTTACATAAGTATTCACACCCCTGAGTCAATATATGTTAGAATCGTCTTTGGCAGCGATTACAGCTGTGAGTGATTCTGGGTAAGTCTCTTAAGAGATTTGCACACCTGGATTGTTTAATATTTGCCAATTATTATTTTCAAAAAACGATCACACCACACTCAAAAAATTCGTCAAGCTCTGTCAAATTGGATGTTGATCATTACTAGACAATAATTTTCAAGTCTTGCTATAGATTTTCAAGCAGATTTAAGTTAAAACTGTAACTCGGCCACTCAGGAACATTCACTGTCTTCATGTTAAGCAGCTCCAGTGTAGATTTGGCCTTGTGTTTTAGGTTATTGTCCTGCTGAAAGGTGAATTCATCTTCCAGTTGCTGGTGGAAACAGACTGATCCAGGTTGTCCTCAAGGTCTTTGCCTGTGCTTAGCGCCACCCCGTTTTATTTTTTATCCTGAAAAACTCTCTTAATGAGGACAAGCATATCCATAACATGGTGCAGCCACCACTATATTTGAAAATACAGAGTGGACTCAGTAATGTGTTGTATTGGATTTGCCCCAATCATAAAACTTTGTATTCAGGACAAAAGTAAATTGTTTTGCCACATTTTTTGCATTATTACTTTAGTGCCTTGTTGCAAAGAGGATTCATGTTTCTGTACAGAATTCCTTCTTTTCACTCGGTCAATGTCGTTGATCCATCCTCAGTTTTATCCTATCACAGCCATTAAACTCTGTAACTGTTTTGGCATGGTAAAATCCCTGAGCAGTTTACTTCCTCTCCGGAAACTGAGTTAAGAAGGACGTCTGCACCTTTGTAGTGACTGGGTGTATTGATCCACCATCCAAAGTGTTATTAATAACTTCACCATGTTCAAAGGGATATTCAATGTCTGCATAATAAATATTATTTTATCCATCTACCAGTAGGTGCCCTTCTTTGCGAGGCATTGGAAAACCACACTTTTAACTCTCCTCAGGGCACATTCCTACATTTTCCCAAATGTCTCCGTTTCACTCAATACTCATCAGCAGTAAAAGGTAGTGATTTTTCTGTGTATACACGTTACAATGGGGAAAAACAAGTGACTTCAGTGACTTTGAGTGTGGTGTGATCGTCAGTGCCAGGCGCGCCAGATACAGTGTCTCAGAAACGACCGCCCTCATGGGCTTTTCACGCAAGAATGACGCAACAAACAAAAAAAACATCCAGTCAGTGGTAGTCCTGTGACCGAAAACAGCTCGTTGATTAGAGCGATTCGAAGGAGAATGGCAAGAATTGTGCAGGCCGCAAACAGACAAATAACAGCACAACAGTGGTGTGCAGAATGGCATCTCGGAATGCACAACTCGTAGAGCCTTGTCACAGATGGGCTATTGCAGCAGACGACAACACTGGTTCCACTTCTATCAGCTAAAACAAGAAGAAGTGGTCCAGTGGGCACGCGATCACCAACACTGTACAATTGAGGAGCGGAGACACATCACTTGGAACATGACAGCGAGTTCAGTTTACTTGATTGACCTGCGCAAGTCTCCTGACCTCAACCCAATAGAGCATCTTTGGGAGGAGATGGAACGGGCTGTTGGCAGCATGATTTTACCGCCGTCCAATCTGCAGCAACTGTGTGATGCCATTGCGTCAGCAAGGAACGTTTCCGATACCTCATAGAATGCCCTGACGAATACAAGCTGTTCTGGAAGCAACCAGTACCAGATGGGTGTACCTAATGAACTGGCCAGTGAGTGTCGTTCACCACTGTGTGCCTACGCTCGTTGATAGGCATGCGAGGGTTTGAGAGCCCCCTGTGGGTAGCATCTGGCAGTAATTGTCTGAGCTCTGACACTTATTCTAGAAAGTTTCTCACAGGGTTTTCTCTCCATTCAGGGCTTGCAAACTATTACAGACTACAAAGGGAAGCACAGCCGAGAGCTGCCCAGTGACATTAGCCTACCAGATGAGCTAAACTACTACTACGCCATTTTCAACCTCTCCCTGTCCAAGTCTGTAATACCAACATGTTTTAAGCAGACCACCATAGTCCAGGTGCTCAAGAACACTAAGGTAACCTGTCTAAATGACTACCGACCCGTAGGACTCACGTCTGTAGCCATGAAGTGCTTTGAAAGGCTGGTCATGGCTCACATGCTGACTCCTTGCTGTCCCCAGTCCACCTGGTCGTGCTGCTGCTCCAGTTTCAACTGTTTTGCCTGTAACTATGGAACCCTGACCTGTTCACCAGACGTGCTACCTTGTCCCAGACCTGCTTGTTTTCAACTCTCTAGAGACAGCAGGAGCGGTAGAGATACTCTGAATGATCGGCTTCAAAAAGCCAACTGACATTTACTCTAGAGGTGCTGACCTGTTGCACCCTCTAACAACCACTCTGATTATTATTATTTGACCCTGCTGGTCATCTATGAACATTTAAACATCTAGGCCATGTTCTGTTATAATCTCCACCCAGCACAGCCAGAAGAGGACTGGCCACCCCTCATAGCCTGGTTCCTCTCTAGGCTTCTTCCTAGGTTCCGGCCTTTCTAGAGAGTTTTTCTTAGCCACAGTGCTTCTACACCTGCATTGCTTGCTGTTTGGGGTTTTAGGCTGGGTTTCTGTACAGCAGGTGTAAGATGTAAGAAGGGCTTTATAAATACATTTCATTGATTGATGTGCTGAATACAACAACAGTGAAATGCTTACTTACAGGCTTACTTACAACAATGCAGTTTTAGAAAAATAAGTGTTAAGAAAGTATTTACTCAAATAAACTGAAGTAAAAAATATGTAAATAATGTAAATAAAAAAGAAGACAATAGAAAAATAACAAATCAGAGAGCAACAATCAAATAACGGTAGCGAGGCTATATACAAGGGGTACCGGTAACTAGCAATGCAAATCGCTTTCTGAGGTACTAATAATATTACTACACAGATCATACACGTAACGTTAGCTAGTGATCCAGCAAGCTGTTGTTCGCTAGCTAGATAACAGTACTCTTTAACTTGCAATGAAAACGACTTCCTGATAATATCTGAAAATGTAGCTAGACTCTTACCCCTATGCATAGATGAAGGCTTCACAGCAGACTGGAACCTCTTTTCACTCTGTTTTGTTTGTACAGCTTGTTTGACCCACATTGTGTCAAGTCACTCCGGTTCACAATGACCATGATCAAAAAGTAGTCCATCACAACTGTTTCCCACTTATCTTTGTCAATAGTGCCTGCTAACTTTTGGCAGCAATGTTGTTGAGCAGTAGCAACACGTTTGCAGTTCACCATGCCTCAAAAAGCTGCGGTAGCAAGCTTTATCTACACATACTGAGCAGCTTATGTTCTAAACAAAAGCATGCTTCATGGCAGACCAATCCGAACTCATCTCTCAGCATGTCCAGCCCATCCATCATCTCAGCCAATCATGGCTTGCGGGAAGGTTCCGGCCTTTTTGCATGGCTAAACCAACTCGGCTCGTAATTTTAACAATAGTATTCCTATTTACAGATGGCATACAAGTTTGTTGTTAAGGCACAAGAATGTTCACATGTTCCAGAAGGCATTTCTGACAAAAAACGAATTTGGATTTTTTTTTAAATGTGCAAATTCCTCTCCTATGAAGTAGTAGCATACGCCTAACTTCTTGAAATGGGTCACATAATATTGCTTAAAGGTTAGAAGTGGGAATCGTCGGTCCATTTTCCTGGACCCAGATTAAGCCTATCCATGGGCTAAAAATCACTTTCAATTAAGATTCTCCATTGACCATATGCTTTTTAGTCCAAAGGAGGCTTTTTATAATGGATGCGGGAAACCAGTCCTTAGTGCCTGAAGACAAGTGCAGATGTATGTTTGTGGAGCATAGGTCAGTCATCTGTAAGAGAAGTCTCATATTCAGGCCATCTGTCCACTCTTTAATCTGACCTAGGATCAGGTCAGTTGTGACCTGTCGTAAATTAGCCTCTCTTGGCTGACGACGGTGGTGTTTGTGTCGGTCGACCCAAGTAGACAGTCATACATTGTTTAATTACGGTCCTATTAGAAAGAGAGAAAGTAGTCCGCTTTCCCCCCTCCTTTTACTTTCATGATAGGCTTGATGATAATTCTGCCTTAACAGTGGTAGAAGGGTTGAAGACTTGAAGTACTGTGAGTTCCAAGGTGGAATGCAGTACTAAGGGAGCCTCATAGGTAAATTGATGACAGTTTTTATAATTATGAATTTCTATTATAAGATCTCTATCACCCAGGACCACTGTTAAAACTGCCAAAGAGCCTAGACAACACACTCCATAAACCATAACAGGTTCTGAAAGGCATGTATACACACATAAAGTGAAATAATTAAACTATGTATTTCACACTTTATATTTCCCACCGAATATAAAATTAACTGATCAAATATTTGCTTTCATTGTCACACATAAATATTGCAATTGTAGTTTAACCGTATCCCAAGAATATTAAAATAAATTTGAACAAAGTAATAACATTTCATATATTTTTAATTATTATTTTTATTTTATTTTATTTCACTGTATTGAATGGATAGGCCTATATACTGTATATATCTATTGATATGGAATAGAGTACAAGTCCATATACCTTTAGGAAATAAAAGGACCCAAATGAGATGGGCAGGGCTGTCATGAAAGTGAAACATTCACCTATCCATTAGAAAGCATTTTATCCCTATTGACTGTTGCACCATGGCCAGTTCGCTCTGAAAACGAGTGTGTTTGCATTTTTGCGCTCCGGATTGTGGGTGAGCGCATCTTGAGATATCGTGTCGCTTTTCACCTACTGAAGTTATGGCGACACAGGGGAGCCCCGAAGTTCCAACTGGAGCGTTGTCGTTTTTTCATCTGGGAATAGATTATGAACGGGAATATCACCTGCACGAGATGAGCTATGCAAAAAGAAGCAAATATTTGTACAGCAAAATGTGTTGTGTAGGTGAGTGGCAGAAATATAAACAATGACATGGGGAAGGGTTAAGCAAAGTAGGCGTTCCCCACACTGGTTTTAGTCCTACCGTAGTAAATATGATCACATGTAAATACAATTGTTACAAGTAATGATTGAAGTTTAGATTTGAATAATTTAAGTTTCATATATGGTCTAGGGCCCTGTGTTTTGCAATCATTTGACACAGCAAGATCTGTTCCTATATTTTAAACCTAGTTAATTACACCAAAAATGTAAACAATGGTGCTGGACCACCCTCCTCAGGCATGTAACATGATTGAGCAAAACACAGGCCCTACAACATGATAATTAACATTGTATTGCTTTCCATTTCAGAGTGAAAATGAAAATGTTCTTTCAATTAACGACCATGTAAATCTTAGGCAACTGAATGTTTTCAGAATGTGTGGTATGATTCTCAAATAAACACATTGTACATATAGCGTGTGAGATTTGTGAATGGGGGAGAAGGTGTAAGAGCCTTGATTATCTGTCTCTCTTTAGTGTTACAGTTAAACTAGTCTTGGATTCCATTGGTATAATGTCGGATGTTTTGCTGATTGCCTCCAGCTGTCTCATGTCCAACTCACTTCCATATGTGTTCAAAGTAGGATACTGAAGGAGCCCTTACTCCCCAGCTCTCACGCAAATTACAAATGACTACCATCATGGGCTTTGGCAAGCCTCTCCAATGGGGTGTGTCTTCTTGACTCACAATCCCACATGAATATACACATGAGTTAGGCTACCAGCTATTTGTTCTCTATGCGTGGGAACTGCCTACAGGTCAAACAGTTAACAGTTTAGTATTAGTCTATAGTAAATAATAACTACTCCAGTATATGGCCAGTGTTAAATAATAATGCCCTTGTTATTCCTCTGTAGCACAGTTCACAGGTTTTTATTGTACTCTGGGTGTGAAATGGCAGCTGGGTAACTTGCAGAGTGACTGTGGGAGGTGAGGGGTTTTATTGGGTAGGGATAGTGCTCTGTGGATGACTCACTCTGACTGGATTAAGTAGTATGTCCTGACAGTTAGGATCAAGGGTGTCATTCAGCTATTATAAATATGACTATTTTAGAGACACTGATGACGAGTAATGTCTTTAAGTAACACTTCCAGTTGCTTGTAACTATCTAGAACCCAGTTTTAGAGTATTCCGTGGGTATGGTTGTGTATCCCCTTCCATAAATGCACTCTGAGAGAGTCTGAATGGCACCATCATTATATTTGCTTTTTCATACATTACTTTTTGTGTGATTTTAAATGTCTAATGTATGCAGGATTGGCACATTTTCATTTCTCAGTTTTTTTTTATTACTTGTTCATTTTTCATGATAACTAGATCCAGGAGTTTTTCTTCCTACTTGACTATAACTGACTTGTATGGAGCCCAGAGTTTATCCTGGTTAGGTCATGGCCACAGCAAAGAAAGTATAGCAACATAATAACAAGACCAGCAAAAAGTCACCCTGTCTTCATTGTGCTTTGTTACCATCTAGTGTTCACTCTGTGAACTTTCTATTATTTTCTCCCTCCAGAACCACTGTTTTCCTTTCTCTATGAAGTTAGTCAATCATGGAAGACACAGCCCCCAGTCTAAAAATACAGCCATGAGTAATAGAACTAAAATAACCCAGCCACAGGCACAAAAAGCTACCGTTTGTTTGGAAATGTTGGCACAGCAACCCCTCTCAGGTTCCTCTTTTTCCACATTCAAATGTACTGTCGGTCAGATAATTCTCAATTCAGCCCTCCGCTAATGTTTATCAAATATGGAAACTAGTAATAATGATCTTTGAAGGGATAGGGAATGAAGTGAGAGTGATGTTTTGGCAGGTTTTCTCAATAGCAATATGTCATTTCCATTTTTACATATTTTAAATAAAGCGTCTGTTATCCTCTGTCGAAAACTATTGTACGTAATGAGTACATAGTCTGGTGCGGTATGATACCATCTCCAAAACTGGAGACTGGGGGTTGTATTGCAAAGGTACTGTACCTACACCTTGATTAAACAGACACACTATAATCTCTGTGTAAGTTTACTAAAGGAAAGTCCACGAGAGTGAGCGTTAATTTACAGATGTGGGGCTTTCCACCATGGCTCCAGGAGCGGTAAACTAATTAGCCATTTCCAACCTCAGCTGTCAGGAGTAATCCATTCCTTGTTGAGTCGGAGTTAAATTGGGCTTACAGCTTCATCCTTTGATCTAATTCTGACTATGATGTCTCATCCTGCTACCGGGATTTAGATCTGTGAAGATAAAGTCGAACATTGAGTGAGTCTTTCCAAAGCTATGGCAGAAATCCCCTCATGTCCTGTTATACAGACGGAAAAAGTGCATTGAAGACTGGACAATATGGCTCTTGAACTTCATGAATATCTCAGCTGATGACCACAGCTGACCCAAACAGACTGTGTGTACACACACACACACACACACACACACACACACACACACACACACACACACACACAGGAACAAGGTGTTGTAACGATCGTTTGTTGAAGAAGGTGTGGACCAAAGCGCGGTAAGTGTTAAAAAAAAATTTTTTTTCAACTGAACACTAAATAACAAAAATAACAAAGAGAATGAACGAAAACCCAAACAGTCCTGTCAGGTGCAGAAACACAAAACAGAAAATAACTACCCACAAAAACCCTGTGGGGAAAAGCTACCTCAGTATGGTTCCCAATCAGAGAGACAGCTGTCCCTGATTGAGAACCATACCCGGCAAAAACAAAGAAATACAAAAACATAGAATGCCCACACAAATCACACCCTGACCAAACCAAAATAGAGACATAAAAAGCTCTAAGGTCAGGGTGTGACAGGTGTATCCCAGTTGTTCCTCTTGGTTTTATTTTATTAACATTCCGAGCTCACGCTCCCACTTGCATTGTGCTGGAGTGACAGGAGAATGGGAGGGGCAGTCAGTGAGGTGGATGTCCCTCTAAGGGAGTGCTGAGGCTGCTCCCTTCTCTGGAATGAAGGGCGTTAACCCTGCCATCCTCTCCTCCCCTCTTCTCACCTATTCTCTCTCCATGATCTCAAGACTATCTAAACCATGATGGCGGATTTCTGTTCTGCTTTAATCTCTGTTTACCAAAAGGAATCATGTTCCATGTGACTACACGACCGATTGAGTCAAAGATGCTTGACCGGATGATTTTTACAGATGAACTTGACATGAGTTGATGATGAAGTTGACATATACAAATGCTCATATGGAGAGCATAATGGCTTTGACGTTCCAACTTTGAAGGGTCAGGCAATAGCATTGCATTTATGTGACCGTTTACAGTTGTGAAAGAGTTTAAACAGATAGGGCGTGAATAGTGTTGTGATTATCTTATGTTATCTTCTGTTTACTTCGGATGGTTCTCCATTCCTCTCCCCTTGAACTCTGTCTTAGAATGTCTGCAGGGGACACTTTTCTATCTCTGCAGGAGTAGTCCTACCTCTCCGGAGGTTTTGCAATGGAAAACGGGAACAAACCTCTTATTGGACAGGTTTAGGAGGTCACTCCATGTTTCAGTCCGTTTTGTGGCTCATGAACACAACGTTGGTTTATTATGGCTGTGATGCTAATCTCTGCTGAGTTGAGATAGTGGAGTGAGTTGAGTGAGTGGGGTTGAGTACAATGAGGAGCAATTTGAAATGGAACCTAGTTGTTTTCTATTTGAAATTGAAAACAACTACCATTGTTGATTTTGGAGAAAAATCACAATTTCCGTCAACCCAATTTGACAGATCTTTCTGAAACAAGGACGTAGTATTTTGGGAACTGTTCAGAGGATTCGCAATGATATATAGACATGTTTGGTGTTTTCATCTGGGACTTTCTACAGATATATAGGCTTGCGGCATATTATTTTCTATTTAGTTTGGAGATGAATGCACAACTGATAGTGTGGGATGCTGACTCATTCTGACATCTGACAAACATCTGACAAAGTTCGGCTATGTAGAATCTCTAAGTTCTTCGAATATGCATGAGCCTTGAAATTAAACATTGGGCATACAAATTAGAGGGGTGGATCCCGGGGGTTCCCCCCTCTTCCCTCCGCCAGAATAATCCATCCACATCATCCACAAAGAAACTCATGAGCTGAGTTCTCACTTCTGGTTTGGTTGAATAGCTGTATCCCTGAAAACCGGATACATCTGGTTGTGGGCAAATCCGCTAAGGGTGTCCACATATGACGCACAGTCAGTGTGGGAACACATGAGGAGAACCCCAAGACACTCTCATACTTTAATCTGTCCCGTTCTATGTAGCAATGAGAGAACCTCAAGCATGTCATTTAGAGAGAGAGAGAAAAAATCTCTTCATGTTTTCAACAGTCTTTATGTTTTTAAAAGGCCAAGCGTTGCATCTGGTTTAGATGAGGGCAAATGAGGGAGCAGGGTCTTTGGCGAAAACAGTTTCATGAGTAAGATTATCCACGTTATCTCTGACGTTGGCTGCTCTATTGAGTTTGGGCCTTCCTGTGACATTCCACATTTCCCGTTGTTATGCCCCCCTGGGCTTGGTATTGTTATGTGTGAAGTACCTAACACCCTAGTGTTGGTACAGTGCCTTGGGAAAATATTCAGACCCCTTGACTTTTTCCACTTTTTGCTACGTTAGCCTCATTCTAAAATGGATTAAATAAAAAATGTGTCAGCAATCTACACACAATAACCCACAATGATTAAGTGAAAACAGGTTTTTAGAAATCTTTTCAATTTATTAAAGATTAAAAAAATAAATACCTTATATACGTACTGTAAGTATTCAGACCCTTTGCTATAAGACTCAAAATTGAGCTCAGGTGTATCCTGTTTCCATTGTTCATCCTTGAGATGTTTCTACAACTTGATTGGAGTCCACCTGTGGTAAATTCGATTGATTGGGCATGATTTGGAAAGACAAACACCTGTCTATATAAGGTACCACAGTTGACAGTGCATGTCAGAGCAAAAACCAAGCCATGAGGTTGAAGGAATTGTCCATAGAGCTCAATAGGATTGTGTCGGAGCACAGATCTGCGGAAGGGTACCAAAACATTTCTTCAGCATTGAAGGTCCCCAAGAACACAGTGGTCTCCATCATTCTTAAATGGAAGAAGTTTGGAACCACCAAGACTCTTCCTAGAGCTGGCCGCCTGGCCAAACTGAGCAATCGGGGGAGAAGGACCTTGGTCAAGGAGGTGACCATGAACCCAATGGTCACTCTGATTGAGCTCTAGAGTTCCTCTGTGGAGATAGGAGAACCTTCCGGAAGGACAACAATCTCTGCAGCACTCCACCAATCAGGTCTTTATGGTAGAGTGGCCAGATGAAAGCCACTCCTTGGTAAAAGGCACATGACAGCCTGCTTCGAGTTTGCCAAAAGGCACCTAAATACTCTCAGACCATGAGAAACAAGATTCTCTGGTCTGATGAAACCAAGATTGAACTCTTTGGCCTGAATGCCAAGCGTCATGTCTGGAGGTAAACTGGCACCATCCCTACAGTGAAGCATGGTGGTGGCAGCGTCATGATGTGGGGATGTTTTTCAGGGGCAGGGACTGGAAGACTCGTCAGGCCGGAGGCAAAGATGAACGGAGCAAAGTACAGAGAGATCTTTGATGAAAACCTGCTCCAGAGCTCTCAGGACCTCAGACTGGGGCGAAGGTTCACCTTAAAACAGGAGAACGACCCTAAGCATACAGCCAAGACAACACAGGAGTGGCTTCAGGACAAGTGTCTGAATGTCCTTGAGTGGCAGAGACAGAAACCGGACTTGAACCCGATCTAACATCTCTGGACAGACCTGAAAATAGTTGTGCAGCAACACTCCCAATCCAACCTGACAGAACTTGAGAGGATCTGCAGAGATGAATTGGAGAAACTCCCCAAATACCGGTATTCCAAACTTGTAGCGTCATACCAAGAAGACTTGAGGCTGTAATCGCTGCCAAGGTGCTTCAACAGAGTAAAGGGTCTGAATACTTTTGTAAATGTGATATTTGTTGTTTTTTTTTCTTTATACATTGGCAAACATTTCTAAAAAAATGGTTTAATCAATTTTAGAATAAGGCTGTAACGTTACAAAATGTGGAAATAGTCAAGGGGTCTGAATACTTTCCAAAATCACTGTATGGAGAAGGGTGAAGTTGCCCCTACACACTGGTCTTGGGTCAGTTTTGCATTTCCCCCATGAATGGTTAGGGTTCAGAATGGGGCAGGGGGAGCTGATCCTAGATCTGTACCTAGGGTAAAATCATACCGGAGCTGTTCGTATCATTATGTCACACTGCTGAAGAGAAGTGCCTAACATTGGTGTTCACACCTGTGCCACTGCATTGCAGTGTTGACCTTCACGTATAAAATTCTGTATGGTCCAGTATGTCAAGCTATTTACGATCCAGTGACAAGCTATCAAGTTCTATACAATAAGCTACACCCAAGATGTACCTTTATATTTCATGCTTATACAACTAATTGTTTATGTGATATTGCAGATGATGGGATTGTGATCTGTATGGACAGATTTGTCACATACTGTATCAGCCTCTTGCAGGCCTACCAATCCTTGCGGTGTGGGGGGTAAGGGTGTGTGTTCGTTTGGGGTGGTGGGTTAGGATATTTAGGTTAGGACTTTGGCCCAGTACCCCGGGCCAGCAGAGAGGAGATCGCAGACACATTCCAACGGCTCATCACGTCGCCGTGCTCTGTCAGCATCCTCCTAGCTGCATAAGCAGTAGTCCACGGTCAAAGCCCTTTCACTTCACCTATTTTGTTTTAGCTTTCGTTCAACCCCATGCACATTGAAATTTGATTCCTTGAACTCACTCTGTTTCATAAAACACCCAACCTGTTTTGAGGTATCAGTAAGCAGTTAACATGTTGTGGTTTGCTAAGGTCCTGTGTGGCTCAGTCGGTAGAGCATGGCGCTTGCAACGCCAAGCGTCGTGGGTTCGATTCCCACTGGGGCCACCCATATGCAAAAGTAGTGGCCCCAGCCGACTTGTAAGTCGCTTTGTACAAAAGCGTCTGCTAAATGGGATATATTTTAAATCAATGACATCATATGTTAATCCTTTCTTTCCCAGGCTACACTATCCAAACTCTCCTGTGAGAGGTGACCATATGAATCCTCAGTGTTTTTATGTTTAGCCTCCAGCCCTGTCGAGGTGGGATTATAGTGTGTTGTTATTACTCTTCTCTTCCCTTGTATGTCTTGGACTGTACAGTATTATGGTATTTGCTTGGCCTCCTTAATTCCTGTTCTTGCCTAGACGTGTGGGAGGACACAAAGCTATTATTTAAGGTGTGCCTCTGCACCATTTTCAAATTTTGTGAACTTAGTGTCAAATAAAACAAACACACATCTTGACACATCAACTGCTTCATGTTCAAACAAGATGCAATTAATCACCTCACATTGGAAAGAAAAGTGTTTTTTTTGTGTGTTTGTTTTACATCCTTCCTAATGTTATGTCAGACAGGGTGTGGAAATGAGATGCATACCTTCTTAATGTTTAGAGGGCCTGTTGTCAGCACCCTACAGTTCTTAGTGAAGCCCAAAAATACACAGACCTAGGAACCCTGAGGGGTATTCTACAAAGCAGATTCAAGGAGTTAGCCAACTAAACTAGCCTAAATATTGTCATAGAGGTAAAATGCATGTTTTTGAAAGATCTTGAAATGGGTATGTTCTAATTGACTCAATAATCAAAAACACATATTGAAGTTAAACTTTTTTAATGAACTAGAAAATCAAGTATTTTGTTTTTGTTTACCAAAGTAAGCTGGCTAGCTCCTTGAGCCTACTTTGTAGTATACCCCTGGTTCTTACCTGGGTCTCCCTTAAGTGTATTTTTGGGTCTTCCCATGTTATTATGAGGGAATGAGACACTAAAACAAGTCCTCACTGATATCGTGTCTGATCAGTTATCTGAATGGGCATCTCTGGGTTAGAGGCTGATAAAGGACTGATAACCATAATCACTGGTTCAACAATGTTCGCTGGTTGTCGTGGAGTTGTGCTAGAATGTCTCTGTAATGTCTTTACATGTGAGTGTTGAGTTTGAGGAAAACAGGTCTGTGAGCGTGCATGAGTGTACTTTAGTTCATGCTGGTGTCGTTAAAGGGAAAAAACAAAAACACACACGCTGTCAGGCCTTCAGCAGAGCAGAGGGAATATGTACTCCTTCACTAATTGTCTAGTTTGAGAATCTACATGTACTTAGATATAGCTAGTACTGTATAGTCTTGTTGAGGGTTGGGTCATGGCTGATCTCTCAGTGTGTGTGGATGCCAAAGTAGCCCTTCCCTCAGCCTCCCCCTTTTCCTCATCACACTGAGTAACACCCACAGCTCTCTCAGGAATGCAGTGAGTAGGCAATGATTAATCACATTTGTGTGTGTGTGTGTGCGTGCGTGCGTGCGTGTGTGTGTGCGTGCGTGCGTTAGAAAGTAATTAGACGTTGAACTGTGTTCTAAAACAATATGAAATTATATCAAACCGTAAAACAATATTGTGTTATTTATCCTGGAGCCATTCTTCGTTATTGCTCATACAGCCATCGTAACGAAGTATAAGGATTCAGGGTGTGTATTGTGTACCCTTCAGTAAACGAAGGTAAGATGACAAGTAAAAGTGTATGCAGATGGTGTCTTTTATGGCACAACGGCCTGCTGGCCACCACACCTTGTCTGATCACTCACTTTCCTCTGTTCCCCGCCCCCTTCCTGCTCTCACCAGCCACACCAATATGACAGGGCAGAGGAAGGGGTGTGGTCGAGCCTTACCCACCACAATGTCCTCCAAACGCTCAGGCAGTTATCATACTGTACAGATCAGCACAAGGACAGGCCCAGACACTGTACTCCACAGGGATAACTTATTGCGAGAGGAGGAGAGAGAGAAAAAAATCAACGGGAAGAAAAGAAAAGAAGAGCTCATACGGAGGTCGAGCGAGAGAGGAATACAATCATAGGCTAGATCGAAAGTGCTGACTGGAACGTAGCCATACGACTGCATGCTCCCTCCGAGTGAAAGGAGCACTGAGGAATTTTTAAGCGGAGTTAAAGCAGGAAAGAGAGAAACGTTATAGCTACCGTTATAGCTACCGACAGAAACCTTGTGGTGACAAAGCGGTCGCATAGAGCGCGCTAGAGGGGACTTTTGATTCATTCATTCGGAGTTGAGTGGCACCATGAGCGGTCAGCAACAGAGATACAGGAACTTCTCGACAGATAGCAGTGGTGGCAGGGATGGAAGGGACAGGGTGCCCTCAGACGAAGGCTACTACCAGGGGATGCTCAAGTCTATGGATGGCAGGAAAGGTACTAGTATGACAGCATTAACCTAGGAAGTGTTTACAGTATATATGTTTACAGTACATGAAAGGTTTGACTTTGATGAGTTTGGTTCTATGTATGACAGTGTTCGCCTAGCCAGTGTGTCAAATAGGTTCATATGGAAAGTTTGCCTCTGATACTATGGTTTGTGATTACTTAAGGGAGAGAGTTTAAATTCTGGGTGTTTTTCTTTTCCTGTGAAAGGGAAAGTTTTACTGCTGTAGTTACAGGTTTGGACCATTTTCATATCCCTGCACAGACAAGTCTGTGAAATAATGAGCTCCTTCATGATGCTGAGAATCATACCAGCTGTCAGTGTCAATTTAAATTGAAAGAGGGCTTGTGGCTTCCACTGTGAGCCTTTAGTGCACTCTCAATTACAGTTTGAGCTTTCTCTAATCATCATCTATGGGAATACATTTAGATTTAAAATTACGTTGTTGTTGTTTTTTTGCTGTCATGTTTTCTGTGTCTCTCCAGTCGTCCACATTTGTGACCAAGAGTGGACACTCCCACTAATCTAACACATCAGCCGTTCCCTCCCACCCTAGTGGTCAGCGAACCCATTCATAAAATGTGGGGATGAAATCTCAGTAGGCCTATACATTGTCGATAAAGCTCCTATAGAAACGACCAAAAAACATTCCTTTACCCCAGGACACTTTAACGGTTGACTATCTAGGATTACAAAGAAAAAGGAGCGCTCTGTTTCTGCATAGATCTGAAATATTTCTATACGGTACACAAACAGGCTCTCGTTTCGGTGTAAAACGCCTTCAAGACTCTAATGAAGTTGTTTCACGCCGAAACAGGGAGGCTGTTTGCGTCCTTTACATGTCTTTTTTTATTGTTGTTTTCTTTCCTTTCCTGCATAGTCACCCATTGAAATGTCCTGGCGTAAGGATTGTTTTTTGGAATTTCAAGTCGCTCAGTCGAGCACCTGACTCCCTTTTTCATTTAAGCTGGGCTGAAGTGTGTTTGGGTATACCTTTTTTCTTATTTCTAGATATTTATATTTATAGATACATTTATAGATATTTTCTTACTTGCTCATTCACTTCCGGTTATTTTATAGAAGAGTGGAGTAGTAGTCATGTGTCTATTGGTTAATGGCCAATTATAAATCAAGTGCTGAGAGTGACTCACTCAGGAGGACCTATTAGATTACCACTTTTAAGATGGGCTGAAACACTCCTTTGTCCTGCAGTGAATCAAGGAGATGGCTTTGGGTAAAGGAGGTAGGACTTGTGAATTTGTGATCACTGTGTTTATCTTTGGCATCACACAATGCAGTTTAAATAGTTTGTCTTAGCCCGAGTCATGACTGGGTGCACTGTGTATGCTGATTGCAAGCTGGACACCACTGCTGGACTAACACAAGTATTTGTGTTAGTCGCCCCGACCGTGATACTTGAGCATTTTTACCTCGCATAAACTGTGAGTGGGAGTGTCCCGTATAAATCAGGATTGCCCTCGTATTGTAGCTTGATTGATGAACGACAGAGAATGACAGAAGTCAATGTTCCGCTAGTCTCCAGGCACACACACACACACCATATGGTTGCCACGGCAACGTGATCCCATAACACAATAGCAACATGGCGGACGCGCCCACCTGAGAATACAGAAGTGTAGCCTGCGGGTTCAGATTGCAGTCACAGTGAATCAGCACACACCGTTGTACTTTGGTTCTGCATTGCCTAGCCTGTGAGTGGTACTTAATATGCTTTTCACCACTTTGTAAGACTGATAACGTTTAACTTATATAACATGTTTAACAGTTCATTCAGTAACATGACCTGAGCTGTCATAGGAGTAGCTGAAGACCCGAGGCTTCCTTAAAGTTGCACTATGCAGACATTGCTCTGCTATTTCCTGGTTGCTAAAACTCTAATAGTTTGCCAAATTTCATTTTATGTGACAAACTAGTTTAGTTTCGAGAATCATTTTAACATCTAAACCGCGGTGAAATACATTTTCCATACCCATGAATATTGTTGTTTCAGCTGTCTGAAGCTGGTGTACCAAACCCAAAGTAAAAGAATGGGAAGCATAGAAATAACGCTTCTTAGAACTTGCTTTCAAGTAGAATGATGGATCTATATCTCGCAATTCTATGTGACTTTGGTCGAGGCCTAAAAGTAACATATTGCCACCTTAAGGGAAAATTCAAAAAGAAATGCAACTTCATATTCATCATCTCCAGCACCACCCCAACATCAACATATGTGAAAATTGCACATTTTTATTTATGTTTTTGTAGAAAAGATAGAGGAAGATAAGTGTTTCCAATGACACCATTGGTGTGCACCGTGTGATTTTTAACCTATTATTATTATTGTTATTATTATTATTATTAGGCATTTCTACAAATTGATGATGTCATTGGAAACATTTTATCTTCCTCTATCTTTTTTTACTACAAAACATAGAAACGCGCCATTTTCACCATGTTGATTTTGGGGAGCAATTTTCCCTTTAATGGTACGGTAGGCTTTGATGAAGAACCTTAAATGCCGTTTGTTAATGACATATTATTAATATGGACACCCTTGTCTGTTGTCTGGATAATGAGTTATCAGTGTAATAAATGCAGTATTTTCTTCAATGCGACGTATGACTTTCGAAAAACAAACCTATTGGATTGGCCATCAGTACTATCTCACTTGATGTAACTGATGGGCTCACTTGAAGAAGAGATGTATATCTCAATGTGACTTCTTTGGTTAAATATACAAAAATATACAACAACAAAAAATCAACAATCTTTCAGTGAAGTGGTCTGGCATGATGACTAACTGTTGGTGATGTGCCTCTTAGTTGGGGAGGGTCAGTGTCTACAGTTGGTACGTCAGTGTCTGCGCTCTGCAGTATGTTTTCCAGTACCCCAGAGTAGTGGTGTGTGTCAAGGTATTTGACTGCGGGTGTGTCAATTCCACTCAGTATGGTGAGGCTGAAACCGTATCGATCTGCCCGATGTGGTTAACCGCCCGTTAAGGCACGTTGTCTTACTCTCTAAGAGCTACCATATCTTGTCATGTTCCACAAGTGCAACAGTGTCCGTTACAGTACGTAGCCACATATGTGTACATACAGTACCAGGCCTGTAGAGATACTGAGCACCTGTACAGTGTAAATGCTTCCACTAAGCCTCAGGCCCTGCCTGTAGTCATTTGTTAGTGAATAGCATTTGCAGACACAACTCGACAACAAGAGTGTATATCTAGACACTGACTGTGCTATGATGATTTCTCGTGAGTCAGACATGTTTAGTCCCGACTCTCTGCTATCATGTCTCACCGGGCTAGACTAATCCCATCCAATGACTTCTCTTTGTCTCGGGGATGTGCAAAACGATGGCGGCATCTGGGATACTTGTTAGATTTCAGCGCTCGCTGTTCATGTGAAATGTATTTTAAATCCTTTGGTCTTCTCCTTATCCCCAAATACCCTGCGATCTGTTCTTCATTTAGACTGAGTTTTCTCAACCCTCAGTAAAGAATACCTCAACATGACTTATTAATGTACTCCGAGGGTTTATCTAATCTTCGTTTCTCTATAATCATGTCTGACGTTTGCTCTTTGTGTCTTGCAGACGAACGGGATCGAGTACAGAAAAAGACCTTCACAAAATGGGTGAACAAACACTTGATAAAGGTATGGTCCTGCACTACCAGTACATTTATATGCTCAATAACTCAATACCTAACTTACTCTCCCTGCCTTGCTTACTTTAATGCACTCAATGCTGGTATCAATAGTTTAGACACAAAGACAATCACGTGCACACACACACACACACTCATTTTTAACCAACATCAGTTTGATTTCAATAGATATGTGTCAATTTTGTTTCTGTGTTTTACTGGACTTCTCACAATGACTCATACAGCATTTTCAAAAGCAGTATTCCTGTGTTATTATCCGTAAATGTCAGTCAAATATCATAAAACTAATGAAAATGGCTGAAGTGGTTACTGAAGTGGCAGAACAACCGCAGAAGTTGTCAAAGAAGGATTTTATGTTGAGTTGGATCACTACTGGTCCAGAAGTGATGTGTACGATTGGCAAATGGCAGATATTTCCTTCGTGAATCATGCCTCATAATTGGCCAACCAACCACATGGGGGCTGAGCTGTGTGTTTTCTGACGGTTGCAATTTAGTCTCTCGGCAAAAAAGGGTTTTTAGCTTCAGAAGTCATTTTGCCACTAATGACAGGAGTAGGCTAGAATCTTTGGCAGGAATCGTAACGACACTGGGCCAGATACTTTATTGATGTGTTTTGGATGTGTAGTTTCGTTTTTTAAATTTGAAACGGGGACGACGCTTTAACAAACACCAGGGCTTGTATTCATAAAGCATCTCAGAGTAGGAGCGCTGGTCTAGGATCAGTTTTATTTGACATGATTTTACATTATAACGACAGCCCCTCCCACTGGTACATGTATAAATACCCCCGGGTCATAATTCATTTGACAAAATCCCACCAGTAACCCAACGTTTACAGCGCAAGCCATTAAGGGACACCTCATAATTCTCCATTCTCCATCAAAAGAAACAAACCCATTAATTTCCCCTCAAAAAAAAGAACAAAAATTCTATTTTCCTTTCCATGCACAGTGTATGTGTGCCGTGCTGTGCGAACACACTCTGTTCCTGATATAACACACAAGCACACAGTCTTTTCGTTGAGTGTTTTATGTGAGTCACAGACATCTGGATTCGTTTTGCTCTTTGCCTCTGAAGCACCACATTCTGTTCTGGGCCCAAGGCCCGGTGGCTCCTGGCTGGGCCAACAGTAGCACATGTGCTACACAGACTGACTGTTGAGTCTGGGTGGCTGGCTGACTGCCCGCCCGCCCTTAGCTCGTCAAGGTCCTTAAGTGCTCCTTACAGACATTATCAGAGGAATCAATCTGTGTCTCTTGTCTTCCCGCTACCAGTATGACAAGACGGTAGGCCTATGCGACAAGATTTGCATCTCATTTAATGTTCGACAAACTGCGAAGTCGGTACATTTTACCTTTAGAAAGTTTAGATGAAGTCGGCTATGTTTTGACATGAAGTAGACGAATGCTTAATTAAGAGCTTTCTTAAGAGAGAACGGCCTTCTGAGAAACGGTTTAATACCGTACACAATATGTGGTATGCAATGCATTGTTACAGAACTAGCCTCGTCATTAAAATGAATTTTGCGGTAAAACGAAAGTGTTATATAACAGTCTGTCCGTGTGAAAGCCTGCTCTTCGGATGTTGAACTAACGTTGAACTAATGTTGTTCATGCATTTCCAGTCGGGCACGTCCCGGGGTGGACCACGAGGGGTTGTAAAAAGGATATGGAATAACTTTCACACGAGCATAAATCTTGTGTGTCAACAACGGTGGGACGACCAAATGGAGGGTTTCCTCAGCCGTTATTTTACGGTGTTACGTACAAAGAAATCCACTGTAGCTTACATCATTCTGCAGATGTAATGCCCCCTTCACTTTTAATGAAGTGTACAGACCGGAGAGACAGAAAGAATCCCTATTTTCCTGACATGTGTGTTTTTTCTTCCTTTATAGGCGTTCAACATTATAATACTACGTGTAACCCTAGGTTAACTGAAGGACGCATCACCTAAAGTGTGTTTTGTAATGGGAAAGCCTAGTGTGTGGTTTGTGGTGGATGAGGATTTGTCAGGTTCTGTGTTGACTGGCCCTAATGGTTTTAACCTTGATGGACTCACAATGAGGACCGATCAAATGGATCACTTGACTCGAGTTGACTGGAGTGCACATGACACCACCTGATCACACTGACTCAATCTGAGCTTCTCCGACATGGGCTATTGTGTTTTGATGACAGACAGGGTTTAAACATATGCCACAGGACAGCAGGAGAGAGACTGTTGTCAGCTACCATGGAGGAACCAATGAGAGAGAAGTATTTCACACTGCAATTATACTGTAGAATGCATTCAAATTTAAGTCGAATATTGACTGACCTGAGGTCATTTGGCCGCGTCGTTGTGTTGCAGCCCCACGCAGTTCAACTGAAGAAAAACACTTGAATGTTATGCGATCTTGTCCCATCAGTTCCAGACGTACAACTTGTATAATATTGTTGAAGTTGGGGACTCTTAGTTGAAGTTGAACAATCTTACACGATTAATGTGTGAACAGGGATCCCTAGTGGCCATCACCAACCCTCGCTGCATTTCAAGCCACCACCGGTGGAGTGTGTACACCACAGGTGGGCAGGAGTGAGCTACTGTGTTCACACGCAGGGTTGTATAACTACTTATAACACACAGTATTATATAAGTACTTACCATTGATGCCAGTAATAAATCAAGGTCGTGGGTGTTACAACTTGCAGGGTCGAGACTTGCATACATACTTGCGTACATACCATACCTGTACATACCTGTGCGAGGACAGAGCAACACACTGACACAGTAGCAAGGCATTGCATGCAATCTCCCAACATTAACCATGTCATAAAGCACTAATGTTAGTAACTATTTTGACCATTCTCTTTTAATCTATTCATCTAACCTTTTTCATTTTCTCTCATCCTTTTATTTTTTAAATATTTTTTTTACTAAAGTGCCATTTGAATAATGAATCATTCTAATCTCAGACTCATATTCTCTTCCTCTTTCGGTCATTCTCCCTCTCTTATTCCCTTTGTTCTCTCCGTCTCGTCCCTCACCCACTCATTCTCCTCCGTCCAGCATTGGAAAGCAGAGGTAGGTACCAGCTGCCTGCAAGCCCCAGCAGAAGGGCACTGTATGTGGGACACATTCTGATGTAGCTCACTTTCTCCCCTTCTACCTGAACACTATCCACTCCCCACGCATCTGCCTTCGCTGTGAAAGTACGAGGAATTAAACTGACGGTGTCACACAGAAATAGGACTATGCCTTGTGGACTGTGGGCCCACAAATCCCTCAGTTTCAGTCATTCTTTACGTCTCTTTCTAAGCTTACACACTCTTCTGCTCACGATCACGGTTAATCTTTCTGACTGGAATTGTTTATAGCAGGCATGCAGTCCCAAGACTCACTGTAGTATCTGTTTTCATGTGCCGGTATCTGCCATGAACAGTTTGTACTGTTTATATGTATGTGCAAAGGATGTAGTCGTTTTTGATTTGTGCAACTTTTATTTTTATGAAGACTCCCTGTCATCCAGCTGCCAATCTGGCAGCTGCCAATTAGCAGGTGTCTGAGTGTCGAACGCAGGCTGATTGGTTGCCCGCAGCCATGCGTTCCTGTCCTTTGTACAGATGTACAGAGAGAGAGAGAGAGAGAGAGAGAGAGAGCGCTGCCGGTTTATAGCATGAGCCGCATAGACTGATCTGAGAGGAGCTTGAACATTTTGTCTAGTTTTATACTGTAAAGATTGGTTGCTCTTTCCAAGGTTTACTGTGAGAGAATGATCCCCATGTCTAGGTACCCTATCAAATCAGAATCATAACCAGATCCAGAATATCAAAGCGTTATTACATCAATACAATGCACGGCTTCTAGGTATTTTGTCTAGGTGTTGCACAACAACAAAAAAATGCATTGTGATGACAACCCTTGCCTTACATCTCTCCCTTCTCTTTCTGTTCCACAGTCACAGCGTCAGGTCACAGACCTGTATGAAGACCTGAGAGATGGACACAACCTGATCTCCCTCCTGGAGGTCCTCTCTGGGGAGACGCTGGTGAGTGCTGCTGACTTCTGATTGGTGAATGGACTGATCTTGGCATCTGCGACCAACCTTGGTCCCCCCCCCCAATCTGAAAACCTGACCCTAAGAAACATAAGTCTAACCCTTATTTATACCTACCTAATCCAAACCGGTATACAATCCCTGAAGCAAAACAAAACATTAGCTAGACATTCAAGTCGTAGCACAACCTAACTAGACAGTAACTGGAAAGTAAACAAAGACCCATTAACTGTCTAAGACAACCACTGCTTACCGACCTTTCATTCCAGTCCCCGGAAATGTTAACCATTTGTAGTTGTTTCGATTTCTTTTTAAATAAGTCAGTAAGTCAACACTGAATGCTTGCACATTATGATGATGCATTATAGGTTACTGCAGAACTCTATGGATGCCTTGCACTCTGTCTCTGCTACAGTAGCTCATCGCTCTGCTGGTCTCTGCTCATCTACCAGACGCCTCCATGGTCCTAACACATTAACCCCACTTTGGCTTCTCTTTTTGTACTGTGTGCTCCTGTCTGACCGTTTTCTGGTTCTCCTTCTCTGCTTCCCCCTTCTCCTCATGTCCCCCTCTTTACCCCCCTACACTCCCCCCCCCTTTCCTGTATGCTGACCTTTGCCCTTTGGCCTATGCCTCCTCTCTTTGCACTGCTCTTTGCTGGGGCTAGGCAAGGGAGAGAGACGTGGTCAGGAACTTGCGGTTGGTGAGTGGGGTTTTCTATAACTCGGCCGCCATCATCTTCTACTTCATGTGGCTTGAGTCATCCATTACCCAGTGACTCGGCTGTGCATGATGTCACTTGCTGTGCTTATGATTCCATTTCCCCCCCCCTTTTGGGCATCACTTATTTATCATTGACAAGCTTGCAAAGTCTCAGTGGTGCATTAACCATTTCGCTGCTGGCTGTAAACAATTACCCTCTGTTATTAGTAGGTGCCATGGCTGAATGAAGGAAGGACATAATTGACTAACTACTTCATTGACTAGTCATTGATGCTATAACAATTACTTGAAGCACTGGAAATTATCAGTTTGAAAATAACTTTGTTTCTGTTTAGCTCAATTACTAATGCTTATTACATAGCACAAATACAGTATTCTTTGGAAGTGGAAGTCTTCAGTTCATTGTTCTCCAATCAGAACACATGTATGAAGTGGTTACACAATTCAAAACCAACCAACTAACCAACCATCAAAGATTCCTGTACCAAATAACTAATCATGTTATTGGCTCAGCCAATGCATGACTGATGCTCCCCCCCTTCACTCCAAATATATCTCCTATTTACCTCTGTGGTTGTCTGTCGAAGGTGAAGAACAGGTATGATGTCATTCATGTGGTTTTACAATGAGGGAAGTTGTACTTGGAGATCTGTGAGACACATCAGTTATTCATCGTATTCTTTGTCGTTCATCCTTTCCTTTAGAGGAAAATCGGGTGTACTCTTATCATTGAGTCCACAACTTATTTCCCAATTTCCCTTTTCCTGTTTGTCGAATATTGTTGTAGTTGCATCACATTTTTCTCTTCCGACGTAATGTCTCACTTGCATTTATCCACACCTCTTCTAAGGTAGCATGAACTCCTGTCCAGTCTGTTTCTAACCCCCCACCCACTCTCTCTCTCTCTTTCTCTCTCTCTTTCTTTCTCTCTCTCTTTCTTTCTCTCTCTCTTTCTCTCTCTCTCTCTCTCTCTCTCTCTCTCTCTCTCTCTCTCTCTCTCTCCTCTCTCTCCTCTCTCTCCTCTCTCTCCTCTCTCTCCTCTCTCCAGCCCAGAGAGAAAGGCCGCATGAGATTCCACAAGCTGCAGAATGTACAGATGGCACTGGACTTCCTCAAACATCGACAGGTAAGAGAAACAACAATTGAAATATAATAATGGAGAAAATGTAACATGAGTTACCCTCTGAGTTTACTTTTCTTGTACTGTATTAAGATGACTTACTGTAAGTGACATGACTGAGACAAATATCTAAATGCATTGGAACAGGGTAATAATGTATCTACTATGATGTGAACTACTATAATTGTTAAGTCTCGCTCTTCTCTGTCGTCCAATCACAGGTCAAGCTGGTGAACATCAGAAATGATGACATTGCGGATGGTAACCCCAAACTGACCCTTGGGCTGATATGGACCATCATCCTTCACTTCCAGGTGTCCTTCTCTGTCAGTGTTGTGTTCCCATATCATATAGCTCCTCATCCTCCTATCCCCTTGGCTCTGATCCAAGCCAATCAGCAACAATCTCAAATTGAACTCAATCCAATCATATTTGTCATATCATATCTCAATCACTCGAAATGTTACCACATCGCTTTCAGAAAATCACATTGCTGTCAAATCTGTTATCAAATCATTATGAAATATATTTCAATCATAGAATTATTACAGTTTAATAATTATAATTATTTGAACAGAGGTGGAAAAAGTACCCAATTGTCATACTTGAAGAAAAGTATAGATACCTTAATATAAAGTTACTCAAATAAAAGTGAAAGTCAGCCGGTAAAATACTACTTGAATAAAAGTCTAAAAGTATTTGGTTTTAAATTTAAGTATCAAAAGTAAATGTAATTGCTAAAATATACTTAAGTATCAAAAGTAAAAGTAAGTCATTTAAAATCCCTTATATTAAGCAAAGCAGACTGCAAAATCTTCTTTCTTTTAATATTTTCCTGGCCTGCTAAGCATTCAAAATGTGTGCTTTTGGTTGTCAGGGAAAATGTAGGAAGTAAAAAGTACAATATTTTCTTTAGGAATGTAGTGAAGTGAAAGTTGCCCAAAAATATTAATAATAAAGTAAAGTACAGATACCCCCCAAAACGACTTAAGTAGTACGTTAAAATAGTTTTACTTAAGTGCTTCACACCACTGCTTTTATTCTTCTCACAACTTTCAACCATAATCAAATGACATGGTGAGATACTAGAAGTTGAACTGACTTCTGTGCCCAGTGGGTATACTCTACACCAGTCTTACTGCACAATTTCAATAATCATTTCAAATCATTTAGCTAGGCTTGATTTGAGTTTGCCTGGCATAGTGGAACCAATACAATAGTCAAACCCTGCCCAACTGGCACTCCAGGAAGGCTTAAGGAAACATGAAAAGTATTTGAAAGATGTCAAATAGTATTTGAACCCAGGTCTCTTTAGGACCCATGTGCTGATGAAGGCAGAGGAACTAAAATAACATTGTGTCCTGCAAACTATTCTCCAAGGTAGCATTGACTATTGGTTCCATTAAGCCAGGTAATCTCAATCAAGCCTAGCTAAAGTATTATAAATTATTTCAAATAGTATTTGAAAACAGGTCTGATACCTAACTAAGACTGCTATAGAGTATACCCACTGGGCACAGACATCAGTTCAACTTCAAGTTGTTGTTTTACATTGGTTTACTGTACTCCATGTACTGCGTTGGATAGAGAGGGGTATCTCCCATTTCTCTCTCAGAAGGAGAAAACCCAGCAGGGCCGGTGCCTGGTGAGTCATCATAGGAATTCTCCTCTTCTTCAGAGGGGTGAGGTTTAGGGTGGGGCCATCGAGGGTGGATTGGATCCCGAGGAGAACACACACACACACTTACAGTATACCCACACACACCGACTACAGAAAGAGACCAGTCGGCAGAGAATTTGGTAAATGAGCGGTCTTTTAGCAAGAACAGAGAGTACCCTCTGAGCCTCTGGTGACTGTGACTCATTTAATTTCCATTCCAGCCCAAATAAAGTCCTGCCACATTAGCCAATGGTGTGTGTTCCCGCACTGGACCAGATAGTGCTTAAGTTGTGCCTTGAGACCCAAAGCAGGAGCAGTCTCCGCCGGACATCCCTCCCACCTATTCAATGACCTAGGAATTGTGATCTAGTTGGCGGTTCCCTTTGATGTCACATACAGTGCCTTGCGAAAGTATTCGGCCCCCTTGAACTTTGCGACCTTTTGCCACATTTCAGGCTTCATAAAGATATAAAACTGTATTTTTTTTGTGAAGAATCAACAACAAGTGGGACACAATCATGAAGTGGAACGACATTTATTGGATATTTCAAACTTTTTTAACAAATCAAAAACGGAAAAATTGGGCGTGCAAAATTATTCAGCCCCCTCAAGTTAATACTTTGTAGCGCCACCTTTTGCTGCGATTACAGCTGTCGCTTGGGGTATGTCTCTATCAGTTTTGCACATCGAAAGACTGAAATTTTTTCCCATTCCTCCTTGCAAAACAGCTCGAGCTCAGTGAGGTTGGATGGAGAGCATTTGTGAACAGCAGTTTTCAGTTCTTTCCACAGATTCTCGATTGGATTCAGGTCTGGACTTTGACTTGGCCATTCTAACACCTGGATATGTTTATTTTTGAACCATTCCATTGTAGATTTTGCTTTATGTTTTGGATCATTGTCTTGTTGGAAGACAAATCTCCGTCCCAGTCTCAGGTCTTTTGCAGACTCCATCAGGTTTTCTTCCAGAATGGTCCTGTATTTGGCTCCATCCATCTTCCCATCAATTGAAACCATCTTCCCTGTCCCTGCTGAAGAAAAGCAGGCCCAAACCATGATGCTGCCACCACCATGTTTGACAGTGGGGATGGTGTGCTCAGGGTTATGGGCTGTGTTGCTTTTACGCCAAACATAACGTTTTGCATTGTTGCCAAAAAGTTCAATTTTCACAGTGCAGGTGCATTTATACGGAGACTTGATTACACACAGGTGGATTGTATTTATCATCATTAGTCATTTAGGTCAACATTGGATCATTCAGAGATCCTCACTGAACTTCTGGAGAGAGTTTGCTGCACTGAAAGTAAAGGGGCTGAACAATTTTGCACGCCCAATTTTTAAGTTTTTGATTTGTTACATTTTTTTGAAATATCCAATAAATGTCGTTTCACTTCATGATTGTGTCCCACTTGTTGTTGATTCTTCACAAAAAAATACAGTTTTATATCTTTATGTTTGAAGCCTGAAATGTGGCAAAAGGTCGCAAAGTTCAAGGGGGCCGAATACTTTCGCAAGGCACTGTATGTACTATTGATGACCGAGTTGCCTCCCCTGGCTGAAAAACAATGTTTTTTCTTGTTTTCCACCACAGATCATTGAGGTAGACAAACCTGATTCATATTGAATCAGAATATCATATGATTGAATCAAACTCCATCCATTACAATGCATAATCAATTTTCTCAAATAGTTTGAAACAATAAAGATATCATCTATCTCCCTCTGCCACCATGACAAGCAGGGTTGGGGTCAATTCCATATCAATTCATTCAATCCAGGAAGTCAACTGAAATTCCATTTTCTATTCCAAATCTTGTCATTGAGGAGGTGTTTTCATCCAATTGGAGTTAACGTCCTGTATTGACCCAATTTAAATGGAATTGACCCCAACCCTGGTAGCGTGTGGCCTCCTCCCCCGTCTAACCCCGGTGTCTATCCTCCCCTGTCTAACCCCGGTGTCTATCCTCCCCCGTCTAACCCCGGTGTCTATCCTCCCCCGTCTAACCCCGGTGTCTATCCTCCCCCGTCTAACCCCGGTGTCTATCCTCCCCCGTCTAACCCCGGTATTTATCCTCCCCCGTCTAACCCCGGTGTCTATCCTCCCCCGTCTAACCCCGGTGTCTATCCTCCCCGTCTAACCCCGGTGTCTATCCTCCCCCGTCTAACCCCGGTGTCTATCCTCCCCCGTCTAACCCCGGTGTCTATCCTCCCCCGTCTAACCCCGGTGTCTATCCTCCCCGTCTAACCCCGGTATCTATCCTCCCCGTCTAACCCCGGTGTCTATCCTCCCCCGTCTAACCCCTGTGTCTATCCTCCCCCGTCTAACCCCGGTGTCTATCCTCTCCGGTCAAACCCCGGTGTCTATCCTCCCCCGTCTAACCCCGGTGTCTATCCTCCCCCGTCTAACCCCGGTATCTATCCTCCCCGTCTAACCCCGGTGTCTATCCTCCCCGTCTAAACCCGGTGTCTATCCTCCCCGTCTAACCCCTGTGTCTATCCTCCCCGTCTAACCCCGGTGTCTATCCTCCCCGGTCTTCCCCGGTAACTATCCTCCCCTGTCTAACCCCGGTGTCTATCCTCCCCGGTCTAACCCCGGTGTCTATCCTCCTCCGTCTAACCCCGGTGTCTATCCTCCCCCGTCTAACCCCGGTGTCTATCCTCCTCCGTCTAACCCCGGTGTCTATCCTCCCCCGTCTAACCCCGGTATCTATCCTCCCCCGTCTAACCCCGGTGTCTATCCTCCCCCGTCTAACCCCGGTATCTATCCTCCCCAGTCTTACCCCGGTGTCTATCCTCCCCAGTCTAACCCCGGTGTCTATCCTCCCCAGTCTAACCCCTGTGACTATCCTCCCCCGTCTAACCCCGGTGTCTATCCTCCCCGGTCTTCCCCCGGTAACTATCCTCCCCTGTCTAACCCCGGTGTCTATCCTCCCCGGTCTAACCCCGGTGTCTATCCTCCCCCGTCTAACCCCGGTATCTATCCTCCCCGTTAGATCTCGGACATCCAGGTGAATGGCCAGTCAGACAACATGACGGCCAAGGAGAAGCTGCTGATGTGGTCCCAGAGCATGGTGGAGGGCTACCAGGGCATCCGCTGTGACAACTTCACCACCAGCTGGAGGGACGGCAAGCTCTTCAGCGCCGTCATCCACAAACACCAGTAAGTGGTCCTCTGTGGGTCAGTTGGTAGAACCATGCTGCTTGTAATGCCAGGATACTGGGTATCGATTCCCGTGACCACCATCTTTGGATTGGAACATCAGAATGTTACACGTAAGCCCCGCTGTCTCCTCAAATGTAGCCTCACCTCCAGCCATTTCAGGTTTATTCTTAAAGGTGAGATTAACCCCAAAGATAGTACCCCAAATGCACCCCTCTGTAGACTGTACCCACTCATGTTATTACCCACAGTAGTAACATGAGTGGGTACAGTGACACTATTGGGTGTTAATATGTCTTGTCCTAGTGTCTCCGGTAGTGCTAAGCTATATGCAACGGGGTTGTCATGATACATCACACTTATGTTTTATTTGATGTGAAGCAGATGGGGTAGGAATGGGACATATTGTCAAATGGTAGTGTGTGCCATGCTTTTTCTGACTAGTCCTTCAAATTATTATTATTTTTATCACAAGGTCATACAGGTAATATATAGGTACAATCATTGGTAGGTGTGCCTGGTAGAAGAGCTGCTTCAAATGTACAATATAAATCGCTAGCTGCTTGACCATTAGTATCTAAATTACCAGTAATTCATAGTGGTATTTTTCTCTTATACATGTGTCCAAATCCCTCCCCAGGCAATATTTATTTTATTTAAAAAATATATATTTGTATCCTCGTATTGATGTTCACATCATATTTAATATACACTACAGTTGAAGTCGGAAGTTTACCTACACTTAGGTTGGAGTCATTAATATTTGTTTTTCAACCACTCTACAAATTTTTTGTTAAACAAACTATAGTTTTGGCAAGTCGGTTATGTCATCTACTTTGTGCATAACACATGTAATTGTTACAACAATTGTTTACAGACAGATTATTTAACTTATAATTCACTGTATCACAATTCCAGTGGGTCAGAAGTTTACATACACTAAGTTGACTGTGCCTTTAAACAGCTTGGATAATTCCAGAAAATTATGTCATGGCTTTATAAGGCATCAGAAAAAATGTGTAGACCTCCACAAGTCTGGTTCATCCTTGGGAGCAATTTCCAAGCACCTGAAGGTACCACGTTCATATGTACAAACAATAGTATGTATAAGCACCATGGGACCACGCAGCCGCCATGCCGCTCAGGAAGGAGACGCGTTCTGTCTCCTAGAGATGAAGATGATTTGGCCATAATGACCATCGTTATGTGTGAAGGAAAAAGGGGGAGGCTTGCAAGCCGAAGAATACCATCCCAACCGTGAAGCACGGGGGTGGAAGCATCATGTTGTGGGGGTGCTTTGCTGCAGGAGGGACTGGTGCACTTCACAAAATAGATGGCATCATGAGGAGGAAAGTTATGTGGATATATTGAAGCAACATCTCAAGACATCGATCAGAATGTTAATGCTTGGTTGCAAATGGGTCTTCCAAATGAACAATGACCACAAGCATACTTCAGATGTTGTTGCAAAATGGCTTAAAGCCCTGACCTCAGTCCCATAAATTTGTGGGCAGAACTGAAAAAGCGTGTGCGAGCAAGGAAGCCTACAAACTTGACTCAGGTACACCAGCTCTGTCAGGAGGAATGGGCCAAAATTCACTGGGAATGTGAACAAAGAAATAACAAAAAAATAATTCATTCTCTCTGCTATTATTCTGACATTTCACATTCTTAAAATAAAGTGGTTATCCTAACTGACCTAAGACGGAATTTTTACTAGGATTAAATGTCAGGAATTGTGAAAAACTATGTGTATTTGGCTAAGGTGTATGTAAACTTCCGACTTCAACTGTACATCTACAAAAGTATGTGGACACCTCGTCAAATTAGTGAATTTGGATATTTCAGTCACACCCGTTGCTGATAGGTGTATAAAATCGAGCACACCATCATGCAATCTCCATAGACAAACATTGGCAGTAGTAGAGCTCAGTGACTCTCAACCTGGTACCGTCATAGGATGACACCTTTCCAAGTCAGTTCGTCAAATTTCTGCCCTGCTGGATCTGCTCCGGTCAATTGTAAGTGTTTTTATTCTGAAGTGGAAATGTCTAGGAGCAACAACGGCGCAGCTGTGAAGTGGTAGGCCACACAAGCTCACAGAACGGGATCGCGGGGTGCTAAAGCGTGTAGCATGTACAAATCGCCTGTCCTCGGTTTCAACACTTACTACCAAGTTCCAAACGGCCTCTGGAAGCAACATATGCCCAAGAACTGTTCGTCAGGACCGTCATAAAATGGTTTTCCATGGCCCGAGCAGCCGCACACAAGCCTAAGATCACCATGCACAATGCCAAGCATCGACTGGAGAGGTGTAAAGCTTTACACCGCTGGAGGGGTGTAAAGCTCGCCGCCATTGCACTCTGGAACAGTGGAAATGCGTTCTTTGGAGTGATGAATCACGCTTCACCATCTGGCAGTCCGACGGACAAATCTGTGTTTGGCGGATGCCAGGAGAACGCTACCTGCCCCAATGCATAGTACCAACTGTAAAGTTTGGTGGAGGAGGCATAATGGTCTGGGGCTGTTTTTCATGGTTCGGGCTAGGCCCCTTAGTTTCAGTGAAGGGAAATGTTAATGCTACAGCATACAATGACATTCTAGACGATTTTGTGCTTCCAACTTTGTGGCAACATTTTGGGGAAGTCCCCTTCCTGTTTCAGCATGACAATACCACCGTACACAAAGCGAGGTACATACAGAAATGGTTTGTCAATCGGTGTGGAGGAATTTGGCTGGCCTGCACAGGGCCCTGACCTCAATCCCATCGAACACCTCTGGGATGAATTGGAACACATACTGTGAGCCAGGCCTAATCGCCCAACATCAGTGCCTGACCTCACTAATGGTCTTGTGACTGAATGGAAGCAAGTCCCCACAGCAGTCCCCATGTTCCATAATCTAGTGGAAAGCCTTCCCAGAAGAGTGGGGGCTGTTATAGCAGCAAAGGGGGGACCAACTCCATATTAATGTCCATGATTTTGGAATGAGCTGTCTGACGAGCAAGTGTCCACATAATTTTGGTAACGTAGTGTATATCTAGTACAAATGTAAACTATCAGGTACATAAATCAATCAGACACTAGTTTCAACAAAAGAGAGAAACGTTTTCCATGTCTTAAAAAATAGGTTTGTGTGTCCACTTAGTGTTTATTTCTCAGTTCTGACTAGTCCTGAGGTAAATTCAATTTTTATTCTAACTCTGTAGTTGTTCAATCTCCTCTCCTGGCCGTACCTGATCGTACAGGTTTCAGGCAGCTCTAATAAGACATTCCTTTGAACTTGTCATTGCCCTGGGCTTGAAATACCACAGGTGGGTGTTGTGTCAGATGGATACAGGTACTAGCACTGATTTGAGCACTTACTGTGTATGCTGTTATTAGACTCACTAATATACGTTCAGGTGGAGAGGGTGCTGTCTGAGGCACCTGGGTGGTATAGAATTGGAAAAGATGGGTTTGTTTACTTATCCTTTCATAGGCTGCGGCAGGGTAGCCTAGTAGTTAGAGCGTTGGACTAGTAACCGAAAGGTTGCAAGTTCATATCCCCGAGCTGACAAGGTACAAAGCTGTTGTTCTGCCCCTGAACAGGCAGTTAACCCACTGTTCCTAGGCCATCATTGAAAATAAGAATTTATTGTTAACTGACTTGCCTAGTTAAATAAAGGTAAAAAAATAAATAGGGAGCCCTGGACTAGAGTGACTAGATGAGTTCTCAGTCCTTCTGTTAGTATTACAATGGCCTCGGAGCTGCTTTAGTCACTGTTGAAGCAAACAGTTACATGTAGACATGAATATGAGAGCGGATGAGTGGAGACATGTCTGTGGTCTCTCAAAGTTTAGGCGGAGGCCTAAAAAGTCACAGAGACAGCCACATTATCTGTAAATAATAGTGTTTTCCAGCACATAACATGTAATGAAAGCAGCACCCTGCACATCCCCAGGGAGTCTGAATGAATTATGAGAGCGACTGAAAGAGGGGCATGTGATGAGGGAAATCTGGGTAAATACCCAGCAAGGTGTGGCACTAAAGGAAGGAAGAAAGAGAGGCCCACAGGGCAGGTTCAATCAAAGCTGTGCGTGTACCTGCAAAGTTGAGCTACACCCTGCTCTCTCCAACAGAGAGCGAGAGAGAGATAGAGAGAGAACACTTTTTAAGTTGTGAGTGTCACCTAAGGCAGTCTACTAGCTGATTTTCATAAGGTGAGAGGTGTGTCACTGTAACACTCCTCCTCAAACGGCAAACACTGCAGAGTTACTTTTTGCACAGACTACAAGTCGACACTTATTTGGACGATTGAATGTTGCTGTCACCCTGGGAACTAAGGACCTTACATTGGACTGGTGAAAGTTACAGTTGATATCGGGGGAGCTGTTTTGGACAGACAGGGCTGAGGTTGGGAGGTCAGGTCAGGAGGGGATGACAGCAGTTAGTCTCCTAGTGGTACCGAGATGTTTCTTGTCTCACGGAGAGGGTTGAGCACTCGTTGTAACCTCAACATGAAGACTGTGTCTTTTTGAAGACGTCAGTGCTCGGGTGGGATTAAACCTGTACATTCTGCAGACTTGGACCCGGCTGTCTCCTGAGCAAACGCCAAACCATCACAAGGAAGCTGGTTAAAATGATTGGAGCAGCAAGCCTTTTGGAATTGGAAGCTCACTGTTAAGTGCAACGTTTTTCACTTGCCACTGGAAGAGTACGAAACATCTAGCCAGCTAGCACTCCGTTTTGGGGAGACTACAACTCCCAGAAGGCACCATGATGTCGAATCTGAAGAGGAAGCTGTCCTTGAAGTCCAGGAAGAGGACTGGCAGGTCGTCCAGCAGGGTCACGGGCTTGGTCAGCTCATTGGAAGACCGTGTGGTCATGCAGTGTGACGATATCCTCTCAGAAGGCTCCTCCTGCGACTCAGGCCAGGGCTCCCACAGCTCAGTGGCCCACTCCAGCTGCGACTCCCACTCAGGGGACCATGAGCTGGGCCAGGGGACAGGGCTGGGACATGACTGGAGCCCTCACAGCCTCCAGGGAGGAGAGGGGAGGCTGGTCAGCCCCAGTAGGGTAGAAGGGAGGCCCCCCAGGCCACGGAAGCAGCTCTCTCTTAGGGAGGTGCGGTGCCTGGAATCAGCCCCAAGCCCTGGGGACTACTACGCTGTCCGCTCCAACTATCACGTCAAATCGCTGTACGGATCTGCTCTAAGCTTCTCTCTTATTTGTCTTGGGCTTTACCTTCAGAGTATATCAGAATAATGTGATGGTATTGTAAAGAGAAAATGAGTATATTGTGCCATAAAATATAGAATGAGCTCTTTACGGTGACATTTTTACTTAATGGATGCAATAAAAAATTAATTAGAGGGATTTTTGTTACCGATTTTTTTTTTTTTTTGTTAAATGTTATGTTTCAATTGGTTAAGATTAGAATTTTAGTAACAGCATGATTTGAATGTTTCCTTTATGGGTATTTTCTGTTCACTTTACTATCCTCTCTGTGGTGCAGATGATTGTAACGGGGAGCAAGTGTAGGTGTTTATCTAATTTGAAATATGTCTGCCCTGGTTGTCTGCTGCAGCCCCATGTAACATTCCGTTCATATATAGATGCCAAGCACCTCAGGGGAGGCAGGTGTTCACTGCAGATTTATGACATACAGACGTGCCATTTAAAAAAAATTTTTTTTTAGGACAAGTGATATGTAGGTATGAATTATCAGTATCTGCCTGGCCAGTCCTTATACCCTCCTCAACTGCCTACACTGCCTTTACACCAATCTTGACCAATGTCCCATGGTTCTGTCTCCCCAGGCCTAGACTCATTGACATGAGTAAGGTGTACCGCCAGACCAACGTGCAGAACCTGGAGTACGCCTTCAACGTGGCAGAGACAGACCTGGGCGTGACACGCCTGTTGGATCCAGAGGGTAAGACCGCACAGAGATCATCCAGTACATGTGACGATGGCTGACCTCCGCACCAGGGGTGGAATCACAAGTGCACACGGTATCAAAATGTTTCGCAACGGAAAACGTTTTCTTCCAACGCAAACAATAGTTTCTATTCGGCAAATTCCCTCCCCATTTTCGTGGTTTGCTTCTGTTCTGTTCCTAGCGAATGCACCGCAAGTTCTCCGCCCACGTACCACCTAGCTTTGTACTTTTGATATTTCACGGAAGAAGAGTCAGGGGTGAGAGACTCCAGATGGAACACGAAGAGCTTGGAAATATAATCCATACCCCCCCCGCCCCCCCTTCTCCAAATCCACCATGAACATGATCTAAGTGTATAACTAATGTTTACACTCATCTTCACATACCAAATAATGACTGGGTACACTGAACTTTTTGTTATTCAATGAACCTCAAAGTACTTAATTCCGTTTTTGGTATTTGCAGAGTCTCCATTCCTCTTTTGCTGTGAAAAGAAATCTATAAACACAATTATTTTCCCAGATGTTGACGTGCCGCACCCCGATGAGAAGTCCATCATCACCTACGTGTCGTCCCTGTATGATGCCATGCCCCGGGATGTCCAGGATGGTGTCCAGGCTAACGTGAGTGTATTTCTGACCACTGCTGATCTCTGATCACTTCAATTATTTTCTACGAGACGTCCCTAAACCTGATATACTCACAAACTGGACATATCTTATGTCCGAGACTCAGATTGATACATTCAAAAATGGGCACGCTAAGCCACTGTTATTGCATTCAATCCTACTTTCAGTGAGGGGGAATTCCGAGGCCCCCCCCCCCCCCCCCGATAAAACACAGGCTCGTGACAGTCAGTCAGAACATGTCATTTGTTTTGTTTAAAACACTGACGTCCAGGGTAGCTTCAATTTGGAACCACAGAGGAAATCCTGTGATCGGTAACCTTCTGTGTTTACCTCAAAGAACCTTCTACCCAATAAACACCCTCTCACACCACAGCATGATCCCAGCACACAGAAGAGCCATGTTGGAAAAGCAAAATGGTGTATTGCCAAAACAGATTTTAGTGTGCCATTTGTTCTCCAATGATAACTAAACACATAATGAAAGTGAGTAAAGGAGGGAACCTTTGTTTATTGCACATAAACATACTTTCTCTCTCTCTCTTGTTGACACCTAATTGAGTGAGTGTGGTGTGTGAGCAGGCGAGTTATCATGGCTCTCCAGGAGAAGGCTCTTGCTGTCTGTTGTTAAACCCTGTTATTAAACCCTGTTTGCTGTTTTCTGCTGTGTCTGTGTTACAGGAGCTGGAGCTGCGCTGGACGGAGTACTATGAGCTGGTCACTATCATTCGACAGTGGATAAGCCACCATGTCGTTATCTTCGGCGAGAGGAGGTTCCCAGGCAGCTATGAGGAGATAGAGGTGAGTCTCCTACCTGGACAGTTACTAGTAGCGCTGTTGTGAGTGGGATTGGAATGCTACTTGCTGCTGGTCGTATAAAGTACTATTACTAGACATATGTATACTGGAGCTTGGATACTGAATATACTGTATGTGTTTCTGTGTCTATATATCGGGGTCTGTAGCTAAGGCATTTATTTATTTTTTTTATTTATTTTTATTGCTGTGAATTATGTTTATTACATTTCTCCACACACACAACTTCATTTATTTTTGGTTACCATAAGCCTATTCAGAGATGCCTTACATGATCAAATCGTTCTGGAGATTCGCTTCTCTGAGCTCTTACTGATTTGTATGCGCACATGCATCAACAGAAGCCACGCACTCCTGAGACGCGTGGCCGTTAAATAGTTAAGCCATTATGACCAAGCGGGTAGCTCTGCCATTCGATACCACATCAAACGGAGCACTTACAGCGTGTGTCCAGCCTAGAGATTGCGGGCATCGTGTGACATCTGGGTGGATGGCGCTGGAGCTGAGAAAAGCAGACCCGAAGGCAAACATTATTCTACCTCAACCTCAGTGGAATCTTCCGTACTGCCCCTCCCCATTCCCTGGCTAGCTCTGAGTCGTAAAACGTTTGCGTGACTGCAACTTCCTCTGTGGAGACAAAAAGGGACTGTCAGATAAAGGCTCGGTCAGCTAAGTTCTCCTATTGGATAATGTATATAACATTCACAAACCTATCAGTTGCTGTAATCTGTTTCCAAATCTTGTACAGTACTTACACAGGAATTGTACAGTAAAACAGAGGAGGACTCCCTTCTGTGTCAAATTTCCTTTATCAACTCGAACACCTCCTTTTCATCCGATGTAATGGCATGATCAGAATGAGCGGTACAAGGCTGGGTATATTGTGCTTCAAGGTAGTCTAGTTCCAAGATCTCTTTTCCGAGAAAATGGTTCCCAAAATACAGGCATAAGCAGTATCTCGAGAAGTCTCCTATTTGTTTCTATTTGTGTTTATACGCCATCTGTGTCTTCTAATAAAGGCATCTGACTTTTCTATGTATTCTTTTCAACAGCCCTTATCTTTGCTAGCGTGCGGCTTTGTTTGGGAAGGTGTCAAAATAATCGGGGTTAACCACTTTAGTGATCCAGTACCATATTGGATTTAGATAATCCCATTTTTTGAATGGCCAATTGAAAAGGTCACGCTCTGTGTGTATGTGTGTGAATTAAGGACATTGGAACATGTTATAAAGCTACAAGGTTTACAATCCGTCCTCAAGTAACTCCCACTGTGAGCATGTAAACATGTCAACTAACTCATCAAGAGCTGTCGTTTTACACTTCACCGCTTTAGCAAATCAGAATCATCACCTAGACTAGATTCAATGGAAGTAGTTTGTACTGCTGTCGTGGTTGGGGTCAATTCCATTCCAAATGGAATTTCGGTTTACTTTCTGAATGGAGTGTCTTGAAATAGAATTGTCCTCAACCCTGTTTAGGAAGCAAGAGTAGGATGGATTGATTCACTAGCTAGTAAGGTAGGTTGCCTTGCGGTTAGAGCGTTGGGCCAGGAACCCGAAAGGTCGCTGGTTTGAATACCTGAGCCGACAATGTGAAAAATCTGCTGACGTGTCCTTGAGCAAGGCACTTAACACTAATTAGCTCCAGGGATGCCGTACTACTATAGCCGACCCTGTAAAACAACGCATTTCACTGCACATTCTTTTTTTTATATATATATATATACAAAAATGTCCCCCTTGTGACCGTTCGTTTGAGAACGCTAGGAAAATGTTCTCCTTCATTCTGTCTCTCTCTTTCAGATCCTGTGGCGTCAGTTCTTGAAGTTCAAAGAGACAGAACTGCCTGCAAAGGAGGCCGACAAGCACCGTTCCAAACTCATCTACCAGTCCTTTGAGGTTAGCCATGCACAAAGCTTCTATTCTATTATTTTCTATTCTGTTTGCATTCTAGTCTATTCGATTAATTCTATTCTATTGTATTCAATTGTACTCGACTCTATTGGATCCCATTCCAGTATACTCTAGTCAGTTTTTTGACAGATTGATATAGATATATAACACTTATTATTTTACACCACCCCCTCTACAGAGTGCAGTGCATGCTGGTCAGGTCAAGGTCCCTCCAGGCTACCATCCCATTGATGTGGAGAAGGAATGGGGCCGTCTGCACGTGTCCATCCTAGAGAGAGAACGACTGCTCAGGATAGAGTTTGAGAGGTGAGTGAGTAAAGCTGTGTGGTGGATATCAATGTCTGGCCATATTCTTCCACAAATTCCACTATTCCATCAATCCTCATCTGGATCTACACTGAACAAAAAATATAAACGCAGCATATAAAGTCTTGGTGCCATGTTTCATGAGCTGAAATGAAAGATCCCAGAAAAGTTCCATATGCACACAAAGTGTATTTATCTCAAATGTGCACAAATTAGTTTATATCCCTGTTAGTGGGGATGCCAAGATAACCCATCCACCTGACAGGTGTGGTATATTACGAATCTGATTAAATGCCATGATCATTACACAGGTGCACCTTGTGCTGGGGACAATAAAATGGCACTCTAAAATGTGCAGTTTTTGTCACAAATCTCAATACCACAGATGTCTTAAGTTTTGAGGGAGTGTGCAATTGGTATGCTGACTTCACGAATTAATGAATGTTGCCAGAGAATTCAATGTTCTTTTCTTTATCATAAGCCGCCTCCAACGTAATTTTAGAGAATTTGGCGTCCTACCGGCCTCAGAACCGCAGACCACGTGTATGGCGTCGTGTGGGCGAGCGGTTTTCTGATATCAACGTTGTGAACAGAGTGCCCCATGGGGGTGTTGGGGTTATGGTGTGGGCAGGCATAAGCTGCGGACGACGAACACAATTGCATTTTAGCGATGGCAGTTTGAATGCACAAAAATATCATGACGAGATCCTAAGGCCCTTTGTAAGGTATCTGTGACCAACTGATGCGTATCTGTACTCTCAGTCATGTGAAATCCATAGATTAGGGCCTAATGGATTTATTATTTCAATTGACTGATTTCCTCATATGAACTGTAACTCAGTAAAATCAATTGAACTGTTGCTTGTTGCATTTATATTTTTGTTTAGTATATATCTACTCTCTTCAAGTGACCTTAGTTAGTTTCTGCCTGTTTTGTTAGAAAATAATCGGTCTTCATGTTACAAAATGGGAAGAATATGTCATTGTTCAACACAAGACCGGTCATTGATTCGTTGGTCTGTGTGAGAGAATCCTGGATAACTAACTCCATTAGTCGATTAAACCCAGTTTTCCTTGGTTGCACTGCTCTGGGGCCTTGTTTAGGCTGGTTTGTCGACAGTCAGTTCCTCTGGAACAGTAATGCCATTGGCACGCCCGAGGTTTGCTATCTATGATGCCGTAGGGGCTCGGACACTGTCCTGCCTGATTTCTCTAAGCTCTTCGGGGATGACTTCATGCGTCTTTGACTTTAGATGGAAGTTTCCACTAGTTTCTTTGATTTAAGTAGCGCCACAGAGCGTCGATTTAGAATATCAGACTGTTGATGAGTGCAACTTACGGATGATTCATGATTCATATGAAAACCACAGAAAGTGACGGATGGATTCTTATCGAGCCAATTCTTCTCGGACCATTTCCTTGTAGTTACATGTGCTGTTTAAACCGCTGCAAGAACAACATCTGAAGCTAAGTAACGCACAGTAATTATATTACCCATCTCCCCTATTTCGGAGACTCCATATCCAGATGTTGTGATTGAATCATGTTTTCCCTCTGCAATGAAGGGATTGCAAAGAAAGACATCCTCTGTTCACAGGGGCCAAGTCTTGTACAGAGCGATTTTTATTTTTTAGAAAATGCCTTCTCGTAACTTAATCAGATCTGATTACCTGTCAGAAGACATCAAATACCAATATTATCAATATCATAAGGCCAGATGGCTGGAGTGGTGTTGTGTTGCAAGTCGTCTCGAAATGGGCTGGTCCACTGTCATGAGACAGCCTTGTTTGCTGGGTCCACGTTCGGTATAATGGGCAGTTCTCGTTTGCTAGTTTCAACGAAGTTCATCAGACTGGGCTGTGCTCTATCTGGGCAGCCTTATTCATGAACTGGGATGAGGAATGGCTGAACAAGCGCAGCAGAAATTTGTTGTCCCTGCCAAGACGGGAGAGAATTCGCATGACGCGATGGGGCTGTGTTAAGAAGAGCCACCTCTCTACCTGGGACTTTAGAAGGGAGAGCATAGGGACAAGAGTATGGCATTTGTGACGGACCCTTATAGAGTAGAGTACCTGCTGCATTCGAAGAGGCTGTAAGTGTCTTGTTCTGGACTTTCAGTGATTGTGCTGTTGTGGGTAATTGTGTTACTATGTAATGACGGTTTTAGCTGTGGCCAAGCAAGGAATATGTTATATTTGATAGTTGATACATAAAACGTTTTTGTTTGTTTGTTTTTCTATTGATTCGTTCACTTTTAGCATTGTACAGAGGTGAAATTCTATACCAGGTCAGTGTTTTGTCCAGATCGGTGTTCATGCTCCTCTTCTGGGGCGGCAGGTAGCCTAGTGGTTAGAGCGTTGGACCTGTAACCGAAAAGGTTGCAGGATCGAATTTCCGAGCAGACATAGTAAAAATCTGTCATTCTGCCCCTGAACAAGGCCGTTAACCTACTGTTCCTAGGCCGTCATTGAAAATAAGAATTTGTTCTTAACTGACTTGCCAAGTTAAATAAAGGTAAAATGATCTTCCCTCAGGCTGGAGAGACTACAGAGGATTGTCAGTAAAGTCCAGATGGAGTCAGGTGTGTGTGAGGAGCAGCTCAACCAGCTGGAGACCCTGCTGCAGACGGTGAGTCATGGACTGTACAGTGAGGCTGGGCCTGAGGCTGGGACTGAGGCTGGGACTGAGACTGAGGCTGGGCCTGAGGCTGGGCCTGAGGCTGGGCCTGAGGCTGGGACTGAGCCTGAGGCTGGGCCTGAGGCTGGGCCTGAGGCTGAGGCTGGGCCTGAGGCTGGGGCTGGGACTGAGACTGAGGCTGGGCCTGAGGCTGGGCCTGAGGCTGGGCCTGAGGCTGGGCCTGAGGCTGGGCCTGGGACTGAGGCTGAGGCTGGGACTGGGACTAACTAAGGACAGCCATTGTCCTCAATTATGTAAAGTTGCTATAGGCCAGTGATTTTCTAACTGGAGTCATATGCTCCAGTTAGAAAATCATTAGCTGTCTGTTTACTACGTCATTCAAAGCCAATGTGTCCAGCCATCACCAGTGAAAATTCTCCAATCAGAACGGTAATTCCCTCTCCTGTCATACAACAGCATGAGGTGTGCTGGATAAGTACAGTCTCACAGAACAAAAGGAAGATCTTAACTATCTCCAACAACTTTGACAAGCCATGAAATCCTCCAAGTGGAGGAAGCATTACTTGTCTGTCAACCATAGAAATCCTTTACCTTCTGTCTCTCGAAAGCTCATAGGTTAATGACATTTAATATTGTTGTGCCCTCCTCCCTCTAGGACATCCGTCTCCTGAGTGCAGGGAAGCCGGCTCAGCACACTGCCGAGGTGGAGCGGGACCTAGACAAGGCAGACGGCATGATCCGCCTGCTCTTCAACGACGTGCAGCTGCTCAAAGATGGCCGCCACCTGCAGGCCGAGCAGATGTACCGCAGGTGTGTTGGCCGTGTCAGTTTCTCACAAAATGGATAATAAAGTATCTATTTTCTATTTGATTCTATTCTATTATATACACTGATCGATTACAACGGTTTGCTTTGTGAGGATAGAAACCATTTTCTCTAAATGATAAATGATATCCCCTCCCCCTCTAGTCATGATTGAAACCTAAACTTGTTGTGTAACCATATTCAACCGAAGAAAATGTGTTACAGGACAGAACACTTACCTGTCGAATAAATGCGTGTCGTTCCCACAGGGTATACCGCCTTCACGAGCGTCTTGTGAACCTGCGCACCGATTATAACCTGCGCCTCAAGTCGCAGATGATCCAGTCCATCCAGCAGCCTTCCACCAAGGCGCGTCCTGAGATGGACGAGGTGACCCTGCGCTATGCCCAGGACCTGCTGACCTGGGTGGAGGAGAGTCAGAAGCGGATTGACGAGGCCGAGTGGGGCTCGGACCTGCCCACCGTGGAGTCTCAGCTGGGCAGCCACCGGGGCCTGCACCAGACCGTGGAGGACTTCCGCGCCAAGATCGAACGGGCCAAGGCTGACGAGGTACTAGACCTTAAGGGGGCAAAGGTGAAATACGTTTTAGTGGGGTGTTATAATAACTTTGTTTCATAGACTCTCCGTATATTTCCATATCTTTTGTATTTGATCCGAGGGAATGGAGACATTGCATACGTTTGCTACCAACCTCAAGTGCTAGATCCTCTCTATCTGACTGTGACATTACATTGATGTTGCCTGTGTGTCTCTTGTGTCCCTCAGAGCCAGCTATCCCCAGTCAGTAAGGGGACATACAGTCAATACCTGGGCAAACTGGACCTTCAGTATGCCAAGCTGCTGGTAAGATCTTTATTCAGAAGCATTCTTTTGGGTTAAATGTCATATTTTTGGGTGAAGATGCTGTTATGGTCAACTACCACCCGGATTAGTAATAATTGTATTCTCATAAATGTACACATACAGTTTGTCATTTAATCTGTATCTTCCCTCTTTCACCGCTCTCTCCCAGAACTCCTCCAAGTCTCGTCTGCGTAACCTGGACTCGCTCTATGTGTTCGTCAGCGCGGCAACCAAGGAGCTGATGTGGCTCAACGACAAAGAGGAGGAGGAGGTCAACTACGACTGGAGCGACCGCAACACCAACATGACTGCCAAGAAAGACAACTACTCGGTAGGTCTAACCGCCCACCCAGAAACCCATATACATAACTTGACAAATATATCAGAAATGCTGTTAAGACAGCCTGGTTGCTCAAATGCACATTTTCTGAAGCATAGAAAAAGATTGAATAGATCATACAGTATTTCCAAACTCTGGAGTAGTGTTCATCTGAATGTAAGGCTGTTGATAGCTCATTGATAGCTCATCTTCATTCGGAAGGGTCTGATGCGTGAGCTGGAGCTGAGAGAGAAAAAGGTCAACGACATCCAGGCCACAGGAGACAAGATGCTGAAGGAGGGCCACCCCGGCAAGAAGACAGTGGAGGTGAGCACAGCACTACCCCCTAGTGGTCTCCATGTGCAATAACAGGGTACACCTAGATGTATGCATTAGTACACAGAACCGCATACCGTAGTAGATTGTTTTGCAACTGGAAACAAGCATGTCTTATTGGACAAGTTCATGTAGTCCGTCCGTGTTTCAGTCTGTTTTATCCCGCTTAGTGCCTAATGAACACGACCCTGTTTTGCCCAACTCTTGATGTCCCCCTTTAATTTCCAGGCCTTCACAGCAGCCCTGCAGACTCAGTGGAGCTGGATCCTACAGCTGTGTTGTTGCATCGAGGCTCACCTCAAAGAGAACACAGCGTACTACCAGGTTTGGATGCTCAGAATAATTTTCAAATGAAAGAATGGCTCATAAACCCGCATGGCTCCATGAGTAATAGTTCCAAACACAATTGTTGATGTTCTCATTGATTGTTCTAACACACATGCCCTTATCCACTTGTGCTTTTTCGCAGTTCTTCTCGGACGTGAAAGAGGCTGAGGAGAGGATGAAGAAGATGCAGGAGATGATGAAGAAGAAGTACAGCTGTGATCGCTCCACTACGGCCACGCGACTAGAGGACCTGCTGCAGGATGCTATGGTGCGTAGCCTATGACACAGTTGGACTGTGTATGGATGCTTGTGCTCACATAAAATGTGAGGTCACCTAGCTCTGGGACCCATATTCATAAATCGTAAGAGTAGGACTGCTGATCTAGAATCAGGTCTGCTTTTTATATATAATGAATGGAAAGGGGTTACATGATCCTAGATCAGCACTCTTTCTCTGTGATACTTCATGAATATGGGCCTCGTCATAGGCACAACTTTAGTAGCTCAAATGCAGAGAAAGCAAACCAGGAAACTCTTATCATTTTGTTCCATCTTTTTCGGGAGATTTTGAAGTATTTCCCTTCTTCGCCAGGAGGAGAAGGAGCAGCTGAATGAGTTTAAGACTCACGTGGCCGGCCTGAACAAGAGAGCCAAGACCATAATCCAGCTGAAGCCCCGTAACCCCACCAAGTCCATCAAGGGTAAACTGCCCATCCAGGCCGTGTGTGACTTCAAACAGATGGAGGTAAGCATATCATCTTTATCATCATCTTTTGAAGGTATATGGTGTAGGAATAACACTCTACCTATGTAGAGGAGGTGTTGACTTTCTTTTCATTTGCTTGTTTCGTTCATCACTAGGTTTTTTTCCCCCATTCTTTAATTCTTCCTGGTTTATTCATTCATTCATGCTGGTCTTGACTTCCACCATCCATCCATCTATCCATGGACTGTAACGTCTCATATACTCTGTCTCTCTGTGCAGATCACCGTCCATAAGGGTGAGGAGTGTGCTCTCATCAACAACTCCCCACAGCCCAACAAGTGGAAGGTCCTTAACCACTCAGGCATTGAGGCGGTGGTGCCTTCAGTCTGCTTCCTGGTTCCACCTGTCAACAAGGAGGCGATGGACAGTGTGTCCAGGTGAGACTCTTACATCAATACACAGTGCTCTCCATCAATGGATCACGCAGAGCCCGTTTTTTTGTTAGTTTTTTTGCCACGTCCCTTATCTGTTTGCGCTGTCTTCCCTGACAATGACCATAGGAGTTGGCAAGATGATACAAACAGATCTGGGACCAGGCTGGTTTTTCGTAACCTAGCCACGAACAAACTCTGGGCCCTAGTTATATTTGTTTTACAGTACAGTAACACTTCCTTCTGTCTCCTTCCCCAGTCTGGACTCTGGACACCAGTCGATGCTGATCCTGTGGCAGAGAATGCATGTGGACATGAAGAGCATGCTGTCCTGGCAGTACCTGACGAGAGACATCACACAGATACGTTCCTGGAACATCACCATGGTAAACACTAGTCATCTGTGTTTTTGTTTATCTTAAAACCAACATCTTAGAAAGATATATAGTAATTAGAATAGTTTGACATTAGTTAACTGTTTGACGTTTAGACGTGTACTCTTTTATGTTAAACGCGATCCGCACAGACAGTCAATCAAGGGAGTCGAGTGGTCACCCTGTTTGTGTTACTGTAAGTGTGCTGAATTGAATGGGGAGATTTCCCATACCATTGTTGCTTTACGGTGAAGTCGAGTCTCGAGCTCTGTTATTTATAGAGCAGACCATGTAGACATGGACAAGTGTTTGATTAAGTTAGAAAACCTCATGGGTTTCCAAATGGAATTATCGTCGGGGAAAGTTCTGATACTGCTACGACAGTAAGGAGCCGTGTCTACCAACGCGTTTGTATTACGTGACAAACCAACTAAAAGCCTTGATTGTGTTGTAGATTTGATTTTATAACATGTAACCACCTAAAACAGCTTGTGATACAAGGCAGGGTACATGGACAGAATGACAGGGACAAATTGACCGGCAATTCTGATAGATTCCTCTCTCAAGGAGGTTTCGAAAGATGCCCATGCCTTAGATGGACTATTTACTTAGCCCTCGTCTCCTTATTCTACCTCTCCCTCTCTTTCCCCTGCTCTCCTACCTCTTCTTCTCTCTGTCTTCCCTCTCCTTCTCTCCTTTTCACCCTATTTCTTCCTCTCTCTCCTCCCTCTCACTCTCTTCTTTCTCCCTCTCCCCCCCCCTCTTCCCTCTATAGTTTAAGACCATGAAGGTGGAGGAGTACAGGCTGATAATGAGGAACCTGGAGCTTCACTATCAGGACTTCATGCGTGACAGTCAGGATTCTCAGCTGTTTGGTCCACACGACCGTATGCAGATCGAGGGCGACTACTCTAAGACCACACAGTACTACGACAACCTTCTGCGCTCTGTGGAGAAAGGTCAGTTCCAGGGGTGAAAGGCGTGTTACTGTACACCAGTTCAGCAACATTGGGTAACTGTCAAATTCACCTTTCAGGACCAGTGGTTAAAACCAAAGGTGAGTGTGTCACACTAGGCTATAGCTCACACAGGCAACAGTGAACCCGCCATGCTCTTGAACTGTGGATGGTTGGGGCATTCAAGAATGGACGATTTGTTGTATTCGTCACTCCACCCCCGTCAACTTACAGTGTTCACATTGACAGCAAATTTCGCTAGCTCTTACAGCTTTTGAGTGAGTGCATGATATCTTTTGTCTTCTTTTTGTACATTTCCTGTTTCCAATGTGGCTTTGTTTCTTTTGGGGGTTTTTTGTCATGCAATATCGTGCTTTAGAAAGCACATTCAGGTAGTGGTCAAGCTGTGTTTTGCTGTGTGTCGAGATACCACTGCACAGTGTAGTCGCCTGCATACAGGATCATTCGGAATGAAATGTGCTTTGTTTGAATGCGTATCGAGCTGTGTTTGACACACTACATGTGAAAACATGCATGTCTGATCATGAACCATATGAATGCACTGCACAAAGGTGTGTGTGTGTGTGTGTGTGTGTGTGTGTGTGTGTGTGTTGGGGGGGGTGTATATATACCATTCTCTATCTCTATCTGCAATTGTAATTCCATTCGAAGCAATGAGGTATTGCAAGGTAAAGAACGTACATGGAAGACATCAAGGGAAAGGCCTCACCACACTACATTCAACCCTCTATCTTACTACACCTACAGTGACCTCACACCCATCCTGCCCTAAGCTCCTCACCATGATAATATAACAATTGTATTATTATTGCCACTCAGCAGGCGCTTCTATTCAAAATGATTTACAGTACAGTCAGTGCATACATTTTGAGTGTGTGTTCCCTGCGGGTATTGAACCCACAACCTCGGCGCTACTCGTGCCACGCTCTTACCAATCCTAACCAATCTCCACAATGTCCACGTTGCACACAGGTGAGCAGGACGAGTCGACGTGTGTGACCTACATCACCCAGATCAAGGACCTGCGTCTACGGATAGAGGACTGCGAGGCTCGTACCGTGGCCCGCATCCGCAAGCCCGTGGACAAAGACCCCCTCAAAGACTGTGCCCAGAAGACCACCGACCAGAAGGTACTGTACCTACACAGGAATAACTAAAGAATACGTTCCGACTTAGGTCTAACCTGTTTGTTGGACAGGTGTCCTCCGTAAAAGACGCTCAGTGGATCAACCTGTATAAATAAAGGATAATGAAGTATAACCTATATACAGGTGAAGGTAACGGTGGGGGAGGGGCATGTCAGTGCTAGTGTCCATGGCACAACAGATACCGAAGTTAATCACCAAAACACAATGGTGTTTTATTTGAACACTGGGAATAACATCACAATGAGCCCTGAATGTTTTTTTAACAAGGAGCTACTGTAAAACAGTTATGGAGGGGGAAGCACCAAAAATGTGATACCGAGCAGGGTTTGGTGGGTTACTTTGTAAATGTAATCCATTAGTTACATGTCAAATTGTAAGGGATTACTTTCCCCTTAATAAGAGGAATTAGAAGAAGGCAAACCTTTATATTACCAATTTACCGACATCTATTACAGGACAAATCAATGTTAGCGTTTACATCGCTGGCCATATGTTGCATTTGACTTTATGGGTTGGTTATGTGGGCTTCTTCTAACCCGTTGCTTTCTACTACATATAATAATATGATTAGGCTATATCTTTACATTCAAATCCAGTCTGGCAGATATCCCGTCATTCCAACTAATTGAATATCCCTTGATCTTCAAGAATAGGACTTGTAAATATGGAAATCTAGATTAGCCAAATTGTTTTACCTGAGCGTTACCCAAAAACGAAGGACTTATTAGCCTACTCTGTTGTTTATGATTTTGTTGTCATGCAGGCTTATTGCTTTGAGTAAATGCTGATCTCATGGCATGGCATTCTACGAGCACTACTGAAAAGTGCTATTTACATATGAAAAATGTATACCAAATTCTGTGTTTGCTATAGGCTTATTGTTTCCATTTTTCTTTGCTGACACTTTGATGCTTCTATAATTTCCAGCGGTTTAAGTCTATCAAAAGTGTGCGAGTTTGAGCATGTGTCCATTAGGCCTATGGGCATTTATCTGAATCAGCACACATTAGATCCAGCAGTAAAAGCCCCACTTGTGGTCTTCTTAAATGAAATGTTGTTTTTGACAGTATGGAGCACAATACCACGGAGGAGTTTAGAAGGAAGGAACTCCCTAAAATGTTTTCCCACATAGGCTGGGATCTGCACTATGCAGTGTTTGCAAGATCAAATTTTTCACTGGCTGTCTACTGGTCACAAAAACAACAATTGATAGTCAGCTTAAACTTATTTAATTCAACCATTATTATGTTAAAATATGCATATCCATTTGTGAACAGCCATCCACAACCACCACAATCCGTAAGGTGCAAATAGCTAAATGAGAGCGCACCAGTGTGATTCGAATCAATGTGCTATGTAGATATCAATAATAAGTGATTTCTGCTGTCGTCCTTACATCCAAGCGTTTATTCAAGTTGGATCATCTTTGGATGCCGACAGCACTCGCACCATTGGAAGACATAGCTTGGACAAAAGCCTATTCCTACTCTTTTCCTGCGATCCTAATGCATTTGCTGTGCCATCATAGTTGTCTCTGATTTGTGGTCAGATTCACTCAGGTGAATGTAGAAGTAATCCTATAAGTAATCATCTAGTTTTTCAAAGGTGTCTGTAATCTGATTACAATATTTTAGCTGGTAACGTAACACAGTTTTTTGTCATTTTTTGTTGTTGTAATCTGTTACATGTAATCTGTTACATTTAATACGTTACTCCCCAGCCCTGATACCAAGCTACAGACTGGCACCAGAAACAGGACAAAGCACTACACAAAAAAGGAGAGAGAGGGAATGAGGGAGAAAGAGAGGGAATGAAATATAGAGAGAGGAGACAGCGAGGCTTAATTACAGCAGATTGCAGCTATGGATAGGGCTTTCTGCAGTGAGGGAGAGAAATGTGAGAAAGAAGGAGGCTTGAGAAAGGACATATACACCTACTGTACGGGAGCCAAGTGCAGCAAGAAAGAGTGTAACGATGACTCAGTAGATGGGTGGATGGGCGGGGCGGAGGTAGATCGAGAGGGAGGGAATGGAATGGCATGTTTGCCGCCTTCTGCGCAGCCTCTGAGGGGGGAAGAGGGAGAAGGAGAGTTGTGAGAGTAAGACAGAGAGCGCAAGAGGGAGAGAAAGAGAAAATTGAGTCGTGTCTAAGCTCAGTGTGTCCAGTAAGTCCCTGGGCTGTGTTTCTCTATGGAGACCTCCTTGCCTGAAGGTGCTTGTGAGGGAGACTGGCTGGAAGGCCCACTGCCCAGCCTGCTGATCCAGCTCCTCTGGACCCTGCTGGCTCTGGGCCTAGTGGGGATCCTTTCTCTGCTTCTCCACCAAGAGCCCTGGCAGCTTCTCACCCAGAGAGTCCACATACAGGTCAGGCTCAGGAACACACTGCTTCCTTGGACCTGATCGAGGGGACTCGTTCAGCTTTATGATACTCTGTGGAAGTTTTGTAGTCAGAGGAGGTTTTCTCTATTTGTTTTGCTGTTTGTCCTTCCTTTATCTTAATTGCCAGGTGCTTGTTTTTCTCCTCTTTCAGAAAGTCCAAGTAGAGCTTGAGGGTATCAAGCGGAACCTGGACCAGGTGGCCGTGAAGACCGAGGAGGTCCTGAGTACCACTCCTAAGCAGTCCAGCACTGCGCCTGTCCTGCGCTCTGAACTGGAGTTCACCCTGAAGAAGATGGACCACGCCTACATCCTTTCCTCTGTCTATCTAGAGAAGTGAGTTGACTCTTCGGTTTTCTTTCTGTAGCCAGTTGCCGTTTCTCGGGGTTCTTATTGCCCTGACAAAAGCAACAAACAAGCAAGTGAAAAATGCAACATTCTACTTAAGACGTATTAAATCTCCCACGCCACTTCCCTACGCATCCCTCCTCCGCTGACATTTCCTTCTCCTTGCCTGAAGGCTGAAGACGGTGGACGTGGTCATCCGCAACACGCAGGGGGCCGAGGGAGTGCTGAAGAAGTACGAGCAGCGACTGCGCGAGGTCCAAACTGTTCCCGATGACGTCAAGGAGGTGGAGAAGTACCGCACCCAACTCAAGGTGAACTGACTGGACAGTCAGCACTGGGCACTGCCAACGCTCATAGATTTTTACGTTTTATATACCATTGCATTATGAACATGGAAACAAGGCAGGTTTAAAAAGAGGGGGAAACTGTTTGCGTCATGAAACACAAAAGAAATACGTAACTTGCTTCTGTGATGAAATGTAACTTTGTCAACTATTTATTTTGACGCCAGCTCCACTTATTGACAGCTTATTTAACAGCTTATTTAACAATCTAACTGTTGCTCTTCCCTCCCGTCTCTTTCCCTGTAGAAAATGCGTGCTGAAGCGGAGGGTGAAAAGCCCGCATTCGATTCCCTGGAGGGCGAGCTCGGAAAGGCGGCAGCCGTGAGCGAGAAGATGTCTCGTGTGCACAGTGAGCGTGACGCTGAGCTGGACCACTACCGCCATCTCCTGTCCGGTCTCCAGGACCGCTGGCAGGCTGTGTTCTCCCAGATGGACCTGCGTCAGCGGGAGCTGGAGCAGCTGGGTCGCCAGCTGGGTTACTACAGAGAGAGCTACGACTGGCTCATCCATTGGATCGGTGACGCTAAGCAGAGGCAGGAGAAGATCCAAGCCGTGCCCATCAGCGACAGCAAGACTCTGAAGGAGCAACTGGCCCAGGAGAAGGTTAGCTACTGTACTAATGGGGGCATATTAGGGGTCCATTACATCACTGCATTGCTCTAGGTGCTGAGCTGATCAACTGAACATTGTGAAACTTTGTGAAAATAAATCATTGACACCTTTTTTTATACTTCTTATTTTGTATACTACTTGTCTATTAATGTTATAAAGGTGTGTTTTGTGTCGTTCTCATCATTGAACATATGCAGGCACACCTTGAAATCCCATCCAGACTAATTCTGATTATTTCCCCCATCATAGACACTTCTGGAAGAGATCGAACAAAACAAAGAGAAAGTGGACGAGTGTCAGAAATATGCCAAGGCGTATATCGACACTATCAAGGCAAGCATGCACAGCATTAGTGTACAAACGTGGAAAGCATTATTGCGTTCATATACAGCTTTATTTAAGTGTCTTCATTTCATAGGGTTTTTAGTGTTAAAACATCCTGTTTGTTTTCATTAGGATTATGAACTCCAGTTGGTGGCCTACAAAGCACAGGTGGACCCTCTCTCACCCCTGAAGAAAACCAAAATGGATTCTGCCTCAGATAACATCATTCAAGAGGTCTGTGCCGCTTGCGTTATCTGAACGCAGATTGTCATTCTCTGACAACCATTTGCAATGTTAGGAGAAAAGTTTAGATCAATAGTTGAAGCCAACACACACTAAATCAAAAGTGTCCTGTTTCATTTCTCCTCCATCAGTATGTGACACTAAGAACCCGCTACAGCGAGCTGATGACTCTGACCAGTCAGTACATCAAGTTTATCACCGACACACAGCGCCGGCTGGAGGACGAGGAGGTGCGTGACAACACACTGATATATCCTAACCTTAACCCATTGACAACCAATGAAAAACAAACGCATGTCCGCGCTCTTGCACGCACAAATGCATACACAACACATTAATGTATGGTTGACCTGACACTCCTATATTTTGAGGTAAAGTATGGTTTGGAACATTGGCATTTGCATGCTGTACTGTAGCTGCAGGATGTTAAGGGACCTAGCAGACAGGAAATCCTACCGCTTAGAATGATGGCCAAGCTGAGCTATTTGGCAATATGAACGCTCTACCAAAAATAATCCTGGTACTAAGTGTCATGGTTTTCACATGGGAACCAGGGACTATCAATATACATTAGAATATGGCGAGAGTGTCATATGAAATGTTTATGGTGCCTTAAAATATCTAGGACCAAGTAGATACCTTTCTATTATATGAACATCAATGACAATTGCATACTATTTTGATAAGCAGTAGTGACCTTGTCACAAAATTCAATGAATTGATGAAACGTTTGTGTTCAGTCTGAAGCAAAAGAAAGAGAGCATCCTCAAAAGATGAAGAGACCATTGAGAGAAAATTTCAGTGGGTTAGACGAAATAGCTCATAGGATTTGCACGTTTTATATTTTGGCCTATTCATTTTCATGTCATTTGTTGAGGCGTGCCATAATATTTTTTTCAAAGGGCGTTATTTATTTCGCTATGTCTTTTTTTCCTCATTGGCCACTCTTTCTTAGATCTCAACCTAAGCTCTCCCACTATATGCTTCAGGCTGACTGCCATGTTCTTCCGACTTTCCTATTTTTTTCAGATTAACACAAATTTTCCGTCTCCCGTTCTTTTCTAACCCTAATGTTTTGTTTGTTTCTTTGCTTCTCTTAACTGCTTGCCAGTGCTTTGTCATGATGAATGCTTGTCTTGTTTGGGCGTTAAAAGAGGTAAATAATCCACTACGCTCCAGTTACTATTCTCTCATTATGTGCCAATTCATCACCTAAACTGCCAAACATTTCCATATTTACCTTACATTCACTTACTTCCATGTCTTGCTTATTCTGTGTTAGCATGGGCTTTAGGTGCTATTTTCTTATTACATTTTCAGACTATCCTTGCACTATCCCTGCTTTCCCCTTTACACATATTCGGCTCAGTTCCTTGATAATAGTGATCTAAAGAATCAACGTAACAGGTTGTTTAACAGTGTGAATAGATGAACTAGTTACTTGTTGATTGTGATGTCATTTTTGAATAATAACTGTTTGAATCATTTCAAGCTGAAAAGATAGATGATTTAAAAAATACATGATTCACTTTCATATTTCACTTATGCAAAATGGTTGATCACAAAATAATTCCCTTATGGGCACCAATATGTAAAAAGATACAGTTGCATGCCACATGAGTTCCTCACTTTGTTGTGTTGTGAAGTGGTGTCTTGTCTTGTCTCCATACATTAATTGTTACATAACCATTTTCCATCTCACTTGTTTCTACCTTGAATTGTCTTTGTCAAAGATAACTTGCTTTAACAGCATCCTCCTAAATGAATTTACATCTAAACATATATATCTTTAAGCTATTAACATTTAACCTGTCATGCTTAATTTTTATATTTTCTTTACCATTTGCTTCCACTAATACAGAAAGCTGCTGAGAAAATGAAAGCGGAAGACAGGAAAAAAATGGCAGAGATGCAGGCTGAGTTAAACAAACAGAAGCAGCTAGCTGAATCTCATGCAAAGGCCATTGCCAAGGCCGAGAAGGAAGCTCAAGAGCTGAAGCTCATGATGCAGGAGGAAGTCAGCAGGAGACAAGTTGTTTCAGTAGATGCAGAAAAGCAAAAGCACAATATCCAGCTGGAATTACATGAGCTCAAAAATCTCTCAGAGCAGCAGATCAAGTCCAAGAGCCAACAGGTAGAAGAAGCCAATCATAGCAGAGTCAAGATTGAGGAGGAAATCCGCATCATCAGGATCCAGCTGGAGACCACTGTCAATCAGAAGTCTACAGCTGAGGATGAGGTCAAGCAACTCCGGGAAAAAGCTTCTGAAGCCGAGAGGCTGAGGAAGCTTGCACAGGAGGAGGCTGAGAAGCTCCGCAAACAGGTCAACGAGGAGACCCAGAAAAAACGCAAGGCAGAGGAAGAGCTCAAGTTAAAGTCTGAGGCTGAGAAGGAGGCTGCCAAGCAGAAGCAGAAGGCTCTAGAAGACCTTGAGAAGCTGAAGATGCAGGCAGAGGAGGCGGAGAGACGCATGAAGCAAGCTGAAGTGGAGAAGGAGAGGCAGATCAAAGTTGCCCAGGAGGTGGCACAGAAGAGTGCTGCAACCGAACTCCAGAGTAAACGCATGTCCTATGTTGAAAAGACATCAAAGCTGGAGGAATCACTCAAACTAGAGCATGTCACAGTCATCCAGCTGCAGGAGGAGGCAGCTCGTCTCAAGAAGCAACAGGAAGAGGCTGATATGGCCAGGGAGGAGGCGGAGAAGGAGTTAGAGAAATGGAGGCAGAAGGCCAATGAGGCACTCCGCTTGAGGCTCCAGGCTGAGGAAGAAGCTCACAAAAAGAGCCGTGCCCAGGAGGATGCCGAGAAACAGAAGGAGGATGCTGAGCGTGAGGCCAGGAAGAGGGCTAAAGCTGAGGAGTCAGCACTCAAACAGAAAGATATGGCAGAGCAAGAGCTGGAGAGGCAGAGGAGGATAGCTGAGGGAACTGCTCAGCAGAAACTCTCAGCAGAACAGGAGCTAATCCGGCTAAGGGCAGACTTCGAACATGCTGAGCAACAGAGATCCCTGCTTGATGACGAGCTGTACCGCCTGAAGAATGAAGTCAGTGCAGCTGAGCAGCAAAGGAAACAGCTCGAAGATGAACTGGCCAAAGTGAGGAGTGAAATGAATGTACTCCTGCAGCTAAAGTCAAAGGCAGAAAAGGATAGCATGTCCAACACTGAGAAGAGCAAACAGCTCCTCGAATCTGAAGCTGCAAAAATGAGGGACCTTGCTGAGGAGGCAGGCAAACTTAGATCCATTGCTGAGGAAGCCAAGCGACAAAGGCAAGTTGCTGAGCAAGAGGCAGCTCGTCAAAGAGCAGAAGCTGAAAGGATCCTCAAGGAGAAGCTTGCTGCCATTAATGAGGCAACTCGTATGAAGACTGAAGCAGAAATTGCCCTCAAAGAAAAAGAGGCTGAGAATGAGCGACTCAGACGACAAGCTGAGGATGAAGCTTACCAGAGGAAAGCTCTGGAGGACCAGGCCAGCCAGCACAAGCAAGATATTGAAGAAAAGATCAATCAACTCAAGAAGTCATCTGAGAATGAGTTGGGAAGACAAAAGACACTTGTCGATGAAACTCTCAAGCAGAGACGAGTGGTTGAGGAGGAAATTCGCATTCTCAAGCTAAACTTTGAGAAAGCCTCATCTGGCAAGCTTGATTTGGAGCTGGAGTTGAATAAACTGAAAAACATTGCAGAGGAAACACAGCAGAGTAAACTCCAAGCTGAAAAAGAGGCTGAGAAACACAGGAAACTTGCCCTGGAGGAGGAGAAACGCAGGCTTGAAGCAGAGGAAAAGGTAAAAAAGATCACTGCTGCAGAGGAAGAAGCAGGCAGACAGTGCAAAAATGCACAGGAGGAAGTGGAGCGCCTCAAAAAGAAAGCAGATGAAGCCAAAAAGCAGAAAGAGGATGCTGACAAGGAAGCAGAAAGACAGATTCTCGTATCCAAACAAGCAGCACAAAAATGCAATGCAGCAGAACAGCAAGTTCAGACTGTCCTTGTCCAACAGAAGGAGGACAACCTCATGCAGAAACAGCTCAAGGGAGAGTATGAGAAAGCAAAGATGCTTGCAAAACAGGCAGAGCTTGCCAAGGAAAAGGCAGAGAAGGAGGCTGCTCTTCTCCGGCAACAAGCAGAGGATGCAGAACGCCAAAAACAGGCCGCTGAACTCGAAGCTGCCAACCAAGCCAAAGCTCAAGAGGAAGCCGTAAAATTGAGAAAGGAGGCAGAGTTCGAAGCTGCCAAGCGAGCACAGGCTGAGGCTGATGCAATCAAACAGAAACAACAAGCAGATGCTGAGATGGAAAAGCACAAAAAGCTTGCAGAGCAAACAGTGAGTCAAAAGTCTCAGGTAGAGAAAGAGCTTGCAAAGGTCAGGCTTCAGCTGGATGAAACTGACAAGCAAAAAACTGTCTTAGACGAGGAGCTGCAGCGCTTAAAGGACGAAGTCGGTGATGCTGTCAAGCAGAAGGCCCAGGTGGAAGAGGAGTTATTCAAAGTCAAGATTCAGATGGAGGAGCTGGTCAAACTGAAACTCAGAATTGAGCAGGAGAACCAGCGTCTTATCAAAAAGGACAAGGATAACACTCAGAAATTCCTGGCTGAGGAAGCTGAGAACATGAAGGAGCTTGCAGAGGAAGCTGCCAGACTCAGTGTGGAAGCCCAAGAGGCTGCACACATGAGACAAATTGCTGAATCTGACCTCTCCCAACAGAGGGCACTTGCAGAGAAGATGCTAAAGGAGAAGATGCTTGCCATTCAGGAAGCATGTAAACTGAAAGCAGAGGCTGAGATGCTCCAAAGACAGAAGGACCTGGCTCAAGAGCAGGCCCAGAAGCTGCTTGAGGATAAACAATTGATGCAGCAGCGTCTTGAGAAAGAGACTGAGGGCTTCCAGAAATCCTTGGAAGCTGAGCGCAGGAGACAGCTGGAGATCACAGCCGAAGCTGAAAACCTCAAAGTGAAAGTGTCCCAACTTAGTGATGCTCAGTCCAAAGCAGAGAATGAGGCCAAGAAATTCAAGAAGCAAGCAGATGAGATCAGTGCCCGTCTTCATCAGACAGAGCTAGCGACTAAAGAACAATTTACCTTTGTGGAGACACAGAGACTGAGCAGCAACAACGAGGCTGATGAGCTACGCAAAGCCATCGCTGATCTAGAAAAGGAGAAGGCCAAACTGAAAAAGGAGGCTGAAGACCTACAGAATAACTCTAAAGAGGTATTGTGTTTAGAGATGGCATAGTAGTGCAGCTTATGCCATTGTTAACCCTCTCTCTGAAAACAAATCATCTTAAATTATTTCATTACATTTCTTTATCTATTCCTTCTTCAAATTAACCACTTACACAGTTCTATTATGTTGAGTTATATTTGTTTTACAGTACACTAAGCTTAAAAACATCATATCCCTTCCAGATATTTTCATTTTGTCCAGTTGGACAAAAGTATAGATTCATTATTGGTGGTGTTCCCCATAATGTTCTTCCCTTACTGAGAAGAGTATATATACTATTATGTAACATAGGAATAATTGAATCTATTATATATATTTTTTTAACTATTTGGGACTGATTCTTATAAGTGGAGGGCATTGTACTAAAATGTTGTAATTTCTTTACTAAAGTGCACAATATGTCGATTGATGGAGTTTTCCGTAATATTTTTAATACAAACAAAACTCAAATTGTTCTAATTATGTTCTTGTTTTCCATTTTTCTCAATTTAGATGGTCAATGCTCAGCAGAAACAAATCCAACGTGAGAAGACAGTACTCCAGCAGACATTCGTGACAGAGAAGGCGGAACTGTTGAAGAAGGAGAAACAAATTGAAGAGGAGAAGAAGAAGCTGGAGAACCAGTTTGAGGAGGAGGTCAAGAAGGCCAAGGCCCTCAAAGAAGAACAGGACCGCCAGAGGAAACAAATGGAGCAGGAGAAGGATAAACTTCAGGCTACCATGGATGCTGCCCTCAACAAACAAAAAGAAGCTGAGAAAGAAATGCTCAACAAGCAAAAAGAGATGCAGGAGCTTGAAAGGAAAAGACTTGAACAGGAAAAGCTGCTTGGCGAGGAGAACAAGAAACTTCGTGAGAAACTGCAGCAGCTCGAGGTCGCCCATAAAGAGCCCGTCTCCCACACCAGAGAAATCGATATCCAGACTGACGATGTGCCTGAGGATGAACTGATCCATATGACCATGGTGGAGACAACAAAGCAGGTTATCAATGGCCAAAGTGTTGGGAACGAGGTTGACAGTAAGAAGGATGCATTTTCTTTTGATGGCATCCGCGAGAAAGTACCTGCACGCAGACTTTATGAAGTTGGCCTTTTGACAAAAAAGGAGTTCGATAAGCTGAAGAAAGGCAAAGCCACTGTGCAAGACCTCAGCCAAACTGACAAGTTAAGAACAATTCTGCAGGGCAAGAACTGTATAGGGGGAGTCTTGACACAGTCTAATCAGAAAATGGCAATATATCAAGCTATGAAAGAAAAGAAAATTACTCCTGGCTGGGCTTTGATCCTCCTGGAGGCACAGGCAGCATCTGGCTATGTAATAGACCCAGTTAAAAACAAGAAACTCTCTGTCAGTGAGGCTGTGAAGGAAGGCCTGATTGGACCTGAACTGCACAACAAAATGCTGTCTGCTGAGAAAGCTGTCACTGGTTACAAAGACCCTTACACCGGTAACACGATCTCACTCTTTGAAGCTATGAAGAAGGGCTTGATTGACAGAGACCATGCCATTAGGCAGCTTGAGGCTCAGATAGCTACTGGTGGACTCATTGACCCCATAAACAGCCACCGTGTGCCCATCGAGACTGCATACAAACAGGGGCAGTTTGACACAGAGATGAACAAGATACTGGAGGACCCTTCGGATGACACCAAGGGATTCTTTGATCCTAACACCCAGGAGAACTTAACATACTTTCAGCTAATGCAGAGATGCAGCACAGATCCGGAGACAGGACTACTGCTCCTGCCCATCACTGACAAGGCTGCTCTGAGCACGTCAACCTACACAGAGCAGGAGACCAAGGATGTGTTCAGCAAGACGACTGTCTCTGTGCCATTTGGAAAATTCAAAGGGAAGACTGTAACTATCTGGGAAATCATCAATTCTGAGTACTTTACCGAGGACCAGAGAAAGGACCTTATTCGTCAGTACAAGACAGGAAAGATCACAGTGGAAAAAATCATCAAGATTGTTATCACTATGGCAGAGGAAAAGGACAAAAAGAATGAAATCGCTTTTGAGGGTCTGAGGGGAACAGTCCTTGCTACTGAACTACTGGAGTCCAAGATAATCGACAAAGACCTCTACAACAAGCTGCACACAGGCAATAAAACAATCAAAGAGGTGTCTGAAATGGAGCCTGTTCAGAAATCCTTGAAGGGTACAAACTGCATTGCAGGTGTAGTTATTGACTCAACTAAGGAGACTATGTCTTTCTATCAAGCCATGAAGAAGGATATGATGAGGGTAGGGCCTGCTTTAACTCTCCTGGAAGCACAAGCAGGAACAGGATTTGTTGTTGATCCTATAAAGAATCAGAAGTTCACTGTTGATGAAGCTGTGAAAGCAACTGTCATTGGTCCTGAGCTGCATGAAAAATTACTGTCAGCTGAAAGAGGTGTTACAGGCTACAAAGATCCTTACACGGGAAAGACTGTGTCTTTGTTCGAAGCAATGAAGAAAGAACTCATTCCAAAGGAACAGGGCATCAGACTCCTAGACGCGCAGCTTGCAACAGGAGGCATCATTGATCCAGTGAAAAGCCACCGCATCCCACATGATGTTGCCTGTAAACGAGGCTTCTTTGATGATGAAATGAACCAGATTCTGAAAAATCCAACTGATGATGTTAAAGGCTACTTTGACCCCAACACGCAGGAAAATGTCACATACTCACAGCTATACAAGAGATGTGTCACTGACAAGAAATCTGGCCTTCAGCTTCTACCTCTGTCTGAGCAAGCAATCAATGCGAAGGAAGAACATGCATACACAGAGGTCCAAACCAAAGAGGCCATGAGCCAAGCAACAATGGAGCTGCAGTCTGGTCCACTCAAAGGGAAGAAACTCACTATCTGGGAAATGATCCACTCTGAATATATTACAGAGGAACAGAGAATTGACCTGATGAGGCAGTATAGGTCTGGAACGATTACAATAGAAAAGATCATCACGATTGTGATCACCATTGTAAACGAGAAAGAGGCTAAGAAACAAGAACAAGACAGCTTCAAAGGGCTTAGAGCACCTGTCTCTGCCAAGTCACTGTTTGATTCCAAAATCATTGACAAAGCTACGTTTGACATGCTCCAACAAGGCAAAAAGACACCTACACAGGTCAGCGAAAATGTCAATGTAAGCAAGTACCTGCAGGGCTCTGACAGTATTGCTGGTGTCTACCTTGAACCGACAAAGGAGAAGATCAGCATCTATCAAGCTATGAAGAAAAATCTTCTGAGACACAACACTGGCCTGTCACTTCTAGAGGCCCAAGCTGCCACAGGCTTCATTATAGATCCAGTGAAGAACCAGTACCTGTCAGTGGATGATGCCGTTAAAGCAGGCATTGTCGGCCCTGAGCTACATGAGAAACTGCTTGCTGCTGAAAAAGCGGTCACTGGTTACAAAGATCCCTTCACAGGCAAAATAATCTCTCTCTTCCAAGCAATGGAAAAAGATCTAATCATTAAGGAGCATGTCATGCCACTCATGGAGGCCCAACTGAGTTCCGGAGGAATCATTGATCCTGTGAACAGCCACCGCGTTCCTATTGACGTTGCCTATCAGAAGAGCCTTTTCAGCAAAGAAATGACACACACCTTCTTGGAACCATCTGACAATAGCAAAGCTTTCTCAGACCCAAATTCAGATGAAAAAGTAACATACAAACAGCTGAAAGAGAAGTGCACTAGAGATCCTGATTCAGGCATGACCCTTTTACCACTTTCCAAGCCACAGGCCCCTACTGTGGTGGAGAAGACATACCTCTACACGGAGGAACAGACGCAGAATGACCTGACCACAACCAAAATTGACCTCCCCAGTTCACTTGAGTCCCTTGCTGGAGGCTCAAAAAGTCTCTGGGACATCATGAACTCAAATCTACTTCCTGAGCAAGAGAGAAAGAAGCTGATGGAGGAGTATCGCTCAGGCAGTATCACTAAAGAGCGCATGATCATCATCATTATTGAGATTATGGAGCAGAGAGAGATCATCAGAGGAGAAACTGTTAAGTCCTGCAACACAATCAGACGTAGGGTCACTATCGAGGAGCTCTACAATTCCCGTATCATTGACCTGGAGACATTCAACCTGCTGAAGCAAGACAAAAGAAACATCCGTGACATTATGGAGATGCAGAGCGTGAAGCAGTATCTGTTTGGCACGGGTTGCGTTGCTGGTGTTATGTCTGACTCCACTTCCAAGATGAGCATTTATTCGGCGATGAAGAGAGGGTTCTTGAAGCCTGAAATTGCCCTTAGTCTCCTGGAAGCACAAGCAGCAACAGGATTCATAATTGATCCTGTCAGAAACGAGACACTCACTGTTGATGAGGCTGTCCGCAAGGGTGTGGTCGGCCCTGAGATCCACGACAGACTTCTGTCAGCTGAGAGAGCGGTCACAGGCTACAAGGACCCTTACAGTGGCAAAATCATATCTCTCTTCCAAGCAATGAAAAAGGACCTTGTTCTGGAGGATTATGCTCTGAAAATGTTGGAGGCTCAGACTGCCACAGGAGGCATTATGGATCCGGAATTCTACTTCCACCTCCCAGCAGACATTGCCACACAGAGAGGATACATCAACAAGGAAACAAATAAAAAGCTTGCTGATGACGTAAAGGGATTTGTTGACCCTGTCACGGAGGAGAAAGTTTCTTATGCCCAATTACTCAAGAGGTGCAAGATTGACCCTACCAATGGGATGCGCTTGCTGTCACTGGGAGACAAGAGACTGATGTTCAAAGGTCTTAGAAAACAGATCACCATAGAGGAGATGTTACGCTCTCAGATCATCGACCAACAGACAGTCAATGAGCTGAATGAAGGACTGATTTCAGTGGAAGAGGTTAGCCTTAGACTCCAAAAATACCTTGAGGGCACAAGCTGTATCGCTGGTGTTTATGTAGAGGGAACTAATGACCGTCTATCAATCTACCAAGCCATGAAAAAGAACATGATCAGACCAGGAACTGCCTTTGAACTGCTGGAGGCTCAGGCTGCCTCAGGCTATGTAATTGACCCAATCAAAAATCTCAAACTTACTGTCAATGAATCTGTCAAGATGGGAATAGTGGGGCCAGAATTCAAAGACAAACTTCTCTCTGCTGAGCGTGCCGTGACAGGTTACAGAGACCCCTATTCCGGCAAGACAATCTCTCTGTTCCAGGCCATGAAGAAGGGGCTCATCTTAAAAGACCATGGAATACGTCTCCTTGAGGCTCAGATTGCCACTGGCGGAATCATTGACCCAGAGGAGAGTCATCGCTTGCCAGTGGAGGTGGCCTACAACCGTGGCCTCTTCGACGAGGAGATGAATGAGATTCTCACAGATCCATCAGATGACACCAAGGGTTTCTTCGATCCCAACACGGAGGAGAACCTGACCTACCTCGGGCTAATGGAGAGGTGCATCACTGACCCAGCTACTGGCCTTGTCCTCCTGCTCCTGAAGGAGAAGAAGCGCGAGAAAAAGACCTCCTCCAAATCCTCTGTCCGCAAACGCAGAGTAGTCATCGTGGACCCAGATTCAGGCAAAGAGATGACTGTCTATGAGGCATTTAGAAAGCAGCTCATCGACCATCAGACCTACCTAGAGCTTTCTGAGCAGGAGTGTGAGTGGGAAGAGATCACGCAGACATCCTCTGATGGCGTTGTCAAGTCAATGATCATCGACAGACGGTCAGGAAGACAGTATGACATTGATGACGCCCTCGCACGAGGCCTCATCGACCAGACTTCACTTAGTACATACCGCTCCGGAAACCTGTCAATCACTGAGTTTGCTGACATGCTGTCTGGAAACATGGGTGGCTTCCGCTCCCGGTCATCCTCTTTTGGTTCCACCTCTGGTTCCACCTCATCATCATACAATCCCATGAGCCCCATACCCTCCATTAGACCCCCTGCAATCATTTGGAATGACCCCACTGAGGAGACTGGCCCTGTAGCCGGAATCCTGGATACAGACACTTTGGAGAAGGTGTCAGTCACAGAGGCCATGCACAGGAACCTTGTGGACAATATCACAGGCCAAAGATTACTTGAGGCACAAGCCTGCACAGGGGGCATAATCGACCCGACTACTGGGGAACGATTCGCTGTTACTGAGGCAACCGAGAAAGGACTTGTGGACAAGGTGATGGTGGACCGTATCAACCTGGCTCACAAAGCTTTCAATGGATTTGAGGACCCAAGAACCAAAGTGAAGATGTCTGCCTCCCAAGCTCTAAAGAAAGGCTGGCTGTATTATGAAGCTGGGCAACGTTTTCTGGAAGTCCAATACCTTACGGGGGGGCTGATTGAACCGGATGTTGAGGGCAGAGTCTCACTGGACGAATCCATCAAAAAGGGCACAATTGATGCTCGCACTGCTCAGAAGCTGAGAGATGTGAGTGCTTATTCCAAATACCTGACGTGTCCCAAAACCAAACTAAAAATCTCATACAAAGATGCCATGGATAGAAGCATGGTTGAGGAAGGATCTGGCCTGCGACTGCTGGAGGCCTCCTCACAGTCAAGCAAAGGGCTGTACAGCCCATACAATGCCAGCAATTCTGGGTCTGCCGCTGGCTCCAGGTCCGGGTCCAGGACTGGATCTAGAACAGGATCCAGAAGAGGCAGCTTTGATGCCACAGGTTCCGGTTTCACCATGAACTTCTCATCCTCTTCCTACACCAGCTCCAGCAGTTACGGAGGCCGCAAATATGATGCAGGACCTCATAATGGGCTCAACATGGATGAGCTAGCCCAAGCCCTTACGGCTCTAGCAATGATCAGGCCATGCAGCTCAGAAGAACAACGAGCCTTCCCCATGATGATACCAATGCATATCACGGTTGCATAATTTATAGGAAAAATCGTTTCACATTTGAAAAACAAATAATTAATTTATTCTGCTCCTCATGTGGTCACATTAGGAAATGGCTGGAAGTAATTACATGCAGTTCCTCATAAAGATGTCCAAAACAATGCCTTATCTCTCCAGCCTTAATTTCTTAGAATTAATCGATAAATTGAATGTTTTGTTCCGTTTTATTGCAATTTTTATTCATTAGGAAGTCAATTTATATTTTAAGAGCAAAGTATCGGATTTAGTTTTTACTTCATATAAAGTGACCACAACTGATTTTATAGTTTATGTTAACACAACTTGTATACTTAAGCTTTACTTAACGAACATATGTACTTTGAACAGATATATTTTTTCAGTTTTCTTTTTTCTTTTTAAACTTAAGAATATTTTTATCCACTTTCTTCTATCTGTTTGACAATATCCTATGAAATATGCCAACATAGATATTACAGTGACACTTTTAGATGTCTTCATATTTCTGAATGTCTGTATAGAGTTTGACCCAGAGTTTTTTTTTTTTTTTTTTCTAAGTGAAATATGTTATCCGGCAAAGTAAAACAAATAGTCGCAGAGCAGAATAAAAAAACACTACATAAACAGTGGAGGAAGACTGCAACATTCAAAGTTTAAACTGCTTCCCTGCCTACATCCCAGACAACATTGCCCTTTCTGTTCAGTGGACAGGCCCATGCACCAAGTCATCACCTTATTCTTTATTCACACACTTCAAAATTCTGAACTATTATACCCATCATTAGGGACTACTATACCCACCATTTACCTCTTATCAAGTGTTCCTGGTAGACTGTCCTAAGAAGATTTCAGGCTTCCCCATGGTTCCTCTGACATTAGAGGCAAAGATCTGCATCCTGGATGTTGCTTTGGTTCTTGTAAGTTGAAATCGGTTTTCTGATTTGTAATTTAGTAATGTAGTTTTGTAATGTACTTTCCTTGTATCTCTTTCATCACTGCCATACACCTTCTCTACTCTCCTTTGATTCTGTTTTTGTCTCTCCCCCTTTATCGCTAGTATTTCAATTCTAGTTTGGAAGAAGGCGCCATCAAACGTTTTTATTAGTTGGATGATTATGATCATGCCTTTTTCAGTATATTAAGATGATTGATTCCCTTTTTTTGACAGATGTCTCATTCCATCAGAATTCGATGGGGATTTGCAGGTACTCAGATTGGCTTGGCTGATGAGTCTCTTTACGGGGACGGTATCCCAATTCAACAGCCTCAGCATCCAGAAATGCAGGTAAATTCATCATCCACCAAATAAAGCATTAAATAATCAAATACATTTGCAATTTATTTATTTGTTTGCGTTACAATTATTTTAGCTTTTTTTTTACTGTTGTTGGTTTTGTTGTCTCAAAATTATTATTTTTGTTTTGTTTTTTAGATCTGCCATTGAGTACCTTGCTTCCATTGCACCTCCCTTATTTTTGAAGACAGTTGAGGCTTGTGACCCCTGAAGTCTCCTTGGGATACCATACTAGGAACAAACTCCATGAACTTCTGTCCAACATTCTTACTTGAATATTGATCATAATCCCCCTATTTTGGATTACACCACTCACATGTACACATCACTATGTTTATGGGCTTTCACATGGTCAGCGCCATGAAGATGAAATGCAATGTAATCTTAATTTCTGTAAGCAACATCAATGTAACATCAGTCAAAACCAAAGTAAATAGTTGCTGAGATGACATTGCAATATATTTACAATACATTGAATGAATGTACATATTTTCTAGGATGAATACATTTCAAGACATTTTCCTACATTTTACATTTTTCCTTTGCAAAAATGATTTTGAAGCTTTGTCATATGTTGCTTTTAAACCAGTATTGTTGCTCTTGTTTTCCATACCAAGAATGTTTTTTTTTCTGTTCTGCTTCTAGGAAGTGTTTTACTTCTGTAAATGTTCATTTTTCATCATATTTTTCTTATATTATATAATACATTTTTGCTTTGCATGTTTTACTAACTTGGTAATAAATATTCTGCTATCTGCTCCGCAAAACGTGTTTTGTTAAATGCGGATTTAAGTGGTAACAAGATATTTAATCAAAACTAACTGGTTGGTTTTGCTCATTAACAGATTTTTTTTTGTTGAGTGGCATGGTGAATGAAATCTGGTGTATGTTTTGATGATAACACTTTATTGTAAATAAATGTGCTATTAAAAAAGGTAATCTTGTCAACTACATTTCAATATCCAGGTAAATCACACATTCTGACAAATGGAATTATCTACACAGTGACCGTACAGCATTTAGAACATATCAGTATATTAAGCACAACACATAAGATTACATTGTGTGTACCTGTAGGCACATTATATATTTACACTCCAAAGGCTATGAATCAATTTATTGGGAGCAGCATCTGATACACTATGTTTTTTCAATTGACGCAAATGGCTTCAGTTTAAGCCATTGTAATTTGTGGTAGGCCTTAGACTTTAGTTTAGTCATTTTATTGTGGTATGCATATACTTATATTTAAAACCATTGTTCTGTACTGTGGTGGAAAAAGTACACACTTGTCATACTTGAGTAAAAGTAAAAATACCTTCATAGAAAATGACAAAAGTGAAAGTCACCCAGTAAAATACTACTTGAGTGAAAGTCTAAAAGTATTTGGTTTTAAATATACTGTTCTTAAGGAATCAAAAGTAAATGTAATTCCTAAAATATACTTAAGTATCAAAGTAAAAGTATAAATAATTTCAAATTCCTTATATTAAGCAATCCAAACAGCACCATTTTATTTTGAATTTATGGATAGCCAGGGGCACACTCCAACACACAGACATTATTTACAAATTAGGCATTTGTGTTTAGTGAGTGCCAGATCAGTGGCAGTAGAGATGACCAGGGATGTTATCTTAATTAGTGTGTGAATTGGACCATTTTCCTGTCCTGCTAGACATTCAAAATATAACTAGTACTTTTGGGTGTCAGAGAAAATGCATGGACTAAAAAGTACATTATTTTCTGTAGGAATGTAGTGAAGTAAATGTAGTCAAAAATATAAATATTTAAGTACAGATACCCCAAAAAATGCCTTAAGTAGTACTTTAAAGTATTTTTACTTAATTTACACGGCTGGTACTGTATACCATGGTAGTATCATTATAGGTGAATTAAGTAGTCTCTTTAATGCCCTTTACTTAATGTCTGCAAGCACTCCTGTCTGCATGATTTCATTTCACCATAATGAGGGCACTGCTAGATTGACTTACAAGTAATTTCAACTCATGTCCTCTTGGAATCATATGAGCAAACAATGAACCCTCATTCACGATTTAGCTACCAACTTAATTTAATGGATACATGTTCTGTCAGCGACTTGGGGAACGTTATTAGAGACTTAGATATACAGTGTATGTGTGTCTGTGTGTTATGAATGGGCGGGCGTGGAAGTAGTGCTCTATCGGCCTATCTCTATGTCTGTGTGTGTCTTTCTTTGCCAATGTTAGACTTTGATATTGATGGAAGATCCAGCCAATATGAGAGATGTGCCGTCTACCTGCCAGAATACCTCTCATGACTGCCTTGACTACCCTTCACTGACCCTGTCCCTCCCACCCCTCCCAGAGAGGGGTGACGAGGAGGTAAGACACCAGAGAATGGGGTGAATGTATGGAGAAAATGTATGGAGTAAAAAGTAGATTGTTTTCTGTAGGACTGTAGTGAAGTAAAAGTTGTCCAAAATATAAATAATAAAATATAGATACCCCAAAAAACTACTTTAGTACTTCAAAGTATTTTTACACAACTGGCACTGTATGCCATGGTAGTATCATTATAGGTGAATTAAGTGTTGTCTTTAATGCCCTATACTTGCTGTCTGCAAGGACTACTGTCTGCATTATTTCATTTCACCATTATGAGGGCACTACTAGTTTGATTTACAAGTAATTTCAACTCATGTCCTCTTGGAATCAGAGGTCTTGGAATATAAGCAAACAATGAACCCTCATCCCCTCATTCACAATTCAGCTACCAACTTCATAGATACTGTTGTGTCTTTGGCTATGCCGGATTAAGTGATATGACATGCTATTCTATGAAATAATTTCTCCGTAATTAATATTACCTGATTGAGCTAATCATGTAAATGTAATTAACTAGAGAGTCGGGGCACCACAAAATAATATTTATAGAGATGTTATCTTCCGAATACACTCTTAAAGACCTAGTAATATTTTACATCAATAGCAGTCAATATTAATCATCACCTTAATTCAGTCTCATCTGAAAGTTGTAAATTCTTGGTTATCTGCACGAACTCTGGCTAACAAGTTGAATCAGCAATACAAAATTGGGTTTAATATTTATTTATTAAATACCTACCTAATCACAGAGAATTACACATACACATAATTCATGATAACTTGATTACAAATTACGTCATAAAGGAAAATGTCCCTAGCGGGCGGAACAGATATGACAGCTTGTTACACAAAAGAAAAGGGGCTGGGTTTGAGTGAAAGAGCGGGAAGACTGAGGAACAAAGGGTGAAGCTGTGCTATCGTAAATACAGTATCTTATGCATTCTAAATTATCGGCCATTTCGAAAAGGAAGATGCAATAAATATTTACTCTGAGCTGCGCTTCTGTAGGTCGGTGGTAGATGGAAGGCCGTGTTGCAAAACAGAGTCCTTTGTCCTTTGAAGAATGTCTCTGGTGGTCAATTGGATACGTTGTAGTAACGTCGTTGTGTGATAGACGGGATACTCCGTCTGTTCCTTTCTAACCCTCATTTGCAGCGGCTGTTGCTAACTCAACGGCTAGGAGGTATCACTTCTGTAGTGAATAAGAGTTCAAAGTTCATACCATTCGCAACCAAAGCTCACGCTGATGTTGGCTTCGTTCTGTAGTTATTATCTGAACCATTCTGACATCGGGCCGTCGTCCTCACAGCCTCGGAACAGGAGGTTACATTGTCGTCAAGGCTTTATATAGGAAGGGAGAGGAGGGTGTGTTTTTATTTATTTATTTTTCATTTCACCTTTATTTAACCAGGTAGGCTAGTTGAGAACAAGTTCTCATTTACAACTGCAACCTGGACAAGATAAAGCATAGCAGTGTGAACAGACAACAACACAGAGTTACACATGAAGTAAAGAATAAACAAGTCATTAACACAGTAGGAGAAAAAGTCTGTATACATTGTGTGCAAAAGGCATGAGGAGGTAGGCGAATAATTACAATTTAGCAGATTAACACTGGAGTGATAAATTATCAGATGGTCATGTGCAGGTAGAGATACTGGTGTGCAAAAGAGCAGAAAAGTACATAAATAAAAACAGTATGGGGATGAGGTAGGTAAATTGGGTGGGCTATTTACCGATGGACTATGCACAGCTGCAGTGATCGGTTAGCTGCTCAAATAGCAAATGTTTAAAGTTGGTGAGGGAGATAAAAGTCTCCAACTTCAGCGATTTTTGCAATTCGTTCCAGTCACAGGAGGCAGAGAACTGGAAGGAAAGGCGGCCAAATGAGGTGTTGGCTTTAGGGATGATCAGTGAGATACACCTGCTGGAGCGCGTGCTACGGGTGGGTGTTGCCATCGTGACCAGTGAACTGAGATAAGGCGGAGCTTTACCTAGCATGGACTTGTAGATGACCTGGAGCCAGTGGCTCTGGCGACGAATATGTAGCGAGGGCCAGCCGACTAGAGCATACAGGTCGCAGTGTTGGGTGGTATAAGGTGCTTTAGTAACAAAACGGATGGCACTGTGATAAACTGCATCCAGTTTGCTGAGTAGAGTATTGGAAGCTATTTTGTAGATGACATCGCCGAAGTCGAGGATCGGTAGGATAGTCAGTTTTACTAGGGTAAGTTTGGCGGTGTGAGTGAAGGAGGCTTTGTTGCGAAATAAAAAGCCGACTCTAGATTTGATTTTCGATTGGAGATGTTTGATTTGAGTCTGGAAGGAGAGTTTACAGTCTAGCCAGACACCTAGGTACTTATAGATATCCACATATTCTAGATCGGAACCATCCAGGGTGGTGATGCTAGTCAGGCGTGCGGGTGCAGGCAGCGATCGGTTGAAAAGCATGCATTTGGTTTTACTAGCGTTTAATAGCAGTTGGAGGCCATGGAAGGAGTGTTGTATGGCATTGAAGCTCGTTTGGAAGTTTGTTAACACAGTGTCCAAAAAAGGGCCAGAAGTATACAGAATGGTGTCATCTGGGTAGAGGTGGATCAGGGAATCGCCCGCAGCAAGAGCAACATCATTGATATATACAGAGAAAAGAGTCGGCCCGAGAATTGAACCCTGTGGCACCCCCATAGAGACTGCCAGAGGAACATGCCCTCCGATTTGACACACTAAATTCTGTTTGCAAAGTAGTTGGTGAACCAGGCATGGCAATCGTTTGAAAAGTTTTATAGCCCATGTCCCTTCACAGGGGCGGGCCACTGATTGAGCAGAGCCCTATCTTATGAAAACCCAAATCTCACATTTTAGAAGCTAAAATCACATTTCATACCATCACAAATAATTTCATATTCAAACATTTAAATTGAACAACAATTCCATGTGAATCCGATAACTCTGATGTGTAGACTTTCCACTGTAGAGTTTATGTCATCTTATCATTGATGAGAATGTCTCAGATGACAACTGAACTGACATCATATTCATTAAGTACCACCGCATATGTTCAATTGTTCGGAATACCAGAATATAGTTCATTTCCCCCCAACTTCTGATGTTCCCAGAATCTCTATGTTAACCAAGGGTTTTGCAAATGTAACATCAGTAGGGTAGAGAGAGGAAAAAGGGGGGTAAGAGGTATTTATGACTGTCATAAACCTACCCCCAGGCCAACGTCTTGACAATACATTTTCTGTCAGCGACTTGGAGAACGTTATTATTAGAGACTTAGATATACAGTGTATGTGTGTCTGTGTGTTAAGAATGGGCAGGTGTGGAAGTAGTGCTCTGTCGACCTATCTGTATGTCTGTGTGTGTCTTTCTATGCCAATGTTAGTCTTTGATATTGATGGAAGATCCAGCCAATATGAGAGATGGACCGTCTACCTGCCAGAATACCTCTCATGACTGCCTTGACTACCCTTCACTGACCCTGTCCCTCCCAACACTCCCAGAGAGGGGTGACGAGGAGGTAAGACATCAGAGAATGAGGTTGAGGCAATGCTTTGGGAAGACAATGCTATAACAGACTTACCAGTAGGGGGCAGTAAAATTATATTCCTAAATTTGAACTTTGGTAGTACTATACTAATGTGTTGATGAGGACAAACTCAATGTCCTGATCAATACCAATTCATGGTATTATACTGTATATTGAGTGAAAGCAAACACAAATGAATCATTTCTGATGTATTCTTATTTTTGTTGTCTGTTTCAGGAAGAAAGGGGGAGTGTGTATGGATTGGCAACACTCACATCCAAGGAACAGAGCTCTGGGTAAATGCAAACACAAAGTAGCCATGGCTCAATTCAACACATAACCATCACAACTTCAACATTTCAACAATTCACATAATTGGTGAATTTTCCTTTTTGTATGCATTTCAAGATCATAACATGTGTAATTAAATACAAATTCAATGTGTTAGACGTTGTTGCACTGGGCTCCATGCCCATCACCCAACATCAGTCAGGTCAAACTGAACAAATGCCTGGTGATGATGACAGTTGGTCGATTGTCACAGTTTAGTGGACCAGCGTGCCTGGGTCTAAAGTCATTGACCTGGATGGTCAAACAGAACAAAGACAATAACAAAAAGGAACTGTAACGCACACAGTGTAAAAGGTCCAGATACAAACATTGGGTAATTGGTATGGTTACTAGTTGTTTCAGTAAACAATGATTTTAATGAAAGAAAGAAAAACTGTCAATGGTGAAATGAAAGGTGTCTCCTCGTGCTCTCCCACACAGGTGCGGCGACTACAACCGCTTGACAGGAGTGCACTTGAAAATATGTAGAAACGGATTTTTATCAGAACCGCGCAATGTCGTTTACAGACATTTGTTAGTGAGCATTTCTCATTTGCCAAGATAATCCATCCACCTGACAGGTGTGGCATAACGGCATGATCATTACACAGGTGCACCTTGCACTGGGGACTATAAAAGGCCACTCTAATGAAGCCCTTTAATGGGGAAAATCTCATTCTGATTGGCTGGGCCTGGCTTGCCAGTGGGTGGGTCTGGCTCTCAAGAGAGTGGGCCTATGCCCACACATGGCTGTGCCCCTGCCCAGTCATGTGAAATCCATAAATTAGAGCCTAATGAATTTATTTCAATTGACTGATTTACTTCTATGAACTGTAGCTGTAAAATCTTTGAAATTGTTGCATGTTGCATTTATTGTTGTTCAGTATACAAAAAGTGCTGATCTTTTTAAAACGGCGCACCCGATATGCATGGAAATACCCTCAAATTGAAGCTGACCGTCTGCACTTTAACCTCATAGTCTTTGATTAATTTCAAATCCAAACTTTTGAAGTATAGAGCCCAAAATAGAAAAAATGCTTCACTGTCCCAATAATTATGTATAATGACACTTTAAATTACAGTATTTATCCAGGTTATTATTCATGATAAATAGTAATTTGCTGAAAATAAAAAAGATGATAAATTCTATTATAAACTGGGTGGTTCGAGCCCTGAATGCTGATTGGCTGACAGCCGTGGTATATCACGAGTATGACAAAACATTTATTCTTACTGCTCTATGTTGGTAACCAATTCATAACAGCAATAATGCACCTCGGGGGTTTGTGGTGTATGGCCAATATACCACGGCTAAGGGCTGTGTATAGGGCTCCGCGATGTGTCGTGCCTAAGAACAGCACTTATCCGTGTTATATTGGCCATATACTACACCCCCTCGTGCCTTATTGCTTAAATACAAACTCCCCTTTCAGTGTAGCTGGAAAAGCAGTTTACAATACTCTAGGTATTTGAAGTTACTGCAGGTATCTGATTAGGCAGGTATATATTAATATGAGATTAATAGTGACATAGACACAAGCTGTGTGGGCTTATATGCTTCCAGGAGGGAGTCAGAGGAGTGGAGCCAATGGCAGGGGGAGTTCAGAGGTCAAATCCGAGCCCTGCGACACTGGCTGAAGAGCATGGAGATGAGGCTACCTCCTCTGGACCATATGGTCAGTTGGGTTGTTGAGTTGTTAGGTTCCTTACCTTTCCCTCTTTCACTTATTTAACTCACAGCTTGAATGTCATTTGTTTTCTATTTATTTCTAAGAGATTTTATGTCAACATTGCTAACATCAGTCTTTCCCCGCTGTAAAATTATTCTCAGAGGTTTAGTGCACATTACGCACTTAGCAGTAGAATACACAGGGCCTTGGCATATTTAGTAAAGCAACATCCTTGTGGTGGATTCTGCTGCAAGAGGCTATCAACCTATTGCCATCATCAATGGATATCCACGGAACCATTAAAGACGGACATCGTCCTCCATCCTCTGTTGCTGTGCATCCAATAACAGAGAGTAAAAGACACTGGTGGAGAGGGGGCTGGATATTAAGTCAAGGAGAAGAATGAGTGTACAATGTTGATATATTATCCATTCACAGGATGCTCGAGGACTGGACAATACCCATTCCCCATGATGCAACTTGTTGGTCTAACAGTAATTGTGTGGGCTGGGAGAAATCCAAAGATGATTTCAAACAAAAACAGTGATTTGAGGCTGGCCCCTATTGTGTAATCTACTGTCCCCATGACGCTGAGCTGAGCATCACTATCGAATAATATGCCCTAGGCTCCAGAGAAAGAAATGCTTTCTCACCCAGGGTGCTGGCATGATACCACTAAACAGAGAGCGAGAGAAAAACTGTTCAAACAACAGAGCAAGAGTCAGGAGGGAGATACACATTACACATACAGGCGTATGACTTCAGACAGAAGGAAAAAGAGCAAGGGAATCAGTGAGAGAGAAGAATTTAGAGCCAGACGGACTCAAGCGGAGATCGAGGTGGTGGTCTTAGCTCCTCCATATCCTGCAGAGAGTTTCCTTTGGGGAGAGGGGCAGGCAGGCTAGCTCTTTTGTACTCTGCTAGGACAGGGAGGCTGGAGAGCCGCTCAGCAGTGGAGGCCCACTGCACACATGAGCGAACACCCTGAAAGGACATTAGACTCAGATGGGAGGATGAGAACAGAGAAAAACCCCCACAAAAAAACAGGATCTGACAGACAGAATACTGTGGTCTGGCCATAAAGGCATTTGTTGTGTATATCCCAGACATTAGTCTTTTTTATCTGTTAGTAGCGCATAATGAGATTTAAGTGTTGCACAGTAATTAGTGCGTCTTGAAGGGTGATATTTTATATCACAAACATTAACAGGGTTCTTTTAGACTGAGGATAATGAACAAGGGCCTCAACTCCGATAATTAGCCTAATCCACAGATTTAAAGCGGACGAGCATGAAACATTGATATGACCAGACTGAAGAGCACACCAAGACTCTTTACAACACAAACACTGATTGAATCAATCGCCATACTGTGTTTTTCAGCGTCATGTTGTTACTCTCTGCATTATTCAGCCCTTTTGTCGTCTTTGTGTTTATTTTGTGTATTTTTGTGGTTGTGAGTACTGCGTTACCTCACAGTGAAGGAGGACCTTATTGTGATTGATGTGTTTTGGTTGATTTAGTGTTACTAAAAGCTCCATTGTCCTAATTGTTTGTTTGATTGATTGATTAATTGATTATAACGCTAAACGGCGTAACAACTTAACCTTTGTGTAGTCTTAACATTCTGTATACTCCCCTTGTCCTAAGGGTGAAAAATGACCCGCCTTCACTAAACCCCTAAAATAAAGCAGCGTAATTGAATTTTAAGCCCCAAATCTATTTTGCATGAAGAAACAACCTGTTATTCATCACAAACTTTGTAAATATCTGGGTTTTCCCTCTTCACAATGTAGAAAGACTGCATTTAATCAGTGGACACTCGTTTTTATTACAACACACCTGTCATCATTGTTTACTAAAGTAGAGGTTTATTATTATTATTATTGCTAAAGGTACTGCATAGGTGTAAACATCCATTTTGTAGCAAGAGATTGCACTTGTATAGCCTAAGAAAGTCGCAGAAATGTGCAGAAAGTAATTTTGAATGCATTGTTTTGAGATAAGGTTACCTCCTCTGGACCATCTTTTGGCAACAGAGTGATATATTCTTATATACTGTCAACTACAAAATACTAGTCTTTTTTCATTTGTTTAACCATTGTATAAACAACAACACTAAATAAGAATTAAAAAAAACAATAGATACAAAACAAAAAATGTGAAGAACATAAATCAATCAACTCTAATTAGCACATGTAGGACAGTATTCAACTATGTGTGCATGGACTTTGCAGATGTATTTCTCACATATGCAGCACATAGTATTTGTTTTACAGTCCTTCTTTGGGGGGCAGAATTGGCATCTCCTCTTCTTGCCTGCCCCAGATGCAGCCTCAGGTGTATCAGGACAAGATTCAGCCCCCTGAACAGCTTTCACAAGTGCTGCAGAGACTGCTGTACAGGGAAGGCGCTCCCTTCTTTGAAAGTGTGAGGTTACAAGTGCCTTTCCCAGCTGCTTCAGGAACACCCTCCTCTTGTTCCACTTATCAGGCATCCAGGTAGGGTTGATCTTGTTCCGTATCACAAAAGACATTGTATGAGGACACATCAATGATGTTATGGATGATGACCAGGGGCCAGTGGGCAGTCATCCTCCTGCAGCTGTGACTTCCAATCCCCTTGTCCAGGTTGTCCACATCTCCTTTGTGGTGGCCAGGATGATGGCTGGCTTCCTATCCTCACGAACACTGATCTCAGCTGTTTTGTGCAGTGTGCTCAGGAGGACCACATTTTTGTTCCTCTTTGGGAGGTAAAAAACTAGAGTGGTGGTGGGGGTGAAGGCAAACTTTGATGAGAAGGCCTCTCTCCCCCTTGTTGCAAGGAGTGTTCTTTCAAACTGTGCCAACCATGGGGATCTTTCTCTTCAGGAGCTGCTGGCTGAGTTCAATTAGTAGCACACATAATCTCAATTTGTCAGTGTGTGTGTGTGTGTGTGTGTGTGTGTGTGTGTGTGTGTGTGTGTGTGTGTGTGTGTGTGTGTGTGTGTGTGTGTGTGTGTGTGTGTGTGTGTGTGTGTGTGTGTGTGTGTGTGTGTGTGTGTGTGTGTGTGTGTGTGTGTGTGTGTGTGTGTGTGTGTCTTTGTGGTGTGTAAATTATTTTATAACTGCCGGGTCAAAGACAATCTTTGACAATCTAAGACAATCTTTGTACCCTGGTGGTGTACAGCTTTCACGGAAATATGAACAAAGATGGTGTTTCACTTCTTCTAATGTTGGGGTCACTCTGGGAAAGTCATCAAATTTCAAGTTGGAAAAATTTAATTTAGGGGGTTTCCTCTGCTGTTATATATTGTGGCAGGTCATTTTTGACCCTTAAGACAACACATTGACCCTTAAGACAACACAACGGTTAATTATTTAATCTTATAATCAGGGCTCATGACCTTCGGGTGAACTTATCCATCAAGCCAAAGCCAATTGTTTTTCTTTCTTTTTTTTGCATTATGATGCCATCATCACACTTTGTTAAGTGTGTGACTCAAAAATGTGTGTATGACACATGCATGACTCAACTCAACTTTTTATGAGCTATAAGGTTGACCTCGATGTTCAGTGGTGAACTGAGGGCCTGGGGGCTCCTGTGCCTCTCCCAGTGCGCATGGGTTAAATGCAGGTAGTCTTTAATCAGCACTGTGCCTTTATCACAGTGCACCCCTCCATAAGCCTTTGTCATGTTAATGCTGCTAGTCTGCTCCACTGCTGCTTTCAGTCTGGTCTGTGGGGACTCGTTAGTTAGCTAGGCTAACTGCAATGAATGAGACACAACACAACTTCCCCCATCATGCCAACAATACACAGGAGAGAGACACACCTGCTCCTTAGCACAGGTCATGCTCTGACCCTGGGACATGTTCTTTAGAACATACTGTATGCAAATCTTTTGCAATGGGAAACAAACATTTGACTTTTGAACGACAATATCAGATAGTACTTCACTGTTTCACTCCGCTTCGGGACATTTTATTCTGTTCTGTGACTTACCTTGTTTCTCCATACAAACTAACAGCTTCCATAAACCAAGTTAAGGAGATTCATAAACAGCTGTGAAGCAGAAATTTGATGTTTTAAAAAGAAAGTAGGCCTCGAGGTTTACGTTGTGAAAATGACTTGAAATGTTTTGCATTGTGTAAGAAGTGCTGTATTGCGTCACTCAAAAGTCAGAAAAGCAATCTCTCCATTCAGAGAAACAAAATAAGGCCAAAAGTTCCTCTCTTCTTTGTCGTGTCCCCCCACTAATGAGGAACTGCTGGATAAAGGGTGTTTGTGTCCCTCTGTCTCTAAAGGTCTCTAATTTCCCTGGGTCCGCTGCAATTCTGCATCTCAAATAAGCCCTGCACACATAACCTGCAAACAGACCAGGAAGAGGGATGAGAGAGCGCAGTCTATTCTCCTCTCCTCTGTCTTGATGGCAGTGGGCAAACAGTAGTCCCTCTCTGATGAAGGCAGATAATGACTTGGAAAGATTTGTTTGTGTTGATTGCTGTGAATCACCAAGTGGTACAGATAGGGAGGGAGGAAGGGATTGTGTGTGTGCATGTGTGTGTATGTATGTATGTGAGTGTGCGTGCGTGCGTTCATAATGTTTTGAATTGTGATTATCCACTTCTTTATGGTCCCGGGATTGTTTGTGTTTTTGGGATTCTTTAGCATTTGTTGTGATCAACATTTGCATAGGAATACTAATGTTATTGACAATGTAGCCGCTTCTTTTATGTTCTGACTCTTAACAATTTAATCTTCCGGCAGGTAGCCTAGTGGTTAGAGTGTTGGGCCAGTAACCAAAAGGTTGCTAGATCAAATCCCCGAGCTGACAAGGTAAAAATATGCTGTTCTGCCCCTGAACAAGGCAGTTAACCCACTGTTCCTAGGCCGGCATTGTAAATAAGAATTTGTTCTTTACTGACTAGCCTAGTTAAATAAAACATTAAATTCCTGTGAACAGACCAATCACATATGGGGTTGGGTTGTTGAATCCCTCCACCCTGTGACTAAGATTTCCAGTATCTAGCCCCCCCCCGGGAAGCCCCTAACTCCTTTTTACCCAAACCCAAACATTTCTGGGAAGCAATCCCTTTAGTGATAAATAACTGTGTGTGTGCGTGTGTGTGCGTGCATATGAGTATGTGTGTGTGTAATGGTGTTGAATGGTGCTTTAGTTTTGACCCATAAAAAGGGACCCCTTTTTCATTTCCTCGTGAAGAGGGCTCCCCATGTGAGGGGTGTGCATGGCTGCAGAAGTGCTAATTACCACATAGGCTAGTAGAGCCATAGAGGAGCCACTGAGGTCTTATTTAATTGTAAGGCAGAGAAGAGAAGGAAGATTGTGGAGGAGAAGGGAGGACATGCCAGGCAGCCAGCAGGATTCATCTACTTTAGTGCTGTCATGTCTTCTGGCACATGGGGTCTGTGACTAAATTTGGCCCCATTTGCAACCAATTTGGAATTGTGTACTTTTAGACCATAATACCCCATCTCCCGATAGCAGAACCTACACTCTCCAGTCTTACTCCCCAGTCTTAGATGGGAGGTTAATGGTAGAGAAACTGAGAAATTATCAACTGCCTGGCTGCCTAGCCTGTTAATAGTGTGTTGCTTCATAGCCCCATTGACAACCAGTGTGCCAGTGGTTCTTCAACTACACCAGCCAGTCTTTTGGAACAGGGGGGGGTACGTGTGGTTGAGGCCATGGTGTGAAATGGAAAGGGACAGCGGGTTTGGCGAAACGATTCAATTATTTCTAAGAGGATTTGGAGCTAGCTGAAAACCAGGATCAGGTGTTGTGGGTTTAGAACAGTGGCACTGGCATACCGGGGTATCACCCATGCCAGACCCACTCAGGGAGAAGGAGGGCCGGCTCACTTGCTCTTTGTTAAACAGCTAAAGACACTGCTGCTCTCTTATGGGACCAACCAAACCCTTATTTGGTGTATTGCAACTACTTTGAAAGCTTGATATTGTCTGGCTGCAGTATCAATCTCTCTGTCAGTTGCAGATGTCTGTGCATTTCTGTCATTGCCTGCCGGTTCAGATCTTTGGGACAGAGAAGCTAAATTATGGGAGGTCCTAATATGTGAGACTAGTAAAATTTCGGACAGACAGGGATGGAGTAGTCACAGGGTTAAATAACTTGACCCCATGGGAGTGACACTATTGAATTGACTTTTCCTACCCAGCCAGGGCATTTTCAGTCTCCTTTGTGATTCATGTTATCACCTCTTTCCCAGTTACTCCTTGTCCCTCGCTGTTTTCAAAGTGTTCAAGTAACACTGTCATAAACAAACATTCACTTCTGGGAAAATAAGCCTAAGCAAGGTTAAATCTTGCATGAAGACATGCAATATCGGTATGACAATATCTTGGCATCAGTGTAAAACATGTTACGTTTACACTACAGAAAGATGGTGTATCGGTAATCAGCTAATCTTGGCACAGTGAAACGGGAGGGACATGTGATTTTGTGTCCCCTTCTGTCTTTGCACAGAAGCAGTCAATATTTCGCTCCCTATTCCATCTGCCATGCATTTTCTCCTCTGACTAATCATTCTAGACATTGACTCCATTGAAAGACTGTGTAGATTATGGAAGACTGAGAGTGTGTGAGAGAGTGAGAATATTGGAGGAGGGAGAGAGAAAGATAAGGACAGACAGACAGACAGACAGACAGACAGACAGACAGACAGACAGACAGACAGACAGACAGACAGACAGACAGACAGACAGACAGACAGACAGACAGACAGACAGACAGACAGACAGACAGACAGACAGACAGACAGACAGACAGACAGACAGACAGACAGACAGACAGACAGACAGACAGACAGACAGACAGACAGACAGACAGACAGACAGACAGACAGACAGACAGACAGACAGACAGACAGACAGACAGACAGACAGACAGACAGACAGACAGACAGACAGACAGACAGACAGACAGACAGACAGACAGACAGACAGACAGACAGACAGACAGACAGACAGACAGACAGACAGACAGACAGACAGACAGACAGACAGACAGACAGACAGACAGACAGACAGACAGACAGACAGACAGACAGACAGACAGACAGAGAGAGAGAGAGAGAGAGAGAGAGAGAGAGAGAGAGAGAGAGAGAGAGAGAGAGAGATGTTAAATTAGGTTGTTCAGGGCTTCAGGGAATAAACACCTCTTTGAAGGGGGTGACCTAAAATGCAACCTGTCCTCCAGGGCTTCCAGTGCACCTGCTGCCCTGCACCTGTCCACTTACTCACAGCTAGTAATAATCCCAGCTCTGATCCCCGGGAGAGATCACTACACACATCATCTCCAGGTGATCACATGAATGTGTGATTAGCTGGTTTCATTCAACTGGGGTGTTAGTTTCCCTAGTCTTAGTCTATGTAATAGGTAGGATAGGAAATAAAGCAATTAGGTTATATAGTGTGAATGTAAAAAGACAAATCACATGTAGATGCTATTGTATATTTGAGATGTAGTTAGATGCAAATGTAGTTTGATAAATGACATCCACAGGGTTCCAACATTGCTTTCCCAGGAGTCAGAGAGGTCTATTTTGCCCACATCCAATTTTCTCAGTTTCGTCTTCATTTACGCTTTTCTATTTATCATTGGAGTTGTAAGGGTCTGAAAGTGATTTGAGAAAAGTAAATCAGAGATGTTTTACAGTAATTAGTTGTCTTTGTTTCTGCTGTGGAGGCTGCTGCACTGACTCTGAATGGAGACGGGGGTTGGGTGTGGGTGGGTGAAGGTCCCTCCTTTTGTGGCCTTTGCGTTGCTCACTCCTGCCGGCGCTGTGTGAGCTAGAGACAGAGAGAAGGGACTGGAGGCAGCTGGAGGCATGTGAATGTTTCGAGGAGGGCGGCCCGGGGCTCTTTAGAAAGCTTTTTTCTCACTCTCTCTCTTTTCACCAGAAGCAGCATGGAGTTTCAGAGCCAAAATAAAACCTTCTAGGGGAGGGGCTATCAAAGGGGGGGGGGATTGAGGGAGGGAAAGCAAACGGAGAAAGGTAAAGGGAAGCACTTCACTGTCTAGATTGTGCCACTGGTCTACGGTGTAGATTGTGCCACTGGTCTACGGTCATATGGAGCTACCAGAGTGTCACCTCAATGTGAGAACTATTCCTGGCTGGGAAATGAGGGAATCTAGTTGAGCCGTTGGAAATACATTGTCTTGATCCGGGTGCACCATCGTCCTATTGGTGGTGTGAACAAGGAAGGAATTCCTCTATCGGAGCTCCAACAACAAAGGAGAAAAGGAGAGGAGCGGAGCTGGTGGGAGGGGAGAAGGGTGGTGCTGTGAGAGGGGAGAGGAGGACATTGTTTGCCTGTGGCTGTGGGCAACGGGAAAGCATGGGTTATCAGGCCTTGTGTGTTTTTGTTTAGAAAGTGTGTTTTGATATGAGGATGTCTGAGTGAGTTGTGAGTGTATGTGTGTGAGAGAATATGCATGTGTGTGAGGAGACTTCTTGGGAGGGGAGGGAGGCCATTTAAAGGATGCTCTAACAAGGCAGGATTTTTTTCTCTCCTTTTTGAATGGTGACTGAGGACTAGCTGAATTCCTTTGCTCTAGCCGTTGTGCTCGTCTCTGCTCCAGGGTAAGTGTGCGTCACCTAAATCTCAAACCGCCAAAACTGCCACCAGGCCTGGATTGGCTTATAGGAAAAGTTCAGTAGGAGTTTACTCATCTGTGATTGCAGCTCGGAAGCGCTTGTGATGATGCAAAGTGGCTATGGCCATTGGTTCACTGGTCCACATTGGCTCAAAGGGACAGTTCCGTGTCTGAACAGTGAATGTGAACCTAGAAGTATGTTTTTATTTTTACTCCCCACGTAGGAAATATGTATTTTTGATTGTTTGATACAGTTGTAAGTATAATGTCTTCACGATAATGGTAATGTGCAGTAATAATGAATGTTCTAATTTACAGATTTGATTCAGGAAGAAAGTAGTGAGTTTGATATGTGAAATTGGGAAAATTGTATGCACCATTGCTACATTTTGTTAGGATCAGAATGAAAAAAATAGCATTGTGTTGTTAGAACCAGCATGTGCTGTTTTAAATGCAATTCACCAAAATATCAAACAATTTCACCATTGGATGCAAAACCATTACATAATGTCTTACCATAGCCAATTTGCATTATGGGTTTAATTTATTTGAGATGTAATGTTATTTCCTAGATGCAATGTGAGGTGTTTAAATCAACCAAACAGTTTGACACAATCGTTTGTGGCACGCTTTGTTCTGTTTTAGTCATGAACGGATGACCTTTTTTCATATCTGTCATAAGAAATCTCACTGGTGAATGCACAGATGTCAGCTTTAATTAGAAGACCTCTATCTTGATTACCACATAGAGACCCTCCGTGAATTGTGACTGGCCTATCTTTGTGGGGCTCGAAGATTGTAATTCATGATTATTATTCTATGGTTAATGGAATCAATGGTCAGGTTTGCCCATCATTGGATCCATTTTTTGGGGGGTTCGGATACACGCTGAAACAATTGTGCCAAAACACAGACTCTCTTTTGTGTGTGAGTGTATGTTGGTGTAGGTGTGAGATGGGACTGTGCTTCTCGTAGACACTCGCCGAAACAGAAACGCACACGCATCCAGCTTGGTCTCGTGTCTTTAATAGTGATACATAGATTTCAATTTGTAACGATTGAGTTCATAGTATCAGACATTTCACTGCCCTTCCAGGTCTCACTGCATGTCTCATATATTGCAGAGTAGCCCTTTATTGTGACTAAATTGGATGCATCGGGAAATCGTCTGCAGGGATGGATCATACATCAGTCTTGAGAGCACACAAAGGGCAGTCTAAATCCAGGGTCATTTCTAGGGGAGGTGAAGTGGTGGATTGGACCGGGTCATCTGAGATCTGGGTTCAGTGAAGTGGTTGTCTGGCTTCAGCTTTAGCGCAGAACTAGCTACTGTGCACATTCGTATCATGTAGCAACATGGTCTTATTAAAATATGTCAAAACAGGATAGTTGAACAATTGGTTAGCCTGTTACAGAATGATTGCTTGGGTCGTTTGAATTCTTAGTTACATTTCTGTATGGCCTTGCAGATTATTTTAGATTTTGATGGACCTGGAGGATGGGCTCTTAGAATGACCCAATTACCATACAGTGGAGTTGAAATACATAACTGTTAATTTGGTTGTTATAATAGTTAAACAAATAGCTACCTGGAACTATCTGCATTGACCCTTTTTGCACTACATTTAGACTCTTCACATACGGTGCTGCTACTGTTTATTATCTATCCTGTTGCTTAGTCACTTTACCCATACCTATATGTACATGTCTACCTCAATTACCTCATACCCCTGCAAATCCACTCGGTACTAGTACTTTGTGTATATAGCAAGGTTACCGTTACTCGATATGCATTTATTCCTTGTGCGATTGTTTTCTATTTTTCTCTCTGCGTGGTTGGGAAGCGCCGTGTGGAAGCGTTTCACTGTTAGTCTACACCTGTTGTTCACTAAGCATGTGACAAAAGACTGTTCGATTTTATTTGATTAGATTGATGCGGTAATTAGCAACCTCGGTGTTTGTTTTCAGATGGCATCTCGCTGTTAATGTAGTAAGTGTGTCAGCAGGATGACTCACAGCATCTTCACGCTACATGCAGTTTGTCTCATAGGAATAGTTTACAGGAGCACACTCATGTAGCCTGGGATCCAACCTGATATGCTCTGTTTCCATTGTCTTCTATTTTGAAGTGAAACAGTGGGGGAAACAGGACATATCAGTTCGAATTCCAGGCTACACATTTTTTTTAATTTAACTCGGCACGTCAGTTAAGAAAACAATGGCGGCCTACCCCGGTCAAACAGCTTGGAATCGAACCGGGGTCTGTAGTAACACATTTTGCACTGAGATGCAGTGCCTTAGACTTCTGCACCATATGGGAGCACATCAGGTGCAATAGCCAGTCAGACATGGCACACCCTTTGCCTTGGTTTGTTAACCTACTGAACATGGACACAGCCACCTGGCCGCAGATACTCTCTGGTTCTCCTCTGGGGAATATGAGGCTGTGATTAAGGCTAACAGGGTAATCATTGATCTTGAGCTGGGGCTTTGTCTGTGAGCCACTCTGCTCTCTGATTCCCCCTGGGTTCCATGCAATGGCCTACATCATCTGGGCTGCAGACATGTGCATAATGAGACTGTAATTACTATAATGCACATGGAGAAGTCTAATCAAAAATGTTCATTTCAGCGACAGCCTTATTATATAATAGAAGACAGACACATCCTGGTATTTCATGTGGACCATGGCTGTGAAACAGAATGGACTGAATAGAATTATGAATAGAATAGAATTACAGTATGACATTACATTTTTTTTTTCATTTATTTCACCTTTATTTAACCAGGTAGGCAAGTTGAGAACAAGTTCTCATTTACAATTGCGACCTGGCCAGGATAAAGCAAAGCAGTTCGACACATACAACGACACAGAGTTACACATGGAGTAAAACAAACATACAGTCAATAATACAGTATAAACAAGTCTATATACGATGTGAGCAAATGAGGTGAGATAAGGGAGGTAAAGGCAAAAAAAGGCCATGATGGCAAAGTAAATACAATATAGCAAGTAAAACACTGGAATGGTAGATTTGCAATGGAAGAATGTGCAAAGTAGAAATAAAAATAATGGGGTGTAAAGTAGCAAAATAAATAAATTAAATACAGTAGGGAAAGAGGTAGCTGTTTGGGCTAAATTATAGGTGGGCTATGTACAGGTGCAGTAATCTATGAGCTGCTCTGACAGTTGGTGCTTAAAGCTAGTGAGTTGCTGACATGAGAGTCAGATAAATGTTTTAACAGCTGGATAGTTTTAGCTCATTCCATGTTATTACAATGTTACAGCTGTACAAGGATAATCAAATCCTCCAGGGTCTTATTGAATAACATGGACTTGTGCACATTATGTAAACGACTTGAGCACTTTGGTAAATGTATTGATAGTTTACACCTTATTCGCAGTAGAGGATAAAACAACCTTATGTTTCAAGATGCGTTTAAATGGTTGTAAATATTAGAGTGGCACAATTAAGGAAGTCATTGTTGAACACTGATCCTAATACTAGGCCAAATTGCTGACAGAGACACAATGAGGTTGTGTTCTTCCACAAGCCGAACAAGCTGTTTTTTCTCCAGGAAAGAGAACAGCCGAATCTAGTCATTCAGCTAATTGTTTCGAGCTCCTAACCTGTCAATACTGAATATTCATTGTAAGCAAAAAACAAAGAGCGGATACAGCCAGCAAGATGGCACTGTAAAATCTGGCGTCTTCTGGTCCAGCGAGCCAGAAAACAGAAAACCGTCTTGGCAGGTTTTTTGGAGCGAACTTCCCCAATTTATCTGACCTGACCATCTGAGACCAGTTGCGACCAGCCGTGACCTGGAATGACCTGTTGTCGATCCACAGGCACTAATCCACTCTGACTTCAGAGGAAGCAGTAACAGCAGAGTATAGCAGAGCCCCTCCCTGGTTGCCCCTGATGGGTCCACCTCAGCACCTATAGGCCAGGATAATTACACTCTTCTTTGAACCCTCTGTTATTACAATGACCATACTGTGGAGAAGTAACAGACAGTCTGAAACCGTCCCTAGTCATGGATAAAAACTCATGGCAGTTATGTTGGAATTAGTCAATGAACTCTTGGAAAAGGATGCATTGTAAGCCATGCAAAGAGGTTAAATACTTGAACATGTTGGCTTACAGTCCAAATTGTTGGGATGATTTGATTCGTTAGTGATCAGCCACAGCAGCCATCATGCTCCTATTATCATTCACAACACTGTACAGTACAAGCTGTTTACAATGCTTCTTGAGCCCAGTGTCTCTGCAGTTATGTCAGGTCATCACAAGTAGATCGGAAAGCGGAACAGTGTCCTGTGTCATCATAGACATCTTTTATCTGCGATTCCCCGACTACGCATCACTGCCCTCAACCGCCACGCCCCCTCCCCCAGCACAGCCACCCCTACTTCCTCCACCCCCTCCTCAGCACACACAAAAAAGAGGGGGCGTTTTTATGCATGTCATATTTGATTATGAGCTAAATAGTGTCCCCAGGGCCGGGCCGGGCTCGGAGAGGGCTAGAGCTGGCAGGGGAGAACTGGTCCTGCCTGCCAGAGCTCAACAGTGGATTTCCTAACAGTGGGTGTCCTTCAACATTCTGCTTTCAGTGGACAGGCCTGTCACACACATTTCAATAGCCAGAACGTTGCAGGTCATCCAAGACCAAGAGAGCCCAGATCAGTGCATGTGTTCCAAGGATGACAAAGAACCAGCCTTGTCTGCACAGTAAGCCAGCCAGGAGTCCCTGGCTCTGCTGTGCTTCAGTTTATTTTACTGTACTACTCCCTCTCTCTCAACAAATGGGCTGTGGCGGCGTGGATAGAGATGGAGTGAATAGGTAGTATCTCATGGATATGTTTCTGCAGTTGTAGTGGTTTTCACCATGTTTTAGTTAGTGATTACTTTCACAAGTCATGCACATTGCAAATAATATGATATTTAGCATTATCCAAAGTTGGTCCAATAACATCAGAGATCAACAAAACATTTCACATAAATCAAACTGTTTTGGGGGGGTCAAAGAGGAATGTTTTACAGTTCGATGCTCACCCCAAGCCCCCTTGTCTCACTCTAGGCATCTGAAGGATCTCCTGCATGCATGGCAGAGGGGCCCACTCTCGCCTATTACCTCACTATACCCTGGGCTGAAGGATTATGGGTAATCTGATCAGCCGGCCCAGCTGCCTGGGCCAGAAGTCCAAGCAGGTGAGGTCCGACGAGGACTTCCTGAAAGAGTGCTACCAGCGGCGCCGCGAATGGCAAGCACCGCCCCTGACGCACCATGGGGAGGCCAGGCGGGAGGAGGTGGTCAGAGAGAGGGAGGAGGAGGAGGAGAGGGTGACAGACAGGACAAAGGAGGATGAGGTGGAGGATGAGGTGTCTCACAGCAACACCCCTCCCTCAGACAAACCCCTCAGGACCAACCCCTCCCCCACCCCCACGGTCACCACCATCAGTACTCTGGACAATGCCTGGCAAGGCACCCCCTCCCCTATCAAGACATCCAGGAACAGCACCCTGACCAGGAAGGCCGTGGTCCAAGAGATCCCCTATGGGAGATCCCCTCTAGCCCAGCCTGACTCAGTCCCAGGCTCAGCGGAGAGGAGGGCCAGCTTCCAGAGGAGAGACTCCAGAGAAGGAAGTCTCCAGAAGAGAGACTCTAGAGAGGGCAGCCCCTGGTCCTGGAAGACCTTGGCCTCCCACGAGGTCACGGAGGTGACGGAAGTGACAGAGACAGTTGTGACAGAGATTGTGGAGGTGACGGAATACCCGTCTGGAGAGAAGGGCGGAGACCCCATAGTCACCAGGACTGTTAGGGTTCTGAATGGAGCAGCTGAGGAACTCGCTGAGGTCAATATAACTTCAACAGCAAACAGCCTCTCTAAAGTGTCTTACTATTCAGTACAGTAGACTAGGATTTGGCTCCCCCCCTTTCCATTCCATTCTTTCATTGAACGTCTGAAATTCAACTTATCATATTTACCGCTCTGCAATCTCCTTAACATCTCTTCAGCAGCATGTGCTACAGAATGTGTTATGTTTTTGACCGGTGCTCTTTTTTCAGAAAAGTAGTTGATTTTTATATTTCTATCCCAGCTGCATAGCGATGGACATTCTAGTTCAGACCAAGATTCCAGCTTGGACCGTTGGAGGGTAAGATATCCAGTGCATTGCTCTGTTTTTATGGGATTGACTATTTAGCATTATCTCAATCGCCTCTGCACAGTATGAAGGTAACACTGATATTACTGCATGGTTCCATGATGTCCGTGGTTTCATATTGTATAGTTACCATAAACAGAGTTAATGCTGTGTCACGCTCTCTTTTACCCCAGGGAATGAGATCTGCCTTGAGTCTGAGAGATGATTTTGCAGATTCTGAAACATTCCATCAGTCCCTGGAAGCACTGTTGACCTGGGTCTGTGAGATAGAGGAGCTGACAGCCAATCAGAAGCCTCCATCTTCAGAGGTCAAAGTGGTGAAAGCACAGCTACAAGAGCAGAAGGTACAGTACCAGTCAAAAGTTTAGACACACCTACTTTTATTTATTTTTTACTATTTTCTACATTGTATAATAATAGTGAAGACATCAACACTATGAAATAACACATATGGAATCGTGTACAGTAGTTACCAAAAAAGTGTTAAACAAATCAAAACATATTTTGTATTTGAGATTCTTCCAAGGTGCCACCCTTGCCTTGATGACAGCTTTGCACACTCTTGGCATTCTCTCAACCAGCTTCATGAGGTAGACCTGGAATGCATTTCAATTAACATGTGTGCCTTGTTCAAAGTTAATTTGTGGAACTTCTTTCTTTATTGCATTGAGTGAATCAGTCTCTGGGTTGGTATACAGAAGACAGCCCTTTTTGGTAAAAGACCAAGTCCATAGTATGGCAAGAACATCTCAAATAAGCAAAGATAGATGACAGTCCATCATTACTTTAAGACATGAAGGTCCGTCAATCCGGAAAATTTCAAGAACTTTGAAAGTTTTTTCAAGTGCAGTCGCAAAAACTATCAAGCACTATGATGATACTGGCTCTCATGAGCACCGCCACAGGAAAGGAACACCCAGAGTTACCTTTGCTGCAGAGGATAAGTTCATTAGAGTTAACTGCACTTCAGATTGCAGCCCAAATGAATACTTCACAGAATTAAAATAACAGACACATGTCAACATCAACTGTTCAGAGTAGACTGCGTGAATCAGGCCTTCATGGTCAAATTGATGAAAAGAAACCATTACTAAAGGACACCAATAATTAGAAGAGACTTGCTTGGGCCAAGAAACATGAGCAATGGACATTAGACATTTGGAAATCTGTCCTTTGGTCTGATGAGTCCAAATTAGAGATTTTTGGTTCCAACCGCTGTGTCTTTGTGAGACGCAGAGTAGGTGAACGGATGATCTCCGCATGTGTGGTTCCCACCGTGAAGCATGGAGGAGGAGGTGTGATAATGTGGGGGTGCTTTGCTGGTGACACTGTCTGTGATTTATTTAGAACATGGCTACCACAGCATTCTGCAGCGATAAACCATCCCATCTGGTTTGCGCTTAGTGGGACTATTTCAAAAGAACAATGACGCAACACACCTCCAGCCTGTGCAAGGGCTATTTGACCAAGGAGAGTGACGGAGTGCTGCATCAGATGACCTGGCCTCCACAATCACCCGACCTCAACCCAATTGAGATGGTTTGGGATGAGCTGGACCACAGAGTGAAGGAAAAGCAGACAACAAGTGCTCAGCATTTGTGGGAACTCCTTCAAGACGGTTGGGAAAGCATTCCTCATGAAGCTGGTTGAGAGAATACCAAGAGTGTGCAAAGCTGTCATCAAGGCAAGGGTGGCTATTATGAAGAATCCAAATTACATTTTGGTTTGTTTAACACATTTTTTTGTTTACTACATGATTCCATATGTGTTATTTCATAGTTTGTATTCTACAATGTAGAAAATTGTAAAAATAAAGAAAAACTCTTGAATGAGTAAATGTGTATCAACTTTTGACTGGTACAGCAATTTACAACACGGTACACAAAATGTCTAAACTTACACAAAGCACCCACGGCTAAGTAACTATAATGTTTGATCAATTGCAAGAGGATACTTTATCTATGGAAAATGGCACTGAGATTATGGAAATCACCCCCACACTAAGTAAAATGCTCCCTTTATTATATGAAATCCCTTGAATTCTGTGCTGAATAGGGAAGGTTCACTCTTACAATTCCTGGGGTTCATTTTATTTCCAGCAATTTACCTTTCAGTGTGAACCAGCTCCCATTGTGAGTACAGTGGGTGAGGTGAAACCTGCCTGGCTCCTCACAATGCAAGTCTAACACTTGAGATGGGGCTTTCACTGCACTCACACAAAGGAAGGAGAGACAAGAATACGGCACATGTACCCAAATGTAAATTCTCAGGACTAGCAAGTAGCAATGACTCTCTGAAGCTAAGACCCGAGTCGTCTGAGCTGTAGTTGTCCTAACTCCTAATACATCTATTTGAGGTATTCTCTGGCTTTACACTTCACTTCTCAATAGTTGTAGCCTATTTTCAAGCATTTGTAAGATTACACTGGATGTTCCAAAGTAGCTTTTCCCCAATTTATCACAGGTTTGGACTTTTTATCATTGTGAAAATATCCACGAGTTTCACTATCAGAAAGACAATGAGTAAGACTTGCATTTTCCCTGGTCAGGTACTGTGGTCAGGTAAAACTCCTGGACATAACAACAATAAGGCAATGGCTGAGTATCCATTATCACCTCACAGCTCCTGCAGCGCCTCCTGGAGGACCGGAGGCATAGTATGGAGACCATGATGCTGGAGGGCCCTCATATGGCCGATGCCTTCCCAGGCAAGGAGGGGGAGCAGGCCAGGGTCCAGCTTTCCACGCTCAGACACAAATGGGAGGCCTTACTGGTAGATGCAGTGAACAGGTCAGCTCATTGAACTGTGGTGCTGTCCCTTCATGTTATGCTATGGTATGCTATGTCATGTTGTGTTCTGTTTTGCTTTGCTTTGCAATGCTATGCTTTGCTATGCTATCATGTTGTTGGCAGCGTGGGCTGAGCTGTAATGTAATGGGTGTTGTGTATTGGGGTTGACAGGCGGGGCAGTCTGGAGCTCATCCTGCCCAGGGCAAAGCTCTTCCAGGAGAGGGTGGACAGCCTGCAGCAATGGCTCATCTCTGTGGAGCAGGACCTGGCCGAGCTACGCAATGCTGAGAGGGAAATGCTACACCTCCCCGAGGGTACGGAGAAAGCCAAGGTAGGATATCATTTATGTATACGTTTCTTCTGTATGCAAGCCTACCGTGCCTTGCAAAAGTATTCACCCCCCTTGGTGTTTTTCCTATTTTGTTGCATTACAACCTGTAATTTAAATACATTTTTATTTGGATTTCATGTAAAAGACATACACAACATAGTCCAAATTGGTGAAGTGAAATGAAAAAAATTACTTATTTCAAAAACAAAAAAAACAAAAAAACAGAAAAGTGGTGCGTGCTTATGTATTCACCCCCTTTGCTATGAAGCCCCTAAATAAGATCTGGTGCAACCAATTACCTTCAGAGGTCACATAATTAGTTAAATAAAGTCCACCTGTGTCCAGTCTGAGTGTCACATGATCTCAGTATATATACCCGTACACCTGTTCTGAAAGGCCCCAGAGTCTGCAACACCACCAAGCAAGTGGCACCATGAAGACCAAGGAGCTCTCCAAACAGGTCAGGACAAAGTTGTGGAGAAGTACAGATCAGGGTTGGGTTATAAACTCATGGACCAGGCAAGGAGGGCATTCATCAGAGAGGCAACAAAGAGACCAAAAATTACCCTGAAGGAGCTGCAAAGCTTCACAGCGGAATTTGGAGTATCTGTCCATAGGACCACTTTAAGCCGTACACTCCACAGAGCTGGTCTTTATGGAAGAGTGGCCATTGCTTGAAGAAAGAAATAAGCAAACACGTTTGGTGTTAGCCAAAAGGCATGTGGGAAACTCCCCAAACATATGGAAGAAGGTACTCTGATCAGACAAGACTAAAATTGAGCTTTTTGCCCATCAAGGAAAACGCTATGTCTGGCACAAACCCAACACCTCTCATCACCCCGAGAACACCATCCCCACAGTGAAGCATGGTGGTGGTAACATCATGCTGTGGGATGTTTTTCATTGGCAGGGACTGGGAAACTGGTCAGAATTGAAAGAATGATGGATGTCGCTAAATACAGGGAAATTCTTGAGGCAAACCTGTTTCAGTCTTCCAGAGATTTGAGACTGGGATGGAGGTTCACCTTCATGCAGGACAATGACCCTAAGCATACTGCTGAAGCAACACTCGAGTGGTTTAAAGGGAAACATTTAGATGTCTTGGAATGGCCTAGTCAAAGCCCAGACCTCAATCCAATTGAGAATCTGTGGTATGACTTAAATATTTCTGTACATCAGCAGGAACCCATCCATCTTGAGGAGTTGGAGCAGTTTTGCCTTGAAGAATGGGCAAAAATCCCAGTGGCTAGATGTGCCAAGCTTATAGAGACATACCCCAAGAGACTTGCAGCTGTAATTGCTGCAAAAGGTGGCTCTACAAAGTATTGAGTTTGGGGGGTGGGTGAATAGTTATGCACGCTCAAGTTATTTCTTGTTTGTTTCACAATAAAAAATATTTAGCATCTTCAAAGTGGTAGGCATCTTGTGTAAATCAAATTACACAAATCCCCAAAAATCTATTAAATTCCAGGTTGTAAGGCAACAAATGAGGAAAAATGCCAAGGGGGTGAATACTTTCGCAAGGCACTGTATACCCTGTGCCATATACTGCATGTTTATGTACCAGTGGAGGCTGGTGGGCGGAGAAATCATATTTTTGTAATACCCCTCAGGCTGTGGTGGAAGAGATCAAGGCGAAAAACGCTGACTTGGTGAAAATACAACAGAGCGGTCATGATCTCAAGGAGATGATTTCAGGTAACATAAATGATGGTGCAAAATCAACGTGTTTGTATATGTTTACCCTTACAAATAAACAAAATCCATCAACAGATGAGTTGCGACATGTCACAGGTGGCTGTTGAGGGATAGAACAACACATAATAATGGCCCGGAGCGGAGCAAATGGAATGGCATCAAACACATGGAAACCATGCGGTTGATGTATTTGATACCATTCCACTTATTCCACTCCAGTCATTACCGCGAGCCCGTCGTCCCCAATTAAGGTGCCACAACCTCCTGTGCTACATACTAATAGTAAAAACATGCTAAAAGCAACAACGTGCTAAGGGTACTAACATGCTGAGAGTATGAACATGCTAAGAGTATCAACATGCTAAGAGTATCAACATGCTACGAGCACCAAAATGATAAGATGATCCACACGCTAAGACTAGCAACATGCTAATCCTACACGTCTTTGTGTTTGGTGCGGTCCCCACAGAGGAGGAAGCCCAGCAGGTGCAGGAGCGTGTGGACAGCCTGAGGATACGCTGCTCGGTGTTGAGCCTGACCAGTGGTGACGTGCTGCAGAGACTGGAGCAGGCCTTGGAGGCATCCAGCCGCTGCACCTCCAGCCAGGAAGACCTTCACCTGTGGCTGGGCCGCATCGAGAGGGAACTGCTGGGGCCTGCTGGGGGGCAGACTGGGGGTGGAGACACGGTGCTCTGTGCTGCAGAGAGACAGAGGGTAAGAGGCGGGGCTTAGCAATGTTGCCCGTGTGCACAACTGATATGAGGTTGATGGACTGCTTACACCCGGGTCATGACTACTCATTGGGTCCCGTGCATTTAGGCAATATTGACAGTCTTCTGATAAGGAGGAAGTAGTAGGAACTCGGCACACACTTCAACTAGACAGCAATGTGTACTTTTATTAACCTGTCTGTATGTGTATGTTATTGTCAGTTGGAGCAGGCTGTGGTGAAGGAGATGGCCTGGTTCAGAGACACTGCCCTGAGCCTGGAGCAACTCAAAGCTATTACTCTGGAGCCTGAGCATATCGCTGCCCAACTCTATGAACAGAAGGTGAAGAAACCCATTGGAAACTGCATTTTAAAAGCTACTTTGTCCCTTAGGGCCAGCCTATACAAGCCTGTTCATCCACTTCTACATATGCTTTGTTTTGTTCTACAACCACCTATGTAGATTTGTATAGAGGTGTGATGTTTGAACATATGTCTTGGTTTGCAAATGCTTGTGTGTTTGCACAGCATTTTACATTACCTTCATTTTAGATTGTAAAATATGCCATGCTTTTGTGTTGTGTACATGAAGATCCTTGCGGTGGAGATTCTGCAACACAAGTTCAACATTGAGAAGATGGTGAAGATCGCTGAAATCTTGCAGACATACGGTGATGAAGGGGAAATAAGGGATCTGCAGGTACTAACTGTACCATCTTACCCATGATAACACCTGACTATAAAACATTCAAACAAACGAGACAAGCTAATAGCATACGGGTCACATTAAAGCTGTTGTCATCCGATCTGCCCAGATCCCGTTGGATGCCTTACAGGAACAATGCAACACCACGTCAGCCACCAACTCCCATGTGGTCCTGCAGCTGGAGCATGCCCAGTCCCTCTTGGTCCAGTTCACTGAGGGCCTTTCTGAGGTGTCACCGTGGCTACAGGAAACCCAAGCGCTCATTGGCCAGCTCTCCCTGAGCACCATTAGTTACAAGGCATTCCGAGAACAACAGGACCTCTTACAGGTAGCAGAGACCTGCCTTTGAGTGGAGTGCCAATTCTTTAAAACGTTTTTTTCCCCCCGTTCAACAATGATGCCCTTTTAGATTTCATAGCTCCCCCTCCGTTTTCTGCTCAAATGTGCTGTTCTACTGTTCTTCCCTTGTAGATTATTCAGCTCCGTTCATTAGAGTACTTTAATCTACTTGAAAGGAAACCATTGAACATTCCCACAGGTATATAAAAGACATCTCTATTCTCCTAGGTAGTTAATGGAAAGGGAGACAAGGTGACCCGTGTTACCTTTCCTCTTCAACAGTTCTCAGGGATAGTAATATAATAATATAATATAATATATCCCATTTAGCAGACGCTTTTGTCCAAAGCGACTTACAAGTCGGCTGGGGCCACTACTTTTGCATATGGGTGGCCCCAGCGGGAATCGAACCCACGACGCTTGGCGTTGCAAGCGCCATGCTCTACCGACTGAGCCACACAGGACTGAGACTCCTCGTTTCTCAAACATAGCCATTTACGTGCACTCAACAATTCCTTTACCATGCCCCAAAAAATCTTCTGGGTCGTAAACATTAGATACCAAATGGAAGAAAATGTGGAGGAACTACCTGAACTTGTCCAATAAGAAACTGTCCTTTTTTACTACTGTGTGCCCTAATGAATACAACCCAGATCGATGTGTCTAAGGATCTATTTCTATAACCCCTAACTGTTTCTCACCTAGGGCCTGAGGGAGTCCATAGCAGAGCATAGACCTCTGATAGCACGGCTGTGCTCGCTGGGGAAACGTCTGTCAGAGCTTAGTCCCGCCCAGGGGAAGGAGTTATGTCATAGCGCCACAGAGCTTAAGGAGCAGCACAGGGCCATCAGGGACAGGGTCAGAGAGGCTGCCAATCTACTGGAAGAGTCCCTGCCCAGATACACACAGGTGACAGTATGCACACACTGCTGCATGACCGCATGCAAGCATGCATGAAGACACACATATTTCACAAACACACACACCCAAAGCGCACGCACGCACGCACGCACCCACACACACATAAAGACACACACATGAAGACATACACATGGTGCATGTACAGTGGGGCAAAAAAGTATTTAGTCAGCCACCAAATGTGCTAGTTCTCCCACTTAAAAAAATGAGAGGCCTGTAATTTTCATCATATGTACACTTCAACTATGACAGACAAAATTAGAAAAACAAATCCAGGAAATCACATTGTAGGATTTTTAATGAATTTATTTGCAAATTATGGTGGAAAATAAGTATTTGGTCACCTACAAACAAGCAAGATTTCTGTCTCTCACAGACCTGTAACTTCTTCGTTAAGAGGCTCCTCTGCCCTCCACTCGTTACCTGTATTAATGGCACCTGTTTGAACTTGTTATCAGTATAAAAGACACTTGTCCACAACCTCAAACAGTCACACTCCAAACTCCACTATGGCCAAGACCAAAGAGCTGTCAAAGGACACCAGAAACAAAATTGTAGACCTGCACCAGGCTGGGAAGACTGAATCTGCAATAGGTAAGCAGCTTGGTTTGAAGAAATCAACAGTGGGAGCAATTATTAGGAAATGGAAGACATACAAGACCACTGATAATCTCCCTCGATCTGGGGCTCCACGCAAGATCTCACCCCGTGGGGTCAAAATGATCACAAGAACGTTGAGCAAAAATCCCAGAACCACACGGGGGGACCTAGTGAATGACCTGCAGAGAGCTGGGACCAAAGTAACAAAGCCTACCATCAGTAACACACTACGCTGCCAGGGACTCAAATCCTGCAGTGCCAGACGTGTCCCCCTGCTTAATCCCAGTACATGTCCAGGCTTGTCTGAAGTTTGCTAGAGAGCATTTGGATGATCCAGAAGAAGATTGGGAGAATGTCATATGGTTGATGAAACCAAAATATAACTTTTTGGTAAAAACTCAACTCGTCGTGTTTGGAGGACAAAGAATGCTGAGTTGCATCCAAAGAACACCACACTTACTGTGAAGCATGGGGGTGGAAACATCATGATTTGGGGCTGTTTTTCTGCAAAGGGACCAGGACGACTGATCCGTGTAAAGGAAAGAATGAATGGGGCCATGTATCATGTGATTGAGTGAAAACCTCCTTCCATCAGCAAGGACATTGAAGGTGAAACGTGGCTGGGTCTTTCAGCATGACAATGATCCCAAACACACCGCCCGGGCAACGAAGGAGTGGCTTCGTAAGAAGCATTTCAAGGTCCTGGATTGGCCTAGCCAGTCTCCAGATCTCAACCCCATAGAAAATCTTTGGAGGGAGTTGAAAATGTTTGACCTCTGTCATTGCCAACAAGGGGTATATAACAAAGTATTGAGATAAATAAGTATTTGGTCAATAACAAAAGTTTTCCACCATAATTTGCAAATAAATTCATAAAAAAATCCTACAATGTGATTTTCTGGATTTTTTTCTCATTTTGTCTGTCATAGTTGAAGTGGCCTATGATGAAAATTACAGGCCTCTCATCTTTTTAAGTGGGAGAACTTGCACAATTGGTGGCTGACTAAATACTTTTTTGCCCCACTGTATACTTACTGTAAATACAGTACATATAGCAGTCTCACCAGACTCTGCATACCTTGAGAATAGACTATACACCTGTAAACATTTGACCGTCACATACACACAGTGACACAATGGTGTCTTGTCTCTGTAGTTGAATGAGAGGATGACGCTGATTAGAGAGAGTCTGGATGGTCTGCTTGGTCACATGCAGTCCCCAGCCTCTCTGCAGGGTCAGACCCCACGCATCCAGGAGCAGCTACAGGACAACAAGCACACTCTGGCTGAGCTCTCCAAGCTGGAACTGGGCCTAGGGAGTATAGGGACCCAGGCTGACGAGCTCCTGGCCAACACACAGGCAGCTGGGGACGCATCCATCGGTACAGGTACACTCATCACAAAGTGCCCGAAATGTTGGTTCTTTGCATTCAATTGTCGGGAGTATAAAGGGTGTGTAACTTTCTTTCATGTGTATTGTTTAAATCAATGTGGAGCTTTTCTGTTAGGCAGCACACATCTGGAGAGGGGGAATCTTGGATTTATCTTGAAACAACTTTGACAGAGATGCTGCCTAGGTTACCTACAATGGGTTTAAAAAAAAATTGGAGTGTGTAGAGAAAGTAATTTGAGAGAAAATGCAGATGTCACTGACTTGTGATATGTGGTTAACATGTGTATGAGTGTCTGCTAAATTACTACAATGCAATGTATTAAAATGACTGTATTCTGTCTTCTCCCTAGCAATCCAGGAGCGGGTGTCCAGCCTGACTCAGCTGTGGGAGGAGGCTCAGAGGCAGGCTCAGGAGAGAGATGGCTGGCTGCTCAACCTGCTGGACCTGGCTCTCAAGTTCTGGAGCGATGTTAGTGATGCGACGGCCGGCCTGTACGATGCCCAACAGGCTGTCCTGGACCTGAACGCCAGCAGGACAGACTCAGAGACCATCCGCCAGAGTCTGGAGACTATGCAGGTAGCTGTGGACAGTGGAGCTATTGGTTTGATCTTAGCTGCTTTAAGATGAATGAAATAGTTCAGTACAATTTCCAGTGAATGTGTTTTTTTCCCATCCTCTGTCAGGTACTAAGATGATCCAAGACAATCTATTTCAACGAATGTACTTTACGCTGTCTGCTTCAATTTATCTCCCTTCTTACTGATTCCATCGTGGGGTCTCTCACCCCTGACAATATCGCCTTACAGACACTCAGGGAGGACATTGACAGTCTACAGGGGGACCTGGACACGCTTGGCATTCTGGGAATGGACCTGATGTCAGCATGTGGGGATACAGACAAACCTGATGTCACCAAGAGCTTAGATGAGGTGAGGAGTGAGAGGAGGTAACATTTATGTTAATATTCATTCTCCATAAGACAATCATTTCCCAATGTGTTTCTAAACAACGACATCACTGACTCCATAGCTCTACTGCACATGGAACAACCTGAGTAAACTCTGGAGTGAGGGTCACAAAAAACTGGAGGAATCTTTACAGATGGCTCTACATTACCAGGACACCATGCAGGTACGTGTGTACAGTATGTGTGCGTGTATGCATGTTTAGTGCATGCGTGCATTCTTGAGTGTGTCTGTGTGTGGGAGCCGGTCACTAACATATCCGTATTGTCACTTAGCTTTGCTTGGCTGCCGCTCCTCCTCTTAACTCCCCCAGTGCAGTGGCAACCAGCCAACAATAAACTCCACTAGGCTTTATGTCCATTGCAATGGCAGAAACCAGACTCTAACTCCCTGTAGTGTTGGTGATGAGTGACTGACAGACTGTGCATTTCCCTGCCAATGGGAAACAAATGGTGTTAACTGCGAGAGACACAGTCGATACCCGAGGTCTGGGAAGCCAGCCGCAGTGTCGCCACTTGTACAAGTCAACAGGATCGCATGTTTCATTGTTCAATATGGAAGTTATTTCACCACTTCAAAATACATACAGTTGAAGTCGGAAGTTTACATACACTTAGGTTGGAGTCATTAAAACTCGTTTTTCAACCACTCCACACATTTCTTGTTAACAAACTATAGATTTGGCAAGTCAGTTAGGACATCTACTTTGTGCATGACAAGTAATTTTTCCAATAATTGTTTACAGATAACTCACTGTATCACAATTCCAGTGGGTCAGACGTTTACATACACCAAGTTGACTGTGCCTTTAAACAGCTTGGAAAATTCTAGAAAATTGTCTTGGCTTTAGAAGCTTCTGATAGGCTAATTGACATAATTTGAATCAATTGGAGGTGTACCTGTGGATGTATTTCAAGGCCTACCTTTCAACTTAGTGCGTATTTGCTTGACATCATGGGAAAATCAAAAGAAATCAGCCAAGACCTCAGAAAAAAAATTGTAAACCTCCACAAGTCTGGTTCATCCTTGGGAGCAATTTCCAAACGCCTGAAGGTACCACGTTCATCTGTACAAGCAATAGTACGCAAGTATAAACACCATGGGACCACACAGCCGTCATTCCGCTCAGGAATGAGTTGCGTTATGTCTCCTAGAAATGAATGTACTTTGGTGCGAAAAGTGCAAATCAATCCCAAAACATCAGCAAAGGACCTTGTGAAGATGCTGGAGGAAACAGGCACAAAACTATCTATATCCACAGTAAACGAGTCCTATATCAACATAACCTGAAAGGCCAGCCAGCAAGAAAGAAGCCACTGCTCCAAAACCGCCATAAAAAGCCTGACTACGGTTTGCAACTGCACATGGGGGGGACAAAGATCATACTTTTTGGAGAAATGTCCTCTGGTCTGATGAAACAAAAATAGAACTGTTTGGCCATAATGACCATCGTTATGTTTGGAGGAAAAAGGGGGAGGCTTGCAAGCCGAAGAACACCATCCCAACCGTGAAGCACGGGGTGGCAGCATCATGTTGTGGGGGTGCTTTGCTGCAGGAGGGACTGGTGCACTTCACAATATAGATAGCATCATGAGGTAGGATAATTATATGGATATATTGAAGCAACATCGCCAGACATCAGTCAGGAAGTTCAAGCTTAGTCGCAAATGGGTCTTCCACATGGACAATGACCCCAAGCATATTTCCAAAGTAGTGGCGAAATGGCTTAAGGACAACAAAGTCAAGATATTGGATTGGACATCACAAAGCCCTGAGCTCAATGCTATAGAAAATGTGTGGGCAGAACTGAAAAAGCGTGTGCGAGCAAGGAAGCTTACAAACCTGACTCAGTTACACCAGCTCTGTCAGGAGGAATGGGCCAAAATTCACCCAACCTATTGTGGGAAGCTTGTGGAAGGCTACCTGAAAGGTTTGACCCAAGTTAAACAATTTAAAGGCAACGCTACCAAATACTAATTGAGTGTATGTACATTTCTGACCCACTGGGAATGTGATGAAAGAAATAAAAACTGAAATAATTCTCTACTATTATTCTGACATTTCACATTCTTCAAATAAAGTGGTGATCCTAACGGCATTTTTACTAGGATTAAATGTCAGGAATTGTGAAAAACTGAGTTTAAATGTACTTGCCTAAGGTGTATGTAAACTTCCAACTTCAACTGTAGCAACTATTCATAGTTTCTTGTGACACGAACTTGTGTGTATATGAAGGAATTATGTTTTTAAGCATATAAAAACAATACATTTCTTGTTTTTCCACAGGGGCTTTTCGAGTGGCTCAAGTCAGCAGAGCTGAGATCCACAGAGGAGTTCTTGGTAGGAACTGACCTGGAGTCAGTCAAAGAGCAGCTGTGTGATCTCAAGGTGAGTCTACTCTACACAAACAGAACCCACTGAAGAGCTCCCACTCTTTCCTAAATTCAAACCAATAATCTGTCATGGGAGCAATAAGCAAGACATTCCATAATTGTCACTTTAAGCACTTGAGTCTTTTGCTGAATCTGACAGTTCTTTCTACATTGCCAGCTCTATAAAGGTTATGAAATGTGCTGTTTCTCCCCAGGGGTTTAAACGGGAGCTATACCAGAAGAAGATCGAGATGGAGAGCCTGAACCACCGCTTTGTGTGCAGGCTGTCTCCAGGCTCTGAGCGTCCCGGATCTGTCTCTCCCCTGTGTGACTTCAGACAGCGCTGGGACAGCCTGGAGGCAGAGACTGTCAGCAGACAGGTTAGACTTCACTCAAATCACTCATCAATATGTGCAATTCAATTGGCTGGGACTGGTTTCCCCAGACATAGATTAATCCTAGTACTGGATTAAGAAATTCCATTGAGGATGTTTTTTTAGTTTAGGATAAGGCTTAGCCTGTGTTCAGGAAACCGACACCTGTTCAGTATTTTTTTTAATGGCTTGGGTTATGGCATTGAAGAGGTCGGACAATGCGTTAATGTGTTTTCACTACTTGTGGTTGCAGCATCAGCTGGAATGTTCCCTGCTGGGTCTGGGTCAGTTCCAGAACACTCTGGATGAGTTGCACACCTGGCTCTCCCACACAGCCGACCTCCTCCAGGGCAGTCGGCCAATCAGCATCGACCTGCAGGCATGCGAGATAGAGCTGGCCAAACACAAGGTTTGTGACTTAAATGAATCAACACAATGTATGGGGATCAATGCCATTTTAAAGCTTCTGACACCTATGGGTATGTGTGTGTTTGAGGAAGGATGATACTATTGGATAATTCCTCTGAGCATAAGATGTTTGTATGCAAATATCATGTGTATTACAGTATTGTCATCAAGTGTGCTGTTATGTTCCTCTCCACTCTAGGTGCTGCGTAATGACGTCATGTCCCACGTGCGTACGGTGGAGTCTTTGAACCAGGCGGGGCGGGGCCTATTGGAGGTGGGGACTGGGGACAGCCCTCACGGTCTGCACCCACAGCTGGAGCAGCTGAATGAACGCTGGGAGTTTGTCCGCTGTGAGACAGAGCGCAGACAGCTGGAGCTGGAGAACAACCTCAGTCAGGTGAGGAGAGATTGGGAATAGACCAAGTGGCAAGTTATTCTTCATGATCACGCCATCTCTTTGTCTTATTCACTATCACATATGCAAAGAGATGCCAAACTTATTAGAAGTCTTAGGACAAACTACTTATTAGGTTTCTCCCAACATTGCAATATCAGTAGTACTGAATGATTATCTGCTTTGTGGTGCCCTCTAGTGGTGAATCAGACTTAGTAAAATCTAAAATATTGCAATCAAAACAGATTAGTAATTGATAATTAAATATGGTTTTCAGAGGTGTATTTATGATTTTGTTCTACCCTAGGTCCAAGATGTTACAATGGAGATCCAGGATCTTCTTCAGTGGTTGGAGAACACAGACCTGAGGCTGTCCTCCAGTAAGACAGTGTGGGGGATGCCTGACTTTGCCAGCGAGAGGCTCAACGCACATCTGGTAAGGCCAACCCAACACCTAACACCAACATGTACATCTTGGTGAGGCAACCCCCCCCCGCAGTTTTGTAATGCATGCCATCAAAGCCACACAACTACACAACTACAAAACACAACTCTAAACAATACATTAATTGCACTATAACGGGGACAACAAACTGTTAGGACCTACATAAAAGCTGTCCTAACAGCAGTCCCAACGCGTTATCACTGATATCTTGTCTATATCTGAGCCTTGTCTGGCAGCAAAACAGTTCATTTAGCTTCATTTACTGCCTTTGCATCCTGTTTCCATTGATCATCCTTGAGATGTTTCTACAACTTGGAGTCCACCTCTGGCAAATGTAATTGATTCTACATGATTTGGAAAGACATACACCTTTCTATATATGGTCCCACAGTTGACAGTGCATGTCAGAGCAAAAACCAAGCTATGAGGTCAAAAGGAATTGTCCATAGAGCTCCGAGACAGGATTGTGTTGAGGCACAGATCTGGGGAAGGGTACCAAAACATTTCTGAAGCATTGAAGGTCCCCAAGGACACAGTAACCATTGGAAGTTTGCAACCACCAAGACTCTTCCTAGAGCTGGCCGCCCGGCCAAAATGAGCAATCGGGGGAGAAGGGCCTTGGTCAGGGAGGTGACCAAGAACCTGATGGTTACACTGACAGAACACCAGAGTTCCTCTGTGAAGATGGGAGAACCTTCCAGAAGGACAACTATCTCTGCAGCACTCCACCAATCAGGTCTTTATGGTAGAGGGGCCAGACGGAAGCCACTCCTCAGTAATTGGCACATGACAGCCCGCTTGGAGTTTGCCAAAAGGCACCTAAAGGACTTTCAGACCATGAGAAACGAGATTCTCTGGTCTGATGAAACCGAGATTGAACCCTTTGGCCTGAATTCCAAGTGTCACGTCTGGAGGAACGCTGGTACCATCCCTACGGTGGCAGCATCATGCTGTTGGGATGTTTTTTAGTGGCAGGGACTGGGAGACTAGTCAGGATCGAGGAAAAGATGAATGGGAAAAGTACAGAGAAATATTTGATGCAAACCTGCTCTTGAGCGCTCAGGACCTCAGACTGGGGCAAAGGTTCACCTTCCAACAGGACAACGAACATAATCACACAGCCAAGACAACACAGGAGTGGCAAGTCTCTGAATGTCCTTGAGTATCCCAGCCAGAGCCCGGACTTTAACCTGATCAAGCATCTCTGGAGAGACCTGAAAATAGCTGTGCATTGACACTCCCCATTCAACCTGACAGATTGAGAGAATCTGCAGAGAAGAATGGGAGAAACTCCCCAAATACAGGTGTGCCAAGCTTGTAGCTTTTATAGCCAACAAGACAAAAGGCTGTAATTGCTGCCAAAGGTGCTTCAACAAAGTACTGAGTAAAGGGTCTGAATACTTATGTAAATGTGATATTTCCATTTTTTAATTTTTTATATAAATTAACAAAAATGTCAATCAGTTTTTTCTTTGTCATTATTGTGTGAAGATTGTTAAGAAAACACAAACAATTGAATACATTTTGCAATAAGGCTGTAACATAACAAAATGTGGAAAAAGTCAAGGGGTCTGAATGCTTTCTGAATTCACTGTAACTATTTGTTTAACACTTTTGAAATGTACAGTGACAGAATTCAGGACGTGGGCCGTTCTTACGGTATTCTCCATGTAACACCAAGTCAGAACTGTAGGATATATAAAGGGGGTGTATAAGCAGACAATGACAGCTCTTACAATATTCAATGAATACTTTTCTCTAAAACAGGCTATAGGCTACATGTGCACCACCAAGTTAGAACAGTAGGCTAAATTATGAGGGGAAAATGGACCACATTGTTAGGGTGAGGCACATGGGCTACTTACAGCTTACTACACAACATACTGTACACTTAGTATTACTTTCTTAGCTACAGTATATATCTCCCTGGCATATTACATTGTTCATGCAGCAGCATACAATACATTTTGGACTCCCCTTGTTGTGCTGTGCTTACTTGAACAGGAAGGTGGTGCGGCGGTCCTTCGTGGGCAAATTTTGTCATCAAAGTCTGGCACTCTCTGGATTTATGGTGCTTTCAAGACAACTGTGAACTCTGATAAAAACAAGGTTGAAACATGATGACATCAGTGATCTTCAGGTTGAAGCTCTAGAAAGAGGCCCGAGTTCCCGACTTGCAGTTCTGAGTTGGATGACCGAGTCAGAGCTATTATTTTTCAGAGTTCCAAGTTGCCTTGAACTCACTGAAGTCTGAGATTTCCCAGTTCTGAGTTTCCAGTTGTTTTGATCGCAGCAGAAGTTATGCTGGATTGACAGCATGACCAATGTTAAATGTTTATCCTTTTAAGCTTGGAAAAGAGACCCTTAAACCCAAACTTGGACCACACACTTTGCACTGCTTGCAGTTAGCCACTGATTCCTTCCAAACCACTCATTGTTGAATTTGCGATTTCCAACTTGCTGTGTAACGTTTATATCCAATGGCCGATGAGCACCAATACATTTTATCTATAATTTCTCTTCATATGACAAGGATTTGCCAGTAGATTGTCACATGATTTAGGATGATGACTGCTAGCTTGCTACTTTTGAAAGTATGATGTTGACATGATCAATCCAATCAAAGCTACTGTAGATTTGATGTAATTTTATCTGTGGCCAATGACCTTGAGCCTTCTTGGATGGGCACTTCTAATGTAACTATGGCAGCACCAAAGGGGCATGCATGTTCTAGGTCTACCTGTATATTTTGCGGTGACGTAGTGTCCCCATGAGTGAAAGAACATTGAGCCAATTACAGTGCAACTAGTGAACATTACCAACTCCTACGTTCCATATATTCTGCTGGCTGCCCCACCACCACAGAAAGTGCTGAGCTAGGCTGAAACACCTGCCTCACTCAAGAATGCTAAAAAAAGAGACCAAGTTTGTATGCAGCTTTACTGACTCAATGTATGACATTTTTAATTTACATTGTTTGCAAACTGATGACACATACTGTAGTAATGCCAAAATAACATGCAAACAGGCAACAAAACAAAAAAACTCAACTGCCTTGAATGATGGGTCGCCACTGGACCTACAGTGCCTTGCGAAAGTATTCGGCCCCCTTGAACTTCGCGACCTTTTGCCACATTTCAGGCTTCAAACAAAGATATAAAACTGTATTTTTTGTGAAGAATTAACAACAAGTGGGACACAATCATGAAGTGGAATGACATTTATTGGATATTTCAAACTTTTTTAACAAATCAAAAACTGAAAAATTGGGCGTGCAAAAGTATTCAGCCCCTTTACTTTCAGTGCAGCAAACTCTCTCCAGAAGTTCAGTGAGGATCTCTGAATGATCCAATGTTGACCTAAATGACTAATGATGATAAATACAATCCACCTGTGTGTAATCAAGTCTCCGTAAAAATGCACCTGCACTGTGATAGTCTCAGAGGTCCGTTAAAAGCGCAGAGAGCATCATGAAGAACAAGGAACACACCAGGCAGGTCCGAGATACTGTTGTGAAGAAGTTTAAAGCCGGATATGGATACAAAAAGATTTCCCAAGGAGCACTGTGCAAGCGATAATATTGAAATGGAAGGAGTATCAGACCACTGCAAATCTACCAAGACCTGGCCGTCCCTCTAAACTTTCAGCTCATACAAGGAGAAGACTGATCAGAGATGCAGCCAAGAGGCCCATGATCACTCTGGATGAACTGCAGAGATCTACAGCTGAGGTGGGAGACTCTGTCCATAGGACAACAATCAGTCGTATATTGCACAAATCTGGCCTTTATGGAAGAGTGGCAAGAAGAAAGCCATTTCTTAAAGATATCCATAAAAAGTGTTGTTTAAAGTTTGCCACAAGCCACCTGGGAGACACAACAAACATGTGGAAGAAGGTGCTCTGGTCAGATGAAACCAAAATTGAACTTTTTGGCAACAATGCAAAACGTTATGTTTGGCGTAAAAGCAACAGCTCATCACCCTGAACACACCATCCCCACTGTCAAACATGGTGGTGGCAGCATCATGGTTTGGGCCTGCTTTTCTTCAGCAGGGACAGGGAAGATGGTTAAAATTGATGGGAAGATGGATGGAGCCAAATACAGGACCATTCTGGAAGAAAACCTGATGGAGTCTGCAAAAGACCTGAGACTGGGACAGAGATTTGTCTTCCAACAAGACAATGATCCAAAACATAAAGCAAAATCTACAATGGAATGGTTCAAAAATAAACATATCCAGGTGTTAGAAAGGCCAAGTCAAAGTCCAGACCTGAATCCAATCGAGAATCTGTGGAAAGAACTGAAAACTGCTGTTCACAAATGCTCTCCATCCAACCTCACTGAGTTCGAGCTGTTTTGCAAGGAGGAATGGGAAAAATTTCAGTCTCTCGATGTGCAAAACTGATAGAGACATACCCCAAGCGACTTACAGCTGAAATCTCAGCAAAAGGTGGCGCTACAAAGTATTAACTTAAGGGGGCTGAATAATTTTGCATGCCCAATTTTTCAGTTTTTGATTTGTTAAAAAAGTTTGAAATATCCAATAAATGTCGTTCCACTTCATGATTGTGTCCCACTTGTTGTTGATTCTTCACAAAAAAATACAGTTTTATATCTTTATGTTTGAAGCCTGAAATGCGGCAAAAGGTCGCAAAGTTCAATGGGGCCGAATACTTTCGCAAGGCACTGTATCTAGTAGCTTCCCACAGAAACGGTCCTGTGCCCTGATCAAAAAATGAAATCCAAGTACAGAGATTCATAGTACTATAGGGTGAGACCCCTTTACCCATCCACCTGGATCTCATTGAAACCTAATATGTATTGTCATTGTATGATTTTTTTTACAAGGTTTTATCTCAACTCAGAGGAACCTACTCTGACTGTACGCACATTTTACAGTGTGGCATTGAGCAATAGGGATGTCTATATAGCTCGATATCCCCATCTAGTGGTTGATATCTTTAATGACAGTACATTCAAACTTTTTATGTGAATGTGTAAATGCAAGTGTTAATTGAATGACTAGGAAGGTGCAATTGAAACTTACATATCATTTATTTTGATTACTGACATTACATTTTTTTATATACTGTATCAACTGCTTAAAACACTTGTTCATTAATTCTGAGATGGCAGTGTCTTATTCTTTCCTCTGGTCTAAAAACTATCCCAATGCACCAGGGCAGTGATTACACTACCCTGTGTAGGGTGCCGTCTTTCGGATGGGACATTAAACAAGTGTGCTGACTCTGGGGTCATTTAAAGATCCCATGGCACTTATCGTAAGAGTAGGGGTGGAAACCCCGGTGTCCTGGCTAAATTCCCAATCTGGCCCTGATACCATCACGGTCACCTGATAATCCCGTTTACAATTGGCTCATTCATCCCCCTCCTCTCCCCTGTAACTATTCCCCAGGTCGTTGCTGTAAATGAGAATGTATTCTCAGTCAACTTACCTGGTAAAATAACTAATAAATACCATTTTAAAAAATATTAAAGGAAAGTTTTAATTTTAATTACATGGAGTTTTAGTCAAACAATTTTCACAACCTTCCAGCTAATGTCAGTACATAATTGCATACGTTTGTCCTCACTTTACCCTGGCAATTAGCTAGTTTTTGCCTTTCCCGCTACAAAAAGGCGCAGTGGGCAAATCTTACTTCCACTATTAAAGTACGGGAACACCTTTTCAGTGAATTTGTCTTTGAAGGTGTAGAGAGTCGTGTTCTTGGTGATGTCGCAGAATGTCACCTCCCCTTTGTCACAGTCCAGTCGAACTCGGATCACTTGTGGGCTCTCATCTACTTTGATCTGGACATGCGATTTTATACATGCTTTGTATTTGCCACTGATGTGTTTGATGATCCACAATCCACTCTGAGGCTCCATTTTGACTTGCTTCTTGCGTGGAATGGACTCTTTGGCTACTCCTAAGATCCAGTTATCATTATCTCCAACCTCCACATCCCAGTAATGGATGCCTTTACTGTACCCTTCAGAACCCAACACTCCTACGTTAAGAAACCTTTCGGGATTATCTGGGAGACTCTGCCTCTCGTCACAGTATGTCATAGTGGTGAGGTCATCAGAGAGTGTGAACTTAGTGGACATTGTGTTCGGATCCATGGTCACAGGGGCTATAGGGATGTGTGCAGAGATATTGTATATTAATATTGAACTATATTGGTGGGAGACATACAGTAGAGAAACCATTTTTTGGGGGGGGAAATGCACTCACTGTAGTCAACAAACTCATACATCTTCTCCCAGACTTTGAACTTGAGAGATCCCACATGTTTGGCCACGTCAATCAGTGCTCCTGACACTACCTGAGTATCTTCAGTATCTGGGAATGTGCAATTGGCTCTATGGTAAAAAAAAGAAAATGGATGGCGTCAGTGGAATGGAAAGAATTATAATAATTTAGACACTTTAAAAAAAAGTGATTTACCTGTTAAGTATGGCCTTGTAGTTCTATGAAAAAAGAACGAGGACAAACGTCACTTAATATCATGCAACTGTGAGAGAAACCGTTTCACAGCAATGGGATTTTTAACATTTTGACAGACCCCTTACCTGCAGGAATGTGATATTGTCAACATCCATTTCCTTATCTATAACTACAATCGTCTCTGAAAGGGTTGTGAGCTCTCTGGTCAATGCCTCAGCTTTTTCTTGCATCACTTCAGATTTCTGCCGTTCTTCCTCTCTCAGGGTAGCTATCCTGGCCGTCTCTTCCTCGTCTAAGAACTGGTGGAGTTTCTGAAACTCCCTGCTGATCTGCTCCTCTGCAAATTGGGCCTGGCCCTACAATAGAACATTCAACTCAACTTTCAACATTGCTCAAACGCTCACTCAAATATTCATGTTACTTAAAATGCATTATAATAGCTACCTTTATGTGCTCCACCCAGCTTTGATGACACATCTTGGCTGTGTTCTTGTTTTCTAGTTTGTTCTTCAAAGTGGAAACCACAGCCTGGATTTCACTCTAGATTGGAAGTGATAATTGTCAAACATCTGATTTTGTTACCCACGCTGTAAAAATAATGTGTGTTGATTCAGCTTCAAAAACCAAGGCAACCAGATTCAATACCATTTTTTTGTTTGCGCAACATTCGGGCGTATAAGCTCAACCAACATTCACAAATTTGCTTGAATTTTTTAGGTTGTTTGAAAATACAATTCAACATGCCCAAATGTAACTACAAATCGTATTGCAGCTGGTTGGTTGCCTTGGGTTTTTGTATTGAATAATATGAAACCCTCTAATCTTTTTTTGTGCTAAATAAGAGTGGGATAAAAAAAAAGGAAAAATTATGTCAGGGATTGAACCCTGCAGGGTACAGTATATGTGCATGGAGCCGGGATGTTACCCCTTTGCCAGTAACTGAAAGGTCGCTGGTTCGAATACCCGAGCCGACGAGGTGAGAAAAATCTGTCGATGTGTCCTTGAGCGAGGGACTTTAATCCCTAATTTGCTCCAGGAGCGCCGTACTACTATGGTTGATCCCGTAAAAAACACATTTCACTGCACCTATCCGGTGTATAATTTAAACTCAATAAAAATATAAAAGCAACAACATCAACGATTTTACTGAGTTACAGTGCATATAAAGAAATCAGTCAATTGAAATAAATTTCTTATGCCTACCCACTTGGGAGCCACGCCCAGCTAATCAGAAGGATTTTCTCCCCACAAAAGTGTTTTATTACAGACAGGTATACTCCTCACAGGACAAGAGCAACGGAAATTGTGCTCTCAAAGACAGTAGATAGTGTTTCTCATCCTCAATGTAAAAAAAAAATAAAGTGCGTGTGTGCAGTGTCTTTTGCCATCGCCTTCCAAAAGCAAACATGAACTTGTAATTTTACGCAACGAGCTTTTTCAAATTCAGCTACGTTTATTTTTTGAAGTCCTGATTAATGCTGATTAAGCAATTGGTTGTCACAGAGAGGTACATTGCCAGTTAAATGCAAGCAAAGTAAACAAAAAGTTTACAAATTGGTCTTACCTTCAAATCCGGCACAGCCTCCTCAACGGGATAACAGTCATGACCTTTATGTTTTTTTGATGTGTAGCAGACAACACAGATGAGCTGTTTATCGTCGAAACAGAAGATTTTAAGTTTCTCCCCGTGCAGCTGGCAGTTGTTATCAGATCTGATGTTTTCACCCCCGTTCTGTAAGGAATCACAGAGACTCTTTAAGGCGAGGCTTAAACTCTGCTCCTCAGATGAACACTCTTTTTTGCATACGGGACACAGCGGATTCTCCATTTCCTTCCAGTATTTCTGCAGACACTCCTCACAGAAGCTGTGGCTGCATTTGAGGACCACCGGGTTCCTGAAGATGTCACCGCAAACGGGACAAGAGAGGTGCTCCTCCAAGAGAGACAAATTGGCAGCCATTCTTTTTCACACACAGGGATCGTCTGTGCTATTCTTTCCTCATTGGTTGAAATGGACCTCACCCACAAGTTACCAAGAAACAAAACAGAAACTAAACTCACTCTGACTCGGTGCAGAAACTCAGGCTTGGACGTATGTACAGTATAGTACCTACCGACAATAATATCAACTGTTTATGATTATAGCTATATGGTAAACAATGATCATAGGCAAAATATTGTACGAACTACTATGTTTTTTTGTCCATTGTGTATTTCCATTTGCGGAATATTTAGTTAAAAGCCTGGAATAAAGAAAATGGGCTACCGATAATTAAATTGTACATATATTTAGCTTCTATGTGGTAAATGGTACTTGTGCATATAGATTGCGCATAGGCTTGTCTCACACATAAATCTTCTCTTTGTGCCAGACTGGGTTCAAATGCCTTCTGTTTCTTTTTTTTCTGTATTTACTTATCTGTATATGTTATGTACGTATGTGTGTGTGTATATATACAGTATTTATGTATGTATATATTTTTTTAAATGTTTGGATAACCTTATTCACTATTATGTATTGATTTGTACCTTACATTATTCACTCTTTATGCGATGCGTAATGCAGAGAACACCAGAAGAAGAAATATAATTGAATTGCCACAGTGAATTTTTGTAATGTTTGTTTATGTGCCAATTAATCCCATAAGGGATGAGTTGCCAAATGGCGATTTGACGCGAAAATCAAATGTTACTCACTAATTCATACTAGAGGGACACAAAACAACAAACATGACCATTTTGTGAGGACTTTTACCTATGTGAGCACACCTCTTTACCACTGGCTGTCAGTAAGTACCCAGACATGGCAAAAGCAATGGTTGTTAATGGTGAAGACATGGAAATTATGAAGGTATTTCTTAAAACGGTGTAAAAATAAAGGCACGGTCACCCCATGACACTGTTGTAATCCAGTATGTAAGATTTTAGTCACAGTGAATCCCATTCAGGGTCAACCTGTCCCAAGGTATGCTTTAATCTTTTTAGCAAGCAGTTCCAAGTCATTGTCTGCCATCTCTCTTTCTTTAAGATGGAGTGGCAGGCAATGCAATGGACCCAGGCTTAGTGATTCATTATTTATCTCACACTGTCCAATGTTCTCTCTCCCAGGTAGCTAGGAGCCTTATTGGGGCTGAGGATGGCTGTCAATCCCCCTTGGGTCCACATTTTTATTTTACCTTTATTTAATTAGGCAAGTCAGTTAAGAACAAATTCTTATTTTCAATGATGGCCAAGGAACAGTGGGTTAACTGCCTGTTTGAGGGTTTGAACTTGCAACCTTCCGGTTACTAGTCCAGTGCTCTAACCACTAGGCTACCCTGCCGCCCCTAAGCTAACGAGCTTAGGCAGTTTGACATAGTGTTCTCTCTTACTGTTATCCCTTGGACTAGTCTCAGTGACAGATGCCTTCTGGAGAGCATCAAGACCACTCCACCAGTCTTACACCACTCTCAGGGTGTAACGGAGCTGACAGAACAGAGTGCTAGTGTGTTGTGCACTTCCCCAGGGGTCCTGGGAACAGGAGAGGGTGCTAGAGCCCAGTGCCTGTCCCAGAATAATCTCTTCCTCTTGAGCTGGCAGCACAGTGTCAGTGTGCTGTGCCTAGTGCTGTAATCAAGTTGCTAAAGTGGACTAAAGTGGAGTACTACAACACTGGCACTCCCCAGAGGGTCCTGAGAGAGGACCGGGTGCTAGTGCTCAGTGCCAGTCCCAAAATGCCCTAATCATCTTTGTTCAATGTCACAATGCCACTGTGCTGTAGAGCTCCTTCCTGCTGCACAGACACTGGAGAGACAGAAGGCATATCAACCGATTTGCAAAAAGATGACAATTAGTCAATAGGCTATTTCTCTTCTGTTCTACCCAGTTACGGTGGACAGTAACTCGTTAGCAGATGGACATTTGACTGCATACATAAAGAATAATATTTTGTCCATAAAAAATAATATATATATATATATATCATTTTGAAAGGAAAGTGGGAGACTTGCTGTATATAAGTGGACATAGTGGATGCTGAGCTTCCCTCTCTACCGTCCCAGGAGCTGTGTAACGAGATGGACTCCAAGCTCCATGCCTACACAGACGTGAGGAACGCCATCCGCAGGATGTTGGAGAGCGGCAATGTGACCAGGGGCTCCAGCACGGAACACAGCCTCTGTATCCTGGAGCAGAAGTGGACTACCGTCTACGGGAAAGTACAGGACCGCAAGGTGAGAGTGAGACTTAGGCTGCTCCCAGATCTATGTGCTTTAGCCAACCCCTCTGACCATTGTCAACCTTACATACAGGGTTGTGTTGATTAGGGCATGCAACAATGTTTTAGCTACAGAAAACGAAAAGGAGCACTTCTTACTGGATAAGTTCAGGTAGTCCCTCCCTTTTTCAGTCAGTTTTCTTCCAACCCAGATCTGGGACCATGCTAAGTGACACTGATGAGGGGCCTAAGAATATGATGATTAACTACTGTAAATTTGTGAATGACAGGGTAAAAGTGTGATATCTGTTCTGTTCGTAGGCTAAGCTAACCGAAGGGTTGAGCCTGGCAAAGGAGTTCCACTGTAATGTCCAGGAGCTGCTGACCAGGATGGCCAAGTATGAGGAGGCCATAGGAGACCTGCCTGCCCCCAGCTTCGTCCTGGACACAGTCTGTGGCCAGCTTCAAGAACACCGGGTGTGTCTGTGTGTCTGTGTGTCTGTCTGTCTGTCTGTCTGTCTGTCTGTCTGTCTGTCTGTCTGTCTGTCTGTCTGTCTGTCTGTCTGTGCCTGCGTGTGAGTTTGTGTTTGTGTGTATTAGCATGCATGTGCACATGCATTTGTGTCTATGTGTGTGAGAGTATGTGTTTGTGCATATGTGTGTGCATGTGCGAATGATGTCTGTGTGTGTATATGATAAATCATAGTGTATTTCCTCCCTACAGACTCTGGTGAGTGAGGTGAACTGCTACGGTGAGAAGAAGACAGTGGTGGAGACTGCAGGCTCCAGGCTGACCGAGCTGAGCAGGAAGGAGGACTGTGACGTGGTTCACAACCTGATCATGACCGTACAGGACCGCTACAGGAAACTTCACCAGTGCACCACAGAGAGGGGCCGAACACTAGAGGACGTCAAGAAGAATGCAAAACAGGTATAGATACAGAACCATCTATGAAATATTTTTTTTTGGTAATTATGAACTATTCTGTATTTTCCACCCCACATAATATTTTTGTTCCCCGACATCCTCTATCTATTAACTCATAGTAACCCTCCAAAACAGTCTTAATGCCTCAGTTTCAATAGTCCAATTTAGAAGGGCTCTCGTGATAACAAGCACACGTTATATTTCAGTTCAGTGAATCTTGGCGCCTTCTAGTGGACTGGATGACTGAGGTGGAGCAGACGCTGGACACACATAAAGAGATCGCCGCGGACCACGAGGAAATTAAACTGCAGCTCACCGAACAGAAGGTAGGCCTAAAGAAATTATAGAAATTATTGTAGCTCTTGTGAATATTATTCTAGCTTAGAATGTATAATTTAAATCCATTGTTTTTGTCCATTGTTTTTGTTCAGCAAAATTACATATTTACCTTTTATTCCTGTATTTTTCTGTATGTGTGCTCCTAGGACTTCCAGAAGCTTCTGCGCTCGAAGCGACCTATGTACGAGGCCACTCTAAAGAGTGGGCGGGGCCTCCATGAGAGGTCTCAGAGCGCCCAGGACAGACAGCACCTGGAGAACCTGCTCTCTGAGCTCCGGGACTCATGGGATACCATCAGTGGCAAATCCATGGAAAGGTGAGGGACACAATGCACTGCTGAGGGAAATGACATTTCCACACAGCTAAAATGATTTAAAATACTGGTCCTAATTCACTCCCTATCTGTTCCCCTAGGCCCTCAATATCTGTAGACCTGAAGGGATAGGATAGGTTCAATCCAAATAGTTGTGGACTATCCACAATTTTGCTTCCACCTTACAGATCTGCAAACATTGAAGGGATCTGCAAACATCAAAGCCAAGGGTAGGGGTAGGGAGTGGATTGTGGCCGGAATCAATTTGGGCAACACGGTTGGCCAACTTTGACAGAGTTTATGATCCAGTAAAATGTTCCTCAGGCAACACAAACTGGAGGAGGCACTGCTGTTTTCAGGCAGATTCACAGATGCTCTTCAAGCCTTGAATGACTGGTTATACAGAGCAGAGCCACAGCTGTCTGAAGACTTACCTGTCAGTGGGGAAAAAGACATGGTCAACAATCTGATCGACAAGCACAAGGTCATTATTTATACATTCTGTGTATGTGATAAGATATTGAGGCTTTTCTATGGACACCTCTTTCTTGAGGCGTCACCTGAAAGCTGTTTGACAGCAATATAGGGTATCTCACGCTGACATTCTCTTGGACTCTCATGTTTCTCAGGTGTTCCAGAAGGAGTTGGGGAAGCGAGCCGGGTGCATTAGGACCCTGAAGCGCTCGGTGAGGGACCTGACCAGGAGCAGCACTGCTGATGCCCATTGGTTGCAGGAGCAGATGGACGAATTGGAGGGACGCTGGGAGGATGTGTGTAAACTGTCCGTATCCAAGCAGGCCAGGCTGGAGGCAGCCCTTCAACAGGTAACTCACCATACTGTCTTATTCACATTTTACGATCACATTTGACTCGTCTTCAGTGTTATGTAATGTACTTGTATAGTATGGACAGGGTATACCCAGAAATTGTTCAAGACAGTTTCCCCCTTCTTGGACAACAAAGTGTATCCTTCCTAAACACTTTACTTAAAGCCTGCAGGTATAATGATTTATGACTTGTTATAAACACGCATGAGGCTTTATAATGCCTTGTTATGGCTTTCTATTACGGACGGTTTATCTCATTGTCCTTTCATATGTGTGGCTCTGTCAGGCTGAGAAGTTTGACAGGCTGGTCCACTCCTTCCTGGATAATTTGGTGGAGGCAGAGAGGCTGCTGAAGTACGGGGTCATCCCTGAGGAGGAGGAAGCTCTGCTGGCCTTTCGCAAACAACATGAGGTAGGTAGACATGTAGGCCTAATATCACTGTAGCCTCCATTATTAAGTGTATAAATAGCTTAAGAACAATTCATATCAGGGCTTGTAGAGGTTGCGAGATACAAGTTATAAAAGCCTGATGCTTTATCTAGCATTTGATAATAATAACAATCATTATAATAATAATAATCGTTCATGGTATTTATAAAGCGCTTTTCAAGTACCCAAAGTTGCTTTAAAATTGTAGAAATGAAAAACAAGAGATTGAAATCAGAACAAAACAACGCCAAACCAAACAAAAGGACAAAATCACGAAACAAAGAGTAGGGTCTGGGCTCAAGGAAGGGAAAAGGTGTGATGTGTCAGTGCATGACTGAGTGAGCCGGTGTTGTGTGTGTCTGTGAGTAAGTAGAAGATAGTGGGTGCTTGAGAAGAGTGTGTGAGGATAGTGGGGTTAAGGGCAAGCCATGATGAAGAGGTAGGGCTCGACTGAAAGATGGTGACGGACTCAGATGGCTGGAGGGAGATAGTTTCAGTTTTGTAGTTGCCTTTTCAGCTTTACTGACTTTCAAGATACCACGCTTCAGATCATTTTGTATTTACTCGTAGTTTTATAGTTTGATGCCATTACCCAGTAGACAGGGGGTGTAATGAGCTCTGTGTTTGTGCCCTGTGTCCAGGAGTCAATCACTTCCCTGAGCTTCCAGGAGATGGAGCTAGAGAGCATCCAGTGTCTGAGTGAGGAAATCCTGTCCTTCTGTCACCCAGACTCCATCATCACACTCAAGTCCTGGATCAGCGTCACCAAGACCCGCTACGAAGAGGTGAGACCACTCTTACCTACTTAGGATTTTACGTAGGACAAAAATGTAATGATAATGACTTAAGCATTGTGTCAGTGTAGCCTTATTTCTTTGAGGTATTTAAATGAGCCTTTGCGGAGCCACCAGAAAACACGAACATCCGGTTTTCAGGGCTACAGCCAAACTTCTGCTTCCCCTAAAAACTGAAGTGGGATCTCTGCTCATTGCCCCTCCCCCACCACAAAACTGTGAATGTTTGATCCATTTTGAAGATAAATTAGGTTTTTGTTGCTGCCTATGATGTGCTAGCCGGTGCAAAGGGAATGAGTGAGTTGGCCAGCCAAACAGCCTGTCAGTCAATTTGCAGTCAGTCAGTCTGCAGTTAGTCATTTTCTATTAGGTGGTCTTGCTGATTCCCTGTAGACAACACATAATCCAGAAGTAACTTTTTGCTGGTGTTCCCTCTCTCTCTCTCTCTCTCTCTCTCTCTCTCTCTCTCTGATTCAGGTGCAGACTTGGGCCCAGCAGCAGGGCCAGAGGATCCAGGCCAGCCTGTCTGCTTTGGAGGATGAGCGGGAGAATCTGCAGCGCCTACTGGACTGGATCTCATCCGCCGAGGAGGCCCTCGACCTCAGAGACCAGGAGCCACCGGCTGAGAGCATAGAACACAACCAGGAACTCATCGTCCAACACATGGTATAGTACATGAACACAGAGTTTCACAGTCACAAACCATAGAGTCTCTACGAGCTACAAACCATACAGAGCACAGGACTAACAAACACAGCTAAACAGTTGCAATCCACACAGTATACAATAACCAAATACATTTACATTTGACATTTTAGTCATTTAGCAGACTCTCTTATCCAGAGATGACTTAAAGTGCATTCATTTTAAGATAGCTTTGTGGGACAACCACATATCACATAGTAAGGACATTGTCCCTCAATAAAGTAGCAATCAGCAAAATCAGCGCTATTAAGGGGGGGAAGTCAAGTGTGAGTATTAGTTCACAAAATACTATCTATTTTGTTCTTTACAGACTCAATTTATTTTTAGTTAAGACTCGAATAATAACTCACCATTCCTCTCTCCAGGTATTCATGGAGGAGTTGAACCGAAAACTACCAGATGTAGAACATGCCACAAAATCCTGCAAACAGAAGCTGATCCCCAAACAGCAGGCTTCGCCGTGCCGCAAGGCACTGACAAGTAAGTGAAGGGTTAGGGTTTGCAACCTGTTGGCTTAGGGACTTTGTATTTTATTGAATACCTGTTTCACTTACAGCACTAATCTGAGCCATATTAAAATGTTGACGTGCACATTTTTTGAGGGATTATGTCAAACATGGACAAATTTTACATTAAAGGCCCAATGTAGTCAAACACGTAATTAATTGTCCTGTGTTTTATACTGTATATATTTTCACACTATGATGTTGGAATAATGATGTGAAATTGTGAAAATTATGATAATGCCTTTTTAGTGTAAGAGCTGTTTGAAAACACCACCTGAAAGTTCTGCCTATTTTGATGGGATTGAGTTTTGGCCTGCCTATCGACATCACCAGGTGGCAAATTACAAGACTAAAGAGTTCCAAACCTCTCTGCCAATAACTGCTCGTTGTCAGTCCCCCCTCCACCCAATCAGACCACTCCCAGACAGTCCTTGCTAAATTCTTGCTTGAGAAATTGCTCTTTGCTGTTTTTGTGCATTTTTGACCACAGTAAGGTTTCCCCAGAAATGATTTGATATTCAGATAAAATATGTTGTTGTTTTTTTAATGTAAAAGGAAGTTTGTAGATACTAAGCTTAATTGAGGTATCCATCTTCCTGTGTTTGCTCCAGAGAGGAGGAGCATTCTGAAACTCCAGCCTATAGTAATCCCTCTCCCCCTGGAGAACCTGAACCCTCAGACCCCTCAGCTGAGTCAGCTGGTCAGCCACTGGCAGAAACTCTGGCTCCTGGCTCTGGTCAGACAGGGCCGCCTAGAGCAGCACGAGCAGAGGCTCCAAGAGGTGACTGCCACAACATACTGCCAGCTATATGTTAACGCTTTGCTTCACAGCGGTATGCTGCGTTCCCGTACATGCTTTATGAACGTTAGTTGTAAACGTTTGTGAGCAGCTTTTGGTGCATTAAAGTGCATTAGTTAATAAGACATAGTAAAAATGCATTATTAAGAGGGTATTCATTGGAGGTGTTACCGAGTTTCCCTTTCAATAGCTTCAAATGTGGATCTAAATTACTCTATGTACAGTGTTAATGTCATTTGTCACTAATATTATTGGTTTTCAACAAACAGATGGAGGAATTTGCAAACTTTGACTTCAACGTCTGGCGAAAGCGCTACATGCAGTGGATCAGCCACCTCAAGTCTCGGATCCTAGATGTGTTCCGAAACATCGATAGGGACCAGGATGGACGAATCAGCAAGAAGGAGTTAATCGACAATGTCCTGGCATCCAGTAAGCCCTGCCCTCATACCCACTCCTAGCCTCTCAGCGTCGGTCACTCAAACCCTATATCCATTTAATCAATATCAACGCCCATCCATGATTGATTTGATTTGTGTATAAAACTGCCACTTGGTACTAATGTCCTGGAGAGAACGATGGCCTTATTGAATCAGCAGAAACCTTTGATCAGTCTGTTATTAAAATCTTATTTAAATGTCATCTCCCATCACTGATTCAAAGTCTAAAACAAATCCACATATGACCTTTTTAGAATTCCCCACCAACTCCCTGGAGATGAATGCAGTGGCCAATATCTTTGACATGAATGGGGATGGCTTCATTGACTACTATGAGTTTGTGAGTGCCCTCCATCCCAGCCGGGATCCCTACAGGAGGACGCTAGATGCAGATCAGATCAACGAGGAGGTGAAATGTCTCCCAGAGTTGTTTTCATGCCCATGATCTCCAACGATGTAACAGCATACAGTTCCACGTATTACACCTGAACACAGCTGTGTTTGATGAACGTTATCTGACTCACGAACTCCCGTATCTCCCTCAGGTGAGTCGACAGGTGTCTCAGTGCAACTGTCCCAAGAGGTTCCAGGTGGAGCAGATCAGTGCCAACCGCTACAGGGTGAGGGACCTTAAACCTTTTGATTGTATGTCGGGTCATTGTAACAATGAACATGTGTTGAACTGAACCCAGAGAAAACTTTGGTCATAGGGTTGTTAATGCCAGACTATTGAAACCAGTTATGTTTTTCGTTGGCCTCTGCTGTAGTTTGGGGATTCCCAACAGTTGCGGATGGTGCGTATCCTGCGCAGTACCCTGATGGTACGAGTGGGAGGAGGTTGGACAGCACTTGATGAATTCCTGGTCAAGAATGACCCTTGTAGAGGTTAGTGGAGACTTAAAGTAGGACCGCATTGATTGATGAATAATTCTCAAATATAAGGTTTTAACTTTTAGTTTATTTTCGTCTTATTTTGGATTTCATCCGAACCATTTTGAAGTTTGTTAGCTGGTCATTTAGCAACATCCATAATCTCTTGGCTCGCATTTTTTTTTAGCAATGCTAGTGGGAAAGCTTGTATCAGTTTTTAGCAGTGCATTCAAAAGCATGTGGACAGCGACCTGTGACCTGAGAAGCACTGTATAAAGCTCTTTCCGCATGCCTTTAATACAGTCCATTTCCACTTGCATTGCATCCACTACATCCTCCCAAAACGCTTGCTTTAATGAAGCCAGATTCACAATGACCATTGATGTCTGTTATTTATTTCACAGTGAAAGGTCGGACGAACCTAAAGATAAAGGAGAAGTATTTATTCGACAACTCCCAGAAAGGAGGCTCGTCTAAAACCCTGACGGTCAGCAGGTCCAACTCCAGCCTGAGTCTCTACAGCAGCGCCTCGGCTCCAAGCAGCCCCCTAACACGCAAAGTAAGATCACGTATATCATAGTGTACTACCAAACCCCGAAACACTATTATCACTACCTGTGTATAAGCCTACAAACCAACAAGGTAAGCTTACCACTGTAACTTTAGTTCTAGCCCCAAACCAACACACTCTCCTTTGTAGAAGTATGCTAGTCCTCAAAGCAATAAGTTAAGATCATCTATTCATGTCATTGAGGTGGTTAGTATCATGGTTTGATCATCTCTATTCCATGGTCCAGGCCTTACTGCGGAGGAGTCTCTCAGGCGACCGATGCATCCGGCCCAGGAGCTCCATAGCTGCTCTGGGGTCAGATCTACAGTTCTCCACTGCAGATGAGGATTCTCTTTCGCAATCAGGTGTGTACAGTAAATCGACCCTCTATGAACGGAATTGGACTTGCAATTATAGTACAGTTCAGATGAGTTCAACATGATAGCCACTCCATTGACATAATGGCTTTTTTTTTTTTTTGTATTTTAAGAGGAAGCTGAAAGACTGCCCACATGATGAGGAAGGTATGTCCACTATGCGCATCATGTGAACGCTACAGTGATGAGCTCCACTACAGCCTTGGGGTCCAGAGAGAGAGAGAGAGAGACCAACAAGACAAGGCCTCAGTCACAAGCCCATAGACTGCCACTAAGGGGAACTCCACAATCTTCAGAAGTGATACAAAAGGGCCTGATTCTCTATTGGACACTGTGTTTGTAGGCTCTGTGAAGAGCCTCTGATTGTTCAGCTAGGGATATGGACATGACCTCTGACCTAAACCTGGACATATCCCACTACACTCCTCTCTGAGTCATTGTATTGATATAGTCGTCATTACGATCATCTATATCAATATGCAACTTCAACACTGGTTTTCCGAATATGACAGAGTCCGAGGATAGAGATACTGGAACAGTCTGCATGGATACACATTGCATGACGGTTATCAGTATAGATTACAATCTAGCTTCAATATTTGTTTCACCCTGTGCCCTTATAATGATGTCAGGGCACGCTGCGATCAAGCAACGATGTGGCCTGAAGCTAAATCACAAAACTCCACAAGAACAAACACGTGTATTAGCAGAAACTGGATTTTCATTTTTGAAGCTATATAAAGTCAGGATTTCATCAGCGACTGTCATAATTAGGTACTTTATGTTACTGTGTGTGCTGCATTTCTCCTTTTAAATAAGTGTGTCTGTAAAATGCGCTCACATGCAAATACGTGAAGGTGTGCTAGTATGCCCTGTGTTTAGTAACAAGACACAGACCGTCCAAAAGATGACTCCAAAAAACCTACACAGCCAATGAATGGTTCCATCATCTTTCACCGTGGTAATTATTTTTCCACAACATAATAGGAAACACTAGCTTGGTCCCAGATCTGCTTGTACTGTTTCGCCAACAACGTCCATAGTAGTTGGCAAGCCAGCACAAACAGATCTGGGACCAGGCTAAGGAAACACTGCTGGCGGGGCCCACATTGCTATTTCATGTTTCCACTTTAACCTGAACTGATGCTACACTTTTAAAGATGTATTTTTGACGTCCTGTTCAAGTATTGTTTTAAATGCTTCATTTTAAGATCAAAAAATGTATGAAGATGCGTCATTATTTTGTTGAGATTATTGTCTCAGGTTTGGTTTTGCCTTTTGATGTTTAAGGGTTCAATGTTTAAGTGGAACATTACTGTGATATTGTAGATGTACTTTTTATGTTACTGCTGTATAGTTACTGGAGGTTTTATATGGCAAGTTATGTTCTTCACACATTCACTTCTCCCCATGAAATGCACTTTTTATTTACTGAACTACAGTCAGTGCATCGGTTTGGTTCTGTATGTGTGTGTGTGGTGACACATTTTCTGATTTCATTCACTTAGCTTCAGTGTTTAGGACTAGAGAAATAGACTGATGTTTATTTGATTTACGATGAACAACTGTATTTCTACAGGGTTTCACGGGGTGTGACCCTCCCAAAATACAAAAGTGTAGTTCTCAATGAGATCTTGACTTTCTTTCTTCCATTCGGGTCTTAATACGGACTATTTTATGCAAACCAACATATTAATTTACAGTTGAAGTCGGAAATTTACATAAACTCGTTTTTCAACCACTCCAAAAATTTCTTGTAAACAAACTATAGTTTTGGCAAGTCGGTTAGGTCATCGACTTTGTGCATGACACAAGTCATTTTTCCAACAATTGTTTACAGACAGATTATTTCACTTATTCACTGTATCACAATTCCAGAAGTTTACATACACTAAGTTGACTGTGCCTTTAAACAGCTTGGAAAAATCCCGAAAATGATGTCATGGCTTTAGAAGAATCTAATTGGCTAATGTATTTCAAGGCCTATCTGCAAACTCAGTGCCTCTTCGCTTGAAATCATGAGAAAATCAAAATAAATCAGCTTCAGTAAAAATTTGTAGACCTCCACAAGTCTGGTTCATCCTTGGGAGCAATTTCCAAACGCCTGAAGGTACCACACTCCTCTGTACAAACAATACGCAAGTTTAAACACCATGGGACCACGCAGCCGTCATTCCGCTTAAGAAGGAGACGCATTCTGTCTCGTAGAGATGAACGTACTTTGGTGCGCAAAGTGAAAATCAATCCCAAAACAACAGCAAATGACCTTGTGAAGATGCTGGAGGAAACCGGTACAAAAGTATCTATATCCACAGTAAAACAAGTCCTATATCGACATAACCTGAAAGGCCACTCAGCAAGAAAGAAGCCACTGCTCCAAAACCACCATAAAAAGCCTGACTACGGTTTGCAACTGCACATGGGGACAAAGATTGTCCCCTGGTCTGGCGAAACAAAAATAGAAATGTTTGGCCATAATGACCATCGTTATGTTTGGAGGAAAAAGGGGGAGGCTTGCAAGTTGAAGAACACCATCCCAACCGTGACGCACGGGGGTGGCAGCATCATGTTGTGGGGGTGTTTTGCTTTGCTTTGGAAGTATGCTTGGGGTCATTGTCCATTTGGAAGACCCATTTGCGACCAAGCTTGAACTTTCTGACTGATGTCTTGAGATGTTGCTTCAATATTATGTGGATATATTGAAGCAACATCTCAAGACATCAGTCAGGAAGTTCAAGCTTGGTCGCAAATGGGTCTTCCAAATGGACAATGACCCCAAGCATAATTCCAAAGTTGAGGCAAAATGTCTTAATAAGGACAACAAAGTCAAGGTATTGGAGTGGCCATCACAAATCCCTGACCTCAATCCCATAGAAAATTTGTGGGCAGAACTGAAAAAGCTTGTGCGAGCAAGGAGGCCTACAAACCTGACTCAGTTACACCAGCTCTGTCAGGAGGAATGGGTCAAAATTCACCCAACTTATTGTGGGAAGCTTGTGGAAGGCTACCCTAAAAGTTTGACCCAATTTAAACAATTTAAAGGCCATGCTACCAAATACTAATTGAGTGTATGTAAACTTCTGACCCACTGGGAATGTGATGAAAGAAATTAAATCTGAAATAATTATTTCTCTCTACTATTATTCTGACATTTCATGTTCTTAAAATAAAATGGTGATCCTAACTGACCTAAGACAGGGAATTTCTACTTGGATTAAATGTCAGGAATTGTGAAAAACGGAGTTTAAATGTAGTTGGCTAAGGTGTATGTAAACTTCCGACTTCAACTGTATGTCCCTTTCTTCCTTTTGAGCCTAGGCATATAAGCAAACGGTCCCACCTATAGCAAACGTTCCTCACATGCGTCTCTCAAACAATTACACCTCCGCATACAACAACTATCAGACAAAGGATTGATTCACTCAATATTACAAACCCAAAGAAAACTGTTTATCGGGTGACATGCTTGTGAAAGTCTACACCCTCAACTCTACCTCCGACAGATGAGGCTTGAGGCTGACGATGTCCTAAAATTGACACTGTACATTTTTTTTGTCTGTAGGTGGCATCTGGACTTGTCCCTGCTCAGTCTTGTATAGTGCTTGCCTTCTCTATGGTTTACTGTATGCTTACCACTGTAAGCAAGTGTGTGTGTGTGTGGGTATGTGTTAAGTGTGGGTTTTCGATTTTATTGAGACTGGTTGAAGAAGGGTCGCATCTTATATGACAAAAGCAGTGGAGTGTATACTTTACATGTGTGTACACAATAAGGTTTGGGCTTATGCAGTTATGAATAAGAAAAACAAGAAACGATTCATTCCACTGTTATTTTACGCTTCAATGTTAGAACATTGAGCAGTACAGATCTCAATGTACTGTAAAACACTATAGCCAGATTATTCTACTGCTATGCACCCCTATCTTTCTGTACTGCACATGTCAATTTCTATATCCAGCACTTGTTCTGGTATCTAATTTAGGAACACTGTCGAATCATGTCACTAATAATGTTTTAAGTCTATTATTGTAAAAAATAAACCATTTGTAATGAAATTAAGAACATTGCTCATATTTTATTACACACTTTTTTTTAGCTTTAATTTCCTATCTTTTATTTCTGACCTTCAGACATCATCTCTGCTCCATTTAAACACATTGGGTTCTCATAGTTAATTGTGACAGAGAAGTGACACGTATGCTAATCATGAATTGTATAGTATACTCTATGTTAGTACTCTGTGAAATCAATTAGAGACAGGAAATCATCCTGATAGCATCAACTAGCACGACCAGGGTGCTGAAGGAGGATGGAACATAAACTCAGGGAAGAATCAATTCCTAGTCTCAAATGACCATGTCTTTTGTTCTTGTACCTAATAAGAGTATAGAAAGAAAAAGATCTAACATCATTCCCAGGTGGTCGTCTTACTCTGTAATCTTTGTTTCTGCTTTCTCCACACTAAGACCCTTCATAAATGTCCAACTTCCTGTTAATACACAAAACACACAAATGTGTATTGTATAAAATGGAGCCACAAGACCCAGCAGAAAGAGAGAAGGGGAAGAAAACAGTCAATTGTGTTTCCACACACACACAGCCAGCACCAACTCAGGTCATGAGAGTGACCTGCTTGACCGGCTTGGCCTGAAGTGAAACCACCATAGTGTCCTGTGACTGGACTTGTGTCCAATTCACGAGTTCCCACCAGACCTGGGTTCAAATAGTGTTTGCTTTTTCTCAAATACTTTGATCTAGGGCTCTATTCAATCTGTAAAGCTGAAGCGTTCCAGAATCCACAATAGAAATGTAAAGGTCACCGTGAATGCAGACTCCGCCGAAGCGGGAACGTTGCCTTTTTGAAATTTCAATCCCGCTGTAAAGCTGAACTTCTGCGGTGCGGAGTGAATAGAGCCCCGAGTTGTGTTCGATTGAGCCTACTTGGAGTGCTGAAAGGGTGCCGTTTGCAGTTTTAGGACTATATTTCCTTGTTGATTCCATTCCGCCAGGCAAGCTCAATCAAGCGCAGCGAAAAGTATTTGAAAGAAGACACAATGCAATCTCAACACAGGTCTGCTTTGCACGCACACATCAAAATGCCACATTAAAAATTCTGTTCCATGTATGTTGAAGCCTGACATTGTCTAACAAAACAACATCAGGACAGTTATGATACACTATCCATGCCTCAAAATAGACCAATGTTCTGTTCTCTCTAGTCATTAACCCTTCACCTCTGGACAGAGGGTGTCTCAGTCAGAATAACACATGATGTAGAATGCCCTGCAGAAGGACCAGAGGGAGTTGCAAAACAAAATCAGATGAGAGTTGGTCATTTACTGTACTGCTCTACTTACTGTAATGCTGGGAAACATGTTTGCCACATTAGGCTGTATACCTATTTATTTACGCTACTCAGTACCTCAGCATCCTAGGCAATTGACTTCGCTGACTATACTTTTGAGTGAACGTGCCCAATGAGAGCAATTGAGAGAAAATTCCTCTAGGCAGACCATGGGCTCCTTCAACTGCACAGTCGAGTGTGAGTTATATTGTCCTGCTTGGCCAGACTCAACACTCTCACTGTGCTGATAATGAAGGAAAGAATAGTCAGAACAATGCCTTGCAGCTTGGATCCCTTCCCAAAGACAGGAAAGAGCTCATTTAATGAGAGACCAATGTGAACTGTGTTACTGAGGATGGTTTGCGATTCACAGCCAAACCCTGCCTGACATCCAACTTAAGCCCGTGACTATAGGGCGCATGAATCTGACAAACCATCCTGGATTACAAAAAGTCAATCTGAGAAAATGTTTTCGTAACTCTAGAACTTTACCAGACAAAATGTAGAAGCCCTACATGATAGGATAGGTTAAGCAAGGGTGGCGGGTGGGCAGAGTTGGAGATGTGTGGGCACATGGGAGGGTATGTTGGGAGGGATGGGGAGGGCTCAGGGAACAATCAGGGAGTTGTTTGTTTATTAGTAAAAAAAAATGTTTTGTGGTATTCGGAGCAGCTTAAATTTTGAAAAAAAGAATGCTAAAAACTTCAAAAATAATAAACAATGTGTTTTCGTAACTCTAGAACTTTATCAGCAGCAAACAATTAAAAGTATACGCCTTGCATTAAAACCTTGTGGAATATAAACGTGACAAAGGATGCTGACAACAAATGTGCAGAGGTAAAGGATCTGTAGGATTATTATTTATGTTTTCTACAATGTTGATTCTGGGCTCAGTAACTCCCAGCACCAAAACATGTGATAAGCTTGGTAGTGTGGGTGTTAAAGATTGCTAGAAATGTTTTCCCTTTGGCAGCACGTTCAGATGACAGATGCTCAGTAAACTGCATCTACTGTACTGTAAGCATGCTCAAGTTTTAACGAATAAGCATCAAATCAGGGTGAAAATAATTTGAGGAAATTAATATCTGGCCCAAATAAATATCTGTCCTTAATTGAGTAGTGGAGGGGGTTTGAGATAGAAGGCGGAGGGGTGCTCGTTATCTGCACTCAAATCAACTCCCATCTAATCAAGCTCCAGGCCAATCAGGTCCATTCATTTGACATCATGGAATTTATGCTGAACAAAAGCTACCATGCAGCCCCCCCCTCTGAAGTCAAAAATCACAAGCTGCTGTCCAAAGCTGTCGTATGGTTGGCTGGGCTGGGCTACACACCAACCCTTCCAACCAGCAGGGAGGGCACAACCCTACTACCCCACCCTACCTCACTTCCACAGCCGCCCAGCTCCTCTCCCCCTCTCCAGCCTCTGTAGCCCAGGACATTGGCTCCCTGAATGGACCCCTGTGAACCAAAGTGCAGCAAAGCCCCCCCCGAGTCACGTGATAGTCTGGTACAGTAGTTATACACACACAGCACCATCCCACTGTTATTTAACAGACAGACACATCAGCAACCTGCACAAGGTCGCTCCAGAGCGTAGCGTATCATCACGGCAGCCTCACACAAACATACTCTGTCAGAGGACCATCACATTGCGCTGTGGAACTCCAAAACCAGCAGCCAATATCCATCAACTGCATCCAACTCTGTCTGACTGAGAGGAAGCTTACAGAGTCAGGTAGGCGCTTCCTGTCGGTCAGGATTGGTGTTTCGGTCAGGATTGGAAATTTGTCATTAGTAGATGAAGAACTACTATATCGTGTTTTGAGAAGAGTTGCGTTAGGGGTTGAATACCATCATGTTACATGGCCATCTGAGGTTGAGGATCACTGGTATAGATATATAATGGGGTGGTATTTTTCCTGGTTGCTTAATTAGTTATAAAATCATCACTTTTATTTTACTGTCTTTTTATAGATTTTATTTGACACATGACAATTACTTTTCAGGTGTGCATAACTATCATTTATCAAGTTTACACGGTAATTGGGATGGACTAACAGAAGCATATTTGACTGTATTTGGAAAAGAAATGACATAACATTTTGGACTGAGAGCTGCAACAAAGTTCATCAGGTCTCTTCAAAGATAATTGAGGAACTTTGTATGTTTCTTACTTTACATCTTACCCAAGACGACATACCTCATAGGATTTAAAATGTCAATTCACGTTAAGTTGCATTCCCCCTTTTCTAGCAATTAGTGGTACAGTACAGTATATCCAATATGAAGTTTGGTGTTCTTTAGTTTCTCTTCTTCTAGCAAGTAATCTGTGTGAAACTAATTTGATTGCAATTATTTCCATGCCTTATTTTACAGTCAACAACATACTGAAACTTTTACCAAGGGTTGCACAAGGAAGAACAAATAGGAATGGTCTTTTTGTCACAATGATTATTCATGTAATGTAGAAATAATGGCTGGAGATTGGTTACAGATGTACAATACCAAACTAGTTGAAATGTGTGAAATACAGTATGGAGGATGTTAGAGCTTTTCCTTGAAATACATGGGATAGTTGAAAAGCAATCGCCATTGCATTGCATGTTAATTGTCAAATGCAGATTAATGCACTTTCTCATCAGTCCTCATATCACTCTGTCTTTCTCTTGTATAACTGTTCTGGGAGTCCTTTCATAAAGAGGCGAAGGAAAAAAACGAAATCAGATGCTTTTAGCACCATCTACTGGTCTACAGGCGATGTACCGTATATTCAATAGCGTTTCAGTAGGACCCGCAGGTCTACTTAATACTCTTGTTGATTTCTACCGAAGATTTGTTGTGAACAAGTCAAACAAAAATGGCATAGTTTAAATACTTGTTTCATCAAACAGAGTTTGCCACGGTGAGGTGTGATTTTATAAATGTATGTATTTTTGCCGAAAGTGCACTTCACAGTCAATTCTTCACTGTGAAGAAACATATGTTCACTCTAGGCTGCATCCATCTGTTTTTTGTTTTGTTTTTGTTGGCAAAAACAAAGCAAGTTGTAAGAGCTTGAGGAAACACCTGCTGTTTCTCTTGGGGAAAATAGAAAAACAATTAGGTAATAATCCTTTAGTATTGTGGAGTTTTTGTTATTGAAAGCTTTAAATTGTATGCTAACATGGGTAACTTTTTTCTCATTAGACTGGTTCATGTGCTCCAGCTACATAATGCAGTGTTGGATCCAATTACGCAGCCCAACATTCATCTGAATCAGGAGACAATCATTAGACCAGAGCAAACTAAAGAAAATGTTAGCTGACAGAATCCATATGTGAGAAAAGGGTAGAGGCATGATGTACTCCAAACAGGATTGTCGACAACATTCCAGGTAAACGCTGCAGATGCCAACTCAATTGGAAATTACCTTTGAATGTCAAGCGAGCTGTAATCCGGTTATGGATTGAATCCAGCCAAAATTGTGTCATGTCAAATTAACAATTAGAAAAGATCAACAGCACAATATGACTGTGACATATATATATAATATATAATATGACTGTAGGCGCCATACTAGAGGGCAGAACATAGAGATAAACACATGTATCAATCTCTATGGGGTAAACACATTTAATGACTCTCCAAGGATTCAAGGCTGTTGGAGAGACGTGCTGAGAATATGGGACAGGAAGAAGATTGAGCAAACAAGTCAAGCCTGCTTTTCATGTGTTTTGGGTGTGTTGTTTTACAGTCAAGTCATAGACATTACAGATACACAGAGTGGTCAAAGTAGCATATACTGCATTTCCTTTGAGTAGGTTATTAAGGGGCACAGTGACAACTTGTTTCATCATCAGCCTTTCAGGTCAGTGCAAAAGGACACCTGTACTGGAAACTAGGAGCAGTGACACTGTTAGTAGTGTCACGGTCTCAGGTTACAGTCTCCTAAAAAAAAACAATCTGGAGTAGTCAGAACTGCCCTCTGACATTATGTAATAAATACACAGTTTCTTATGACTGGTGTGTAGTAGAGTACTTGGCAGCTCTCTCTCTCTCTCTCTCTCTCTCTCTCTCTCTCTCTCTCTCTCTCTCTCTCTCTCTCTCTCTCTCTCTCTCTCTCTCTCTCTCTCTCTCTCTCTCTCTCTCTCTCTGTTTCTCTCACGCTACAGCCAACGTTTTCTGTTTAGGGGGCAGAGCCAAGGTCATATTTTCTAGGGGTGGAGGAGAGGGGGAGGGTACGTAGTTGACCCCTCCCCCTTTTGCTACTGCAACTTTCTCTTGTGCTCTCGGGGCTGCAGGGAGGCAGAGCTGCAGAGCACATGGCGAAATTATTTTTCGAACGAGGCTCCTTTAAATCCGGGGGATTACGGTGTCATAGACAAGAGAAGCCTGTGTACTTCCTGTTCTGTCAATTGAATGGGATACACGGAATTCGTGAGTTTGTGCGTGTGTATGTAATAGCGATAACGAGGGGGGAGGGAATATGAACTGAATGTACACACTTGCCGGATAATGTAATAATGCTCTGATCACAGTGGAGTGAGAAGTTACACAAAAGAGGAGATATAATAGGCAGTCCCACTCCATCACAAGGTAAGATTATCATTCGTCTGAGTCTAAGGGGAATTAGAAAATAATTCCACAAGCCTCTGTAAATCCATCTGCTCCACACTGAAGCTGAGCCTGTTTGTTAATTAGGCAACATGGGATAGAGAAATAGTCTAACCAATAGTATTATTGGTTTGACTATTTCCTCATCACTCACATCCCATGTTGCCGAATTAACAAATTGTCTTAGCTACAGTGTGGAGCAGATGGAATTAGTACGTCTTCCATGTAGGATGGTTTCAAGCTGAAGAAAAACCAGGAAGCGGAACTGAGTTACTGTGAGCATACAGTAGTTCTGTAAACTCTTAAGGTCGTGTGTGTGTATGTGTGTATCAGCATGTATGTAAACAAGAACAGTGTTTCTCTCCATTCATACACTGAGTGAGGTGACTCATCAACTATTCAGTTTCAGACGTTGAATTACAGGCAACTATGAATCAGCAGAAGTCACAGTAACACCCTCTTACCACGTTGTACTTGCACAGAAAATGATGAAGTGTAGGTTCAGCCTGTGTATATGGGGCTGTTCCCGAGACTAGTGAGTTTGTGTGTGAAAGGTCAGGTACTCTGTGCCAGACTCAACATTGGGGGTGGACGGAGGAGAGTCTGAGAGTTATGGTCGCATACTTCGTAGCAGACAGGCTGACTTTGGTAACCAATGACAACGTGGGTGAGAGGATACCCCCACCAATACTTACACATAGGCTAACCTTGAGGAGAACCAAGGGAACTAAGGACATGTGTTCATATAATGTTGTCATTGTGATGATGTTGCAGAGCTGAGAATGGGTATTTTGATTTAGTTCTGTGTTCTGGTACAATGAATAGTTTTTGGTAATTATGCCTTTCAGCACCCCAACAAATGTCAGTTCATGTTGTTCACTAGTTTGCTCCAAATGGGGGAGTGGTGGTTGGGTTGGAGGGTAATAAAGGAAAATATATATATATATATATATATATATATATATATATTTTTTAAAGATCTGTATGAATTTGCACAAAAAAAATATATATATATATATTTTTTTAAAGATCTGTATGAATTTGCAAAAAAATATATGTGGGATTGGAAATTGCAGACAATTGCATTGGTGGAAGCTACAATCTATCTGCAATATTAATGCTGATTTATACCCCACCCCCCAAAATAAAATATCAGTACATGATCAGTATTATGGCAACGTATGTTGTTGCATTTTAATCATGAAATTGTGCATTGTTTGTGTGTTTCAGGTCCTTTATGCAAGTTGTTTACTGGCTGTGCCCCTGCCCTTCACCATGACTCTCCTAACCCACGTGCTGGCATGTCTCTTTGGCATGGGCTCCTGGGTGGCCATCAACGGGATGTGGGTGGAGCTCCCCCTCATAGTGCCTGAAATCCCAGAGGGTTGGTACCTGCCCTCTTACCTCACTGTGCTCATCCAGATGGCCAACGTGGGGCCCCTTTTCGTCACCCTCATGCACCGCTTCCGCCCAGGCAAGCTGGACGAGCGGCCCGTCATCTACTCCATAGTGGGCCTGGGTGTGGTCGCCACCTTCCTCCTGGCCTTCTTCTGGAAGCACACGGTGTCCCTAGCGGGCGCTGCGCATAGTGTCCCCCTCCTAGTGCTCTGTTTCCTACTCTCTGTGGTGGACTGCACCTCCTCGGTCACCTTCCTGCCCTTCATGATGCGCCTCGGGCCCCAGTACCTCACTACGTACTTTGTAGGGGAGGGCGTTAGTGGCTTGGTGCCTGCCATAGTGGCTCTGGTGCAGGGGGTGGGGGTGGTTCACTGTCGGAATGCTACAGTGGCTAGCTTAGCCAATGGGACCTTAGGGATTAACTCCACGGTAGGGGCCAGTGGAGAGCTCCAGGCTCAATACCAGCCTGCTAACTTCTCGGCCCAGGTCTTCTTCCTCTTCCTCAGTGCCATGATGGTGGTGTGTCTGGCCGCCTTCCTCTTGCTCAACCACCACCCGGCCGTGGCCAGGGAGAGGAAGCGCGAGCACTACTTCAACAGAGGCCTGGCAGAGGAGAAGAGTGACCAAGCCCTGTCCCTGTCTCACAGACCTCAAGAAGAGAAGCCCATGATCAGTTCTCCGGATGGCCACCGGAGAGCCCGGCGGAGCTCCTTCGGGACGGGCTTCTACAGTGGGCCGGAGGTGACGTTCATCTTTGTGGTTCTGGCTTGGGTCAATGCCCTGACCAACGCAGTGCTGCCCTCAGTGCAGTCTTACTCCTGTCTGCCCTACGGGAACCAGGCCTACCATCTGGCGGCCACCATGGCAGCCGTGGCCAACCCCGTGGCCTGCTTCATCGCCATGTTCCTGCCCTTAAGGTAAACCCAACTCTGGATTAGCATAACCGACTGATCAGTAATTTACTGAACATAGACTCTCAGATCTATGCAGTCACCAGTGAAGGCTGTTGAAGGTAGACATGGGGAGGAGTCATTGTAATGGCTGGAATAGAATGACTGTCAGTCACTGAATCAAGTTGACGTCTATAACAAAATACAGAATAAACAGCATTACGTAACATTGTACTGTCTCATCCTAAAACATACTTCAACGGATCATTTAAATAATCCAAACCCCTTGAATTTTCCAACCCACTTCCTCAACTCACCTTCTAGCTTGTCCTTGTTCTTTTTTTCCAGGTCGTTGGTGCTGATTGGGCTTCTGACAATAGTTGGGACAGGGTTTGGTACTTACATCATGGCCATGGCTGCACTGAGCCCCTGTCCTCTACTGGTCCACAGCGTCTCAGGCACCGTACTCATAGTAAGGCTCTTTCTGTTATTACGTCATGGAATAGAGAAAATACATGTGTTACGTTGCAAGATTGCTGATAACACCTGAACACTGCATGACTGTCATTGATTTCATTGGGCCATTGAAAACGACATGTTTCTGAGTGAAAATGAGATGTTTGAGGTCAAGCAAAGTCTTCCTAAACAACAGTAAACAATCAAACTCATGTCCATGCTATTCGGTAATGTAGTTAATGATCCTCTAATGTACTGTGAATATTGACACAATGCTAGTATTTTGTTTGTAATGTCTATCTACTCTGTTGTAGGTGATCGCCTGGATGTTGTTTGTCCTGACCCTCTCCTATGTGAAGGTGATCATTGGGGTGATCCTTCGGGATGAGGGCCACAGTGCCCTCGTGTGGTGTGGAGCAGTAGTACAGCTTGGCTCCATGCTGGGTGCCCTGTCCATGTTTCCCTTGGTCAGTGTCTATGGACTCTTCAAATCAGGGGACCCTTGTAACACCATGTGCACAAAGTAGGGATTAAGATGTGGCTTACTGTTGAAACTCACTGTAGAAAACAATAATTGTTGACACTGGAAATGTATATTTCATCATGTGAGTTTGTCTCTTTAAACTGATTTTGACGTATCTAGTCTGTTGCCAAAGCAATTAAACATCTCCCTATGGTTGCGGAAGGATCTCTTTGAAGCACATCCTCAGATTAGAAACTAAATGGCACCAAACCATTTGTGTTTGTTTTCTGTTGAATAAAGTTGAAAAACATAGGGTCTTAATTTAATCACCTTGTTGCAAGATAGCTTCTTCTGCAATGCAGGAGCTATAAAACGTGTATTGTATTTGAGGTTTAAGGCTTCTGAAGTTTGCAATTTCCACTTTGACATTTCAGACTTAATTTTCCCTTGTGAAAAATGTTTCATTCCCTATAAAATGTTCCATGAATTATAATCCACATAACAATTTACATTTCCTGTTGCTGCAGGATTATTTTCCTGCTTTTGCAAACGGGCTCAAATGAAGATCTGAAATCTGTAAAGTGTGGGAGGCCAACTTTTATTGTTACAAAGACCACAAAGATGATCATATTTAATTGCTAAGCTTTTTGCAATTCTTCTTTAAAAGAAGCTGAATGCCTTGGAATATGTTACAGGGACAAAACAGTGCCTTGATTTTGGAGTTTCTAGTACTGCAAATGTCAACCAAAAAGGTTATTTATGTTTATTCTTTACCAGTCTATGTCTAATGTATTTTTTTTCAAAACCAAAATTTGTCTTACATGCTTTGTATACGACCTTACTGCAGTCATAATGTAATGCACTGTAATTATGTATGGCTCGAGTCATTTAAAATGTATACATAAAAAAAAAAGATATATATTTGTATTTCTCTACTAATTGCTTACTTCATTATCAACTTTCTGTAGTTTATTTATCACTAGCATGGGTATAAAGCATCACTGTAATCGTAATCATACTTAGATCCTTTGCTTCCAGAATTTGACCAGTAGGTGTCAGGCTAGGATAATGGTAACACGAGCTGAGAGTGAGATCTGAACAGAGCAGGGGTCCACATCCTCAGACCTATGGATATCACATATGCCTTCAATCTGACTGCAAGATCTAATGGGAAAGTATTTCACTTTTTTTAAATGTATTTTTTTCCCCTTAACACTGCTTTCTTAACAAGTGTGTATACTTCATTTTGTGTAGGCATGTTCCTGTTATTTATTTAAATTTAAGTCCTGTACAGTAGCTAGATCATTGGTGTAGACTTACAGTATGGTTTAGGATTTAAACAAATGTATTGATATACAACACATTTACTCACATTAATGTTACCATGAATATAGCCCTTTTATATTCAAGATCATTTTATAAATATCACTTGTATCACATTGATAATGATGAAGGGTAATTGTTTCTATATTTTTAGGAGGCCTTCTTTTTATTTTATATTTTTTTACATGAGTCATTTTCTATTTGACCTTCCTTCTGCTTTTTAAACGCTTCCTGAAATTGCTCAAATTACTGTAGGAGTTGTGCATGTCTCTTGAGTATTGCCCCATGCCACTAGAGTCATGTCTCGATCATTTCCTGAGTCTCACCCACTCACAGTAACTTAGTGAGAGCAGTTGATGGGTGCAGGTGTGTGTTCCTTTTCTCTACAGACCCCCTACAGATAGAGAGCACTGAGGAACAAAGTCATACCCTGATTCAGGCCCCAGTGGATTCGTCATCTCCTGTCGTCTCATATCATACATATATGCTCTTATGTCTATTTGTGGCTTTAATGGTTGAAGTGTGCAGGGGCCCATCAATAACACAGGTTAGAGAACTTTTAGGTGCTGAGTAATATATGCAGGGATTTCTTTGACTTATCCTCTATTTGTCGAGAGAGCCCTGGCCAATTAGGATGCTTCTTCTGTGAACGCTATTGCTTCTGTGAATGTGCAAACTGAAATGCAGGTGGACTGCCCTGACCTACGTGAAGGTGGGTGCTTTGGAGTAGCAATGGCCATCTCTCTCTCTCTCCTATTGTCTCTCGAACCAATTCTCTCGCTCAGTCTCTCCCTCTTGACCCATATCTCACACTGTCCGTTTCCCTCTCTTGGCTCACTTTGATTATGCGTACAGCATACGTTGTGATCCTAATTTGAATTGAAAACATATGAGGGGAAATCCTAGCTCCCGCTGCTCTTTAACGGGCCGATGTGGGATTGGAGAATGCTGAGAATGATTGAATTTTGTGTTAAGGCCAGGAACGATCAGGTCTCGCCTGGCGTTATGCAATCGACCATTCTCCCCTAACAACGCGACGTCTGGTAAAAGCCAGAGAGGGAGGGATGGAAAGCCCGATGTCTGGACGAGACCTAAAAGGGATTTCTCTAAATGATTCAAGGCAATACTAAAGGAATGCTGAGCGATCAGAGGAGCCAAATGAGATTTGATTCACCACTTCAAATGCAGAAACTCTGGAGGCGACTGCTTTTAATATTGCTAAAATAAAAAGATTTTACACTGTGATGCTTGACACACTATATTTCCTGACGGACGGAAACATATGGTTCCTATAGGAATCCTGCTAGGCACTATTATTTATATGATTATGTCATGTCTGTTTTCGTTCTACTCTTTCCACCTGCTTGGCTGCATTTGAAAGTCTTATTGAGCAAAGGCCGGCTTACTCCAGGCCTTAAAATTACCACTTTGTCCAAACTCATCAAAACACTTTTATTGCAACTTCATATTATCATTTTGGGCCCTTTGGGGAAGGCTTTTGTTTTCCGTTTAGCCCATTACAGAGTTGTCTTGACCTTGCCTACTCCTTTTGTGCGACCATGTACAAAGTAATCAAAAGTTAAAAGCAACACAAGGTAGGCACCTAGCAAAAAAAGCAAATATTTTCTGATAAAACATTCATATGGGCTATATTATATATCAGGCAGGAAATCATTGGAGATGACAGGGTTGCCTTGCGGTTAAGTCCAGTATGGGTTTACAAAGTAGATGGCTACTTCTAGTATCATCCTTCTCCCACCCCTTGTCAACCAATTTTAGCTGACTGACCGACATCCGGAGTGTACTACCAGAGTGTACTATATCTATTTTTTGCAATACTTCATCAAATAAATTACATTTGTGAGATGAATGAAATGAACGAGTTAGGTACTCTATGAGTGGCAAGCTTTACTGCTCTACACTTCATGAACCAGGGCTTGTCACGTCCAGAGGGCCCATGTGGAGAGAGAGTGCACCTGTGGAACCCCCAGACACACTGATGCACACACACACACACACACACACACACACACACACACACACACACACACACACACACACACACACACACACACACACACACACACACACACACACACACACACACACACACACAGTCCCATCACAGAGAGTGCAGGGGCTTCTGTTAACATAATACTCGTCTGTTATGAGTTTTCTGTGCTACAATGCACACAGTAGGGACTATGAAACAGAATGTCCGAGCTGCGGTCAGAGAAGGAAATACCTCTGTGTTCACTGGCTCTCTAAAACGTGGAGGCACTTCCTTGTGAGTCCTCTGCGAGTCATCTGCTGAAGGCCTCAAAGCAGGGCATACAAAACCCATTTGAGATGGATCACAAAAGTTCTCATGTGAGGGGAATTTCTGGATCCCAAATGGTATCAGGTGAGGAAAACCCTGTTGGACCACAGAATGTGAGGAAAAGTAAACTGTTATTAATGACAAAGGTTAGTTGTGATGGAAGACACTATTTTCTTAAGTTACTTCATTGTTTTGCTCTATGTGATATATTTTCGTGAAGGTAAGACTGGGGGGGCTATATTCAATCCGTATCGCCGAATGTCAGCGTTTCACCGGGATTGACATTTAAAGGCAATGTTCCCGCGTTAGCCGAGACTGCATTCACTGTAAACACTGCATACGTTGGCTCAATCAGAAATGACCTTCACATTTCTATTGCTTCAGCGATACAGATTGAATAGAGCTCTAGATGTTCACTAAGCATTTTATTTCCACATCTAACACACATCTTTAGCTAGTCTGGCTATGCTGATTCTCTACGCGCTGAATAAGGCTGCGGCCCGAAACGTGTCCGTGCAGAGCAATTTGGATTCATTGAAGATTATTTTCTGGTGTCCTGTCCATCTCATTTACTGCATTCAGACAGTGAACCAGACTTAAACTTCCTGTTGAGAAGTCCTATAGTCTCCTCTCTGTCAGGAAGCCAATCCACCAGGGGTGTGCCAGCAGGTCACCCCGAGGTCACGCCGGGCATCCATTAGAGTGCTCATTTAGTGGATTGCTCCTTTAAGAGGAGGGATTGGCCTGTTAAGGCAAAGAATCATTACCCCCCTCGTCCCGCCCCCACCCTGCTAACAATCAATACAGAGGGATCATTAAAATGAATAGCTGGACACTCCCCTTTTCTCCGGATCCTCATTGTGAAATCAGTGTCAGGGGATATGAAGATTGAGCCGAGAGAAGGCGTCTAAAAGCCTCCAGTGATTGTCATGAAGTCATCTTAAGCCGAGAGCCCATGGCTGAGAGAGAGAGAGAGAGAGAGAGAGAGAGAGAGAGAGAGAGAGAGAGAGAGAGAGAGAGAGAGAGAGAGAGAGAGAGAGAGAGAGAGAGAGAGAGAGAGAGAGAGAGAGAGAGAGAGAGAGAGAGAGAGAGAGAGAGAGAGAGAGAGAGAGAGAGAGAGAGAGAGAGAGAGAGAGAGAGAGAGAGTACTAAGCACCCACCTGAACTCTGACGAGCCCTGCTTTTAGCCCATTAAGAGCAGCCCACGTGTCTGCTGCTACTGTAACATCAACACAACTACATAGCGTATACAGAACTGTATGGTAGACAAGCTTGAGTGCAAATACTAGGGTCGATGACTGTACAGTATGTGTGTGTTTTGCATGAATTTAAGAGCACTAAAAAGGAATCCGAAGGGGATGTCGGAATTAAATGCATTGGATTGATTGACACACTGAAACCTTATGATGATATCAATAAATGGACTATTTTTGAATGATTTTCAATTCAAGTCTCCTCAAGCACAACAGTATGTCCTCGTCAGAATTGTTTGAATCCTTGCATGACATTTCACCCATCGCAAAAGAGAGATATAGTGAATCAAGTTGAATGATTGCAGATGAAGAAAAGATACGCACACAGTTTTTCCAGTCCATCTGGCTCTGTCTTTTTGAGTGTCTCTTAAAGTCACTTTTAAAAGGGGATTCGTCTTTGTGACCGCAGTGATGTGACCATGTCAGTGGGTCATCTGTTGGGCTTGTCACGTGTCCAGAGGGCCCATGTGGAGAGAGAGTGCACCTGTGGAACCCCCAGACACACTGATGCACGTACGCACGTACGCACGCAAACACACACACACACACACACACACACACACACACACACACACACACACACACACACACACACACACACACACACACACACACACACACACACACACACACACACACACACACACACACACACACACACACACACACACACACACACACACACACACCCTATCAACCCTCCTTCCCCGCTCCCTATGAGGGGCAATATAATCATTCATTCTCTTCACGGGCAGTAGATGCTGATCTGAGACCAGCATTAATATCGCCACTATCCTGCTAAATTTGCATAACGACATACCCTTATGTCTCTGTGATCATGAACCAAAATATCCATGCCGTTTTCTCCTTTACCCAAAATAGAAAAACATCTAAAACATCTCTATTGCTTAGAATGACAGAATATCAAAGTCCAACTGTATGCATGGTCAAGCAATCATCTCTTAAAGCATCTCTTAAAGTCGCCCCCATGGCTCTCTCAACATGCCCTTCATAACAGAGGTAAGTTATATCCCGGATTTACGATCTGCAGATGGCTGAACTGGAGGAGAGGAGAAGAGAGGGCAAGAGCCGAACCACTGTGCCTAGCTATGCATTCACTTTATAAAAGCAGAAATCAAGGGCTCAGTGGGAACACAACGAGAGAGGAAGCGGAGCCATAAAGAACCTGTAAATCTACCCTCTGAAATGTCTTAGCGGTGCCCCGTGCTCCGTGCCAGGTGAAGGGTGCACGAGCGCCCCCAGGGACCAAATGGCACGAGCTGGAATCATTACCATTCATTGGGATCACTGGGATCTTTTGTCACTTACAAAGGAAGCACATAGAATCAAGCCACGTAGGTACACCTGTTAAATCTGTCGATGTATCTCACGCAGTCTTAGGCCACTTCATCAAATAAATGCCCCTATAACATGAACCTGAATAGGACCATTGCTATTTGTCTGTCAGTTAGATTGTTCTTCTAAATCAACTATATGGGTCCTCTAATAAAATGATAGCGGTTTCAATGATTTCTCAACTGTGTCAAAGGGTAGCTGTCTCCGGCAGAGGAAGACCTAGGTGAGAGCGGGCGCCAGGAAAAAGAGGCGTGACTGCGTCTGTAAATAGAGGGGCTATTTTGGGACTGCCGTGGGTGTACAGGGGAGCACCGCCCAGGCCTGCCCGCCTGACTTCTGTCACTATGACGATGGGCCATTCGGAACTTTGCTGCGAGATGGAAAAAGTCTGGAGGACTGGCAGGTGGTACACAGGAGCGTGGTACAGCTCCCTTGGCGAGAAACACCATGCCACTCCCATAACCACCCACTCCACACATGCAACACCTTACTGTAGGCTACACACGTCCATGCAAAGACTTTACACCTGAAGGAAATGCATGTTTAATTGAGTATAGCAGCTAGTCAGGCTCGTCAGGTCAATCTGAATTAAGGTAAAGGCTTGAATCTTGGATCAATGGCTTGAATTGCATAAGAAGAAGAATTCTTTGCTATTTGTAGTTCATTTATGTAAATACCGTGTTGCATCTCCAACCCCCCCCAAAAAAAAACTGCCTATCTAAAAATTCTAAAATATATTCCATATATTTGAATTGTATTTCAACATTTTGTTCATAGATAGGCCATATCTGTAGACGAATGTATTGTTTCTTGCAAGAGACCTTAGAGGAAATTAATGCATCATCAGAGTTTGCAAAAAGCAATGGCAAGATAATTGAATTTGGCCCATGCACATCAAGGTCCTGCTGTGTCCATTTCAAGCTTTATTAGGCATACGGGGACAGGTTGGAACCATCCAAGGTTTACCATGGTCAAATACTATAACACAAGACAAACCAAAAGCTGTTGAGTTATAGAGAAAGTCTTCAACTAAAGCATAGCCATATGGAGCATGGATGGATAAGTCAGAGCACGAGTTCCGTGTGCTTCGAGAGATGCATTTCGTAAGTGATTGATTCTGTGTCGCTGTACGGAAAATATTGTTTCAGTGTTGAGGGTAAATTAGATATGTAAAAATGTTATGTCATTCCAGACAGTCGGAGGGATTAAACACCATATAGGATTCCAGGTAATGATTTGTGCCAAAAGGAAAGGGTTTTTATAGCACACGCAGAGATTCATGGACAAAGCCATCTGGTAAAGACTGCAATATGAAACAGCTAGAGTATCACTGCATGTGTGTGTGTGTGTGTGTGTGTGCGCGTGTGCGTACGTTTGTAAAATGCTCAACGTAAAAATCAAATGAAAATCCAAATAACAGCAATGCACATGTCAGTGTTGTCATCGTTATGTCATTTATTGATTCATTTTTTTTTTTTAATAGAACACATTGAGTTGTACATAAAACACCATTTCAATTTCCATAAATATTTCATATTAAAGAGGAAATATGTTTCACCTTTGTGCCTGGATAGAAAATGAGTAAGAGTTACAATCATGTTGTAGCAGAGAGACAATAGAGAATAAGGCACAATACGTCAATCTGTTACATAGAGCCATGCTATCATATAGTCCACAGGTATTCATGAAGCTACTTAATGGTATTGTAAAGCTAAATCATATATATCTCATTAGTGTTCTCTGCATGCTGAAGAAAGACATTGCACTAGACGACGTAGAAAACGATGGCGGATCTGCCATCCTTTATAAGAAGAGACCCTGTGGCTCAGTAAGGGCTGTCTGTCCTATCATACTAATAAGCATGTGAATCTAGATCCTATAACATTTGGTCATGACGGAAGAGAAAGCCGTGCTGCTACTATGGTAAAGTAGATTACATACTGACTGAAGCCTACTGAGCCACTGTCTCAAACAGTAAAGAAAGAAGAAGCTAGAACAATAATTAGGTAAGAAATCCTTTGATATGAGGAAACCAATTATTGCCAAGCTGAAGGCGGAAGGCCCAACCCTTCTCCAGCTGTATTATACAGGCAAGGGGAATAAAGATGAAGTCTTAGATTGTCCTTATCATCCTATGGTATGTACATGCCAACCCAGTTGTTCTCCTTCGATATGTGTAGGAGGCTCTCTCCTGACGGTCTAAGCAGTTCTGAATTATTTTTTAATTTTTTTTTTAAAGGGAAGAGGGAGAGGTAGGCCAGAGTGGAAGGATAGAAGAGGCACTAGGTGTCAAGACAGACGCTAGCAACGAGATGGTACACATTGGATCATCAGAAAAAGGAAGACGCTGAAAAAAAAACAACAACGAGGAGCTAAACCGCGAAACTGCATAATAGATTTAAGGCATACACAAAGTACATTTCAAATACATGTTTATACAAAGAATATCATACACAACATTCGGTATAAATGGACAAGGACAGAAAAAAAACTGATACACAAAACTAACCTATACACGTCCCTACTTATTTTCCAGCTATTTTTAGTTTCCCTGTAAACGAATGATAGAAGTGATCGAAATGACATTGCATTCTAGTCAGTGAGTGATGTTGTAAGGCACCGCCTGGGTTGCTGTGGTTTGCCAGGACGCTCTGACCAACATATGACACACCCATTGGCTTGTCCGTATATTAGAGTCCAACACACATAAAGAAGAGGTCATCAGTAAAGCAACACGTAATTCAGTCTTACTGAGCTGTTTGGTCCATGGAAGAGCAAGAGTTGTCATTTAAGGCAAGTGTAGTAATTGTCACAGTCCCTCCCATTATATCAAAGGCCGTCTCACATTATATTATAACATTCGTTCATATGGAGCTTTGCAGTTTCCTGTCAATGACCACCAGTCGACCAATCGTTCTGCAGCGTCACGAGGGGCAAGCGAATCAGGCATCTAGGAAATGTAGCAATGAGGAAGTGGTAATGTGAAAGCTCTCTGTTAAGGGGTTCCTCATGTGGATATAGGAGCTTTGGTTTGTGGTTCCTTTGCCTCTGTCCCTTTTTGTATCTGCAGAGAGTTTATGTACTGAGATGCACTGAGATGCTGGACAGGTCGTTTCGGATGATCTCATTAACTGTGGAGAGAAAAGGAGAGATATTGTTACTCGAAAACCCATCCAAAATATACCTCTCATTATAACATCCTCATTGTCACAATATTCATCTTCGTCATCTTCACCATCATCACCACCATTTTCTGCATGACATTTTGGTGGTTAAAAGTTTGTCACAGATTTCTGCGGATTCATGCAAGAGTAATATCTCCACTTTCTCAATAGCAAAGTGAAAAATATATACCTCATTCTTAATCTCTTTTGACACAGCAATAAAATTGTGTTTCTTTAAGAATTTTCAGTGAATCACCACTGTGGGATTTAAGACACAATTACACACTCACACACACCCTTATTCTCTTTCTTGTCTTTCCTGTTCTAGATCCTGTGCCCTCATGTTTCCCACAGTCAGGCAGACAGAGAGCAGTCCCCTCTCTTTATCTGCTGTGTGCTTTGGCACATTGGAGGGGGAAGTGACTGACCCGGGCCCTAGGACTGGGAGCAAACTAGAGGCTCCTCAAGGCACTTTAATGTAAAGCAGAGGAACAGAGAGAGAGAGAGAAAGAGAGATAGAAAGACAGAGAGAGAGATAGAGAAAGAGAGAAGGGCCACTCAGTCTGGAACTCAGTGAGGTCACTATCCACATCGCTGGAGGCGGGAAAGGAAGTCAGCACCCTCCTCATATCCACTCTGCACCCACAGACCAGGGCAGACTGGGCAGACTAGGCCTACTTTATCAGCTCCTGGCCCACTGGACAAACAGGCATACAGTGGAGACAACCTACCCACACAGATATCGCAACCCCCCCCCAAACACGCAGACACAGACATCACCACCCTACACACAGGAAGAGAGGGGGGGAGGGGGGACTAAAAGAGGCGACCCTTTCATTTATTGTGGCAGTAGAAGTGTTTACATGATTAAATACTGTATTTTCCTGGTGTTTCTATGAATATGAATGTCTATGGATATGAGTCATGATAAATAAGTTCAGTGTTTGAATTATGATTGACTGAAACAGCTTGGTAGAGGTAAAAAGAATGAAATAATTCTGAATATGAATGCACGGATGCACACACACACACACACACACACACACGCACACGCACACACACACACACACACACACACACACACACACACACACACACACACACACACACACACACACACACACACACACACACACACACACACACACACACACACACACACACAGTCGGGGCTCACCTCCCTTTCAACTCCCACTGGAAAAAGTCAACCTGAGCCAACACCGCTAGCTGTTTTTACCAGTGATTCCGCTCCGGGCTAAACAGGCTTTTACACGTTGGGGTTATTTTTAGTGACGCCTCCTCGGGACAAAAAAAAAAGGCACACAAGCGTGTTACAATTAAATGATCAAACTTTAATGCCAGTCTTCAATTCCATGGGTGTGAGAGAAACAAGAAAATAGCTTGTGGCAGAGAATAATTGTGAGGGAGGGAAAATCCAACACCTCAGCAGCATATGCCACAAATGTACCTTTTCTCTGAGAGAAAAGCAGTACCTCCCTCTCTTCTTGTCAGTCAGGATAAAAACACTGACATCTCAACACCCACGTACTAACCACAGTGTTGTTTTTCTACGCTTTATCAACTAATATTTTCCACTTTCGAGGTGCAGGGGAAAAAAAGAAAAATTGTACAGGTAGTTCAACTGAACTGCCCTTGACAGCCTCCTGTCTGAGCCCTGTTGACGTCCAGAAAGCCACCGAAACAGGATGTGGCCAACTGTTACACCACGCAACAATCACAAAGAGTTATTTTTGAACTAGCTAATGCCATCAGCTATCTGTATCTCTAGGGGAAAATAATCATTCTTTAGGTAAGCCTCAAAATAATTGACTGACCAGGGACAAATTAGTTTGTATTCGTGTTTGGTGTTTTACTGTGTTTAGAGCTCCCCATAAGATGTCATGTGAAACTTTATTGCAGTATTCAAGGTCCACCCTATTATGAAGTCTGTCTCTAATTATATACTCGTGTTAGTAGGTAGGGGCTGTCCTAAGTTGTAGGCTAGTATCAAGGTTAAGGCGTCAAGCCCTGGATCTTGTTCATGGAAATAGCTTTGGAAATGGTGATACATAGAAATCATTGGACAAGTAAAGGTAGTCCTTCCCTATTTCAGGCAGTTTTCTTACATGTGGTACCTTATCGAATGGACATGACCCAGTTGTATTACTGTACCCTAGGCCACCCTCTCTAGTCCTTGAGGAGAAACACAGGAAAAGAAGGGAAACGGGGTCAGAGGTCAGCCTAGGTCCTCTCATTGCGTTCTTCTTCCATGACTCAACACTAACCCGGATGACAGTGCTTTACTCACTTCACCCCCCCCCCCACCCACCCATCCACCTCACTCTCACTCATATGAAGGAGGCAAGCATGAGGACACAGTAAAATGGTGAGAAGTCCTATTTGAGTGGCGAACATTGTGTTCGAAATGGAATTTTGCTATAAATCAAGGCAGTTCAAGGTGTCACACGGCCTTGTGAGTTGGTGCAAGACGGCAATGTGACCTCGCAGACTGAGTAAGACCCTATCAAATATGCCCAACTGACAAAATAGAAAAAGGATGACACTTCATGCAGATGATAATGTGAATCTTTGGAAGATAGGCAGTCAGTATCAAATGTAGTTACATTATATATAAGTCAAATTAATTTAGGTTCTGAAAATATTATTGCAACCACTACAGATGTTAATGTGCGACTCTCCTTGGATCAAACTTTGATTGATGATAACACTACTATTGTCATTCCAACCTGCTTGACAAGCTTCTCAACAGCATCGTAAACTTTTTTTTTTTCCGGTTCCGGTTCCGGTTTCTCATGTATGGAAAGCTATAAGTGTGAGAAGTCCTTTGTTGAATAAACAAAAACAGTGGAAAATTCAACTGAACATATTCCACTCATGCAAAACAGCACAATCCTCGGCAAAAACCCCCGATTAAAAGCGGCATCCTTTATTACCTTAAGTACCTCTAATCGCGTCCAAACCACAGCCAGAGCTGTCAGCCTGTTTAACAGCACATTTTGTCAGAGGGCTGATTCTCAATTGTGATGCTTTGATTTCTCACCTCCTCTCTCCTCGCCTCTTTCTTTCTCCTACAATCAGTATGGTTACATGCACACAATAACCTGATTACTGTGGCTAGTCAGATGAATATAATTGTTTGTTTAAAACATTGACACATTTTGCAAGAATAACGATTTCCCTAATAATTCTGTTTACATGGACACATCTGAATTTAGGCTACCCGATTGGGACACAGTGTAGGCAATTGGCAAATCAAAATAAACATTTATACCACAGAGAAGCCTTTTTGATTTTTTGGATTAAGTTTCCCGACATATAAAGTTTTGTGAAAACTTAAACTTCTAAGTTTCATACTTTCAGTTTATCCAAACTCACTCCACTCGCTCAAAAGAGGGAGGCTGGCGCTACTGCTGCTGGCACGTGCAGATCAAATACACAGTCTCAAATACACAGTCTCAAATACACAGTCTCAAATACACAGTCTCAAATACACAGTCTCAAATACACAGTCTCAAATACACAGTCTGGAACCCCGATTAAGCTGCTTCCGTGTCCTAATAATTCAAAAGATTACTCAGAAAACCAGGTGTTTTAATCGGTGTGTGTTTACTTCGATTTTGAGGAAGGTAAGCATGAAGGTAAGCATGAAGGTAAGCATGAAGGTAAGCATGAAGGTAAGCAAAGTGTTTGCAGGACTATTGCCATAATCCGCTTTATATTCAAATTATTTGCTGTGCATGTAGACGTACTCAATGTTCGGAAAAAGGAGAGAAGGTAGTATGGAAATACAGTGTGTCAATGAAGCAGCCATCGCTCCTACCCACCTCTATAATGGGTACATTACACATTCTATGTGTTTGTGCGGTGGGGAGTACACGTCGAACCATGTTTCTACGGGCGGACAGGCAATAGATGGATGTATCTGTGGGATTGGCTTGGGTTGGGCTCTCTAATCTCTCTGCTACAGTACATCAGGGAAAGAAGCAGCTTTCCCTCCGGGGTGTGGCCCTACTGAACAAGTGTATAGAGAGAGCTCTCCAAGGTACTCTCTCTGTCGGCATAAACAGTCATTAAAAAGACTTCCCTCATCTCAGGGAGGAGCTACCAGGCACCTCTGAAAGGGCCCAAAGTGCACAGCAGAGGGACTGCAATGCCATGTAATTAAATTTCAAGCTTTGACTAAACCATGTTTGTCAGTTGTACATGAAATTAGAACACAGCACCAAGTGAACCTGCTGTTCGGTTAAGCTACAGTAACGTGCCTGAAATGGACGCCAAGGCAGTAAGCACCAAAAAGGTTAAAGAGCTTGTCATTGTTCAATTCTGATAAAGACTGATCCGAGACCAACAGTGAAGTCCATCAGAGCAGCAAGTGGAGCAATTTGGCCCTATTTTGATTGAGTTATCCAGGCAGAAGCATTATGACTTCATTTGGGCGAGGAGAACGCGCCACCCGAGCTCCTCCAGCCAAACCTGACCCGCGCGGCGGATTGAGTTAGCCGAGGTTAGCAGATAGCGTTGGCGTCGGGGTTCGATAACATCCAGGCTATCCTCTGAGAACAGAGGATAGCCATGTGGTTAGAGGAGACGGAGAGGAGAGCCTCCCAGGCCGCAAAAACACTTGGTGGTCCCTGCAAGCGTAACCCGATTCCCCCTTTACCCAATCAACGACTGGCAATGATCTGGCAGCAGCGCTGACTTCGCTTCACCTTCTTCCTGCTCAACTTTCTAAACATACCCTTTGAACTCTGAGTTGTAAGCGTTGTAAGAGAGGCATCCTCTGCTTGGGAGTTTCTATTCTCTCCGGCCTCCGGCTGCCCATGAAGGAAGGCATAGCTAACATCCCGAAACACTTTCACAGGGTGGATAAACTACATTAACTCCAGTGGTGTTAGGGTTAGAGACCTCGGTGCTGTACATAGGCGTACTCTTCCTCTGCTTACACTTCCCCGGGCCCTCGAGTGCCCCATCATGCCTTGTCAGAAAGACAAGCACAGCTTCCACCTATTGTGTTCTGGCTCCACATGAAGAAGCTGATCTGAATCATCATGGTCATTCATATCAACATGGACACACACCGGCACGCAGGCCCACAAGCGCACCAACACATACGGACAGCATCCATGAATGCACGCACGCAAACAGACACAAACAGGCACACACAAAGGAGCACGCAGGCAGACACACATGCAAACCATGGCATGAAAATCCAGATGATTTAGGAACAATAGCGTAATGCAAACAAAACTATGCATTACCCTTCTCTATTTCAAAATACTGTAATAGGCAGAAGAGGGGAGTACAGCCATTTGGACATCCACAAAACAAATGCTCAACCTCGTTTGAACTCAACGTGTATTATGTGAAATTGATTTGGTGAGGAAGCTGAACTGGAGTATGAAGCTGCTAAAGAGAGACAATTGAATTTCCTGCTACATATTACTTTTGTTTCCCTACAATATCAAATCTGCTCTCGGTTTCAGTAGAAACGCTTTAATGGACAATTTGCAGCCTCCCACGCAGGTCTGCAACAGCTAGAGGGAGAGGCTGGATGCATGTCACTCACTCCTCTTCTCCTACGAATCTGTCAGATCCAGTGTTGTGAAAGGGTCAGAGCATGCAAACAGGTACACACATACCCATGCACGCACAAACACACACACAGACAGACAGACAGACACGTGCACTCGCAGCACACACACACACACACACGCAGCACACTCACGCACACGCATATACAAACTCATCCCTATAGATAAACGCAGTTGGACACAGAGGAATTACACTAAGCCAATTCTTAATCGTGATCGAACACTTCATAAATTTGTCTCAGACTAGCAGGTAGACAACAGAGACTGATACCCTGGGAAGCCCTGTGGGTGTAATGATGTGATTATATGTGCAGATGGGGATATATCATCCCCACAACTCTGCTAATGTGTGAAGCCTGCCTTTCCCCATGTGGAAGCACTCAGCCTCACGACTGACCGGAGGAGACGAAAGAAAAAGTTAAATTGTGTGGGAGAGAGAGAGCGGAGAGAGAGGGCGGGGGAGGGGGGGGGTGTAGCTGGAGTCGACTGTGAGGGTCTCTGCTCGAGTTTTACAACCCTTCCGGCAGCAGCTGGGCTGCTGCGCAGACGTTGCTGTGTGCCCTGGGCCTCGGCCAATCCGCTTCCTCCACTGCCAAGGTGCACACCAATGGTAAGGGGGGGAGAGGAGTAATGGTTAACAGAGGCTGAGCCACGCTGGCGGAGAGAGGGAGAGAGGGAGACCTTGGAATACTTTCCTCTGATGGCTGCTACTGCTTGCAGGACCTCCGAGTATTGCTCCACGGTGGAGAGCAAGGAGTGGAGAGACAGCGAGATAAAGTGAAGTGCTGCTCTCATCTCATCTCCACCTGTGTCTTCCTACGTGAGTCTCTGATGTGCTCCTCGTCTCAGACAGCTTGCTTTATTGGTCTCCGACGTCAGATGAAGCCTGCTCGTTGCCAGGCTAAACGGGTGGACCCCTAGAGAGCTAGCGAGCGTCTGCTCTGTGCTCAGCCCAGACGGAAAACACCAGGCCGTAGCCAGAGGGCTGCAACCGCCGCCTCGCAGACCAAAACAGGCTGAAAAACAATAGCCAGCCACCCCAGAATTACACAGCCAAATCTAAAAACAATAGCTTTTTCACTGAAAACCACCCGACACTGATTTGCTTGTTTTGGCAAGGCACTTTCTCTTTGATCTTCCATGGTGTGTTGCTACTGCTGCCTCTCCGCCCTATCTTACTTCTCTGTGAGATGCCGCCGCCGCCGCCGCCCGTTCCTCTCCTCCTCTCACTTCCTCTAAGGCCCTGGGGGGCAGTGGGTGTGTTCGCTGGGGCCCTTCTCCGGGGACGAGGCCCAGGGAGGTGTTTACATGGTTAGGGCTGCTCTCCTGTGAGCTCATCATTGATGGACTGAAATTAGTCACTTGATCGTCTTCACTGTGTCCTCCCCCAGTTTCTCGACTACTAATAGTACAAAGTAAAGCAGCGGTAACCAAGATTTCATGATATATTTGATCGTATATTTCTTTACGTATAAAAGCTGCAATAAAGCGCAAGTCCAACCAACCACAACGTCTACAAATATCTGAGTGAGAGAGTGAGTGAAACACATGCCTGCATGGTGGAGATATGAAAGGAGTCGGATTTGAAAAGTTCAGCATGCCTCATTGACTTAAAGTTTCATGCTAAAATAACGATGGCCATCAGACATGCCCAGGTCGGATTGATACCGAATTGGAAAGAGGCACGAATGAGGCAACAGTGGCCAATATACATGGATTAAGATCTCACCTTTTGAATTTGACGGGAAAAGCATTGACATATTGAAGCCATCATACTTTGCGAGATTACAGCCACCTGAGTGAGAATTTGGCCGTACACCTGCATATAATGGGATTTATGACATCAGCATTTGTATTCTGCCTCTTTAAATCACCTGTTCCCTGTCAGTTGTAAAGTGGGATTTTGGAATCCACGTTTTATATAGAAAACCACATTCCCTGCATCCAAAAAGGCATACCTCGGTGCAAGTTTTATTAGATCCTATCTATCATAGACATGAGGCTTAGAGCGGTACCTTATCGTTTGAGTGTATGTGTGTGTGTGTGTGTGTGTGTGTGTGTGTGTGTGTGTGTGTGTGTGTGTGTGTGTGTAGAGATCCTGGCGCTTGGCCTTCGACTGGACCGTTGCTCTTTCCATCCCGGTGAAGAGGTAGGAGCTCTTGTTCTTTTGCATTCTCTTTCATGCATTTACAAAAGGGAGCCTTTGAACTTGACAATATACTCCTGGAGCGACCCATCCCAATGCCAGCAGGGATACTGTCTCAATCTGCCTCGCAATGTTGGATATACAGTGAAGATCTTGCCATGAGGAACTTCCAGGAGTCACAGCGCAGCACTAAAACCCGTATGGACTCTAAATCCACAAAAGGCTCAAGCAGTGCAGAGAAACTCCTCCTTTCTCCTGTCTCCAACACTCCTGCTGGGATCTCGGCAGCTGACCTACAAGGTCAGACGTATATTTACTGTAAGTCTCAGATCTGATTCACTCTCAGTCCACTGACCTGGAATCTGGAATCTGCTCTGAGTCTACACTGTTTTAAATCTTCATCCACCTGCTATGATTGGTAGTCTGAGAGGCAAAAGGGTCAACTTAGGGTGACTCATGGACTTACTTACCTGGGCTAGGGTTAAAGGGAAGGGGGTGGGCTGCCTTGGCAAGTCCCTACCTCACGTCAACCTCTTTTTTTGATTTACTTAGTGTGCAGACAGACAACCTCTCTACATCTGGAGGTTCTGATCCAGCCATCCTGGATCCTATAACATCTATAGGGATCCCTGGATATCTGTTCCAACTTCTTCCTACACACATCACAGCAACCCTGCACACACATGCAAACTAACCCACACACAGACAGACACACACACGAACGTACGCACGCACACACACACACACATACAAACAAAAAACCTATCTGAGCCGTCACTGGTAAATCATAGATGGCGGTTTCACCTGATTTTGGCCTATACGACTTCCTCACCTGTAGATTTAATGCTTGCCATCGCTTGGGGAGTTCACCACATGAATGTCTTAGCAGAGATGGAGTCCCGCTCTTTTTCCTAAATACAGTAAATCTTACTGATTCAATTAAAACATATGTGACATCGCCGCTCACCTGGAGCGTTAACAACTGAAATTACCTGACACGAGGAACGTGCGAGCAGATTTGACATGAGTGATTCATAATACCGAACAGAGAGAGAATCTCAATTTACCCCATCTAAAGAGAAATAAACAAAAGTTTTCAAGAGTGCAGCTTTGCAATCTCACATCACCTCCGAGTTTCAACCTGGACTCCCCTGACTAGCTCTCAGAGGTCTTACCTCTTAGTGAGGTATGGCAGTAGACAGGACCGGCTTAGCTTCCACCTTCTATACATGTTATACATATACATATCGAGACGAGAACTTAAAATTGTAGTGTGAGAGAAAGAGGTCAGTCTGGGGAGTCTAGGGACTAATTGAGATTTATATCCTTTATATCCTCCACGGTTCATAAGCCAGCAATGGGACACTGAACGCTCACCGCTTCTGAACGATCCTTAAAAGCAAACCCATTCAACCTCAGCGTGGTAATTCTCTGCTCTACAGGTGCTCAGTGGGAAAATGAGAAAAAAGAGAGAGAAATACACTCCTCCACTCTGAGCCGTGTTTTTCTTTCTTAGACTTCTATCGATTCAGTTAAAAACAGCTTCAGCCCAGTCAGAAGCGAGTATGTTCTGTCTGTGTGTGAAGTACAGGGGCGTTGGGGGAAACGGCCAGGGAATCTAACCAGAGATTGCATGCTGCTTGCTTCACTCTCACATTTTCCCCTCTCACTCTCAGTATGTCTGTCAGCCTTGTGAGACTGCCCTGTGTGTGTCTGACTGAATATCCCTGGATCTAAGCAGGTGTTGAGGGTGCCTGCAACCCCACCCCCCCATAGCCATTCTCATAGCAGCTTCTGCCCCATTGCTTCCTATCTCTCTCTTGGAATAGATAGATATATATATATAAATATATGAGTATGCCATTTAGTAGACACTTTAGGAGACCCAAGAAATCAATGTGATGACGTTAAATCAACGTGGAAAACTGATTGGATTTGAAAAAGTAATCAACGTAAGGCTATTTTAAGTGCTCTCTTTTGAAGAGATTGGAAACCCAAATTGGTCTACACGGACAAGTTCTGGCCTGGTTTAGATCTTATCTGTCGGAAAGATATCAGTTTGTCTCTGTGAATGGTTTGTCCTTTGACAAATCAACTGTAAATTTCGGTGTTCCTCAAGGTTCCGTTTTAGGACCACTATTGTTTTCACTATATATTTTACCTCTTGGGGATGTCTTTCGAAAACATAATGTTAACTTTCACTGCTATGCGGATGACACACAGCTGTACATTTTAATGAAACATGGTGAAGCCCCAAAATTGCCCTCGCTAGAAGCCTGTGTTTCAGACATAAGGAAGTGGATGGCTGCAAACTTTCTACTTTTAAACTCGGACAAAACAGAGATGCTTGTTCTACGTCCCAAGAAACAAAGAGATCTTCTGTTGAATCTAACAATTAATCTTTTTTTGTGTGTTTTTGTTTGTGAATTTTCATGGTATCCAATTGTTGTAGTAGCTACTATCTTGTCTCATCGCTACAACTCCCGTATGGGCTTGGGAGAGACGAAGGTTGAAAGTCATGCATCCTCCGATACACAATCCAACCAGCCATACTGCTTCTTAACACAGCACGCATCCAACCCGGAAGCCAGCCGCACCAATGTGTCGGAGGGTACACCGTGCAACCTTGGTTAGCGCGCACAGCGCCCGGCCCACCACAGGAGTCGCTGGTGCCTGATGAGACAAGGACATCTCTACTGACCAAGCCCTCCCTAACCCAGACGACACTAGGTCTATTGTGCGTCGCCCCACGGACCTCCCGGTCGCGGCCGGTAACGACAGAGCCTGGGCGCGAACCCAGGTACTCAGATAGCACAGCTGGCGCTGCAGTACAGCGCCCTTAACCACTACACCACCCGAGAGGCCTTAAACATAAATCTTGATGGTTCTACAGTCGTCTCAAATAAAACTGTGAAGGACCTCGGCGTTACTCTGGACCCTGATCTCTCTTTTGACGAACATATCAAGACTGTTTCAAGGACAGCTTTCTTCCATCTACGTAACATTGCAAAAATCAGAAACGTTCTGTCCAAAAATGATGCAGAAAAATTAATCCATGCTTTTGTTACTTCTAGGTTAGATTACTGCAATGCTCTACTTTCCGGCGACCCGGATAAAGCATTAAATAAACTTCAGTTAGTGCTAAATACAGCTGCTAGAATCCTGACTAGAACCCAAAAAATTGATCATATTACTCCAGTGCTAGCCTCCCTACACTGGCTTCCTGTTAAGGCAAGGGCTGATTTCAAGGTTTTACTGCTAACCTACAAAGCATTACATGGGCTTGCTCTTACCTATTGTTATATCTGGAGTACTTCTCCTGTCTTATCCGGTGTCCTGTGTGAATTTAAGTATGCTCTCTCTAATTCTTTCTTTCTCTCGGAGGACCTGAGCCCTAGGACCATGCCTCAGGACTACCTGGCATGATGACTCCTTACTGTCCCCAGTCCACCTGGCCGTGCTGCTGTTCCTGTTTCAACTGTTCTGCCTGCGGCTATGGAATCCTGACCTGTTCACCGGACGTGCTACCTGTCCCAGACCTGCTGTTTTCAACTCTCTAGAGACAGCAGGAGTGGTAGAGATACTCTTAATGATCGTCTATGAAAAGCCAACTGACATTTACTCCTGAGGTGCTGACCTGTTGCACCCTCGACAACTACTGTGATTATTATTATTTGACCATGGTGGTCATTTATGAACATTTGAACATCTTGGCCATGTTCTGTTATAATCTCCACCCGGCACAGCCAGGTGGCCACCCCTCATAGCCTGGTTCCTCTCTTGGTTTCTTCCTAGGTTTTGGCCTTTCTTGGGAGATTTTCCTAGCCACCGTGCTTCTACACCTGCTTTGCTTACTGTTTGGGGTTTTAGGCTGGGTTTCTGTACAGCACTTTGAGATATCAGCTGATGTACGAAGGCCATTTTCAATAAATTTGATTTGATTTTAATTTGATATATTGTCTTTTTTTTCATCCACCTTTTAACCTAAATCCAATGACATGGTGACATGTATTGTTGATTTCATGTTGGATTCATGGTTAGTTCACAACTCCAAATGTAAATAAAAACTAGATGTTGAACTGAGGTCTGTGCCCAGTGGGTTCTCTCTCTCTCTCTCTCTCTCTCTCTCTCTCTCTCTCTCTCTCTCTCTCTCTCTCTCTCTCTCTCCCCATCTCTCTCTTTAACAGAACACAATGGAGACAGGGTTCTTTTCCAAGAGCAGCAAACCCCACGTCATTCCCCATCCTGCCTGGCCTCTTCTGTTGACATCCGTCACTACAGGATCCTATACCACTGAGCAAATACATTTCAGATGGGGCCTATTATTAACGAGTCAGAAATGAGAGATCTGCTTCTGTTTACCGATGCCACAGGTATTTACGTTCCCCAACAAACTAACAACAACAAAAAACCACCGGTATGAAGAGTGTCAGAGTGAGGACTTACAGTGTGGCAGTGGCAGACACGCTTTGTAAAGGGGGACTTAACACAGGAATGTGTGTTTGTCTGCCTGTGTGTGTGTGTGTGTGTGTGTGGGTGTGTGTGTGTGTGTAATCTACGTGTGGGCTTAGATTGTGTGTTGTGTGTGTGTGCCAGCAGACAATCACAGCAGTGAGAAAAGATTTACCATGAAACCATTCAGAAGCCAATATGTTAGTGGTCTGGAGAAGAGGAAGCTACAATCATATCTAGTATAATGTCTTTGCCAGGCTACAGATAACCTCAACGGCTCACAGGCCAAAAGGGAGTCAAATGGGAGTCAATCAAAGCCTGTGGAGAACAATATAGATCACCCTGTCAGTGTTGTAAACCACATGCACATCAATCATCTTTAGATGCTGTGGAGAGAATGCATGGGGCTATGGGGCGCAGAGGTACCACCACCACCACCACCTCACCCAGATGCATGGCCCATCCCAGGCCAAGCCACAGGCCTCTCTTTGGGGCTTGACCCGCTGCGAATCGCGTGGCTCCGTGGCTTCTGGATGTGTACTCTCAGAGCCACAGAAACCAGCCATCTAAACGGCTGCGTCAGGAGAATCTGCATAAACACACATCACACGCCCATCCAGGCAAGTACAAATGACAGAGTAATGAAAAGTCCTACCGACACACATACACACACACACGCTCACACGCATCGGCACACGACGCACACACCTTACTTTCATTGGATCAATGATGAGAGAGCACAGCAAGCCACCGTGTCAATTGGCCACTCTTCAAAGAAGTGGAGTTTGTGACGCCATAGATTGGCTTCTACCTAAATCAGTTCATCCACTGTACCTAACCATGTGCGCACAGCATGGAATAATTAGACAAAAATCAGACACTCTCACAGTAGCAAATCGTCTAGAAGCATTCCTGACATCTGAGCATTGTTTCATAAACACAAAACTCATTAAAAAGGAAACCTGGTCCCGCATCTAATTACATCAGGCCTCTGACATGGAGAGACCCAATTTGTTTCGATGTAGAGCTGCAGTTACGTGGTAGACGGATTCTTTCACAGCGACTGTGGATATTATGACGGAGCGGCCCGAAAGCATAGCAGACTACTGTGGTGAAGCTGCTGGGCCTGTAGGAACACATTTGATAATACCCAGAGTCCAATGGAACTTAATAGGTTGACATTTAAAGAGAATATACAGAACTTTTGTCTTTTGGGGGTGCTCTTGAGACAAAAGAGGTCCCCTAAATATAGATATTGCCCAGAAATGACCTAATTGGACAGAAAGGGACACATATTTCCACACCCGTGAGCAAAAGTATACATTGTTAGCTTACAACTAAGGATTGTGTGGTTGTATTAAAAAAAATGGATGAATGCTATATTAATGAATACAACAAAAATACATCTAACTTCCATGTAGTATGTTTAAAGTTAGAGTCTTCATACAGCTCATCCCACCAATCACCTTCCTCATGAGTTTACGACAAGGATACTGCAATTCAAAGCCTGATGGTGACAGCCTATCATACTTTCACCATTATATGTAACCACTTAAATAGGACTATTTCCCCTTTCCTCATTATCTTGGACCAGAGAGCCTATAGCACCATGACATGCCATAATAGGGGGAACAGTGTAGAAAGCAGCTGGTCCCAAACAGCAACCAGAGAGCTTCTCAAGCCTGGCCAAGAGGACAGAGATAAAAGCACACTGAGAGGAAACAGAACCCGGTGCAAAAGGTAATCCAAAGTGCTTCACACACACACACACACACACACACACACACACACACACACACACACACACACACACACACACACACACACACACACACACACACACACACACACACACACACACACACACACACACACACACACACACACACACACACACACACACACACACACACACACACACACACACAGTGCAGAGGTAACCTATTCCTCAATGCTCCATGGGATCTCACTATGACCATGAGATCATGGTATATTCTGATTTCAGGGTTTCATTTGAGTCCAGCATGCATTTATTATATTACAGAACATCAAATAGTTCAATTAAAAGTGTAAGGAGTGAAGAGATCGCCCTGAAGGCTTTCCTTGCTTTGGACTTAATCCTATTTCTAAGACATTGCATATCATATCCTACTATATGCATAAATAATGTGAAAAGCAAAGAAGGAAATTGTGACTAATAGTACATTGGGCCAGTCTATGATAACAATAGTAAAACGAGAAAAATAATTGTTTAAATCGCAGGGTACAAGACATGGTTTTGATTCCACTAGGAGAACTCTGCAGTTGACACAATGTCCTAGTGATCTTCATCGTCTCTCTAACCATCTCCTAAGCCATCAACGGCTCTCATAGGCCTATCCTACATCCTTGTATTATTTCTTTCCTACCATTATAAAACTTCCCAAAAGCCTACACCCTCCTTTATCCACCATCAGTTCAAGGTCCTGCCAGGAAAACAAGATTCCTAACACGAAAACGCAGCAATAACAACAATATTAAAAAGTCCACATCCTCTCTGAAGTCATAAATAATAAAGAAGCCATCCCCCTTCTATTATACCTGTCAATAACATGAAGCATAAGCCGTGGGGATAGGAGGTCTTGACACTGCACTTAACCAACAGAGAGTATTGCTCTCCCGCCTCTATTAGCCCAGGCTCCGCCCCCTCCCAGCAGAGCTGGGGTTCAAAGGGTGAGTGTTGTGAAAGCACAGGCTCTAACCGCTAACGGCTGACCGTCAGATGGTCTACCTTTCCTCCTCACACACACACGCGGGCTCGCAGACACAGACACACACACACACGCAGGCAGGACACACACACACACACACACACACACACAGGAGCAACTCAATAACAGCAGCTCATAGAGTCCGTCCCATTAGACACCCCTCACCCCAACCGCAGCTTCTTTAATGAACCCCCTCACCCCAACTCCGCGCCAGTCTCGCGACACACACTCCGATGTTAGAGACTCAGCATGTTTTCAGAGTGGTGCGGACACGCTCTCAATCATCATTAGGGGTTTTGCAGAGTCCTGGGGTCTGGGCACCTATCCAGGATGTGTAAAAGTTTCCATGAGAAAAGCTTGAGTTGCCGTTGGAGGGGAACGGTCGCGGACGAGGATCCTTAGAAATGTTAGAATTCTGTATTGTTGTTGGGGAATGGATGAGGGAGTGAGAGAGGGAGAGAGAAAGAGAGGGAGGAAAGACGAGGTCTGTCTAGAAACCTGTTGCCACTGACGTCTGCCACTCTGCCTCATGCAACACCGGGTCTGTTTTCAGTTTAGAAAAAAAAACGTTTCAATTGTACAAAATTTGAGTTGAGGAGGAAACAACTACTGGAAAGCTGACCTTGAAATATAAGGCAATCAGAATACACATGTCAAGTGTCAGAAATCAGCAGTGTACATTTGGTTGTGTTTTTCTCATGTGGGTGAATAAGGCCCCTCTGTATTCGGCTGTAACCAGATGGTAAGAGTCTGGCTGGCTGATTAGCGTTAGCCCTGTGCTAGTTCAGCTGCGATTCATTATATCAACCATCACACCAGAAGCTAATGAGAGAAGACACAGAGCGGCAGCCTCGCTGGATCAGACAGATGTCCAAGTCGGGAATACTATGACTGCATTACACACATGCGTGCACGTACACACACATACACACACGTACACACACACACACACACACACACACACACACACACACACACACACACACACACACACACACACGCACACGCACACGCACACGCACACGCACACGCACACACACACACACACACACACACACACACACACACACACACACACACACACAGGCAAAGAGGCCTTCATGGTGCGCAATGTGGCTCAAAGCCTTCAAATCTGATGTGTAAACAGCAGCCAAGTCTAGGATCAAAGCGGCTATGTGTGTGCGTGTGACGGGAGGGGGTAATGATGTCACCGCAACTGCAGCTCAGGCTAGGAAGTGTGACAAAAACGTGGCGTCATCACAGGCCCCTGTTTTATGGGCTAATTAGCCAGGCTAACAAGGCGAGCGTAAATATACCGCCCTCCTCATTCTTCATCACTTCTATTGTTTTTATTGATGTCGTTTGCATGACATTGTGCTCAATGCCATATGTACTGTAAAGCGCCCCGGATTAGAGGGAGCGAGGGGTATGACTCAACGTGAAAGGTATTTTTATTTTTTTTACTTGAGAAACTTCTGTTTAATGTAAACCTCACATTAGATATGTATATATTGCGTTTGGCGTATGACAATGGGCCAGAAACAATACAAAGACCTCTAGGGCTTTTGAAAATTCACTTTAACATACATCTTGCTTCCATTCCCCCGAAGCATCAATCCATGGACTTTGGTCCGGGTTTATTCGCTCACTCAACTCTTCTGGCTATCGTGAGACAGACAGACCCCTGCTGCAGCGAACCAATGGCAGCCGCAGGCCTACAGTCCTAAATACATCCCCAGCACAACAGATCATTCATCAATTGAAATACAATCGCAGCTCCTGGACATTACCCAAAAAGCCTTGGGGCATCCTTTTACAGACAGACAGTGCGTAATGTCCTGCAGTTAGCTAGCCTCGAGGCTCCAATGCTCCATCACAGAAGTAGTGGATGAAGTGGTGCTAGCTGGGAGGGGGTAGTGGGTTAGGGGGTTGAAGGGCAGTTAGAGGGGCTTATGTTCAACTTGTTATCCCCTCCCCCTCTAGATCTCCTACATATCTACCCCACACTGACAACAGAGCTCCTTGCGGTACAGTAGCTCAGCCTGTTGATAGGTTGAGTGATTTCTCGGGGGCTGGGTTAGCAGTGCGAGCCGAAGGCCAGTGAGAGATATTTCCTCTGGCTGATGAGAGCCTGAGGCTTGAGCGTGGGAGGCGCTCCACTCTGGGGAAGCTCAAGTGTCGTCTCGCTGCAGAGCTCAAATCACTGGCTCCAAACCAGCCAGGCTGGGACTCTATGCTACGCGGCTAACGCTAAATCACCACCGCCCGCCCAACCGCCTGGTGAGGTCATCCCCTACCGTCGCCCTTTTAATGGAGCAACTCGCTAACATATGATAATAATGGAAGGTAATGACTGTGGAAAGGGAGCTCGCCACTCACCGACTTCTCCCAGCTCTAATTTTTATTTATTTATCTCAGGCTCATTCGAGGGGTCTGGAATGGTCCGGAATGGGGCCGGTGGACCTGACTGGTACAGCATGCAGAGGCCTTTGGAGTATGCTGTTACCACCACATACTTACCGGTACTCCAGGAGCACAGTTAGCCCACCACAGATGCTCAGTCAAGACATTAGATGAGGCGAGATTGCAGCGGGCCAAGGTTTTACCAGGGACGCCTTGGTAGGCCTCTGCCAATCAATACGCATTCCTGTGAGTCTCTAATGCATCTGTAATCACAGGCCCAATAACATTTGGTCACTTGGTCCAGAGATATTGGCACCGCTAAAGTGACAGTTGATGGGGTGGTGTTGGCGGTGGTGGATTATGAAGACATGGTTACTACTTAAGGGTTATAACTTTAGCAGAGGGCAAATGACCCCCTAACAACCTTTTACCTAGCGCAAAATAAAGCTTGAGTTTCACTCTTATTTGATTAATTCTCATACTCTGGCTCCTCTGCCTGCCCATAACTACTGAGAAGTTTGAAAAGGAATTAGACATGTACATGACAATGCTAATTGTATTTCCTTTGGATTTAGCGCCAGTGTTCTCTTGTTTCAATGTACAGTAGGGGGAAACATGCCAGGAGCTGGCGCGGAGTCTGAAGATAAATGCTAGCTCTGGATGTGTGAAGTGACAAAGACCTGTAGAATGTCCTATTTGAGTGTTGTGTTGTGCTCATTTAATGGAGTCGATAACAGACAGACGTCCTCACTTCTCGCTATTGTCTGTTTACGAGGCGAGGACAAACGGGACTCATCAGGCTGGACAGATTTGCTGACAACCACGTTTCAACTCAATTACAGCACTGCCCCCAATGCCCATCACCCCTGTGCTCCCTTGGCTCTGGAGCACGCACACATGCAAACACACACACACACACACACACACACACACACACACACACACACACACACACACACACACACACACACACACACACACACACACACACACACACACACACACACACACACACACACACACTGCTGTAGGTCTACTGCTGTTTACAGTAGGAGTGAAACAAAAGGTGCACAGGAAGAGGGATGTTCCTGAGTTGAGTGGGGAATCGCATTGTTCACCCTGTTTGGATGCAAGTGGACTTTATCTCTTCTGGCATACCGCCACGTATGCTGCATACCGCACAACCAGAGCATAAGAATAATGTGATGAGCAACCCCGACAGGGCCATAACAGGCTGGGAGTGACCAGTGGGAGGGACGATTGTGAGAAGGGAGGAGGGGGACATGGAGAGTTAATAGGGGGTCTACACACACAAATGCTGCATTCCCCCATTCCCCTGGCTGTGCCTGGGCTCACATCCAGTGGGGCTCTTGTGACCCCCCCAGCCTCCCCAGCCTCCCTCGATGACGTCAGCTCCAACACTACACTCTCCGCAGGGAAAACACGGGAAAACAAAGCGCCTCCTGCCTCCTGACATACCTCGCACCGAGGGGGGGGGAGAAGTGTTGCAGCTCAGGAAACCCCTACCTATTGTTTTGCTTCCTTCATTAGTCCTTGTGTCAACAGTCGGGGCCGGCACGCGTGCGCCACTGTTTTTGTTCTCTTGCTCCCTGCCTGACCTCGTTGCTTCTGATGTTTTGACAGATTGTTTCGCAAATCCCATCAAGGCCCAATTGACTGTTAAAATAAAGCTGTTACTAACTCAGACAACATACACGGTAGTTGCGAAAACAAAAAGAATCTGTAATGTCTAAAATGAACAAATCTGACGTAAACCCATGGTTGATAGCGCTGCAATTTGCCAGGAAAGAGGGAGATGCAGGGGAAAGGGTGTGGGTGGGTGTGGTGTGTAGATAAGCAAAGGTGTAAAGTTAACGCCATGTGCACTGTAAATGGAACGTTCTAGAGAGAAACGAGAATTGTGTTTTTTATGACCCTGTGTTTTCAAAAGGAAAAAGGAAAAAAACACCAATTATCACACCAATGCAATAATGGCAATGATGATGTGATGTCACTAACTAATAGAGAGCTTTGATTGACAGGTCTAGGTAGATAAACCTTGTTCTTGTCACTCACCATCGTCCAGGTACATCTGGTCCAGATCCTGGGGTTCCCGCTTGACGGTGACGGCTAGGTCGCGGGGGCTGGCGTCCACCGGCAGCAGGCTGGGAGGGCTGCTCCTGGCCTGAGTCTGGCTCTGTCCCTGGGTGGGGCTGTAATCTGGTGCCTGGGCGAACGGGCTCTCTGCTGCCCCCTCTGGAGTGGAGGGGTGGGACCCTGGGGAGGTGGAGGGGCTGCTGCTGTGGTAGAGCGGGTGGAAGCCATGGGGACTGGGGTTACCAAGGTGATGCGGGCTGTTGCCCTGGGAGTGAAGCATGCCCAGTGGAGCTTGGTCGGGTGAGGAAGGGCAGACCAGCGGCGCTGGGCACAGCCCTGGCGTCTCTTGGATAGCGGACGTCAAGGGGCCATTGTGGGTGTGTGTAGGGCTGGTGGAGAGGCACTTGGGGTAAGACACAGGGGACAGGTCGTGCAGTGTTGGGCTGGACCTGGGGGAGGAGGGGGGCATGCTGCCAATGCTGCCATGGCAAGGCGGGCAGGGAGAATAAACCCCGACCAGGCATGTGTCAGCGTCGCCCACAGGTATGATAGGAGTGAGCCTGGGTTGGCCATAGTAGAGCTTGGAATGAACAGACAGCCCCTGAGCCCCCAGAGGCTCATACTCATCATTCGGTTCTGTCTTTATTATCGGGACTGGAAAAAGAGAGGGAGAGAGAGAGAGAGAGAGAGAGAGAGAGAGAGAAAGAGAGAGAAAAAAGACAGATTAGAAATGTTGCGTAGGTCCACGTGGCTGAACGAGCAACTGAATGTATGAGTAAAGGAGTTGTAGTGAGATGGATTGTGGGAAGGATACCCTCCAGAACCAAACAAACAACCAGCGATTAAAAGAGACACAGTGTCATTTGCTTGGCCTCTCAAACGCCAGCTCAGAACCCCCCCACCCCCCCTCCATCCCAAAAAAATAGATGAGTCATCAGAGCAGAAAGCCACAGCTGGCTCGAATCATGAAACGGCACTATTTTCTTTGGACTCTCCTTTAGCTCTGATATCCTATGAAAGAGTGCTTTAAAGAGTATGGACTGCTGCTGCAGGAGCCCGGGACCCCTAGGCCTCTTCCGTGCTCCAAAAGCAATTGTTGCTCTCAGGACAAAAAGAGAGAGCGAGAGGAGAGAGAGAGAGAGAGAGAGAGAGAGAGAGAGAGAGAGAGAGAGAGAGAGAGAGAGAGAGAGAGAGAGAGATTTGATTGGGGTGGTCCGTGCTCCTTAAGAGAGTATGGTATGCCTGCGGTTTCAGGAGCTCTGACTTCAGCTAATGGCAGGAGGAGAGTGCTATGACCCCACTTGCTCATGCCGCCGTCTTCCAACTCACTCAGAGTCCATTTGGGAGATGTTTCAGCCATTTCCTGATTAGTTTGGACTGACAATCATCGTACAGTAGGTTTCCTGGATGTGTGATCAAGATCCGTGTTCATCTTTCGGAGACTGACCATGACGTGTGCACTATTTATTGGATATGTAAACATTTCCTCCAGTTGCGCACGCACACACGCACGCACGCACGCACGCACGCACACACACACACACCAGAGCCAAACCCTAAAGAAAAGATGAAAAGACCCAGTTTCTCTGAGAAAACCCTTTATAAACCCCCACGTGCTCCGATTCTGCCACGAGTACTGTGACACAACTACTGTAGGCTTGAATTAAGACACCCAGATGAATAACAAAAAGCTTCTGAGTCACAATACATGCACTGTCTGTTGCTCTTTCTGCACACAGTGAAATGTGTTAATGGGTGCGGTTAGTGTTTGATGCCAATCATAAGTGTTTTGGCAAAGCCTTCTGACACTATTCAGCCTACTAAATCTCTTCTGACACTCTATTCAGCCTACAAACAGGCCATCATAAGTGTATTTCTTGTAATAGTTTACTTTTTACTAACAAAGTAAGAATAAGTCAATCCTGATGAAGGTCGTAATAATACTAATAAGCACTTCTTACTTCCATTGTCTGAATAAATGAGTGTTGTGATTTGATGACAAACAGCCCTATCGTGATGTTATGATGTTATTATTGTTGGGACAGGACGCAACTGAGAGATTCACTTTCACACCCCCAGTCTCCTTTGGGGAGAGATGAGCTGGTGTGATTACCCAGTGGGAAGCTCATTTACGTCAGTCTTGTCATAACCACGGAGCCGGTCCATCTGTCTTAGAGGCTCCCTAGGTAAGGTCTGTATCCTTAAGAAGGTCCCAGGATGACACCTCCATACACTTACTAGGGAACATCATACGAGGCCTTGTAACAGGCTCTCCATAGTACAGACCTGGGTTTATGCTAGGTCTAGTATTTTAGCTGCATTTCATTGAGCTTGCCTATTGCAATGGAACCAATGGAATAGTCCCAAAAGTGTAAACCCTACATACATAGCAATACATGGAATACTTAGCAATCTGATTTATTCTGTAAAGCTTCATAGTCCCCCAAACGCTCTGTCACACATTCCCCCTCTCCTACAGTATCTGCGGAATGAGATCCTTTGAGGGATCCTTCGAGCTTGCCTCTCCTCCACCCAGCTCTATTTGTCTCCCCCACTCTAACCGATCATTCCTCAATATGTCTCCCCCCCCCCGTCTCTCTGACCACTCCTTCCAGCTATCTGCGTGTGTGTCCCCCTCCAAACACACAACCTTCCCCTTCCCAGTTCCATGAAAGCAGATTCACCCTGTGAGTCCCATCCCCAGCTGGCTTCTATTTCCTCCCAACCTGCGGGTTATGGCCCACATGTTTTTCTCCACATCTCTGCCTGTCTGTGTCTGTCTGCTCGCATTAAAGTGATCAGGCCTGATCTGAGTATTTATTAGGAACTGGTTTCCTCCCAGGGATGGGGGTGATGGTTCGAGGACGGGTTTGCGGGGTGTTGAACACAGAGGGCCTAGGCCCGGTAAGTTGTCGTGTGAAGGGAAGAGACAGCCGGGCAAGAGGGTTTTCTGGGATGCACTCTGATTCTCATTACGATTGGCTGCTCTGCTCTCAGAGTGGAACTATGGAGTGGATGACCTACTGTCTCCATAAAAGAGCTGTTTTGATTGCACTGTGGAAAGAGTGTGCACAATGCATTATACCTGGGGCCCTGAGTTTTTCCTGACCACGTGACCTGACTAAGCCCTAGTTTTAGCGACCAGGCGGTGCTTCATCGTGATAGTCATCAACTCGCAGGTATCTAATTCACCACGTCCCACTGTGTTGGCAATCTGGCTGATGGCTGGTGTCCTAGTCTACGTGGGCCATGTAAAGGTGTGTGTGAGTGTGTCTGCTCGTGTTTAGGTGCGTGTGTGTCTGTCACTGCCCTAACTTGTAAATAAGGAATCGTCTCAGTCTCCAGTTTGGTTAGCATGACACATCTTTGGGGAGACGTTCACGGCGTGCGGTTCGTTAAGTTTTCATGTATGTGTCTCTCCTGTTTCTTCTGAACATACCCCTCTCCCTCCTCCCTCCCACGTCTCAGACCACAAACCTACGGCCAGGAATCAGCAGCAGCCCCCCCGCCCCTCCCCGTTGGTGTTAATAATAGAACCCGATCTACACGAGGAACCTCCAAAATGGCTTGTGAAATGAAAGCCATTCCGAGAACTGACTTTGGTTGGGCTTTCGTCAGCGCCAGCAATTTTGGCGTTTGTTGTTTTATGTGGTTCTGTGAAACTTTTTCTTCTTTAAAGAGAAGAAAAGGGCGGCGTGTCACGTCTTTACTCAACGCAAGAATGATTGGAAATGAGCTCGGAAAAGAAAAGTAACGCTCACTCACACACACACACACACACACTAGGAGGTAGACAAGGACACTTGTGCTGCATGTTCGTCGCAACATCGAATATGTGGTGATTTATACAAACCAGAGCGGCTGCCAGCAGCTCATTTTAGAGTCGACAAAAAAAGAGTAACTTCAGAGTGACATATTGCTTAGATTCTTGGATCTTTCTCCTCTGAAATTGTAACTCATGACAATGCACTTTCCGGACAAGCTTACTGAGCTTTCGTCATCAAATTCATTGGACTAACGTGACATTGTAAAGGAAAGCGAGGACAATGAAGAGCATTTTGAGAGACACAAAGACAAATAAAAATAAACGTTTCATGAGACAATCTACATTCTATTGTTTGGCATCAATATGCAACGGCATGATTACCATGCTAATTGCCAATTTGAAAAACTCCCTGTGCGAAATCCGGGAAGAATATTTACCGATAACATCTGGAAAAAGTAACGGAAATCAAATCCGCTACTCCTTTCTTGCTTGTGTAGGACGAAACAGGCCTGCGACAGCCTTGTCATTCAAGCTTATCTTCACCTGTCAAACCTGGCAAAGACTCAATCGTTTCCAATCCTCCAGACGGCATCTGATAATAATATCCGCACTCGCTCTGAGGCGTGACTAATCTAAAGGGGAGATAAGAATCAGATGATGTTTACACGACAGAAACAATGCCTCTCCCGTGAGATATGACTGAGCTATTTAGAGGATGAAGAGGAAACGATTCAAATACATATTATCTCTTGTTTCCTTACTTGGGCATTTAGCTGCTCTGTACAGGTTTGAGGTTCTACAGTGAAAGCTTTGGGCTGTCAACACGTTCAGTAAAACCTTTTCACACACTTGTCTGATAATGTTGTGACATGAATGAGCATCCCGTGACTACAGTGGAAAATACACGTTGTTTTCAATAGCGATCGGAGGACCGCGGATCGTTTGTTTCGCCCTCTCACTTTTTTCAAACAAAGGGGCTACTTTTAAGGGGCGGTTTCTAGATGAGCACAGAGACAAGCACACACCCGAGCGTGAACAAAACATTATTTTTTAGAAAGCATCATTGACCACAACAGTGATTAAAGTGGAGCAGAGCGCCGGAAGCTCCACTCAGATGGGTGAAGGAGGAAGTGATGAGAACGAACTCTATCTAGCCCCCCCCCCTCCCTTACCTGGTCACAGTGTTCAAACACTCACACAGTGAAAGCCTCAAAAGAAAACAACCAGGTTTTCCTCTCCTCTGCTATTTATATATCCACTGTTATAATTACCCTCATTGTGATTTAAGAGATCTGTTTGCTTTGATGCCGTCCTGCATCTTATCTTGGACAGATATAATCTCTTCGACCTCGGCACAGTTGAAAACGGCTCTGTTTGCTGAAGTCATATACAGTAGAGGCCACTTCACCCAGACACGTGCCCATGGGCAGACAGACATGGATTCAAACTAGATGAGTGGCAAACTCAGGGACTTTCAAGGACTTCGGATGGAAATGAGCTCTGTAGCAAAATGCGCCACTATTGCTACTCAGTATTGTCTGAGTTGTTTATTATGGCTTGTTGACTATTGTGTTGAATAAATTATATTTAAGTGTTAAGGCCCGAGGAGGTGTGGTATACAGCCAATATACCACGGCTAAGTTTATAACACCTTATTGCTATTAGAAAAGTGTTACCAAATGTAAATAAAACCGTAAAAAACAACAACATTGGGTAATACCTGTGGTATACCACAGCTTTCAGCCAATCAGCATTCAGGGCTCAACCCATCCAGTTTATAATAGATGAATAAATATCAAAATAAGAAATAAGAAGATCTGGTGAAGCACAGCAAGTGCCTTCGACTGTGACTCTAGTGGTACATAGTATTCCGTCATAAAGACACTGCCCCTGCTTGTGTGGTCCCCACTGAGGTTTACTTGGCATCGTAACAGAAAGCACACCCCATTCATCTGTTAATTGGACCATGTTGACTCTCTGTGAAAATGACTTGAAGATGCAATTGGTCAAAGCGTCATAAGTCTTCTCCTTGTACAGCTTATCTCCTTGTCTGTCTCCCTGCTTCGTATGGGCCTGCCAAATATGGACAGAGTTTGTCTGTCCTCCCACCAACGCTCGCTCGCTCTGCTAAGGTCAGTTACCCCAAAATGTCCTGTCTCTCATATCTCTCCCTCTCCCTCCTCTCTCTACTCCCCCCTCCTCACCTCTCCCTTTCTCAATCTCTTTCTCACTCACTCTCTCGTTCACTCTCTTGCTCCCATCAACCGTCTCTAAATAGGGCCCTCTGTTCGTTGTCAAGGTGGTGATGCGGTCTCTCTCTCTCATAGTCCCGTCCAAAAGCCTGAATCATTGCTTCTTATCTCTTCCAGGCTACAATAGCGGCCGGTGATCATTGAATTGTTTAGGGAGTCTAAGAATCACATTTTGTCAGTTTAAAGGTGAAGGCTGCCTTAAAGCACAATTGGACCTGATTCTTAATTTAATATGGGATATAAAGAGAGAGAGACATTTGAAATGTCTATTATTTTGGAACTTCTGTGAGTGTAATGTTTACTGTCAATTTCTATTGTTAATTTCACTTTTGGTTATTAACTACTTCACTTGCTTTGGCAATGTTAACATATGTTTCCCATGCCAATAACGCCCTTACATTGAATAGAGAGAGAGAGAGAGAGAGAGAAAGAGAGAGATAGAGAGATGCGCAAGCTGTGAATAATTAACAATGTTGTTTCTAGCAGCATCAATGGTTTTCAATCAATATCAATGTGTCTATGCATGAAACTTGGATTTGGCCAATTTACTCTGAGCCCAGAATGAGAGGCTTTTATTTGGTGATGTAAGACGGTGAAAGGACTACTAATCCCAATATCTTCTTCACATTCCAATGTGTCAAGCCAACTATAAATGGGGAGACCAGGGGACCCGTGAGTGTGCAGTATTTAACGTCAACATCGCCCAGAGGCTCTGTTAGTCAACCCTTCACACCTCATCACCGGAGAATGCAAGCTCCCAAACCAAACCAACACAACTCACAATCTTCTGCTTCTGCCCTCTCCCGACAGAGCCAGTGATGCAGCGGTGTCAGGCACTACCGAAGCCGCAACAGATTGCGTGCAACATATTTCGGGCGAAACACCGAAAGGTACAATTGGGTAACATTGCAGGTATAACGCATGAGCATGTATGACCCCTTTATAATTTACCAAGCAACACTAGTAGGACACACAAACCCCCAAACCACGTGGAAGGGAGGCGGTAAACCTGAAGGTTGTTGGGGTTACCATTTGGTGAGAGATAGGTGAAGCGCTGGTACTGGCTCCTCTTTCTCTTGCCATTGCAGACGTAGAAGTTGACCTGCACTGGGCTGGATATCCTCTGGTTCCTGTAGGGGGGGATCTCCACCACCAGCGCGGTCTACAACACACAGAAACGGCACAGAATGGATACACGTACAGTACGAACCCTCCAGACGCACTGTAGATCAGTGCACAGTGTATTTTTTGTGAGCGGAGCAGATTTTCAAAAAGCTGTCAAAAAAAACATGCATCACCTAAACATTATGAAATCAGACTAAGACGGCATGGTGAAGATTTTAGTTTGAACTTCCATCCCTAGTTTAGGCCTTTACAACCCCTTTCAATGCTCTTCTTAAGACACAAACAGAACTCCAACTACTGAGTGTCAACTCGTTAATTAGCAGGTGTGTATGCTTGTTTTGCTTTCAGGGAACCCCGGGGAGTGTTCTGAACAAGCTTTCTGAGCTGGGTCTTCGGCCCAATTTGGATGGGCTCAGCAGGAACCCCAGAGTGTGTACCACGCCCCTGTTTGTGTCTGTCTGAAGCCCTGAGGGCCTGGGGTTCGAACCCTATCCCTGGACTACTACAGCGGAGAGATGTGAGGCCTTTGGCCTTGTTTCCACAGCCCCTGACCAGCGTGTCGCTCCAGGCCCAGGGTGAAACCTCTGTAATCAATGTGAACTTTGGAGACTGCAGAGCAGGGATTGAGGTGCATGACAAAGGCACCATTGGGACATGACTGAGTGTCTGCCTGTGGAGAGCCTGTCTGTCTTTGTCTCTCTCTCTCTCTCTCTCTCTCTCTCTCTCTCTCTCTCCCTCCTCTCTCTCTCTGGGGGCCAGCTCAGGCCATATGGGGTGGTGGAGCAGAGCAGGAAGCCATTTCCTGTTGCTCAGCATATTTTGTGGGGTCTGTCTACATGTCTGTGTGTCTGTTTATAAGCCAGGTCTGCCCCGGACTGACGGGGTCAAAGACAGCACAGACACAGGTGTCGATGACCTAACACCCCCTCCACCCCCCTCCCCTCCCATCCTCCCACCCAGTGAGCAGAGCGATCCAAACAGGAATAATGAAAACATATGGCAGGCAGAGCATGGGTGACCTAACGGTGGCCGGGGGCAGCAGGGGAGAAAAGGTCAGCAACACTGTGGCTTGTTTGTCGGTACGCCAAATAAGCACATGGTACTATTTGTCTTTCACCGACCTAACCCAACCCTTCACTGTCATTTTCCAACATGTGGGACTAGCCTTAACATCAGCCAGCCCTTAAGGCCAATTAAACATTGAAGCATCAGAGAGGAGGAGGCCGCATTCAACACTCCTGACGCGACAAAGCCAGCCACCTGAACGTGAAAACATATGAAAAAAGAAAACATCATCATCAATAGAAATGCCACCGTATTTCGACCCATGTTCCATGGGCGATGATTCACTCGAGACCCCTGCAATTGTCAATGACAGCAGTTCGTTTACAGGGAGACAGAGGGACGGTGAGACCCAGCTGGTGAAAGAGAAGAGAAAGGGAGGGGGCATGGATGATTTGAAACGCATTGTCATCACACAACCTGACGTGCGCCCGAAGACACAGACGCACACACAGGCAAACACACAGACCTTTACGAGTCTCTCCTTAATTAACTCCAGAAGCACATGTAGCTTTTCTGGGGACACGTACAACATTTACCGTCCCCTCTGACGAATCCCCTTTGCCTTGTATTTTCTGAACAGAATGTAGGCCTAAATGTGTGACTGGGCATCAGTAGAAAGGTGCACAGGTTTATTTTCTCATTACTTCTCTCGTGAAAACAGCAGGTAAAAAGTGAGGGGGATAATCCACCCGAGGCCAGGCCTCGCGCGGAAGGCCGAGCTCAGACAAAGTGGTTCAAGCGCTCCTCGTCCCTGAACCACAAGTTGAACAGTGAACTAAATGTCTGGCTACGCTGGCTGAGGTGTTTGGTAGGGCAACTGGGCTTGCATCAGTATTCATTAGGCAACAAACTGAAGAAAATGCACTGAAACTGGGAGGGACTACCTAAACTTGTCCAATGAGAAACATCGTTTTTTTCGTTTCCCATTACAAAATGGTTTGCTATGGTGTGCCCTAATGAATATGACCGACAGTAGTAGAGAGAAGGTGGGGTGCTTGTTGATGACGAAGCAAGATACTCTAGGTGCAATCACTATGTTTACTGTGAGAGAGAATAATGTGTGAAAATTCCATTCAGGATTGCATGGACTAATCAACATGACTAATCTCTCTCCTTGGTAATGTCTTAGCAAAAGTTACATCCGCAAAGTGAGTAAGGGGAAGTGAGGGCGGTGAGGGAAGGAAATACATGGGGAGAGAGGGGGGAGAAAAAGAGAGAGAGAGAGCCAGAGAGAGAGAGAGAGACAGAGAGAGAGAGAGAGAGAGAGCGAGCGACAGAGAGAGAGCGAGCGACAGAGAGAGAGAGAGAGAGAAAGGTGGGTAATATGATGGAAGAGAAAGATGCATGGAATGTATGCCTGAGTCAATTTACACTTTTAATCTAAACAACAGTAATACAGTACTGTGTTTTACTGAAAACACTGAGGAATACTTACAGACTTGAAGGAGTCCTTGTCAACTTTGGCTTCTGTCTCCCATAGGTGGTGTCCATCTATAAAAAAAGGACAACAGAAAATATGAAACACTACATAATCACACACAATATAATTGCAAAAACGAAAGTTACGAACAGGAAGCATAGAAATAGCGCACATAGAACAGATCTGCTGCTTCTTAGACTTGCTTTCGATGAGAATGACAGACCTATAACTCCAATTTCTATGTGAATTTGGTCGGATCGGCCAAAAAAGTTACACATTGCAGCTTTAACTCTGCTTCATAAACGCCTTTTGTTCGTTTCATCTTGACAGTGTGTTGTGGTGTCGAGGCCTCCCTGTCATGCAATAAAAGCCCAGGGATCTGCAGCAGCTGCCGGGAATCTGTAGCTGTAGCAGTTCTCTCACATTCTTTGGGTCTCTCTGGGATTTCATGCCACACCTTCGCGAACAGACGCTCTTGTGCTCTGTTTATACAATCAGGCCCAAACCACAGCACATTTTCTTACAGCATATGACTCGTTAGTGGCTGTCAGAAATATAAATGACAATATCCAGTCTTTGTGTGTCTGTTTCGCAATGTCTGGCAGTGCCTGTGTGAGTGTGTGTGTGTGTGTGTATGGCACTGCCATGCTGGTTGCCAATATAGTTTCGTCTATGGCACTACCATGCAGTGTTGGCTGGCAATACAGTTGTGCCAATGTGTGTCTGTGGCACTGGCTGACTACATCATTATGTTTGTGGTCCTAATTTTACAAGGACTGTGAGATATGTGTGAAGTAACAAACACCAAATATGTTATGGCCATTGGGCAGCTGTACTAGTATAACTAAAGACCCAAGTAATAAGATGTGGTCTCTACACCAAATTGTTCTCCCAGTGTTCTTTTTCACAACGCAAAAAGAGAAGGAAAAGATCCCAGTCATGCTTGGCCTGCTATCACTCGTGAAGAAGGGTGGAGCTGGGGTTGGGAGAGAGCTTAGGAGGATGGAAGTCTCCATGGATCGGTTTCCAAAAAGAAATATTAAAAGTGAGGAAAAGAGAAGGCCAGACATTGAGAAAGATCACAGACAGATTTCTTTATTTTGAGTTCAGGCAGAAGTGAGAGAAATTAAGACAGAAGAGAAAGATGAAGTGAGTAAATAGACAACTGTGATAATTCAGTAGGGTGACGAGTACGCCTATATGACCGTGTGATGCTTTGTGCAGGTGATCATGATGTGCCATGGAGCTGATATGCTCGTCAGGATGTGAGATGGGAAGAGAGAGACAGAGAGAGAGAGAGAGACAGAGAGAGAAAAGAGAGAGAGAGAGAGAGAGAGAGAGAGAGAGAGAGAGAGAGATGATAGGGAATGCTCATTCCTCATATTACATCTGGGGAACCAAGAGGGAATCTCGCCCACCCCCGCACTGGGACTCCCTCCAAGAGGGGAAACCTTAGACGTCAACCCTCCACAAGTAAACATGTTTTTCAGGCTTCTCTCTCTCTCTCTTTCTCTTTTTCTCTATTTCTCTCTCGCGCTCTCATTTTCTTTCCCCATCTGTCTTCATCTCCCTCTCTTTCCTGATCTTACTCCTCTCAATCCCGTTGACATTCTCTTTCGATTCACCTCACTTTCACCCTCTGTCTGTTTGTCATCTACAGAAGCAGCCATTAAACAGACCCTCCTACTCTTTTCAAATAGATGAAACAAGAGGAAACAAAGAGAAAAAGCAGTCATTTCCCCCTCTTCTCTCTCCTTCACCTTCGCTGAATCGGGAGACAGCCACATATGTGGCATGCAAACCTTTTCAAGACAGAGAGTGCCGTAGGACTGAACCGCAAAACGTTATGCTCTCTCTCTCGCTCCCTCCCCTCTCTCTCTCTCTCTCTCTCTGTGCAACATCTGTAAAACGCTTCTGTTCCGTCAACGGAACCGCCCCTTCCTATTTCGCAAAGCCCCCACCCACACACAACCCCTCCCTCCATCTATACCTCGGCCTCCTCCTAAACTCTCCCTCTATCAGACTGGTCACAACACAGAGCAGTGGTAGTAGGAGGCAGAGCAACTCCCTATACGGGTCAATAACAATTGCACTCAACACATTTACATCAAAAGATTTACACACACACATACACACCATTGTCTCAAGTAAAGTCTTTTGGGGAAAGATCAGCCAGCTGCCTTTTAACTTCTTGACGCTACCCATCCCTGTCGCGGGATCATTTTCATCAGCAACCGCTGAATAGCGTAGCGCAACAGTCAAATAATATTACTAAAAAATATTCATATTCATGAAATCACAAGTGCAATATTGCAAAACACAGTTTAGCCTTTTGTTATTCCACCTGTCGTCTCAGATTTTGAAATGATGCTTTACAGTGAAAGCAATCCAAGCGTTTGTGTAAGTTTATTGATAGCCTAGCATAGCATTATGTACACTTAGCATCAGGAAGCTTGGTCACGAAAATCAGAAAAGCAATCAAATGAACCGTTTACCTTTGATGATCTTCGGATGTTTTCACTCACGAGACTCCCAGTTACACAACAAATGTTCATTTTGTTCCATAAAGATTGTTTTATACCCAAAATACCGTTTGTCGCGTTATGTTCAGAAATCCACAGGAAAGAGCAGTCACGACAACGCAGACGGAAATTCCAAATAGTCTTCATAATGTCCACAGAAACATGTAAAACGTTTTTAATAATAATTCCTCACGTAGTTTTTAATATATCAACCGAGTGTGTAGGTTTTTCAATAACAGCGGGAGGAACAATGGCGGCTTTACTCTGTTGCGCAAAAACTCACTCTGAGAGCCCCCACCTATCCACTTATGCAATGTGATCTTTCACGCTAATTTTTCAAAATAAAAGCCTGAAACTATGTCTAAAGACTGTTGACACCTTAGGGAAGCCAGAGAAAAAGGAATCTGGTTGATATCCCTTTAAATGGAGGATAGGCATGCATAGGAACAGAAGGGATTCAAAATAAGAGGCACTTCCTGATTGGATTTTCCTCAGGGTTTCACCTGCAATATCAGTTCTGTTATACTCACAGACAATATTTTGACAGTTTTGGAAACTTTAAAGTGTTTTCTATCCTAATATGTCAATTATATGCATATTCTAGCATCTGGTCCTGAGAAATAGGCCGTTTACTTTAGGAACGTTATTTTTCCAAACATAAATATAGTGCCCCCTAGCTTCAATAGGTTAACATGTCTAAACTGGCGGGGATAGTCCAAAAGACTCACATTGCACAGTAACACACACCAAAGGACCTACTGACGAAGGAAGCATCATCACGACACAGTTGACGGAGAGGTTTAACTTCTCTAGGGTAGGGGGCAGCATTCTGAATTTTGGATGAAAAGCATGCCCAAATTAAACAGCCTGCTACTCGGGCCCATATGATATGCATATAACTGGTAGATTTGGATAGAAAACATTCTACCGTTTCCAAAAATGTTAGAATAGTGTCTGTGAGTATAACAGAACTGATTTGGCAATCGAAAACCTGAGAAAAATCCATTCAGGAAGTATTTTTTGGGGGTGTTTTGTAGTTTTCTATTCAATGTCATCACAGTATCCATTGACTTAGGACTCAATTTGCAGTTCCTATGCCTTCCAATAGATGTCAACAGTCTATATAAATTGTTTCAGGCTTGCATTCTTATAAATAAGGGAGTAAGACCAGTCTGAATGAGTGGACTCTGACGTGTCCCAGAGCTTTTTCATGCGCAATCGTGAGAGAGTGCATTTCTTTGTTTACCTTTTATATTGACGACGTTATTGCCCGGTTTAAATATTATAGATCATTTAGGCTAAAAACAACCTGAGGATTGAATATAAACATTGTTTGACAAGTTTCTATGAACTTTACGGATACAATTTGGATTTTTTTGTCTGCCTGTTTTGACTGCGTTTGAGCCTGTGGATTACTGAAGAAAACGCGAACAGGTTTTTGGATATAAAGAGACTTTATCGAACAAAAGGAACATTTATTGAGGAAATTAATGTCTTCTGAGTGCAAACATATGAAGATCATCAAAGGTAAGGGAATAATTTTATTTCTCTTTCTGAGTTTTGTAACGCTTCTGCTTGGCTGGTTACTGTTTGTAATCATTTGTCAACTGTTCTCAAATGTTCTCAAATAATCGTAAGGTATGCTTTCGCAGTAAAGCGTTTTAAAATCTGACACCGTGGTTGGATTCACAAGAAGTTAATCTTTAAACCTATCTAAAGTATTTTTGTTTTCTGAATTTTTATAATGAGTATTTCTGTATTTGAATTTGGCGCTCTGCAATCTCACTGGATGTTGGCCAGATGGGACGCTAGCGTCCCACATACCCTAGAGAGGTTTAAACCATCTAACCACAACTCAACTCCCAGGACTAAGTATTTCTAAGCAACAACACGGTCCCTATGTTTATTCTATGACTCATATAATACAGTACATGCTCCCACATGACTACAATAACAATAACCTCCCACTTGTTTTCTTTCTTTACAGTAATTGCTTGTAGATTTTGTAAATGACAGGAGACACAATGTGGAACGCAAGACAGGATGGTGGGACCACTCTGGTATTTATTGAAGAACCTTTCTTATCAGGCCTCTCTTACACTTGTGCCTGCACTGACCTGTGGTTGATTTACACCCAAACACACAGAGAGAGAGAGAGAGAGAGAGAGAGAGAGAGAGAGAGAGAGTGAGAGAGAGACATCTCTCTCATCTCTCTCATCAACTTCCACTGGCCAAAGAATGTTCACTTTGGTGGTTTGGGAATGGAAAATCTGATTCACCCCATCTTAATTGCAGAGGCACTTGTGAAACAAGCCAGCCTTATTTTTCGACTTTTGTCCCTCCCAGAGATAATTTTTTGGGGGTGTCTTTTATCTCTTTCTATCCCTCTTTCCTGTTTCTATAATACAGTCAGTTATCAAATTTGTCAAAAATTCTGCTGCCACTTGTCTGGCAAAAACTGTCAGTAAATTTGGAGCCAAAATAGCAGGCAAAATCGCAGGCCAAACAGGGTCCATCACACACCAGACCAGGGGTTGGCTTCTGCGTCTCTAAGACACCTGGTACAGTGCCTGCCAGTCCTTATACCGGTGAAACCTGACAAATCTGTCAACAGAGGTGGTAGGATGGTAAAGTTAGAAGTGGGATCCAGGGTAGAGGTGCTGGGCTAGGGGCAGACCTGACTTCTCTTTCCCTGCTGTGGAGCTATATCTGTGCTGTATGCTCCAGACCTCCAGGCACAGCTCCAATCACACCAGATGTAAAAGCTATCCTGCTCACAAGGGAATTCCCTCCCTCCCCTCTGAGTCAGAGTGTAGGCTTTCCCCAGCTCTCCCTCCTCTCCTCTCCTCCTTCCCCAACTCCCTCCGTGCATGGAAATCAGGGCAAGCCAGAACACACAGTCGATAAGGTGCACCAGGTATGCCTTCCTGCTCCTGTGCCAAAACGAGAGGGTTGAGCGAAGTCAAAACACACAAACACGCCCTCCCCCCTACACACACACACCACTGTACTAAAAATAACAGAGACATCATAGCTAATCCAACTGATCAGCAACACAAAACGAAATGGAAAGTCTCTGAGATATGGAAAATAAATATAATCACTCCGAAAGCCTATAAAGCAGTACTTACTGGTACAGAGCGTGAGACTCTCAAACACAGCAAAACAAATCTCCGTTAACATATCCACTATGATCACTCTCAACCCACATGGGGCATGCAGAGGTTAACATCATACTTATGAAGCAACTGGTAACTTCAAAAGTTCTCTCAACAAAACGTGGGTGAAATATCACAGATCGGTCTCAGAGCTTGGAGTTGAAAGATAATAGCCATCACCAAAACCTTGTTGGAACTCACTCACTAAGCAGAGAGTCAGCAGTGAGAATCGACAGTGAGAGTCAACAATGTGAAACACACCCAAGGAACGGATGCAGGACATCCACTACTGGACAATATCCGTCTCTCCTGCCCCTGGCTTTCCCGAACAGCACTTTGTCTCACCCTGCCTGTGCTCTCTCCCCTCTACTCCTCCTCCCTCCCTCCTCCCCCTCTGTTCTCGTCTGTTCCGCTTCGCCTTTCTTCAGGGAATCCTTCGCAGATGAGTCACTGAAAACACTTCCTACTGAACACACAAACAGGCCCGTAGGCTAGCTACCCTACCCCTCAGCGGCAGCACACACACAGACATGTACACACACACAAGCACACACACACACATGCATATGCTGTTTGCATCAGTCATCCTGCGGGTCCTTGATACAGAGCAATGGGGACGGCCTTAGCATTTGAAAAGTAGAAATAATTATATTTCTGGGCACATTAAACCCTCCCGCAGTGCCACCATCCTTGAGCTTTGCTCTTTTTTTTACCGAGAGGGAGTCTCAGGGGGATCGAGAAACAAGCAAAACAACACATGAGAGAGGAAGAGAGAGGGAGAGGAACAGAAAGACAGTCCTTTATGAGCCTCTTAAATGGATACCGGTCGACTGCAAATCTTAACCACTGTTATTGTGACAACAAATCAATCCCTTTTGGTTGGAAAACGGACAATTCGTTATCTAGTTGAAAACAAGCTTCTATATGTTTATCGCCAAATCAAACTATATCTCTGTACAGGTAATGAAGTTTTAGTTTGAACAATAGATGCGGTGTAGAAAGGTTAATGTCACGCAGGATTCTGTGATATATCCGATTTGGATATATTTGGCTGTTTTTCGCTGCATAACATTTCACAGTGGTCCCGTTTCAGGTTGAGAAGAAGGGGCTGCTAACTCAAGTTCATATGAGCTGGTAGCATAGCTAGCGTACAGAAATCGGTGGTAGTGGTCGTGGTTTAACTGTAACGCACTTGATTGGGGACGATGACGTGAACATATATTGGGTTTGACATCCATCCAAGTATTTTACTCCGATTCTAACCTTAAACTATTGTGAAATACAACAATAAACCTAGATTTGATTTGATTTACAATACACATATGACTCATTTTGCTGGGGGGCAATATGGAGATTCGGGATCTTTCTCCCACGGCATCTTTCCCAACCCCGCGCGTTACCATGGCAATTCCATTGTTTTGGTCGAGTTCCATTGACCTCTTTACCCCATCTATTGAACATCCTACCAATAAAGACTGTAGAGCACCAGTTAGACCGCTACAACCAAAGGAAATGGCAAAATATCAAATATGGGCATTGATATACAGCATGAAGGAGGTGGCCTCTCTGTTTAGCAATGGAAAACAGTATCATTCCATAGTTTGGCATAGAAAGCTCAAGTTAGGTCAAGTTAAGTCCTGTCTATTGGTCTTTTGTAGCGTTTGAAGAATAGCTCTTTGGAATTTTCCGGGCGGTGCTTATTGGAGCACATTCTAGAAAATGAGCAGCTCTCCTCACCTTTAATCACTGCAGCAGTAATGGATGTCACCACTGGAACACAAGCAGTGATGGCTATAGTGTGTGTGTGTGTCTGTGCGCGCATGTGTAATTAGTGTAAGGCTATGAATTTGACTCGTGAACTTTTTCCAGTGTAATATAAAACCCGATTTACGGCATACAACTTTAATATGAATATATTTCATTGGATAGCTTTTCCATTTTTTTCCTCTTTAGTCTTCCCGACCTAAATCAACAATAAGAGATTTTCCAAACTCAAAAACGCTTCTCAAACTGCAATATTATGTGATCAAAATGCCAAGATTTCATTCTACAGAAAACATTTAAATAGAGTATAAGAACATTTCTACAGATGTATCAACCCCTGTGAAGTGACTATTATACAAAGGTTTCTGTTTGTGTGTGTGTGTGTGTGTGTGTGTGTGTGTGTGTGTGTGTGTGTGTGTGTGTGTGTGTGTGTGTGTGTGTGTGTGTGTCAGTGTGTGTGTGTCAGTGTGTGTTTGTCAGTGTCAGTGTCAGTGTCAGTGTGCGTGTCGTACTGTGATAATGAGCTTTGAGCTGGGAGACCCTTGGAAGTACTGGGTCCTTTATTGTTTACATAAGAGCAGACAAAGCAGACGAGACACTGAGACAGGGTCAGGGAGAAAGGAGGGGGGCATGAAAAGAAATCCCTCACTTTGTGCACCTTCTCAGAAGTCTCACTCCCTTGACACCACTGAGAAGGAAAACAAGCCACTAAAATTGTCGATAGCAGGCAGCCGTGTGGGGATCCCTGGAGCACAGAACTCCAAACCACATTGGCTAATTGCTTTAACGGGCCGACGAGTAGAGAGAAAGATAGTGAGGACAGGGCTGGTAGAGAGCAGAAGGAGTAGGAGGGGGGAAAAGGCAAGGGGATAAAAGGTGAAGGGTGTAAAATGGGTTCTGGACTAGACAGGGCTTCCCTCTCTTCCCCTCTCTTCCCCTCTCTTCCCTCTCTTCCCTCTCTTCCGCTCTCTTCCCCTCTTCACCCTCTCTTCCCCTCTCTTCCCTCTCTTCCCCTCTCTTCCCTCTCTTCCCTCTCTTCCCCTCTCTTCCATCTCTTCCCTCTCTTCCCTCTCTTCCCTCTCTTCCCCTCTCTTCCCCTCTCTTACCTCTCTTCCCCTCTCTTCCCTCTCTTCCCCTCTCTTCCGCTCTCTTCCCCCTCTCTTCCCCTCTCTTCTCTCTCTTCCCCTCTCTTCCCTCTCTTCCCTCTCTTCCCTCTCTTCCCCTCTCTTCCGCTCTCTTCCCTCTCTTCCCCTCTCTTCCCTCTCTTCCCCTCTCTTCCCTCTCTTCCCTCTCTTCCCTCTCTTCCCCTCTCTTCCCCTCTCTTCCCTCTCTTCCGCTCTCTTCCCTCTCTTCCCCTCTCTTCCCTCTCTTCCCTCTCTTCCCTCTCTTCCCTCTCTTCCCTCTCTTCCCCTCTCTTCCCCTCTCTTCCCTCTCTTCCGCTCTCTTCCCTCTCTTCCCCTCTCTTCCCTCTTGTCCCCTCTCTTCACCCTCTCGTCCTCTCTTCCCCTCTCTTCCCTCTCTTCCCTCTCTTTCCCTCTCTTCAGGGATCCACCTTCATGAGGAGTTAGTCCTGGGCATATTAACAAGTCAATCCCCCCTCAACCCGGTGGGCTCTAAGGGGCTGAGGGGTGAGCCAGCCATCAGGGCGAGAGAGACAATGACACAGCTGTGGAAGGGTAAGGGGTTGATGAAGGGGTTTCGGGAGTGGGAGGATATGGGGATGGGGGAGAAGTTACTTTTGGCAGCAGGGGTGTTCATGACAGGGAGACTCCAAGGCCAATAATACCAGGCGTGGGGAAATCCTCTCCAAAAGAACAGAAGCAAATACCTCGCTCAGAGCTGATAAAGCAGCTGCAGAGTCCTAGAGCCTGCCATCTTCACCCAATAGAAAACAGACACCCTCTCAGGACATAATGACGTGTCAGGGCTGATGCTTCAAGTCTTGTACCAGTCTACTGAGTTATCCTGGAGTTGGAATGTACCTATAGTCGTCTTTCTGAATAGCCCCTCCTCTATAGCTTGTCTAGCAACTCCAAATCATTCCTACGAGGGTAAATGAAGATATTATGAAAACCTCTCAAATATAACTCTCTCTTCTTACAGAACAAACGTCTTCAAACATGAGCAGTAAATATCAGTTGACAAATGCTAAAAAAACACCACAGACAGTATATCTATATAAACCTATACCTAAAATGAAGAAAAGGTAGGATTTTCCTCTTTCCTAGGAAAATGTCTACCACTATCCACTATCTCCTCATGATCATCATCATCATCGTCATCACATGTGTTTACACAGGCCATACTTGGCCAGTACAGTTGCCTTTGATTCACTGGACCCAATCAAGGAAATGACTGTTTGTAAACTTGATCACCAGTGTCTTCACATAGTCATCTCTCCTCTCCCTCCCACACAAAGAGGAAATGAATGGGAAAAATTTGAAATGCAAGTAACAAGTAATAACAAATCACACCGCAGGAGGGGGGAGACAGTGTGTGTGTGTGCATGTGTATGTGGCAGCATGAGAGAGAGATAATGAGTGTGAGATGGAGAGACAGAGAGAGAGGGAGAGAGGGAGAGAGATAGAGAGAGAATACAGGATAAATGGTGGGACAGAGGTACAGATGCCATGTCTTAATTTGATCATGCAGTTGTTGCAGGAGTTTGTCATTTCCTATTTGCCCTTACAAAAAATGTATCAACCCCTACTAAAATGTCAATTAATTATAATCCTGTTGCTGCAGGATTATTTTCCTGTTGTAGCAAACTGTCTCAAATTAAGATCCTACATCTGTACGAAGGTAACTTGAAATACGTGAAAGAGAGAGAGAGAAGCAAAGAAAGAAAGAGAGGTTGCACATGCCCCGCTTGTGATTCCTTCCTTAACTTGTGGCGAGCGCCACTATACAGGCAATGGAAACTTCTACAAATGTAAATACGGTTCGGTTAAAAAATATAGCTCCTTAATGCACACCACATGTGGCTCTCTGGCAGACCCTGCTCTATTTTGACGGGAGGAGAACCGAGGGAACGCAATGAAGGGAGAGAGAGAGAGAGAGAGAGAGAGAGAGAGAGAGAGAGAGAGAGAGAGAGAGAGAGAGAGAGAGAGAGACAGACAGAGGGATAAATTAAAAGTGAGATATCAAGGAAAAGTGTGAGAGGAAGACAGATATATAGAGAGCGATAGAGAGAGATAGTGATAGAGTGTGTAGCTGCTCTGGTTGCGTCCTAACTCACCTTGGGCCTTCTCCATGAACACCACCTTGGAGTCTGGCAGAAAGTTGTGTCCACTCAGGAGGATCTTCTTTCCCCCCGTGGCGGGGTAGCTGTCCAGGCTCTGCTTCTCAATCAGGGGAAGCTCCTGGGCCGAACGCTGGGCTGGAAGAGGGACAGACAGAGAGACAGACAGGCAGGCAGGCAGACAGACAGACACGAGGAGAGAGTGTTAATTCACATCCAACTTGGCACAATAGCTGGACGAAAAAAAGAAAAACAGCGAGCGGACATACACTTTATACTACATATACAACAGCACTCTATATTGCTGAGACTTTTCTTACCCACTCCCCATCTGCCCCCGGTCCTCCAGATCCCCTACCTCCCCAACTCTGCCATGTCACAGCAGGAGTTGGTTAGCAACCGCCTTATCAGTTTACAAATGGCTTTTAAACACCACTGGCCATTTTCTGATATTCAGACAACAGATGTTTTATTGTTTTTACTGTCAAATATATAAAAATGGGATGAAAACAATCAGCTTTTCTACTTTCTAGATTCATTATTTTTCATATTCACTCAGGGAGGAACAAGCCAAATAACGAGTCATACTTTGGACATGCATTAAACACCACCTGTCTCTGCTTTTATCAATGTACTTCGGGGTTCTTGGTTATCAAGACCATGTTCACAGCCAGACACACAATGCTCCGTCATTACATCACTGTGAAATGTACTTGATTCATTCATCTGTAATAATGATCCATCAGAACATTGTAAAAAAAAATAATAATGTAGGCACCAATCAAAAATGTGCCATCATCAACCTTGGATTATAAACTACAAGACTGGCACATTCCTACCATCTACCACACACAGTCTATCTCCTCAGGATGGACATGACCGTGCGCGCGCACACACACACACACACACACACACACACACACACACACACACACACACACACACACACACACACACACACACACACACACACACACACACACACACACACACACAACTGATTGACATAGTTAGCGGTTTCCATACACTCTTCCAACCCCGCCAGATCTAGGGCTGGGAAATGACCCTTCATAAACCTGTGATAATAGGGTAGCCTCACCACAATAAGTTAGGCATAAAGTCATAAAATGCACTGAGGGATAAATAACATATGTGTCTGACCTCACAGTTAACAATTAAAGTACAATGCATTCAATGACTTGGCAAATAGCTTTCATCATATAAAGATTTGAATTGGGTCCAAAAGGCCACCTCATACTGATTTCCGTGCTAAGAGAGTGTTATTGGGTTTGTGTGTGTGCACCTGTGGATATGTGTGTTCATAAGGAACAGTCATTTTGTGTGTGTGTGTGTGTTTGTGGCTGTGTTTGTGTGTGGGGGTGTATGTGTGTGTGTGTGCGATGGTAAGTCCATGTGTGTGTATATGTGTGTGTGTGTGTGTGTGTGTGTGCACATGTGCGTGTATACTCACAGCACTCAATGGGGTTGGAGGAGGCCTGTAGGGAGATGGTCCTGCCATTGGGCTGGTTGATGTGCACACGGAACACCATCCTCACGCGCGTGTTTTTGCGCCCGATGTCCGTCTCGCCCTTACGCAGCTCGATGTCAGAGTTCCGCAGCTTCAGGATCCCTGCACAGTCAATGCTGTCACACAGGGGAGAGGATCCATTTTAGCATCAGAATAGTGCTACTAAGCAATATACTGTCTGTAGGAGCACTATGCTACGGCTTGTCTCAAGAATCCAGAGTTTATTACAGGCCACGATCATGGGACTATATCGAGACATACATTACAGATGGAATATACTGCATCATACTGTATCATCATATCACATAAACATCACAAGTACAGTCTGCTGTTATTAGGACATCATCATTAGACCACAGTGACTATCTATAATGCAGATGTACAATATGTTCACTGTCACGAACAAGTCCTGGAGCTCTATTTGATCAAAGAGACTAGCGCCAGATCCGCAAAGCCTCTCCCAAGGTAAGAGTGCATATAATATGATTAATTATGATCTAAAAGGCAAAACTGACTCTACTCTTAGACGTCTCGTCTAAAGTTCCGGGTCACAGATATCGGAAGTCCCGTAAGAACACTACTGAGTCGCTACCCCATCTGTAGCTACGTTCTTCTTAGAACAACATTCCATTTTTTGATGTGACTTATAATGTTCCTGGTGCCCCAGAATACAGCTCTCTGGAGCAATCTTCAGGGCAGTGTTCATTAGGGCAAGTAACAGAACACGCTTTAAAGCGATTTGCAACTGTTTCACTCAGTTTATCGTCTATTTGGTGCCTAATGAACACGGCCCAGGCCATTGGTCTCTCCACTGTCTCCTCCAGAGGAAAAGCCCATTGGCTGCCGCTTGCATTCTCACAGCCACTTCATAACCCTCTGCCTTTCCTCCCCCCAAAAAATATGCTCCCTCTACACTGTTCATACTTTTATCATTTCAAACATTTACGGTTTCAACCTTACTAACCAATGTCACATTGAGCTTTTCCTATGCTGTCTTTATTTATTTTATTTTATTGAATATTTTTTTTTTGCGGGAGGATTTACTTTAGGGGGAAAAAAAGGCATCACTTTTCAGACTGGTCTTTCAAGAAATTAAACTAAAACCAAAACGTTGCTGGTAAAAAAAAGTCAGGAAATGACATATGGGATATGGCTTGGCATTTCAATTATTTTTACACTGAAGCTTTTTGGGTGGAATTCTTGGAACATGTTAAATGTCAAGTTTTACACAAATCCATTTTCCCCCTTCATTTTGGTCTATCTGAATGTGATTCTTTTTTTTTGAGAAAGAAAAATTTCAACAGGTTTCTTTAGTGGATAATGCCTGATGAAAGTGTTCAATCATACAGTTATGGTTTTAAAACAAACACATTAGAGGTAGTGTGCCATGCTCTATTTGACTGTCAAACGACTGTTGGAATTAACATTAGTGTCTCTCCTCATGAACTATGGTGTGGAGCAGCCAATCACGGCTTGCAAAAGTGATATGTTGAAGTCAGCTCAAAGTCAAGATCTGTAGGGACAGCAATGGCGACTGTTGGTCATAAAAAAACACTCCAAGATGTATCCTACACTTGTGGTGGAACAGTGTCAGCAAAGAATTAAGTCACTGACTGCGATGGTGGAAAGGGAAAGGGGGATACCTAGTCAGTTGCACAGGAAAGGTGGAAGGAAAGGGTTGCCGAAAAAATAAATAATTGATTTGCATGTTGACGGTTTATTTTACATTTGAACGGACACATTTGGACTAGTTGATTGAAATTTTCTTTTGTTTCCAACACCAACTCTACGTGTTCAGTGAATGTCACATGATTCGAAAGCATAGTATAGAAGTAGCCCAGAATTGTCTAGATTCTCAAAGACAACACGTTGTGTAATAAAGCAGAAGCTACTGGCTACTATCCATTTCAATGGGTGGATACCAAACAACAGATAAAACTTAATCGGCAACAATACGGGAAGAAAGAGATAGATTTATATGTGTCTGGAGTCTGACATCGGTTGTCTACAGTGCCGTCTATGTAACGTCCCACACAGTGAGTGAGCGAGAGAGAGCTGGCTTGAGAGCAAAGGGCTAGCCGGAGTGTTATCAGGCTGACTGTTAACAGCTCAATGGAAAGACTCCGTCAGCGACCAACCCTCCTCAGACAGACCCTGGCCCTTACAGCCAGAAGAGAGAGAAAACACGGGCTGTGTTCATTAGACACCAAAGAGATGAAAACAGACTGCAACATGGAAGGACTACTTGGACCAAGAAATGCTCATTTACTTGTTCGGCTGCGATACACTTTAAAACGTTTTCAGTGATGTGACCTAATGGACTCTAACCTGGCCTACACTGTTCTACCCCCAACCCCGAGGCTCAGTTCTACTATATACGTTCACTGCCTCTCTCCCTCTAGCTTATACGTTCACTGCCTCTCTCCCTCTAGCTTATACGTTCACTGCCTCTCTCCCTCTAGCTTATACGTTCACTGCCTCTCTCCCTCTAGCTTATACGTTCACTGCCTCTCTCCCTCTAGCTTATACGTTCACTGCCTCTCTCCCTCTAGCTTATACGTTCACTGCCTCTCTCCCTCTAGCTTATACGGTGACGACAAAGGGGAAAACCTGACGTCATCTGAATAGTTTTCTCGAATATCAGATTTATCCGTGGTGCCCTGTAAAGTGTAATGGCTGAAGCTCCACAAAGTATCCCCTGTCTGGATTTGATACATTTAAAAAAAGGTCATCATAGCATTGTTGGAAATCAAAAGGCATTTTAGGTTGAACCATGTTAAACCAACAAAGTTAATTTTCTAGTCAAAGAGATCTGATATCTCATGGTGCTTGCCAAATATCTTTGTAACCTCCCACAATATCCAAACAAATATTAAAATCCGCTTGAACTTAATTTAAACCCATTCAATCTACATCAGGTCTTCTAAAAAGTACATTAAACCAATGAAACACAGAGGAGAATAAAGCTACAGTTCTGTAGGTGGTGATGGAGCTTATATAACCGGGGTTGAGTTGAGATTTAGCTGCCTTCTCCATCAGAGAAAGTCCTGGGCCTCGGGACAGCAGACCAATTGTGGCGTGAACAGAGCCCCAGGGCAGGAGCTGCTGCCTGGGTACCCTGCGGAGAACAACCTTCTGACCTGCTGGATATCCGGAGTTGGAGAGTGGTTTAAAACTGCACAGCGATTTCAGGAATTGTATATTTTTATGCACATGGCAGATTGGGTACAATGGGTAGAAAACCAACAGAAATAGGGCCTATTGGATTTCATGGGCATTATTCCTTTTAGACTCTACATTATGTACTACACTGGATTAGGCATGCTATGGTTGTCTTTCTTCCTGAATTCCAACACACACAGTTGGTGATCATTGCAAATACTGCAAGGGTACCAATACTACAAGGGTACCATTTTTAACCTTTTGACTGCATATTAATTTAAAATAGAAACACCTCTGCCATTGTTAGTCATGGCCCCCCTCCTAAATAAGTCCGTTGCTAGAATTTTGTTAGACGTTTTGAATCCAATATAATATCAGAAAGAGCAGATTCTGAGGTTTCCAAAACACATTTGTCAGAAAACTCAAAATTGAAGTGATACGCTCAAAATATATATCTCTCCAAGAACAACCGCTGTTTCATGTGCTCCACGTGAGAGTGTGCAGCAGCAGATAGCTTACTGCAGGGTTACCCAAGGGGCAGCCAGCCGGTGATTTTATTTGCCCTCGCCCAAGTTTTGCGAGGAAAAAAAAAAGGTAAAATAAAATATCAGATAATCAGCTCCAAGTTATTTTAATTTTGGAAGTCTGTTCCCGAGTGTTCCCACCCACAATAGAAAGACACGATCGTATAGAAACGTAAGCCAGGTTTGAAATTATTCTGTTTATGTCAAATATTATATCTGTTTGGGCTTCTTGCGGTCAATTTGTCTACATATTAGTCTACATATTATTTGTAATTATGTACCTGTCCCTTGATCATCCGCTCAAGGAAAAATCTGCCTGTGGCTAAATCTAGTTGAGTATCCCTGGCCTACAGTAACACAAACAAATGAAAATGCTACTGTGTTTTAATGTTATCCAAGACCTTCATAAACACAACCAAATTATAATTAAATATGAAAAGCATTTATTACACTGTTGGAATATTGCAGTCAAAATGCTTGCTCGTTGCTTCAAAGTGGGGTCCCTTCGAGGCCTAGTTTTCCTAGTGTTAAGTTAAGACAGGGGAGTGAAAGGACAAGCACTCACATGGCTCTCATGTTGTTCTCGGGCAGCAGAGGGATCTCCAGCACCTTGGTGTTGGACTGCAGGGCCTCGTGGCTGGCGGTAGAGACAGTCTTGCCCGTGATGCGGTGGACCTGGTAGAAGGCGTGCGGTCGCAGGAGGCGGTCGTCTGCGGTCCCGATGAACAGCTGCAGGGTAAGGGGCTCGCTCTCCATGTAACCGTAGAGCTGGCGGGAGAACAAAGAGATCCAGGTGAGACCCAACGTCAGGTTTTAAAGCACCTCATAAACAACCCGTCATTTTGGGGAAATAGAGATTGAACATCACATCAGCTACTGATAGTTAAGAAGCCCTTTAATGAAAGGATTTTAGGGGGGAGGTTTCAGAAAATAGGCCCTTTGGTCGGATTTGTGTTTCGGTTGGGTTGGAGACCCGTTTCCAGATTCTTGGTGTCTTCTGTTTTTTGAATTTGGGAGCGGTTTGTTAATGTACATCCCTTTAGGGGAGGGTTAAAGAGGGTTTTGATATTTTGGAGGTAGTCTGTCTGGGGTAGAGATCTTCTGGGCAGCCAGACTCAAGTGCTGATGGAGAGGTTGGCTTCCCATCACTTCACTGTTCATTAAAACCTCACAGGCACCATAAAAAAGTGCCCAAGGAGAGGATAGCAGTCGACAGTGACTCAATGGAAAGTGACCATTTTGGAGACCAAATAGAAAACCAAGATGATAATTTAAAAGTCTGCCTCTGAGTAGAATGCACAATGTTTATGAGGATTTGATCCCCTCGGCAATGGACTAACGTTAGTAAACATTAATTTCCATGTCAGAAATGGAGTTGAATTCATAAGGGGTAATCATAAACAGTATTTTGGCAATCTACCTTGAATATTTCTGCTGGTGCACCATACGTATTAAGTATTTTAAATGCAATCCTTTATAGAATTGCTTTTTAATGTGATCAGCAATATCTCAAGAACAATAAATCCTAGATGATTAGTAGCTCCACACATGTGCTCAATAAATGTCTAGTACACAAAATATCAAAATACTAATGTTTATGAGAAAAGATCAATTCTGGACAAAAGTCACGCACACTCGTTTGAAACAAAATTTCATGACTCTATAGCGATTTGTTCCTATTTCTTAGGTCGTCTGTTTGTTCTACATTGTTGACTACATTCTTCCGTGTTTGGTCCCAAGAAATCATAAACTTAGTGGCCTTGTGGTTATAGTGCCGCCCTGAGATTGGAATGTGGGAGTTCGATCCCTGGCCGAGTCACACCAAAGACTGTAAAAATGGGTCCCGATGCGTCTCTGCTTGGCCCTCAGGAGATCGATTGAGGATACGGCCCTGCGATAGACTAGTGTCCTGTCATATTAAGCTGCCTCACACCACAGAAGCAGGAGATAGACTCCAGCTACTTACTTTTTGCTTGCAAAATACAGAAGAAAAACCGCTAGCCACATTTACACGGATAGCTTGACTTTCACACAAAGAAAACACCAGATCACAGTGAAGCAAGGCTAGCTTATTCTCTACAAGTAGATTACTCCCGTTAAAAAACATTCACATACTTGTGCCTAGCATGCTGCCAGCATACAACCCCTTGGCCTCTGGGCATTTATGAACCTGCATTATGATTTCCATTAAGGCCTATGAAGCTCAGGAGCGGAACCAGAGATGGTGTCACACAGAGATGAAAGAGGCCCCTTGTATCGGAACCAACACTTCAAACAGTTTTACACTTCCCCTCTTCCTCTCACGGACCACCTTTAGCTGCTACTGATTCCCCAATAAAAGCAAGTACACCAACAAAAACAGAGATGGTTACTACATCTTCTAGATAGTGCAGTAGACTTAGTAGACAGCGTTGCTCGGTGTGATCTCCAATGACCCCAATAGCCAAACAAGAGATAAGTGAGAAGACGATGCCTGTCAGTTCATTGAACATTTAGCCAACATTGGAACAACTAGAATCATCTAAAACAAACATAGACCAACCAGGACAACCATCTAGAACAACCATAAAACAACCAGGACAACCATCTGGAAGAGAGCTCTACAACTCTGTTCCTGGAGAGCTTTACCATCCTGTATGTTTTCACTCAAACCCTATTCTAGCGCATCTAGTTCTAATAATTAGCTGGTTGATAAGCTGAACCAGGTTAGTTGCAACTGGGGTTGGAGCGAAAACCTAGCGGAGGGTATTTCTCCAGGAACAGGGTTGGAGAGCCCTGATCTAGAACAACTGCAACCATCTACAAACACTGTCTGCAGAAAGCAGCATGGGGGATGGTTGAAACCCATTTGGAGAGGGGGAAACTACTTAAACCTCAGGAGAAATTGGCAGAGGTGCACATTCCTCAATGTGGTGAATGTTACCAGATATTTTTGGGTAAGAATCCTGACCCAGGCCCATTTGCTAACCCAATGGACCACTTCTGGTGCTACCAAATTTTTAGACCTCCCAGCTCCCAGGCAACGTTTGTTCAAGTGTGTGTGTGTGTGTGTGTGTGTGTGTGTGTGTGTGTGTGTGTGTGTGTGTGTGTGTGTGTGTGTGTGTGTGTACGTGTGCGCATTTAATGTGGACTTGGAAGAATCTCCAAACCTAGAAACCCTCCAAAAATTGGGGACCCGCTCCGAACAGTCAACAGGCAAATCTCACACTGGGTAACGATGGACAGACCTCAAATGCTTCACACAGCTAGGTCCTTGACCACATCAGAGACCGTCACAGAAAAAATCACTTCCACTAGACAGGTCTAACCAAACAACGTCCATCTGAAAAAAATCCCACAAATTGCTCAATTATCTCCCCAATAAAAGTGTATATCATTTAAAAAAAAAACCTTCTTAAAGATCAGTCTTATGGAAGTTCAGCAGGGCTGTGTCCGACTGAAAACAGCGAGTCAAACAGAATAAGCGACTCCGTGTTTATTTAACGGATTGAGTCATAGAACAAAACACAGACCACATGTAACCTATGACATCATCTGATTAATGGATTTATAATTACCTTTGCGAGGGGTCAGGGATTGGGGAGTACGTGAAGGTAGAGAAAATACGTCATTGGAAATCTTGTGTCCACAGTAATTCGTCTGCCTTGTTGGACATGTTGACACTTGGTAACAACCAACAATTAGGACCCCACTCTGCCAAATACAAAGGGGAACGACCAACCGAAGACACAATCAGCACGCATCTATGAAGACAGTGTGAAGAACGACTGAGCTCATTTTGCTCTGGTGAGACAAACTGACGATAAACTTACCAGGTGACTGTGAAAACAAGTGAGGTGAGGAGATCTACAAACTGAAGGCATCATTTGGCTGGTGCGACATATTGAGTTATGCTCATGCCTGCTCATGCAGTAGCTCTCTGTTGGTGATTCTCAACACAGTACTGCACAGAACTAGACGTATGCTATCCAAGGGTCTCAATAATGGACAGACCAGCAGCAATCATTACAAAACGATCTGGTTTTCTAGTTCTCGACTTGATATCATCACTTGTTTGATTCAGATATCAAGGGAACTAGTTAAGCAGGCTATACTCTCCTTTCTTCATTCACTTTCCCCTTTTTTCGTCTTCACAGCTCCACACAGTGTCTCCAGCAGCTGTCCTGAGCTGTGTGCTAGTCACACATGCTAGTCATCAGTGAGTTACGCTGGGGTCAGGCGCTTCTTGAAGTCTCTGTGTCTCCAGAGAGCACTTCATCTATGCAGTGATCTCACCAGCAGACCCCTCTCTCTCTCTCTGCTCGCCTTGTTATATTTTACTTACAGTGTCACCAGTGGTAATTACGCTTAGCCGCCACATGCTACCAGTTACTTACACATAGACAAGTCGACCGAGAAGGAAGGAAAGAGTTGTACCATCATGCTACAACGGAACCGATGGAACCGGGCACGAGGTACCAATTTGAAAACGCAAAACGGTCTGTTAAAAATGGCATAATTTCTTTATGATTTAATAAAAGGCAGGCTGCCACTCTGCTAAGCCTGTGGCCTCTGTCCCTTTTTGAGCTTTGCTCCTCGGTAGACTTTGCTATTGAATTTCTTTGTGACCTCCAACCGTTACCTTAGCCTCAGCCTTCACGTGTCTGCATATGGATAAACCACAAGAGGTGGTGAAGTGCGTGTGTTGGGGGTAGTCTTTATCCCTTCACTCGGCAATGCTGCGGTAGCGCACGATGACGGTGGCGTCCTCCGGTGGGGTCGGGAAGTGATTAATGAGTTCAAGCAACCCTCCAAGTGATGCTGGTCTTCCCAACAGCAAATTAACGTGGTTGTGATCCCCCCTGGGCTACCTCCCTCAATAAATTTACCATATGTGCTCCCTCAGCCCTCAGCTCTCCTCTCCCATATCTCCTCTACCTCTTTCCCTCTCTGCTCCTGTGACGTTCCCTAGTCCACACACACCAACCACAAACTGAGTGCAAAATGTACTTCTTCATTTTAAATCCTCACAAGGGCAATAAGAAAAGACAAAGTTGAGGAACCGTCGTAAAGCTTAAGTGTGGTTCAACGAGAGAGGCTTCGCACACCTGTGAATCCTAATTCACATTTGCGTCTCTAGCCATCTATGAGTCTTGATACACAGCCTAATCTTGACCAGATGAGTTTAGCTAAACTATGAATGTAGTCAAGCTGGGCTACGTATATTCACCTTCAACCAAATTTAAATCGAAGCATAATTTGCTGCAGTCACACTACACCAGCTTCTGCCACTGCATGTGCCAAATTAATTTACACCTCTAACCCCCATCTACTGGCAAGTTAGACAGCATCTCCTCTTCCAACACCTGCCATGCTGGATAGACCGAAATCTCAAATTAAACAGGTTGTATATGTCAGCTGAAGCGTTAATTGTTGTACACAGCTGGGTTGCCTAGGTCAGACTGGGTTTTGATGATGTGTAACAATGAGGGTGTTGAGCTCAGAACCAGAGCTCACCCGGTCCTTTTCCACCATTCATTTGACATGTACCATTACAGATCCATCATCACGGCTGCTAAAATTCAGCCCAGAGATGATGGTGCTCTGAAGAGGTTTTTCCTATGGATTTCAAACTATGTTTGCTATGTCCTCTTAATGAGAATCATGTGTCCTTGTCAGTGATAGCTTAATGAAGTTGTTTTTTTTTTTCAATTCTTTTTTTTGTTGTAGCTGTTGCTTTATTACCTTGGTTTACTTACTGTTTACATAAAAACTTGACTTCACACTTGTAAGTGTTATGCTCAAGATATAGAGACAGACCGGGTTGAAAAATGTCAGAGAAAAGATTTGCACATGTTTGTTTAAGAATGTGACTTGCTGGTGAGTAGCAGCACAGTCTGGCCTGTGGGGAGAGTGTGAATATGGGCCTCCTGAGGAACACTCTCTTTCCCTCTCTTTCCAGCTCCCAGAGATTTCATCACCGCCTGGAGAAATGTCATGACTCGTATTCCACGTGGCGCATGCAGCGGAGGGGAGAGAAGACTGGTGGCGGGGGAGAAGGGAGGGCAGCTCAGGTTTCCCCCATTTTCGCGCTCCCTCTCTCAAGTGCTGACAGTCAGTCACACGGCGAGACTTCGCTGTACCCAATTCAAACACTCATCCCAAGTTCTCTCTCTCCCCCCATACTGTCTTCATTATCCCCTTCCTCCTCCTCTTTCTCCAGTGCCTCATAGTCATAGAGTGTGCATATATCTACATGTGAATTGTTAATGTATTGGGTTTCCCTGGTTCCAAATGGCACTTCTTTATACAAGCGACAAAGGGGCAATATTCCTCAAAGTGTGTATTTAAGCGTATTCCCCAATGTCATGTAATCAAGGGCAACGTTTCAAGTCCTGGCCCATGTCTAGACCAGCAAAGTCCAAATTCCAAATAAAAGGACGACTTGTTACCAAAATGTCTAGGCATTACGTTTTAGCCCAGGTACAGGGTATTACATTTGGGCAGAGTGATGTGTAGATGATTTCAGTCTCCCCCTGATATAAAGGCTGGCAACCAGTGTTTTGCCTCGTAAATTTGGCGGCTACTGGTCCTCACCTCAAACTAGTGAAAATGCAGTCATTTAGTCCAATTCTTTCCAGTTGCTGTTCAATGGTAATTAGTGGTTGCCCAATATACCAAGGCTATGAGTAAGGGAAGCCCCTCGGAGGCCTAAAACACAGTTTCATGGGAGCCTAATGGGAGCCTAACTGCTCCTCGGGGCACAGATGAACAGCCATGACTGCCTCTTGTAGAGCAGTACATGGTCGTGTTCAGTAGGGGCAAAACGAAATAACGCTCTCGAAGTGAAATGAAACAGGGAGGCACTATCAGAACTTGTCCAATAAGAAATGCTAATTTTCATATGTGTTGCGAAACGTTTCACTACGGTGTTCGTCAATCAACAGAATCCGGGAGTCTGCACGGAAGAACAAAAGGCATCTTTCATGTTTTAAACAAGAGGCGGCACCAGATTTAAAACACAATAAATGACAGTCTTCGCAGCGAACGTACATTTACTGTAGCTGTTGCCGAAGACGTTACACAGCCAGCATAGATGTCAAGGTGAAACGGCACATGTTCAACCAGCAGCACATATGCTAAGGTTCTTCATGTCATTCTAGATATACTCTATCCATATGTAGTACTTACTATAACACTGTGTGATGGGTCTAATATTCTACAGGTGTCGTCTAACACTGTGTGCCCTGTGCGCAGCTACGTGTTTCCGGTGGTTTCCTGCCTCAATGTATACCTGAATGAAATTCCCCGAGAGGGTCACGTCCCAGGTCGCTACCCCTCAATGCAAATATAATTCCATGTAATTCCACTTTGGCAATCATTCAATTCCATCATAATATCGGTTTCTTTGAAGAAAAAAAAACATCCATCATGACGTGGTGGTCTTTGGTGTAAAGGAAGGTAGAAGATCAGGTTTGGATTTTTCCTGAGCATGCCTTTAGAAACCATGTTGTAGACGTTGGACATAACTGTGGTGAGAGGAGGGGAGCCTGGTGAATCATCAGGGGGAGAAATTGGAGGCTAGTTGGGGTAGAGCAGAGGACCCTCCATCCCGTTAATGGGCGCTGTGGTCTGCAGCCAGTAAGTAAAGTGGAAAAGTGGCCGCGGGGGTCAGGACGTGGTACATCACCATGAGAAGGGGCTGAGAGGCCTGTGGGAGGAGGTCTGCACTGTAGCGATCTCCAAAAACAAATGATGGAATATCTGATCGAGGAGCCAGAAAGCAAACCGGTGGGGTGTGAGGGGATACGGACAGCAGAGTGCAGTCAGTGTACCCCGTAATCCGGAGGTTACCGCGAGTGTGCGGCAGTGGGCCTCGGGGCCTCCCCAGATTTACGTCTTCATCCTGCCAAGAGGGGCTGGTGGAGAGCCGTATGGTGGAGGAGACGGAGCAAGGAGCTGGGGATGATGTCACTGTTACAAAGGGACGGTTCCTGAACAAAGGGGAGCCTGTGTGCTTGGATTAGAAAAACACCTCCGTTCATTAAGTAGGAGCAACAGGAGGACTTCCGTGATAGCAAATTGAGCGGTCATGAAGACAGAAACAGTGGCGTTGTAAAGGTAGCAAACATTGTTTTGAGTAACTGCTTTTCAGTCAGGTGTTTGTCAGTCAGTGCTCTTGGGGTCATAGCGTGTACTGCAACGCTTCATTGACTGATAGGTTAGATACACGGTGTCTCGTCATGTTTTTCAACATGTTATTTTTAAACTGTTGCGCACAGCAATGGGATATGTCACAATCACTCATAGGTGTTGTGCCTGTCCAACCCTGAGCCAAAACCCCAGTGCTGGTGTTTAGCCAGCATTGGAAATGTCGGTGTGGGAGAGAGGTTTGAGGAATGAGTGGCTCACGAGGAGCAACATCGGCAGTGATGCGGAGGCCCACTGGGCCAGGATGGTGGTGGGGGAGGAGGCATCGGATGGGCTCTGGGACTAGTCTCACCTCACCCTACCCCTCTTCCTCTCCCTCCACCCAGCCCCAGGGCCACCCGGGCCCTAATCAGCAGGAAGCAGAGTCTCTCTGGGGGTAACACAGCCGAGACCCAGCTGCCTGCCTGCCTGGTGACTCCCTGTGCCCTCCCTCTCTCCCTCTTTCCTCTGCGCCGCTCCCTACGCCTCCCTCTGCCCTCCCTACACCCTTCCACCGCCTCACTCTCTCCGTCTGCCCTCATCACATCTGTCTCTGCATGTGCTCGCTCTCCCTCCATCTCCCTCTATTCCTGTCTTCCTTCTCCCCCTCCCACATCACTAAACACTCACCCATTCTCCATGATTGCACCACCCACCGATCGCCTGCCGCTCATAACAACAGGGCACCCCAGGGACTACAACATGCCCTATCACCCCTATCCAGCCTCCCTGGGGACTGCACAGGATGAGTGAAGAAAGAGAGAGAGAAAGAAAGAAAGAAAGAACGAGATATGTGCCCCCACATCCTACACACGGGGAAAGACATGATGAAATTCTGTCTTCATTTTGCTAATGTTGTGTGTGTGTATCAAGTATTTACCTGACCTTCTGCATTAATCGTGCTCTGCCAACAAACCTCCAGTCAGAGGCTTGAATCTTGTGAAATTCCCCAGATTCTAATTCTCTCCAAATGTAATATTAGAGGTGTTGAATCACCTCCAATATCATTGTTCCATAAAAGTAAAAGTAAAAAACAAATGTGAGTGGGTGAGAATATGTGTGTCACTAGAGCAGCTGTCATTATGTTTATCTGAACCATTGCAATATTACCACCATAGGCTGACACACAGCTGTTGACACCTCTTTAATAAAACACATTTTTAATCGAGTACTCTACACTGAATTTTTTTTGGACCCCAGCACCCCAGTGATATTGGCTCTTTCAATGAATCTTTCCTCGATTCCTCACATACTCTCTCTTTTCCTCCTCCACAAAAGGCATTGGAGTAGAAGACCTGAGGGGAGGGACCTTGGACCTTCTCCAATACAGCTGAGAAGGAGGCGAGGAGATAAGGTTCTGAGGAATCAAAAACGGGCCTCGGGGAAAAAAGGGCCTCGATGCTTGATGCTCTCAGTAGACATTCGTCAGGGTTTATGCAGGCGTGTAGTGTGTTGGAGTTCCTTTTCAATTCACTTCACTGAAGTATCCGTGTCGTAAGACAGCAACTCACCATTACCATCACCCACCTGTGAAAAGTTTCCCCCACGTACACACACACAGGATGCTAATTCCCTACTCCTGACTCACTCCTTAGACCCCCTTAAAGACTGACATACAGGCCGAGTCACAAAGTGGTATAAACTAAACTAAATGTAAATCATGTTCAGTTTCACCTGCCAAAACACTGAACGTTGGTCAAAGTCTCTCAGTGCAACAGAGAAGAATGTCAACAGTGCACTTGTATGTCGTTACACAAAGGGTTTTAATGAAGGGGGTGTAATGACTTTAAATTTAGAGAGAGAAACTGAAACTTGACAGGCTATGTCTACGACACCTTGTTGGGCGCAACAGCTGTTGTCAGACTTGAAACTCAGCACGTTAAGTTGGGTTGAAAAGATCTATTTGGAAAATGGGGTGCAGTGCAAACAACACATGTTGAGTGTTTTGGAGAGAAGTAGGAACCATCAAGCTGGACCAAGAGAAGAGGGTTTGCTCAGCCCTTCTAATAGGCAATGTGCTACGCTATACTGTATTTGCTATGTTTTTATATATAAGATATGTGTTGTTATATTTATTCACAGTACATAGATAATGAGACACACAACCCCCCCCCATTCACACACTACTGTCTTAGTAGCTTACCAGGGTCCCCATCTTGAGTAAATCAGCGTGACGGCCTTAGAGAGAAAGGAGCTCTGTGTTGGGCCCCTGTGGTGAGAGTGACGTGAGCTCTAGAAGCATTGCCAAGCACAATACCGAGAGGTGATGGTCCTGCTCCATGCTAATTGTGTCAATATGTGCAACTGCCAGCCACAGTGACCTCTTACTGCAGTAGGTTGGCTCCCGGCTTCAAGGGACATTAATAATAGAGAACACACGCACGGATGTATGCACGCACTGGTGCACACATACACACCTACACACACACACACACATTATTGAGAAAGGTACCTGTACGACTGGATGACCTCCGGATGGAGCTTTGACTGCCCCGCGGCTGCCCTCTGTCTCGTAGTGGGCACGGTGGTGGGACTTGGGCTGCACCTCGATCTGCAGACTGTACGGGCCAGAGCAAGATGGCAGCTGCCAATCCAGGGCGGGCAGGGAGCTAGAGGAAGAGAGACCGTGCTTGGTATTGTGTGGAACATATAGATAGTATTTATAATATAATAATATAAATAAGAATCTACAGAATAGCTTGGTCCCAGCTGTATGAGCCGTAGCCAACTCTTCTATAGACATCATGCAATACATGGAAACATATGCATGGCATGACAATGAACGAAACCAGAAAGGAGTTGGATAAAACACAAACAGACAGGGCCACCAGGCTACCTACAAGCATGCACGCATGCACAAAGACAGATCCATTTCACTTAAGTCCAGATCTCTGTTTCCCTTGTTAAATAATGTCCTGATCCTTTCCATTTCATCATTGGCTCTAATCGAATCAATTGAAGTCCTAGCCTGACGTATGTAATTCCTAAAGCCTGGGCAATAACGGCTCTTTTGATGAAAACTAAATGAAACGAAATGAAAAAAAGTATGTGGTCTGGTTAGTCTGCTGTGTGTGTTTTTTTTTATATTGCTGTGACAGGTGTCGATAAGCGGACTCTTAGAAAAAAAGGGTTCCAAAAGGGTTCTTCGGCTGTCCCCATAGGAGAACCCAATTTGGTTCCAGGTAGAACCATTTTGGGATCCCATGTTCCAACAAAGGGTTCTCCTATGGGGACAGCCAAAGACCCCTTTCAGGTTTTAGATAGCATATTTTTTCCTAAGTGTGTGGCATTTCAGCAGCACAATGATACAACATGCCAAAAGGCTTAACATAGATAACCTAAGTGCATTGATGGTATCAATAATAGAAGTAGAGCTATCATCAAAAATCATTGAATCCCACACAGTCCTTTATTTTTAAATAAACAAACTCACCAAGTAACCAGACAACTGTCTGACAACCCGAAAGACCATGGTATCTCAGAAAGTGTCACAGCTGGCTACTCATAATATCATTGTTCAGATGTCGCCAGGGAATTAGCCTATCTTCCCATGTGAAGACCGCAGAGATATTGAACCAAAACAAACATTTGCGAGACAATATTTCACTGCGCCGGATGCCTGTGAAGCATAAAACCCCTGACCTAAAGGCTGGCCATGAAAAGCAATCTCTGGCATCCTCTTGGAACTTTCAGGGTGTTTGTTGACCTAAAACTAACTGATTTCCCCCCTCTCAGGCTTTATCTGCTCTGGCCTAACATTACATCATGTTTAGTGGCCAAAGAAGAGAGGGGGCACATGACAGCACAGGGAAGCCGGTTGTGTGATTACCCCACCAACTGTTTCCTTGAGCAAGCTTGTCACCATCACTTCCTGTCTCTGCATTATCTTAATCAAACATTTGATTTCCAACAGGAAAGTGTGCCAGGGCAGGAAAGAGAAAACAGAGAAAGGGTCGCCGTGAACTGAAAAGGTTGCCTTGTTAAGAAGGGAGTCTGTCTGTGTGTGTGTGTGTATGTGTGTGTATGTCTATCCGTGTGTATTGTTTGTGCGGGGGTTTCTATGGTAACAGGGCACATGTGCTACACTACTCCTCCCTGCGAAATATGATTTACGAAATGTTTTGTTTCTTCAAAGAGAAGCCCTCTTGGACGCGATACAGCGACTACGTTTCGACTGCTGCCTTTCTCTGCGGTCTATGAAGACTAAAACAATTTGGCACTTGCAATAAATAAACATGTCTATATTTGGAAAAAGACAAGACAAAACCTGGGATGGCAAAATAAGCGGTGCAAGTGGAGGAACTGTTTTTCGTGTGGTGTGGATGTTAGTCCATAAATCTTTTGTAATAAGTCAACAGCTCCATGAGCGTCATTGTCTTTTTCAAGGCCTATTAACGCTTAACAATGCTGCCTTATGTTCTAAGTGAATTCCCTGCCGACGTCAAAATTACTTTGTTTTAAACTATTGACAATAAATGATTATACAGTACAATTAATTGACCCAAGCTTTCCCAGTCCATCAATATTTTATTTCCACCTACCTGAGGTAGGGCTTTGGCTTGGACCAGGAGTAGGGGTGCTGGGGCACGTCTAGGAAGCCTCCACAGTAGCTCTCCTTCTTGAAAGGCAGGCGGGAGATGTAGTCCTCCTGGAGGAGCTCACTCCCAAGGCCCATCTCCTCTCCTCCCGGCTCCGTCTTCAGGCTCATGGTGGGGCTGTGGTCTAGGTTGGTCTTGCGGGCCTTGACGGGAACACCCTCGCCCATGTCGACCAGTCCGTCGGTGGTGAGGGCGTTGATGGCTGCCACGATGGCAGAGTTGGTGTACTGGTTGGTGTTGGTCAGCCAGCTATCGTCTGTGACACTGACCCTGGGCGAGCCGCGCGGGGAAGGCGTGGACGACTGGTTGGGCGAGTAGGTTGGCTGTCTGTAGGTGGTGCCGTTGAAGCTGTATTTTCTCTTCCCCACGCCAACACTGCCACCTCCTCCGCTGCAAGCCGGGGAGTTGGGCCTGGAGCTTCCACAGGGCCCCTGTCCCACCCAGCCCTCTTCGGCTTGGGCCCCGATCAAGGGGGAGGTGGATGGCGAGTGGCGGGGGGAGGTCGAGGGGGGGCCGAGAGGAGCGTGTGGGCAGGAGAGGAGAGAGGACGAGCCTTTCGGAGAGACACAAGGAGACTGCCATGGCGAGTTCTGGGATGAGTTGTCATAGTTGTAAAAGCCCGACTCGTAGGACGACGCATCCGAGTTGCAGCTACGTGATGACACGCTGCTGGCCGGGCTGAGGCAACTGGGGTCGCGGTAGCCATCGCCGTTTGGCAGCGTCAGGGTCACAATGGAGTTGACCCCCCGCTTGTGGTGGACGATGTGGTCCATGCTGCTGCTCTCCTCCACCTCCTCCTCAGGGTACTGGTGGTAGGCTGTGATCTCGATGCGAGGACTCTCCAGGGCCGGGGCCCCGTTAGGCCTCAGGCCGTGGGACATGTAGTAGCCCTGGGCTGGGTTGTGGTTGTTGTGATCGTGGAGACCGTAGCCTGTCTGGTGGCAGGAGGACACGGAGATAATGGGGCTGGACTGCAGCGTGTGGTACTGGGTGGCCAGACAGGGATTTCCCATGCCCAGTGGCAGGGACAGGCTGACGTTTGGAGTGTAGCTATATGCATCTGGAAAATACAAACACACAAGGGCACTGTAAATATAGGCCACCATCCAAGACATCACAGTATTTTTCATTATATTTTTGATTTTTTTTTTACTTTAGGTCACCTATGCATTCATAACGCCTTTATAAAAGCTATATTACAGGTATACAACATAGCAGGCTAGCAGATACCCATAGATACCCATGCTAGTTAGCATTAGCTCTCAAAAGTACCTCTAACTTCCTTCATACTGGACACAGAGACATAAACATGGTATCCACGAGTTGACCTGACTCTGGGGGAGTAGATAATGGGCTGCATTGCCGAAAATCCCAAAATGATCCCTTAAACCCTACGTCTATTGAACTGATCAAGGTCCAATGAAATGTGTGAGATATCAGCAGATTGTTAACAGTCCGTCTGGAGCTGTGCAGAGATCCACGGTGTGCTCTCTAGACTATAGGACCTCCTCCAGCGAAGCAGTGATGGAGACCTTATTTGATTGATGGCTTCACTCACTGAGTGAATTAGGGCTCGCCCATGTTGAACGCTAACAGCACTCTGCTTTGCTTTGAGCTCGTGATTAAGTCAGAGAGTTTACAGCTGCTGAGGCATCACACACATACAGAATACATGCTCAGAAACAAATGGTTGGACACACACACACACACACACACACACACACACACACACAGGTACATACACACATTATCTGCCACACAACACACACACACACACACAAACAAACACAGAAACATTTACTTTAACAATTCACACAATTGTTACAATATAATGATTTCTGTCTGATAAGGGTAATTTTATTTTACAATCTCAAATGCATACCAACTAAATGTTGTGCAGTGTACTAGAGTAAGGCAATCCCCTTCCAGCTTGTGTGCTATATTTGTTAACCACAACGCTACGCTAACAGCACGTCACATGAAATGATGAACCTGTCATGCACCACAGAATACGTGGGTAGACTGTCTAAAATTAGTTCACGACAGACTATTTCCAGAAATAGTGGCAGGTCAAATTCTAATTGTATTTAGTAGTTCATAAAGTTTTTTTAGTTTTTTTTTTGCTCAATGAAGCAAGTAACAGTAGTATGAAACGTTATAGGCACACAAACTTACATTAAAGCACATTATGGTGGAGAAAGCAAAGGAAGGGAATGCAAATGTGAAATGTTCTTAGCAAAAGGGCCAAAGGGCACGAACAAAGCTCGCAATAATAAGGGAAGCAAACATAACTACATTATTAGATTTTCTAATATGTGTAATCGTAATAAATTACAAGCCTAAATGCCTCTACGTACATGATTCTGCGAAGCAAGATAGGACAACAAAACGTGTATTGTTCTATACTTATTATGGTCTAAGTAGCCTATGTATTATTAATTACACACCAGAAACATGAAAAAAAAAATGGGAATAAGTCAGCTCTGACAAACAGATGAAGATAATCACACTAGGCTCAACAGCATAAGGTAAAACATACACACAGAGCAAAATAAATCACCAAAACCGTTTGAGCAACCACAAGTTCAGGGACAGACACCAGCCCCTATCCAGAGATCCGTCACCACCCACCTCTGTCAGGCCTGTGGCCACACTCTCCCCCTTGGCTGTACTCAAACAAAAAGTTGAAGTCAAACTCCGGTTCTTCACGAAGGGAGCTCATCTTAGCCTCAGCTTAAGGGTGATGAGAACAGCCTCCAACACCTCAGCTCTAACTGTTGTCTGTCTGTCTCTGTCTGTCTGTCTGTCTGTGCCTCAGCACACTCTCTGTTTCTAACACATGAGCTACATCCACCCACACACATCGGGACTTTCACTCATTTGTGTTATCGCTGCCGATCTTGAGCTTTGTATTTCCAGGTTGCGTCTGCTGAACACTGAACTAACAAAGTGACAGATAGCAAATCGAGGGTGAGAGCTCTATGGGATAATGGTATCTAAAAATCCAAGGAAAACAATCACTGACGCTCTGTTTCGGTGACTTGCTTTCAGGAATTTCTTATGACAGTAAGTAATCACATCTGCAGAATCATGGCACTATTAACACTGTATAAACTGTGTTTGCAGTTTAAAGTGACTCACATGGCTTGCTTTTCTCTCTCGTCACCATATTCCAAAATGTTTTCACTCTGGTTTTGTTATTACCATCCATAAATCCTTTCCCCCAGAATATGGGACCAAGTCAATCTGCATGTCTCCAAATACAATCTGCTTTCATTCACACAGATGGTGGGGCTCTGCTCGGCCCAGACAGAGTGAACCTCAGGAAGAGCTAGGTGGTCACAGATAAAGTCCTCTGTAGGCTCAGAAAATCAGCGGCTTCGTGGCTTGCAGTCAGTTATCACGAGCACCTTTTTTTGTGTGGCTAAGTCACCGTAGAGAGAGGGGCTGCGTGTGTGTGTGTGTGTGTGGGCATGGTGGTACAGGCTACTATACAGGGTCACAGGGAAAGGAGTCTGACTCTATGTCTGCAATACTGCAGTTGTCAGCAGACTGGTGAAGCAGAGTGGTTATGCATATACCATAGCCAAGCAAGCTACACATAGAAACACACACACACGCACATGCACACGCATCACGCACATGTGTCTGCTATTAATTATGAGTCTTAGGAGGGACTAAAATGAATAAATAACACAGCCCCCACCCGTCCACATCTCGAAACCTCAAAGACAAATTAAATCCCCAAACCACAAAAAGTCCATGACATCAGCACTGGAATAGCCTCAGCTACTTCCTGAATTAAGTGTCATGGCAGATAGAGCACCGTCAGTGAAGTGGATGGTCCAAGTATGTGTGCATGCATGATGTAGATGTGTCAAGGTGGTAAAGCACAACCATGAAAATATACAGGAATATTTTCAATCAACATGGTCAAATAAATAGAGCAAAATGTGGGCTGTGAATGATTGATTATTGACAATAAGGGCATTGTGAAGCCTGAGGGGAAAAAACATACAAATGAGTGTATCTTACCAAAAACAGCGTTCCCTGCACTCAAATGTCGCCTACACATTGCTATAAAAGTGTTACTCGCGCACTTCGGGCTCTGGTTATCATATGGATGCCCCTCACCGCGTCAGGTATAGCGCGATACGCACAGCATCAATTGCGCACTTAGGAGACTCCTGTATTGAAAACACCGACACCGATTGGTAGCTGAAGAAACCTTCCCAGACGGTTGCAACTACTGTAGTGTATACCTTCGTAATAATAAGCATGATTTCATTGATAGCAACTCACGATTTGAGAATCATTACAGTAAACATGACACAAGCACTCCAGTCAGATAATAACATTTGAACATTGCCACGTCAAATTAACGGAAAATATAGGCTAGACAGTGAAGCCGGTTACCTTCTTCTGCAGACTTCATCTCGGTAGCGAGAGAGTTGAGAAACTGCAATCCTCGTTCCTTTCCCAAAGCCGCTGGGAGGACTGGTCCAAAGTTGAATTTGGAGCTGAGTCTCAAACAGCTGATATCCTGCATTCAACTTGCGCTTGGTCTACTTTTGTGGTGGTGACGGTTGACAATAATATCACAGGCAGTATCATATGTGAACTGCAAGAAAAAAACGATTTCAGGCTGTAGAAATGTGCATTAATCAAAACAAAAATAAACGCATTATTTGTCAATAAAAAAGTAAACTCGAATGCTGATTTGAGATTAATTCAAACACTTTCATCTACGTGACAGCACTCCAATAGAAACTGAGATGGAAAAGAGAGTAGAGTATGCGAAAGGGTTATCTTCACAGCACTTCTCACACACTCGGGGTTGGTCTGATGGTTAGATGAGTTGTGCTGTCGTTTTGTTATGCTTTAGCCTAATTAAGATTTCCTGAGACTCATGGTAGCTGAGACACAGGGCTTGTCAGAAGGGGCTGGCTCCATCCCTTTTAAAGCAGGAAAACACCTCCTGTTCAGCGCGCCGCCCCTCTAGGAATGACGTTATCGCTGCCTACAAGCTCCTTTCTGGAGTACTGACGGTGCTTGATCGAGTCCGCCAAGAGATTCCATTGTTGTATACGCGGGAGGGAGTCGGGAGGTGTTTTGAAAATCCTCGACTATTTATTTGTGTCTTACATTGCTCACCTTTCAGGTCAGTTTGGGCAGTTTGAATGCAGATAGCCTAGTTCAGGAGTATTCAACCGGGGGTCCGAGGCCCCCTAGAGGTCCGCTGATGCACTGCAAGGGGTCCGCAAAAATATAAAAACAAAAGAAAATGGAACAAATCTTTTTTATTTCAATGTTATGAATATTGCTAGCAACAACATAAATAATACATGTGTTATTATATACCTACAGTATAAAATAAGATAATGTCTTTTTTCTAACTTTCTATTTCTCAACTACTAATATTGAGGAAATAGGCTTTGTCGTTGGCTGCTGTTAAGCTTTCTTGACTTGGACATACATTTTTGCCAACACACTAACCTTTGTTTAACCAGCTAAACAGCTGCTCTTAGCGAAAATGTGTTCGGCGTGACCTTTCTAGCTAATTGGCTATGTTAGTTTACACTTCCTCTTCCAATTATAATTATAATGGGGCGGCAGGTTGCTTAGCGTGGAGAGCGATGGGCCAGTAACCGAAAGGTTGCTGGGTTAAATCCCTGAGCTGACAAGGTAAAACATGTTCCACCCCTGAACAAGGCAGTTAACCCACTGTTCCCTGGTAGGCTGTCATTGTAAATAAGATGTTTTTCTTTACTGACTGGCCTAGTTGGGATGTCCTTGTCCCATCGCTCTATATCAACTCCTTGTGGTGGCAGCTGCATGCACGCTGACATTGGTGTGGCTGGCTTCCCGGGTTTGTCAAGAGGCAGTGCGGCTTGGCAGGGTCGTATTTCGGGGGACGCATGGCTCTCGGGGGACACATGAGTCCGTACGGGAGTTGCAGCGATGGGACAAGACTGTAAACTACCAATTGGATATCATGAAAAGGGGTAAAAAGTACAATAAACGTATTAATAATAATACAAATAAATTCTAATGTATGATGGGGATCCCTGGCCAAGAAACGTTTGCAGACTCCTGGCCCAGTTCATAAATAACTTGAACATCCATAGCCACAGTTACAAGTGTATGACCTCATTAGAATTGTATTACAACATAATAGCCAGGTGAATGCAAATAATATTGACCTGGGTAAAAAAGTGATAATATGCTCACCTCAAAAATACCAAAATTAGGCTAGCCTAACCTGCCATATACATTACAGAGCTCTTGAAATTTGCATAAATGCAACGTGCACTGTATTTCTCTTAAATTGTGTGCACACATTTGTTTACATCCCTGTTAGTGAGCATTTCTCCTTTGCCAAGGTAATCCATCCATCTGACAGGTGTGACATACCAAGAAGCTGATTAAACCGCACGATCATTACACAGGTGCCCCTTGTGCTGGGGACAATAAAAGGTCACTCTGAAATGTGCAGTTTTGTAACACAACACAAGGCCACAGATGTCTCAAGTTTTGAGGGAGCGTGCAATTGGCCTGCTGACTGCAGGAATGTCCACCAAAGCTGTTGCCAGAGAATTGAATGTTAATTTCGCTATCATACGCCACCTCCAATGTCGTTTTAGAGAATTTGGCAGTACACCCAACCAACCTCACAACCGCAGACCACGTGTAACCACGCCAGCTCAGGACCTCCACATCCGGCTTCTTCACCTGAGGGAATGTTGGAGACCAGCCACCTGGACAGCTGATGAAACTGTGGGTTTTACACAACAGAAGAATTTCTGCACAAACTGTCAGAAACCGTCTCAGGCAAGCTCATCTGTGTGCTCGTCGTCCTGACTGCAGTTAGGCGTTGTAACCGACCTCAGTGGGCAAATGCTCAACTTCGATGGTTACTGGCACACTGGATAAGTTGCGGTGAGGTTCTGGTATGGGTAGGCATTTGCTGATGTCAATGTTGTGAACAGAGTGCCCCATGGTTGCGGTGAGGTTCTGGTATGGGTAGGCATAAGCTACGAATTTCAATGCACAGAGATACCATGAAGCTGAAAATGTCCCAGTTTTTCCACGGCCTGCAGACTCACCAGACATGTCACCTATTGAAAATGGTCAAAGACTCCAGTAACCCAAGTCATAGACTGTTCGCTCTGCTACCGCATTACAAGAGGTACCGGAGCTCCAAGTCTAGGTCCAAAAGGCTCCTTAACAGCTTCTACCCCCAAACTTTAAGACTGTTAATTTGTATTTAATGTTTTACTTTAGTTCATTTAGTGAATATTTGTACTTTTTAAATGTATTTATTTATTTATTGAACATCCGAAAAATACAATATACTTGCAGTGAAGCTGCTCAACAACTACATCATACCAGTCATCCAACAGATTCCCATTCAGAGCGACACACAGAAGCATCCAGGGTAAACGCCCTGCTCAAGGGCACGTTGACAAATCTACCACCAGGCTAAAAAGCGTGAACCTGAACCTTCCAAGATCCCCCCCCCCCAGTTCTCCAATAGCTGTCCTTCAACCATTTGAGACCCATGCCACAGCCCCTCCTCCCCAAGAAGAAAAATTAAAAACACAATTAATTCCCCCCCCAAGAACCCCCCAATGCACCAACAACCAAAAGAATGAACTTCAAAGGGAAAGACTGAAGAAAACAGCAAACAAAAATGCCAAAAAATGAATACAACAAAATAATACATTTAAAACAAAGGACATCAAGGACAACTAAAGTCATAACAGCAATGCCAATCGATGTAGTAGCCAATCATTTAGCCGAAAATGTAAAGTATTTACCACGATTTGCCTCATTATTGAAGAGAGTTTTCTGTCCGGTTCCTGGTCAGAGGTTGACAGTCAAACAGCGGTGCATTCTGGAGCGCAAGGTTTATCCTGTTTTGCGAGTATGAGTGCAAAGGTTACCAATTCCCAGGGGGAGGACATGTCTGTATCCCTGAGCTATGTGTGTTTAAATCATGATTCAATCACTTCTGTTGACATTCAACATGTGTTACTTGGACTAGCGGTAGAATATGTACCGTGGGTACTTTACATAGGCTACCGCTTGTCTATTAGCAACACTTCATACAGGCAAAAGAAGAAAAACTAAGGCTTTACACACATTCAGGTAACACATGATAAATATCAACAAGTCGTTGTGACGTCTTCAAGTTCGTCACCCCTCACCCTCACCCCGTCCGTCCGTTGGTTGGTTGGTTGCGCCTGTTGGTCTGCCCTGTACGGCGTTACCTAGTTTAAATAACAACAGTACTGGCACAGCAGCACAACATTTGATTAACACCTGATACCACTTGATTTGCATCACCATCAATATTCGGTCTGGCTGCCCGATATGCACAGAAGAGAGAGGTAGTAAGCAAAGACATAGAGAGGAGCAGCTGCATCAGCACCCCCCCTCAGCTGACAGCCCACCCTCTTTTCCGGTGTCATGTGTTTAGGAGGCACTCCAACTAGCTTGCTTACAATATGTGATGAATGCGTTGTTGCATAAATATATAGGCCTATGCTAAAACATTGAGAGAGAAAAAATGGCTACAGAGGCCGTTTGTATGTTATGAATTTCGAGATATGAATTATGTGAAAGGTCTGTTCCCCCTGAAAGGTCTGTGCATGGCCCTGTGTAACTCCATTTATTGAGACCAGGGGCCAGGGCAGGCTCATCTTACCTTGCAAGGACCATAGGGAGACTTTCATTCATGCCAAGCAACAAAAAACAGTCATGTAGTTTTTAACCAAGGTCTTTGATTAGTAGAACATAGTATGCTGCTGCATGGCTAAAACAAAAGCCTGCACTCACACCAGGCACTGTCGCATGATATTGCCCACATGGTAGGACCTGTAATCAAATCAATCAATCAATCAATCAATCAATCAAATGTATTTATAAAGCCCTTCTTACATCAGCTGATGTCACAAAGTACTGTACAGAAACCCAGCCTAAAACCCCAAACAGCAAGCAATGTAGAAGCACGGTGGCTTGGAAAAACTCCCTAGAAAGGCCAGAACCTAGGAAGAAACCTAGAGAGGAACCAGGCTATGAGGGGTGGCCAGTCCTCTTCTGGATGTGCCCGGGTGGAGATTATAACAGAACATGGCCAAGATGTTCAAATGTTCATAGATGACCAGCAGCGTCAAATAATAATAATCAGAGTGGTTGTCGAGGGTGCAACAGGTCAGCACCTCAGGAGTAAATGTCAGTTGGCTTTTCATAGCCGATCTTTCAGAGTATCTTGAAAACAGCAGGTCTGGGACATGTAGCATGTCCGGTGAACAGGTCAGGGTTCCATTGCCACAGGCAGAACAGTTGAAACTGGAGCAGCAGCACGGCCAGGTGGACTGGGGACAGCAAGGAGTCATCAGGCCAGGTAGTCCTGAGGCATGGTCCTAGGTCTCTGTTCTCCGAGAGAGAGAAGAAAAGAAAGAGAGAAAGAAAGAGAGAGAGAAAGGGAGAGAGAATTAGAGAGAGCATACTTAAATTCACACAGGACACCGGATAAGACAGGATAAATATAAGAACAAGGCAGTTAATCCACTGTTCCTAGGATGTCATTGAAAATAAGATTTTGTTCTTAACTTGACTTGCCTAGTTACTTTCCACAAAGCAACATAGAATTGTAGGAGAAACTGTGTGAATACACCAATCCCTGCTCTCCCCCATTTCAATCATAAAACCTGTCCATAATAAAAGGATTGGCAGGACACCCTGTGCTCTTCTCTCCCTGGCTCCCCATGTTAGCACTCCTACTGACGGAGATCAGAAATATTGCTATCGGTGCTACTACTCCCAGGACTCCATAATTAGTGACAGTTTGAATAATCTACAGAGTAATTCATCTTGAACCGGAGCCAGTCCTGAAAAACCCTGGATTCCCCCTTAACCTGAAAAACTAGCTGGCAAGTTAAGCAAAGAGGATCATCACACATAATCACCAGCAGACATCCCGAGCCTTGTGGGACGGGCGGTGTAGGGTTGGGGCAGCGTAAGCACTCTGCTAGAGGGGAAAGTATATGCAGTGTTTTCTTTCCCTACAGTGGATTTCTGGTTTCGACTGTGGCTTGGCTGTTTCTCTTTCTCGGAGCTTCTGGGTGAAAAGCCACATCACATACTTTAGAAGATAAATGATGGTATTTACCATTGGTAGGGAAAAAAGGAGCTGTAGACAATTGTGTCTGTAGACAAAAGCTCAATGACGGGGGTCCGTTACCGCTTGTTTACAACTGCAGTCACACCAGGAATCATTGCACCCTGGCAAGTGGAATTGGAACTTCATTCTTGTGAATGTGCTATTGATTGTAATTGTAACATCGGTGTCTGACACCAGCTGATTCAGAGGAGAGAAAAGCCATGACACCTATTGATGCCCCAACAGTTTCAGTTTCCCAGCCTGTATTTATTCCTGTATATCATTCTCATCTCAAAGTGTCATTAAAATAATTAATAATTGTGTTTTTACATAGTTTTAATGATACACTTCCTGGGAAGACGTCATAATTTATAACGCTTCTACATCTGGCCCAATGGCATCCCACACACACGCACACACACACACACACACACACACACACACACACACACACACACACACACACACACACACACACACACACACACACACACACACACACACACACACACACACACACACACACACACACACACACACACACACATAGCACAGCGCAGCAAAGAGCAACCACATGGAATGTCTTGCGCTGAGATTTACGAGCAGTCTGCTCCTCGCTTGTGTTTTCATGCAAAATGATTATTGCTCTGTCTTGTAAACAGACATTCACTCCCTCAACATTTACGCATTGAAGACTGCTGCTGCGGTTGGTTTTACTGGTACTCTTCCTATGGTCATTTCTGGATGCAAGCTTAACGGTTCAAGTGCACACTTGTGAATAGCGGCCAGTTGATCTTGGCTAAAGACTTCTGAAGTGTGTCTGAGTGAGTCTGTCTGTTGGAGGGTTTTCGATTTTTAGATGTTTCGTGCTACATGTGTATACGTACGCAGCACTAAACATCTGAACCTCTAAAACTCTCCAAGAGACAGACTCACTCAAACACACTCCAACAGACAATATCAACTGGCCGCAAATTGACACATCGGTGTCTTTTTTTAAATTGATTTTTTTTACCTTTATTTAACCAGTCAAGTCAGTTAAAGAAAAACTTCTTATTTTCAATGACGGCCAAGGAACAGTGGGTAACCTGCCTGTTCAGGGGCAGAATGACAGATTTGTACCTTGTCAGCTCAGGGGTTTGAACTTGCAACCTTCTGGTTACTAGTCCAACGCTCTAACCACTAGGCTACCCTGACACCAGCTGAATCAGAGGAGAGAAAGGCCATGACACCTATTGATGCTAGTTTGTGCTCTTCATCCCCTCTTGTCTCTAATCAAATCTAAAAGACTTGCTAAGCATTCATACTTTACTGGGGTCTATCCAGTTGATGAAATATGGAAATGTAATGGCATTCACTTGAGAATAACAGAATAATAATGTATTGTATTGCTGTGTTACCATTTTATTATGTACTTTCTAAGTAAATACTTGGTCATTTATGTGCCATAAGATAAATTGGTACAAACCATTTTACTAAATGCTGGCTGGTACCTCCTACAATAATGGTCACACTCACTTGTGCAGTGGAGACTGGAGAGCACACTCCAAAACAGAGTAAACAAATGTGATAAACAACTGTCCTGAGAGGTGTATTAAATACTCAAATTAAAGATAGTCTGGGGAGATTGAGCTATGGATTTGTGTTTAACATCATTTTTGAATGACAACCACATCTCTATACCCCACACATACAATTATGTGTAAAAGCAGTCAAGCAGTGAATTTCAAATACAGAGTTAACCATAAAGGCCAGGAAGGTTTTCCAATGCCTCGCAATATTTGTAGATGGGTAAAACAATAAAATAATTGACCATGCTTATCCCTTTGAGCATGGTGAAGTTATTAACTACACTTTGGGTGATGTATCAATAAATCTCGTCACGAACTCAGTTGCTGGAGAGGAAGGAAACCGCTCAAGGATTTCACCATGAGGCCAATGGTGACTTTAAAACATTTACAGCGTTTAATGACTGTGATAGGAGAAAACTTAGGATGGATCAACAACATTGTTGCTATTCCACAATACTAACATAAATGACAGAGTGAAAAGAAGGAAGCCTGTACAGAATAACACTATTCCAAAACATGCATCCTGTTTGCAATAAGGCACTAAAGTAAAACTGCAGAAAATGTGACAAAGTCCTGAATACAAAGCATTATATTTTGGGCAAATCCAACACAACACATCACTTAGTACCACTCTTCAAATTTTCATGCATGGTGGTGGCTGCATCATGTTATGGGTATTTTGCCATCGGCAAGGATCAGGGAGTTTTTTTTAAGGATAAACAGAAACTGAGTAGAGCTAAGCACAGGCAAAAACCTAGAGGAAAACCTGGTTCAGTCTGCTTTCCAACAGACACTGGGAGACAAATTCACCTTCCAGCAGGATAATAACATAAAACACAAGGTAAAATATATGCTGGAGCTGCTTACCAAGATGACATTGAATATTCCTGAGTGGCCTAGTTAAATTGGCTTGAAAATCTATGGGAGGACTTGAAAATGGCTGTCAAGCAATGATCAACATCCAACTTAATAGAGCTAGAATAATGTTTTAAATAATAATGTGCAAATATTGTACAATCCAGGTGTGCAAAGCTCTTAGACACTTGTGTTGACTAGGGGTGTGAATACTTATATAAATGAGATATTTCTGTATTTCATTTTCAATACATAAAAAAATAGATAAAATGTTTTCACTTTGTCATTATTGGGTATTGTGTGTAGATGAGTGAAAAATATATATTTAAACCATGTTTAATTAAGGTTTTAACACAACAAAATGTGGAATAAGTCAAGTGGTATGAATATGAAGGCAATGTACATGGCAGTTGTAGGAACTCAACATAACTCTACATACATTTTATCACCTCAAATAAGCAAAGACTTATTTCAGTCCATAACATCAATAAACTTATTCTACAGTAGCTGTACATGTCAATATATATATTTGAGTAGTGTGTAGACCTATTTTGCAAAAATGTGTATTGCTGATAGTTTGTGGAAAGGACAGGACAATCAATTCCACAAGCATCACATGGTTCTGTCTTGTGACACTTGTTATTTAGGCTACCGTTGTAACAATGGGAAGACCCCTATTTGTCTCACTTCCTTATGTCCTCTCCGAGGGTATCTAGCAGAGTGGCTCGGAAGACAGTAGAATTCTGTTGTTGATACAGAAAACAAGGTGTGAAAGATTGTGGTTAGTTCCGTCGCTGTTAATGGTGCCTGCAGCGCCTACTCATTGACAACCCAGGGCCTGTAGCTACAAACCTCACACTCTTTTCCCTCTGTTACTATTTATGGAGCTGCAAAATTCACTGTCTTACAGCTCACAATGAAGAACTGCTGTAAGCTATCTTAGGCATGTCTGGACATCACAGTATGTTTAGCAACAGTCTTTCCCCTCCTTTTTTAAGATTCCTCATTTGGGTATGAAGTGAAGTGCTGTGTTTGTCTGGTTTGTACACCCAGAGAACAGGATGGTCATTGTCACACAGCCATTGACTAAAATGTAATCTATAGACCTGTCAGAAATAGGACCAGGTTACTGTGCTGGTGTGTTGGCAAGGCGATGGAACGACTTGATTCATAAGAATTTGCATACTATTCTCAAATCCTGTTTAAAAGATCAGTCCCTATACAAACTGTATTTTGTTGAAGGTATTTATGGTTTATGCTGCAATTAGATTATTGTTAGCTAGATTAACTATTATGTAGCTAATAATATGCTAAAAGTAAGCTAGCTTTCTGCTAACTTTAACAACATTCTAAAACTAGCTACATTATCCATACTGTCAAAGTTTGACATTGTAAAAATGGATTTGCTTTATCATCTATTTAGTTGAAATGATGAAAGGTAAGTGATTAAACGGGTCAACTCCTAAAATTGGGTCAATAAAATCTGTCCAATTCAAAATTTAGACTTCAAGGGTCGTTCAAGTGATGATTTCCTCGTATGACCTCCTTTGTGGCTCAGTTGGTAGATAATAGTGCTTGCAATGCTCGGGTTTTGTGTGTTTGATTCCCACTGGGGACGACTATGCAAAAGTAAAAATGTTTATGCACTCCCTACTGTAAGTCACTCTGGATAAGATTTTCTTCTAAATTAAACTTGTTTATTCACATTTCTGACTGCACCTGAAGGCAGCATTAGTGTACAGAGTTTGCATTGTCAACAATACGACATACAGTGGGGCAAAAAAGTATTTAGTCAGCCACCAATTGTGCAAGTTCTCCCACTTAAAAAGATGAGAGAGGCTTGTAATTTCCATCATAGGTACACTTCAGACAAAAAGACAAAATGAGAAGAAAAAAAATCCAGAAAATCACATTGTAGGGTTTTTAATGAATTTATTTGCAAATTATGTTGGAAAATAAGTATTTGGTCACCTACAAACAAACAAGATTTCTGGCTCTCACAGACCTGTAACTTCTTCTTTAAGAGGCTCCTCTGTCCTCCACTCGTTACCTGTATTAATGACACCTGTTTGAACTTGTTATCAGTATAAAAGACACCTGTCTACAACCTCAAACAGTCACACTCCAAACTCCACTATGGCCAAGACCAAAGAGCTGTCAAAGGACACCAGAAACAAAATTGTAGACCTGCACCAGGCTGGGAAGACTGAATCTGCAATAGGTAAGCAGCTTGGTTTGAAGAAATCAACTGTGGGAGCAATTATTAGGAAATAGAAGAGATACAAAACCACTGATAATCTCCCTCGGTCTGGGGCTCCACGTGAGATCTCACCCCGTGGGGTCAAAATGATCACAAGAACGGTGAGCAAAAATCCCAGAACCACACGGGGGGACCCAGTGAATGACCTGCAGAGAGCTGGGACCAAAGTAACAAAGCCTACCATCAGTAACACACTACGCCACAAGGGATTCAAATCCTGCAGTGCCAGACGTGTCCCCCTGCTTAAGCCAGTACATGTCCAGGCCAATCTGAAGTTTGCTTGAGAGCATTTGGATGATTCAGAAGAAGATTGGGAGAATGTCATATGGTCAGATGAAACCAAAATATAACTTTTTGGTAAAAACTCAACGTGTCATGTTTGGAGGACAAAGAATGCTGAGTTGCATCCAAAGAACACCATACCTACTGTGAAGCATGGGGGTGGAAACATCATGCTTTGGGGCTGTTTTATGCAAAGGGACCAGGACAACTGATCCATGTAAAGGAAAGAATGAATAGGGCCATGTATCGTGAGATTTTGAGTTAAAACCTCCTTCCATCAGCAAGGGCATTGAAGATGAAACGTCTTTCAGCATGGCAATGATCCCAAACACACCGCCCGGGCAACGAAGGAGTGGCTTCGTAAGAAGCATTTCAAGGTCCTGGAGTGGTCTAGCCAGTCTCCAGATCTCAACCCCATAGAAAATGGAGGGAGTTCAAAGTCTGTGTTGCCCAGCAACAGCCCCAAAACATCACTGCTCTAGAGGAGATCTGCATGGAGGAATGGGCCAAAATAACAGCAACAGTGTGTGAAAACCTTGTGAAGACGTTTTACCTCTGTCATTGCCAACAAAGGGTATATAACAAAGTATTGAGATACACTTTCTTTTGTTATTGACCAAATACTTATTTTCCACCATAATTTGTAAATAAATTCATTAAAAATCCTACAATGTGATTTTCTGGATTTATTTTCTCATTTTGTCTGTCATAGTTGAAGTGTACCTATGATGAAAATTACAGGCCTCTCTCATCCTTTTAAGTGGGAGAATTTGCACAATTGGTGGCTGACTAAATACAATTTTGCCCCACTGTATTTTTGAACTTTAGTCTGTAACACGTCTGTATCACCAGAAGTGAAGTAAGTTAGATTCTGTTGTATTGTACCATCTTGATCTTTCGTGACTGGGACAGTCTGTTGTGTTGTAAAATTTAGTGTGGATAACCAAAGCAACATGCATGCATGTGTGTTTTATCCAAACCTGTAGCCAATAACATGCTATGTCAAGTCATATAGACCCAATTTTCCAACAGGAGATTTAACATGGAGAATCATTTGGCGAGCCAGACGAGAAAGACCATAATGTCAGTTTCAGACAAGATGATATTATATAAATACACGTTTTCCCTCAAAAAATGTGTATTAGTTTAGTTTTGTTGCAAATCCAGTAATGATATGGGATTATGAGCGTGGATGGTTTCATTTTCCTTGGGCTATGACTGTCACATCAGGCTCTATTACGATGATTTAAACCCAGGGACATATGCCAAGGCCATTTTTATGACGGGGTTCTCCAGGCTTTCTGAAGTGCATTTATATGCCTTTATAGAGTCTAGTGCAGTGAGAGCCCTGGCTATGCCGATGTAAAAGGTCACTCACAAATTCAGGTTCAATCTCCAAATCCTGAAGCGGCGCGTGTAGGTCACTCATTGAATCAAGCTGCACTCTCTCCTTTGACATTGGGGTTGACTAGTTGTCACATACAGCCAGGTTTTCATGGCTATTTTCGAACCATAGTTTCCATTAAGTGTACAACAGGTGAGGAGATGTGAAAAACACTGCACTGTACGTAGCCTACATCACAGCATTGTCAGAATGATCGAGCAGTTCTGGCTCAATGCTGAATGCAGAGACATTGGATATCTCTGTTTTTCTATTGTTCCAGATTTTGTTTAGTTGAAAATACCACTGCGATGAAGGCAAGGTCATGAAGAGTGCCTTGGTACTCTTTTGTTTTTCGGGTAACCAATAACCCCACAAAGAGCACCTTCAATGAGATTGTTGATGATCTACTACTGTGTCCTTCTGGTGCTTTCCGTCCTTCTTCTTTTTTTTCCACTTGATATATTGCATTTTTTCTCGGTAGGTTGTTCTTGCTGGTCAAAATATAGGGCACCCTCTGCTGAGTTTGTTGCATTTGCCTCCACTTCCAAAATATATGACTGTCTGAATAGTTTATGATCCATTCAGGTCATAAACTCATGCTCTACACGGTATGTTATGTTTATGTTTTCATCTCGGCTTCCCTTGTTGAATGAATGAGTAGTGAGTACCATCCTGCTCAGGCAGAGTAGGGCACTTGTACAGAGACAAGCCTAAACAGGACCTTATCCTGCTCTCTATTATACAGGGAACATCATTCCATCTATGTAGTTAGATTAGATGGAGCGATATGTTTCCGAATCTGAATTTCACACATAGTTTGGAGTATAGAACAATGACTATGAACTAGAATATGGTGTACACTGAGCTATTTCTGTTGTGTGTGTTGTACTTTGTTTACAAGGAGACTGGGACCAATGTGTGCACATGTGACTGTGATTCCATGACCTGTCCTTTGCTGACCCTTGTGACTTGCAGTAGAAATAGTAAAAATACCCTTGCCATGGCTGGTTTTGTAGTAGTAAGTTATATTCTTGTTAAGCCTCTAAGAGCTTGTCACACTATCGTGCCTACCCGAACCAATTTGTGCTGGCTTGGATATTTTCTTTCCACAACTTAATTCCACATTCTCTATTTCAGTATGGATCAGTACAGCTTGGCTCCTCTTGGCTCAGTGAAAAGGGTATATCTGGTCAGGTTGTATAGGAGCAGTACTTGGCACTATGAAGTGGTCTCGAAAACATAGGGTAGATATTTATGCGTGGAGGATGAGAATACAAGGCTGCCCTCTGTTTTCCTGTTTCTAGTCAAGGCTTTCTCTTTCTCGCAGGCCCTGGGACGGAATCCCTCGTCTGCTTCCTGCTGTTTGAGAGGGTTGCTGGGAAACCGTGGCAGCTGTCCAGATTGGAGTGTGTTTTCTGAAGTCACTTGGGGGCTGTGGGGTTAGCAGGTTAGGTGTGTGTGTGTGAGGGGAGTTTGATTATGGGGATTTTTGATTGTGTTTCATTTTTTTTGGTACAGAAAAAGAGGAATACACCTGATGTACATTCTTGACGTTGTCAGAAGAGGATAGGATAAATAATTGTCTAATAGTAATGGGTGTCTTTCGTGTTAACCAAAGTCATTTAGCTACTGCTCTTTTACTAAGAGGACAAAATGACCAAAATATGCTCCAGACCATGTTAGAAATATAGCGTTGTGATTCACACTATATTTATAGACAGCCCTTTGTTTGATTCACTTCTATCTGGTTTTGATATGACATGAGCCAGTATCACATGAGGAATTATTTATTGTATGATTCTCAAAGGTTCAACAGCCTTAGAGAGACTATAGAAACCCTGTAGGCAGCAGGTAACCTAAAGGTTAAGAGCATTGGGCCAGTAGCTGAAAGGTTGCTGGTTCAAATCCCTGAGACAACTAGGTGAAAAATCTTTGACAAAGGCACTTAACCCCCAATTGCTGCTTGCATAAGAGTTTCTGCTAAATTATGTAAATACATGCCTTCTGCAAGGACCATTGGACCACAGTGTAAGGTTTATTTAAACACATGCACACACATGATTGGCCCATTAGGCTTACACACAGTACTTGCACTGTTGGAGTGTCCTTTCTTGCCATTAAATAACAAGAGGATTGCAATTTCACTTTGGATTGTAATTAAAAATGACTTGATTTATCAGAGCACATATCCCCCCAGAACTGAACTTATTTTACCTTAGCTCCACTTGTAGATAGTAAGCGAGGTACAGTACAATGGAAGAGACACACACATACCCACGAGCGCACAGTGTGATTGTGAGAACATCTCTGTATCAGGATAAACTTATCATCAAGACATTGTGACTCAGAGGGCATGCGTTCCATTTAGTCAATCTCACAAACACATATATGCACGCAGGCACGGACACACAGATACAGACACAGACACTGACACTGACACTGACACTGACACTGACACACACACACACACACACACACACACACACACACACACACACACACACACACACACACACACACACACACACACACACACACACACACACACACACACACACACACACACACACACACACACACACACACACACAGCTGTGGTGGTGGTGTAGTATAAAACAAATTGGGCTCTTATTTCCATTCAGTCATTTCTACATGATAGGCTTACAGTACAGATGTAGGTTCTTAATTTGAGCCAGTTTGCTACAGAAGGAAAATAATCCTGCAGCAACAGGAGATGTTAATTATTATGTGTTAATACATTTTTCGTAAGGGAAAAACAATTCTGAAATTTCCAAGTGGAAATGGAAGCCTTTATAAACCTCAAATATACTACAAGGTCTGCTGCAACAGGGTGATCAAATTAATATCCTACATCTGTAGATCAGCTTACCAAATCAAAGGACAACAATTATTGTCTGCTGAAAGATATCCCTCCATTGGGAATATAGGTCAAATCTTTGTGAATACATTTGAAGTTATATCCACCTTGCAGCCAAAAGCTATGGTGTGTTTTTCCCTTTTTGAGAGCAGTGCTCCTAAGCCCAGACAATGATCCCAATCAAGTGGAATACCACTGATGCTGCAGTTTGCTCCCTCTACACTGAAACCAAATAGTATAATGGTATAATGAGTGGCCTTCCTCCATGGAAAACATTGGAAAATCCTACCACTACTACTGCAGATAACTTAGTATGTCTCTCTTGGTCTATCCCAGTGAGCTTGGTATACAACGGTGGTACCAAAACATTCAACATTTGTATTGGATAATGAATATTTCACATTAAATATGAAACTAAGTTGTTGTTTTAAGAACTAGCATTCAATTAAAAACAGTACACACACTGTTATATTGTCATGTTAAATCTTTGTTTTGGCAGATCTATTGACCGATGCTACTGTTGGATTTGCATGAGTTTTAGTCTAACCTTGTATATTGCCTTGAATACACAATCAGAGTAAACAATGTAATTTGACAACAAAAAAACACTCACACAAACAGATGACTGAATTGGGAGGCCCCGGGAAGACTTGTGGTGAGTCTTGGACAAGTTTCAGTACAGAGAGAAAACAGGACACATTGTATATCGCCTCCTCTCGTCCCCTCTCATCCCCTTTCCTCTCCTTGTCCTCTCCTCTTCGCAGGATTAGCCCAGACGGACTGACCTTCAGTAGCTAAGCAGAGAGGAACTGTGCATCCGGCTCAGGGCTGGTTTATTGACAGACATGCAGGAGATGTGTGTTTAAGCAACTCAGTCCTCTACAAACAAAAGGCATCCTAATGTTTCTTCATGAGACATGGCTGGATTTGAATTGATTACGGATACGGAAAACATAACTTTCCATTCAGGAACTTTACAGTAACACTTCAAGTGAATGACAGTGTCTTGTTTGATTTGCTGTTTAGAGTCTACAGCGTACAATTGTTGATACGGCCTCCTTTCTAGGGTAAAGCATTGTTAAAACCTGTTTGAGATCCAGCTACTTTTTTCAACATTCTGTTAAAAATCGCGTACCATTTCAACGTCCTGCTACTCATGCCAGGAATATAGTATATGCATATGATTAGTATGTGTGCATAGAAAACACTCTGAAGTGAGAAAAAATCAATCCGCCAGTCTATGTATTGTCTAAGGCTTGTCATAAATGATGGAACAGTGCATGCAATTCCTACAGATTCCACACGATGTCGCCAGTGTTGTGATTACCAATACCCTTTATCCTTGGTTAGGATAGTCAATCGCACATCCGGTCTTCAAGTGCGCAACTGAAAATAAATGTCCGTGGGGGACTGGACTTTGTTTTCTTTACTTCTAGTTATTGAATACAGATCGCTCCATGATCAATTTGATCGTTTATTAATGTTTACTAATACCTAAACTTGGATTACAGAAGTAGGTTGAAGTGTTTTGTCAAAGTTTATAGGCAACTTTATGAATTGTAAAAAATTACGTTGCGTTGGGAAACGTGCATTTTCCATGGATTTCACGGTGTTCATAAATGGACATTTTGGGTATATATGGACCAATTTAATCGAAAAAAAGACCCAATTGTGATGTTTATGTGACATATAGGAGTGCCAACAAAGAATCTCGTCAAAGGTAATGAATGTTTTATATTTTATTTCTGCGTTTTGGGTCACGCCGGCTACGCTAATTTCTTTGTTTACGTCCCCTTTGTGTGTATCTGGGGGCAGATAATAGCTTGTCATGCTATTTTACAAATCTGACATGTTGGCTATATTCACAACGAGTGTGGCTTGATTTGAGTACCCTGCATGTGAATTTTAATGAAAGTTTGAGTTTTAACGAGTACAATTAGTTGGCGCTCTGGACAGGAAGGAACCAACTCCTGAAGAAGTTAAACACTTGCTCTCTGAATGAGGTTGTAGATGTTTGATGCAAAACGCTTTTCCCTCAGAAGTGCAACTTTCACTGGTGGACAGGGGAGACACTCCCCCCCCACATTCTGAAATGGCATTTTTGTCTCCCCCAGTATTATCATTGCATTGTGATACAAACAATGCAAAATGTGTGCTTTAGGACTATGTGGACTGAAGTTCTGTTTGAAGTGAATGAGCTTGCTAGCTAGCAGCTGCAGTACCAGTTCAGCTGTAGGCTCTAACTATTTGTCAGGTCGCAGTATCTAACAGCTACTGTTTGCATGCAAATGTTTTGTAGCCGTTGTTTTGTCGCGTTTCAACAGAAGTAAATTAACTTGGCTCCATCTTGCCAGTTGATGTACCATTAGAGCTAGCCAAAAGTTGGCTAACGTTAGATATCATTTTTGCCTCAATCACAGTCAGTATAGCAATGTAACGTTATTGATCTGTCAGTTTCCCTAACTAATTCCCTGCTTTTTACAGCTCTACAGGTTCACTGTCATGGTGCACAGTCAGTACACAACAATATACTCATCCTGTCTTTGCAGGATCAGATGGTGACAGGTGTCCCAGCAGGCATCAGACAGACAGGGAAGACCAGTCTATGGAGCACAGGTGAATTTTGCAGCATATTATAACAATCAGTGAATGGACACAAAGTTCCATCTTGAGTTGATATGCATTCTACAATCTGGGATCTGGGAATAATGGTCATTTCAATTATTGAACCATTAATTCTATTATTGGATAATATAATGTATACATGTACACTAAGATAGTTATTTGTCATTATTTGTCATTTGTCATCTAAGCAGGATCATAGGTCTCAGCAGGGTCAGGCAACCAGGAAAGACCAGTCTGACAGCGCTGCGGTTAACTTCTGCAGATGCAGAAGCTTCAGACTTCTTATGGCTGGGTGCAGTATTGAGTAGCTTGGATGAATAAGGTGCCCAGAGGTGCCCAAGAGTAAACTGCCTGCTCCTCAGTCCCAGTTGCTAATATATGCATATTATTAGTATATTTGGATAGAAAACACTCTGAAGTTTCTAAAATGGTTTGAATGATGTCTGTGAGTATAACAGAACTCATATGGCAGGCAAATATCCTAGAAAAAAATTCAAACAGGAAGTGGGAAATCTGAGGCTTATAGTTTTTCAAATCAGTCTAGGTTTTTGCCTGCCATATGAGTTCTGTTAGAGTGATATTGGTCATCTTGCACTTCCTAAGGCTTCCACTAGATGTCAACAGTCTCTGGAACCTTGTTTGATGCTTCTACTGTGAAGTGGGGCCGAATGAGAGGGGAATGAGTCAGAGGTCTGCCTGAGTCCCACGAGCTGACCATGCGCGGGTATGTGAAAGCGAGCTTGCTTTCCATTGCATTTCTGCAGACAAAGGAATTCTCCGGTTGGAACATTATTGAAGATTTATGTTGAAAACATCCTAAAGATTGATTCTATACATCGTTTGACATGTTTCTACGGACTGTAACGGAACTTTTTGACTTCTCGTCTGCTCACGCGTCATGAATTTGGATTACTGGGCTGAACGCGCTAACAAGGAGGAATTTGGACATAAATGATGGAAAATATATATAAAAAAAATATTATGGAACTGGGATTCCTGGGAGTGCATTCTGATGAAGATCATCAAAGGTAAGTGAATATTTATAATGCTATTTCTGACTAATGTTGACCCAACATGGCGGATATTTCTTTGGCTGTTTGGTCTCGGAGCGCCGTACTCAGATTATTGCATGGTATGTTTTTTCCATAAAGTTTTTTTGAAATCTGACACAGCGGTTGCATTAAGGAGAAGTTTATCTAAAGTTCCATGTATAATAGTTGTATCTTTCATCAATGTTTATTATGAGTATTTCTGTGAATTGATGTGGCTCTCTGCAAAATCACCGCCTGTTTTGGAACTACTGAACATAACACGCCAATGTAAACTGAGATTTTTGGATACATCCTACATACATACATACACACACACAACAGAGGACAAAACAGAAAATGAAAGAAAGAAAACTGCAGTTCCTCACAATAAAATGACAGCTCTTAAGATTGTTAAAAAAATATGCACTTTATCAAACAAAATATACATGTATTGTGTAACATGAAGTCTTATAAGTGTCATCTGATGAAGATCATTAAAGGTTAGTGATTCATTTTATCTCTATTTGTGCTTCTTGTGACTCCTATCTTTTGCTGGAAAAATGGCTGTATTCTCCTGTGACTTGGCGGTGAATTAACATAATTGTTTCTGGCGCATTCGCTGTAAAGCCCATTGAAATCAGACACTGTGGTGGGATTAACAGCAAGATTACCTTCAAAATGGTATAAGATTGTTATGTACTTGAGTGAAGACCCAAAAGCGGTTTTAACAGAAAACAGAGTTCTTTAATGAAAAACAGGAATGGCATAAATCCTCCTCCAACGTTGTCAATGGAACAAAAAGAACGTTAGTATAGTGCAGGATGCACCTGCCAGGCAGACTCCGACAGGATAGGACAAGGTGGAAGCAAACGAGACGACAGCTTGCTTCTGGCATCAAAAACACAAACAACAATCAGACACTGAAAGTAGCAGGAACAGAGAGAGAAATAGAGACCTAATCAGAGGGGGAAGAGAGAACAGGTGGGAAAGAGTGAATGAGCTAGTTAGGGCAGATGTAGAACAGCTGAAGAATGAGAGACAGAGAAGGTAACCTAAAAAGACCAGCAGAGAGAGACAGAGTGAAGAGAAAGGACAGGAACAGACATAACAAGACATGACAGTACCCCCCCCACTCACCGAGCGCCTCCTGGCGCACTCGAGGAGGAAACCTGGCGGCAACGGAGGAAATCATCGATCAGCGAACGGTCCAGCACGTCCCGAGAGGGAACCCAACTCCTCTCCTCAGGACCGTACCCCTCCCAATCCACTAGGTACTGATGACCACGGCCCCGAGGGCGCATGTCCAAAATCCTACGAACCCTGTAGATGGGTGCGCCCTCGACAAGGATGGGGGGGGGAGGGACGAGCGGGGGCGCGAAGAACGGGCTTAACACAGGAGACATGGAAGACCGGGTGAACGCGACGAAGATAGCGCGGGAGAAGAAGTCGCACAGCGACAGGATTAATGACCTGAGAAATACGGAACGGACCAATGAACCGCGGGGCCAACTTGCGAGAAGCTGTCTTAAGGGGAAGGTTCTGAGTGGAGAGCCATACTCTCTGACCGCAACAATATCTAGGACTCTTGGTCCTACGCTTATTAGCGGCCCTCACAGTCTGCGCCCTATTACGGCAAAGTGCCGACCTGACCCCCTTCCAGGTGCGCTCGCAACGCTGGACAAAAGCCTGAGCGGAGGGGACGCAGGACTCGGCGAGCTGAGATGAGAACAGCGGAGGCTGGTACCCGAGGCTACTCTGAAAAGGAGATAGACCGGTAGCAGACGAGGGAAGCGAGTTGTGGGCGTACTCTGCCCAGGGAGCTGTTCTGACCAAGACGCAGGGTTACGAAAAGAAAGACTGCGTAAAATGCGACCAACAGTCTGATTGGCCCGTTCGGCTTGGACCGTTAGACTGGGGATGAAAGCCGGACGAGAGACTGACGGAAGCCCCAATCAAACGGCAAAACTCCCTCCAAAATTGAGACGTGAACTGCGGGCCTCTGTCGGAAACGACGTCAGACGGAAGGCCATGAATTCGGAAAACATTCTCGATAATGATCTGAGCCGTCTCCTTAGCAGAAGGGAGCTTAGCGAGAGGAATGAAATGAGCCGCCTTAGAGAATCTATCGACAACCGTAAGAATAACTGTCTTCCCCGCTGATGAAGGCAGTCCGGTGATAAAATCTAAAGCGATGTGAGACCACGGTCGAGAGGGAATGGGAAGCGGTCTGAGACGGCCGGCAGGAGGAGAGTTCCCAGATTTAGTCTGCGCGCAGACCGAACAAGCGGCGACAAATCGACGCGCGTCACGTTCCCGAGTGGGCCACCAGAAACGCTGGCGAATGGAAGCGAGCGTACCCCGAACGCCGGGGTGGCCGGCTAACTTGGCAGAGTGGGCCCACTGAAGAACGGCCGGACGAGTAGGAACGGGAACGAACAGAAGGTTCCTAGGACAAGCTCGCGGCGACGGAGTGTGAGCGAGTGCTTGCTTTACCTGCCTCTCAATTCCCCAGACAGTCAACCCGACAACACGCCCTTCAGGGAGAATCCCTCGGGGTCGGTGGAGACCTCAGAAGAACTGAAGAGACGAGATAAAGCATCAGGCTTGGTGTTTTTGAGCCCGGACGATAAGAAATAACAAACTCGAAACGAGCGAAAAACAGAGCCCAACGAGCCTGACACGCATTAAGTCGTTTGGCTGAACGGATGTACTCAAGGTTCCTATGGTCAGTCCAAACGACAAAAGGAACGGTCGCCCCCTCCAACCACTGTCGCCATTCGCCTAGGGCTAAGCGGATGGCGAGCAGTTCGCGATTACCAACATCATAGTTACGTTCTGACGGCGATAAGCGATGAGAGAAAAACGCGCAAGGATGGACCTTGCCGTCAGAGAGAGAGCGCTGAGAAAGAATGGCTCCCACGCCCACCTCTGACGCGTCAACCTCAACAACAAACTGACTAGAGATGTCAGGTGTAACAAGAATAGGTGCGGATGTAAAACGATTCTTAAGAAGATCAAAAGCTCCCTGGGCGGAAACGGACCACTTAAAGCACGTCTTAACAGAAGTAAGGGCTGTGAGGGGAGCTGCCACCTGACCGAAATTACGGATGAAACGACGATAGAAATTAGCGAAGCCCAGAAAGCGCTGCAGCTCGACACGTGACTTAGGAACGGGCCAATCAATGACAGCCTGGACCTTAGCGGGATCCATCTTAATGCCCTCAGCGGAAATAACGGAACCGAGAAAAGGGACAGAGGCGGCATGAAAAGTGCACTTCTCAGCCTTCACATAAAGACAGTTCTCCAAAAGGCGCTGGAGGACGCGTCGCACGTGCTGAACATGAATCGAGAGAGACGGTGAAAAAATCAGGATATCGTCCATGTAAACGAAAACAAAAATGTTCAGCATGTCTCTCAGGACGTCGTTAACTAGTGCCTGAAAGACAGCTGGAGCGTTAACGAGGCCGAAAGGAAGAACCCGGTATTCAAAGTGCCCTAACGGAGTGTTAAACGCCGTCTTCCACTCGTCCCCCTCCCTGATGCGCACGAGATGGTAGGCGTTACGAAGGTCCAATTTGGTGAAAAACCTGGCTCCCTGCAGGATCTCGAAGGCTGAAGACATAAGAGGAAGCGGATAACGATTCTTAACTGTTATGTCATTCAGCCCTCGATAATCCACGCATGGGCGCAGGGACCCGTCCTTCTTCTGAACAAAAAAAAACCCCGCTCCGGCGGGAGAGGAGGAGGAGACTATGGTACCGGCGTCGAGCGAAACCGACAAATAATCCTCGAGAGCCTTAGGTTCGGGAGCCGACAGAGAGTATAATCTACCCCGGGGGGAGTAGTTCCCGGAAGGAGATCAATACTACAGTCATACGACCGGTGTGGAGGGAGAGAAGTGGCCTTGGAACGACTGAACACCGTGCGCAGATCGTGATACTCCTCCGGCACCCCTGTCAAATCGCCAGGCTCCTCCTGTGAAGAAGAGACAGAGGAAACAGGAGGGATAGCAGACATTAAACAGGTCACATGACAAGAAACATTCCAGGATAGGATAGTATTACTAGACCAATTAATAGAAGGGTTATGGCGCACTAGCCAGGGATGACCCAAAACAACAGGTGTAAAAGGTGAACGAAAAATTAAAAAAGAAATGGTTTCGCTATGATTACCAGAGACAGTGAGGGTTAAAGGCAGCATCTCACGCTGAATCTTGGGGAGAGAACTACCATCTAAAGCGAACAAGGCCGTGGGCTCCCTAACTGTCTGAGAGGAATGTCATGTTCCCGAGCCCAGGTCTCGTCCATAAAACAGCCCTCCGCCCCAGAGTCTATCAAGGCACTGCAGGAAGCAGATGAACCGGGCCAGCGGAGATGGACCGGAAAGGTAGTGCGTGATCCAGAAGGAGAGGCCTGAGTAGTTGCGCTCACCAGTAGCCCTCCCCTTACTGATGAGCTCTGGCTTTTACTGGACATGAGGTGACAAAATGACCAGCGGAGCCGCAGTAGAGACAGAGGCGATTGGTGATTCTCCGTTCCTTCTCCTTGGCCGAGATGCGGATACCCCCCAGCTGCATAGGCTCAGCATCCGAGCCGGCGGAGGAGGGTGGCAGTGATGCGGCAGGTGGCAGTGATGTGGAGAGGGGAGCAACGGAGAACGCGAGCTCCTTTCCACGAGCTCGGCGACGAAGATCAAACCGTCGCTCTATGCGAATAGCGAGAGCTATTAAGGAGTCCAGACTGGAAGGAACCTCCCGGGAGAGGATCTCATCCTTAACCTCGACGAGGAGACCCTCCAGAAAACGAGCGAGCAAAGCCGGCTCGTTCCAGTCACTAGAGGCAGCGAGAGTGCGAAACTCAATAGAATAATCCGTTATGGATCGATTCCCCTGACATAGGGAAGACAGGGCCCTGGAAGCCTCCTCCCCAAAAACAGAACGGTCAAAAACCCGTATCATCTCCTCCTTAAAGTCCTGATACTGGTTAATACACTCAGCCCTCGCCTCCCAGATTGCCGTGCCCCACTCACGCTCCCGTCCGGTAAGGAGAGAAATGACGTAGGCGATGCGGGCTGCGCTCCTGGAGTAAGTGTTGGGCTGGAGAGAGAACACCACATCACACTGAGTGAGGAATGAGCGGCACTCAGTGGGCTCCCCAGAGTAACAGGGCGGGTTGTTGATCCTGGGCTCCGGAGACTCGGAAACCCTGGAAGTGGGCGGTGGATCGAGGTGGAGTTGGTGAACCTGTCTTGTGAGGTCGGAGACTTGGACGGCCAGGGTCTCAACGGCATGTCGAGCAGCAGACAATTCCTCCTCGTGTCTGCCTAGCATCGCTCCCTGGATCTCGACGGCGGAGTGAAAAGGGTCCGGAGCCGCTGGGTCCATTCTTGGTCTGATTCTTCTGTTATGTACTTGAGTGAAGACCCAAAAGCGGTTTTAACAGAAAACAGAGTTCTTTAATGAAAAACAGGAATGGCATAAATCCTCCTCCAACGTTGTCAATGGAACAAAAAGAACGTTAGTATAGTGCAGGATGCACCTGCCAGGCAGACTCCGACAGGATAGGACAAGGTGGAAGCAAACGAGACGACAGCTTGCTTCTGGCATCAAAAACACAAACAACAATCAGACACTGAAAGTAGCAGGAACAGAGAGAGAAATAGAGACCTAATCAGAGGGGGAAGAGAGAACAGGTGGGAAAGAGTGAATGAGCTAGTTAGGGGAGATGTAGAACAGCTGAAGAATGAGAGACAGAGAAGGTAACCTAAAAAGACCAGCAGAGAGAGACAGAGTGAAGAGAAAGGACAGGAACAGACATAACAAGACATGACAAAGATACTTGTATGTTTGAGGAATTTTAATTATGAGATTTCTGTTGTTTGAATTTGGCGCTCTGCATTTTCACTGGCTGTTGTCATATCGATCACATTAGCGGGATCTCAGCCCTAAGAAGATTTATTAAGGCAGTCTGTCAAACCTCTAAAGTTGATTTCCAAATGGTATCTAGAGTTGATCTAGAGGTATCTAGAGGCTTTTCCAGATTACACCAAACATGTAAAACAAAAATGTGAGGAATACCTTGGACACACTACTGATGATGATACAGATATGTTTGAATGCCCAGCCATGTTCATGTAGTCTCAGACATAAATTACTACAATTTAAGACCATTCATAGAACATATTATATATGTCAGGATTTGGCCAGGGTTGTTCCGGGTTTTGGTCACTAGATGCCCCCATTGTGCTTTTTGACCGTATGTTTTTTCCCTTGTTCCCCATTATTATTTGCACCTGTACCTCGTTTTCCCTGATTGTATTTAAACCCTTATTGTCCCTCAGTTCTGTGCTCTGTGTTTAAATTGTTAGCACCCAGCCCTAGTGTTCTGTGTTTTCCTGTCGATTCCGGTGGATGCTCTTGTGGAATTCTGTTTTTGTTTTTGAGTATCTCTTGAGGCTTTTTTGTGCTATTCCTACCACCTTTTGGATTTGCCATTTTTGTATTTAAGGACTTCTCCTTCTTTACTTTATTAAATACACCGTCTTAAGTACTGCTGTGTCTGCCTCATCTTCTGGGTTCTGCAGACTTTTCGTGGCTCAGTTGGTTAAGTGACTGTTTCTCACTCCGGAGACCCAGGTTCGTAACCGGGTCCTGACAATATACAGGTGAAACTGAATATCATGCACTCAGAAATCGAATTTCTCGGCTGGAGGTGTAAAACACATAAGGGGACATATTTCTTTATGTTATGCTCTTGTGAAGGCTGGCTGAATTTTGGCAAAGAGTATGTTCTTTTATCTGCATGCCTACAGATTCTACCTTCTCCCTGTTTTTGTTTGCTTGGAAATATTGTTACTGGAGACTGTTATCAGAAGAAACCGTGTAAGCTAGCATTTGTAGCGGCTAAGAAATGCATTGCCATTTATTGGAAGGTTGGTTATCCTCCCACAATGTCACAGTGGAATGCAGGAATGTCAAGTTTTGTATCATTATATTTGAATTATTACAAGATTAAGGGTATACTGTGCAACTTTCATAAGGTCTGGATGCCTAATACATGGTACGACAAAAGGAGTCTATATTGAAACATACCCACCTCTGATACTTTTAGACTTTTACTCAAGTAGTATTTTACTGGGCTACGTGAATCATTTTATATTAAGGTATCTTTACTTTTACTCAAGTATGACAATTGAGTACTTTTTCCACCTCTGTGTGCAAGTAAAAAGAGTTCTACAGTAATTTTATGCCTATGATATGAATTACAGTGCCCTCCATACTTATTGGGACAGTGAAGCATGTTTTCTTCTGTTGGCTCTATATATAAAAGTTTGGAATTAAAATAAAAAAATAACTAGGAAGTTAAAGTGTTGATGGTCAGCTTTTAATTGAGGATATTTTCATCAATATCAGGTGAACCTTTTAGAAATTACAGCACTTTGTGTACATAGTCCCCCCATTTTAGGTGAGCAAAACTATTGGGACAAATTCTCTTATGTGTGTATTAAATGAGTAAAAAGTTAAGTATTCGGGCCCATATTCATAGCACGCAATGACTATATCAAGCTGGAAATTTGATGCATTTGCTGTTTATTTTGGTTAAGTTTCAGATAATTTTAATTCCCAATAGAAATTAATGTTTGTTTGTATGTACAAATATCATACCCCCAAGACATTCTAACCTCACACCAACACAATAACATGGGAGGTTAGGGGTATCTTATTTTTTTGCATCCATAGCTTTCTCACTCATCCTTATTCACAATTCATTCAGGATTATCCATAATCATGGTAGCATCCACATTCACTTACAAGTGTTTAGAAACATGTTCTATTCTTATTTACAAGAAAAGTTTCCCCAAAATGACCCAAAAAGGGTCATATTAGATTGTGTAGAAATGCAGAAAATTAGCTTTAGATGCCCAAAACATTCTGAGGGAGGACCTTCAGACCCCCCCACCCACCAGGTAATGCCCATTCCCCCCACTTCTAAAACCAAAGTTGCGCCCCTGGTTAAATTCCTCATCCACGTATGCTATCCATTATTTAACACATTAAGAGAACCATTAGTGCGCTAGCTGAAGGATGGAGTATTTTCACAGGAGCGCTGGCATTATAATGCCTTACTGTATACTACATCCATTTAAGACGACACATCTCTCCCCAGTGCGTTCCAGGTTGGGTAAGAGGTTGTGGAAGTCTGCATGCCTTCACGGTTTGTTAGCTTGGCCTATCTGGCAGCAGGAGGCACTGTTACTCAGCAGCTCCCATGTGTCAAGACACCGCTGGCTGTATGTCTGAATGTTTGAATGTGTGTGTGTGTGTCACGGCTCACGGCTGTTACCTACGTAACCCTGGGGCTTCTGGGAAACCGTCTGGGCCCTTAATCATTCTCTTGTAGAGAGATTGAGGAGAGCAATGCTGCCAGACAAATATGCAGACAGACTAACATACAAAAATACTAACACACACACACACACACACACACACACACACACACACACACACACACACACACAAGCACATACACACACACAGACACGCACACACATTCAGACATACACTCAACGTTGTAATGAGTTATCAAGTCAGACTTTTGCATTTGGGAAGATTGAAGAGTGTCATAGTTGTTATGCTGCTCTTATTTAACAGCTTGTGCGGAATGGGGGTTAGATGACGTCTTTGCTGTTCTTATGTCATAGTAATACACACGCAGACAGTAAATTGTGTAGCTGGCCGAGCGCACTCAAGAGTTGTCACACTCACTCGGTCACTCATTTTCTCTCTTGCTCTCTCGCTCTCTCAATCGCTCTCTTTCTCTCTCTCTCTCTCTCTCTCTCTCTCTCTCTCTCTCTCTCTCTCTCACCTTTCATGCAAACTTCCCGTTCACCCCTCCCTCTACAGAAGTCCTGATTAGCAAGGCTTTAGGTCTTGTCAGAGGGAATCCCTGCTAGCCGGACTGAGAATAGACATGCTCCCAACTGGCCTCCACCGACTCACTACTCCCCCTCTAAAAGTCTTTAACGGCTCTGACTCAAAGTCGAGTGACTCAGTGTGGCTCGCTTTCCACACTTCCCAGAAAGAAATACCAGGGTCTGGTTAGAGAGGTCTCCAGACGGCTGAGACTTCCAATTTCTGCCCTGGGTCCTCTGTTGGGACACATTAGTGTTTTGAGTTTGCGTGTGCGTGTTTACTTCTAAAAGCCCCTCAGACCCTGAATTGAGCTGGAGGTGGAAAATGGCCTCTGAAATCCATTACATCTCATCATGGATGTGAACTGGCTGGCTGGCTGGAGTGGAGAGGTGGTCTCATATTAAGGCTGCTAGACTGGCATGGCGGCGCTGGCCCAATGTCTAGACGGTTATGAAACTCGCTCACCAAACGCATTATTATAACCCAGTTATGCCTCCGTGATGTGGTTTTGGAGGGAAACTGGCACCAAGCTCTATTTTAGAGGGAGATCCTCGTTGTCTCCCACCACTTGCTCATTGCCCAGAATGGTAAAGTGTGTCTGGGCATTTCTCCGGGGCCTGATGCTAGGCCATGGAGGTCCCCTGGACCCAAGATTGACAGTCAAATATGGGTTAATGTGTTGTTGTATCCCCTGGCATATCTTGATACTTCATGTACAGTACACTTGTGTTCTGTACTTGTTGTGTGTTGAACAAAAAAATATAGAGTATGATTGGCTTCCTTGGATTACAGTATGTTATTCTGATCTACTTTAATCACACTGTCCTTTTGAGCTGTGACACATATGTACACATATTGTATGTTTGAACATGAGCACATGAGCATATGTCCAGATGTATGTTTCTGAGGGTGAACCGCAGCAGGTTAAACAGGCAGAACAGTGTTAGTAGTGTGCCACATTTACCACGCCACCCACCCTCACTGCATTCTAGGTATGCAGATTTGACTGGCAAAATAGTTGGACTCTCCACTCGGAAAACACTGCAGTATTGTTCTGTGTGCCCAAGCTGAGGTCCTCTCTTTTTCCTGCATTCATTGTGTTGGTGGACTGTGGACACACAGTCCAATTTATGTGCACACAATTACACACATACTGTATATAGCATCAATGATCATTTGTATGCTACCTTAAAATAACACGTGATGCAAGGTCGATTGGTAGGCTAAACCTTGTTTTATTGTTAATTCAACTCCATTTATCAATTTAGTCAATTTTGCAGTTACTCTTAATTTTGTCTCATAATAACCCAGATTACAACCAGAAATCGACTTTGGGGCTTCCAACAGTTTATTTCACGTTGAATAAACTATCAAAATGTGAAGTTGTTCTGATGTCTTTGCTCAGTGAGCCACAGTTATATTGGTCATAGGTTTATTCATCTTAACTTTCCATTTGTAATATCGCAGATAACGAGAAACAATGTCTTCCTTTGAATAGATTCCCATATGAAGGCGCTTACAAATTCACAGAGGCTATCTAGAGTATATTTTTGACCAGAGACCAAAGGAGCTAGTAAACTATAGGAACAGACATTAGCAGATAAAGATGTGCTTTAATATCTCAGTCTCAAGGATATCGCGTTGCACATCTCATGACAGAGCGAGACCACAAACTTTTAATCACAGGAACAATCGTGACAATACTGCATCATGGCATCATAGAGATGTGTGAAGCAATCAGACAAGGGCTTGAAGGAAAGAACATGGGATATGAGCAGATGGAAAGTTGTGGGTGTCTGGATCGCTGACTGGAATCAGACAAGAGTAATTAAAATACCATCAGTCAGGTTGGAGAAGTGTTTGATATAACTCACCCTGGTCTGAGGGGCTGGGGAGTGGAGGGGGGTGATATGGAAGGGGAGGGGTGGAAGGGGGAGCAGGATGTCCCTTCAGCTGCCTGCCACATGGGGTAGAGGGTCCTTAACCTTGGCACGTCCAGACACCCACAGGCCACCGACAGATGGCACCAAGCAGATGTACTGTGCTGCCAACTGTCACTGAGAATGCATCTGGATTTAAGAGTTTTAGAATAGTGGACATGACAGCACTCAGTGCTGGATAACCACACTTTTATAGCCTGAATGGCTCTTGTTGATTGACAGTTCCTAAGATGATCTAAGGATGTAAAGTCACTTTGGTACCAGTTATTTTATGGATAGCTCATACTGTATATGGTCACACAGCACAAGAAGTCAAATACTGGTCAATTTTGAAATGGAGTGTGGTGAACCAAAAAAAGCTGCATCCTTGATTCATGTGCCATTGGCGCAATCTACTGGTCATTATAAGTACTGCATGAAAAAGGTGTCATTCCAATGTCTTTCATTACACCTCCTGGTGGACAGTCAATCAATGGACACGGCCCTTTTGTTGTTTCGTCCACTGCAGTGATGAGTGAAATTCAGGGATAGTGCACTGTACAGTTGTTCTTTGGTAAGCATGCAATTATTGTGTAGCAGTAAGGGATATGGGAAGAGAAGCTATGCCATAGCCAATAAACTACTATTCATCCAGTGTTGAATCAGTGGATGGACCTAGACTCACCGAGTGCACAAAACATTAGGAACACCTTCCTAATATTGAATTGAACACCCTTTTGTCCTCAGAACTGCCTCAATTCGTTGGGGCGTGGACTGTAAAAGGTGTCGAAAGCGTTCCACAGGGATGCTGGCCCATGTTGACTCCAATGATTCCCAGAGTGGTGTCAAGTTTTCTGGATGTGCTTTAGGTGGTGGACCATTCTTGATACACACGGGAAACTGTTGAACGTGAAAAACCCTGCAGCATTGCACTTCCTGACACACTCAAACCGGTGTGCCTGGCACCTACTACCCCGTTTAGAGGCACTTACATCTTTCGTCTTGCCCATTCACCCCCTAAATGGCACACATACATAATCCATGTCTCAATTGTCTCAAGGCTTAAAATATCCTTATTTAACCTGTCTCCTCCCCTTCATTTACACTGACTGAAGTGGATTTACCAGGTGACATCAATAGGGAATCGTAGATTTCACCTGGATTTACCTGGCCAGTCTGTCATGGAAAGAGCTAATGTTTTGTACACTCAGGCTTCAAAGGTTGTGAGAAGGAATGAACAACTATATGTTCCTCCCATTGAACTTTATCCATCCTTACCCTCCCCAGATCTATTGTCACTCCATTCATATCTATGTGCTACTCAATTCTGATCTGTATTTATGCTTTTAAATGTCTTTTGGGAAAAAAAGCTGCTGTCCAGAACCAAAAAGTGTTTTTCGACTGTCCCAATAGGAGAACCCCTTGAAGAACCCCTCCCTTTTGGTTCTTTTGGAATCCAAAGTAGTTCTACCTCGAACCAAAAGGGGTTATCCTATGGGGACAGCCTCAGAAACCTGCCTCAGAAACCTAGAACCATTTTTTCTAAGACTGTACAGTATAAAACATTTCCATGACAGTTATCCTCTGTCTCTTCAGTTTTCTTCTTTCAATGAGAGGACCGATTTTTACCCCGTGGATGACCTCTCTTCATTCTTTTATTGCATGTGTGTTTGTATGTGTGTGTGTGTGCGTGCGTGTGCGTACGTGTGTGTATGAATAAGTCTTAGGCTACATGACGGAGAAACTTGAGAAGTACAGTTGAAGTCAATGAGTTGAAAATGTCCGCCTTAATGTGTGCTGGGCCTCCTTGTGAAATCCACCTGGGTAAGAAAGACTCTACTGTATTTCCATGGTCTCTCATTCACAGTATTCTCCATTCGGAGCACTTTCCTCTCCCTACTGCCCTAGCTCTAACGCTCTCTGACTGACCACATCATTGTATATTCACATGTATGACACATTCCATGGACGCAGACTGTGAAATAAGGGAAATGCGATAGTGACTGAAATTCAAATATCCGCTCATATTTCTCATCCTGCCATTTTGTTTTTTAATTCAAGGCAGACGTGGTGATGTCATGCGTAGATGGGGACCAGGGATACTTTTGACAGTTGAGTCAGTTTGCATAAAAGAGTGAAATATCAATTTACCCCGCCAACAAAGAGAAGTGTGCTACTTATGCAGACGTTGGGTAACTTAACCTACTGAGAAACGCATGGGGAGCAGTGGTTGAAGGGAAGGAGGACTGATGGAGACATTTGAAAGAGCTCAAAATCCTGAGAGGAGTTTGGTAGTAACCTGCCGTGGAATCTTTCTCTTTCTGAGTTGACGAGGAACACAATGTTTTCGACGACAGTTGGATTTAGCCTTCCCAGTGAGCAAAATTGGTTAAACATATTTTTACCCCAAATATGTATTTTCAACGTCTTGTGCTCATTCGAATCCCCGAGCTGACAAGGTACAAATCTGTCGTTCTGCCCCTGAACAGGCAGTTAACCCACTGTTCCTAGGCCGTCATTGAAAATAAGAATTTGTTCTTAACTGACTTGCCTAGTAAAATAAAGGTAAAATTAAAATAGAGTCAAAACAAATTTTATTGGTCACATTCACCAAATACAACGTGTAGACTTCATAGTGAAATAGTCATGGGTGAACAGGGAGTACAGGAGGAGACTGAGCACGCACCCCTGAGTGGCCCCTGTGTTGAGGGTCCGTGTGTTGGACGTGTTGTTGCCTACCCTCACCACCTGGGGGCGGCCAGGCAGAAAGTCCAGGATCCAGTTGAAGAGGGAGGTGTTCAGTCCCAGGGTCCTTAGCTTAGTGATGAGTTTGGAGGACACTATAGTGTTGAACGCTGAGCTGTAGTGAATTAACAGCATTCTCACCTCGGTATTCTTGTGGAGTGCAATAGAGATTGCGTCGTCTGGGGGATCTGTTGGGGCGGTATGCAAACCCTGTTACGAATTACAATTCGTATAACATGTTATGAATTTGCAAAATGTAAAATATGTTATGAATTCGCAAAACGTATGATGTGGTATGAATTTGTTGTGGCTAATGTAATCTACTGTATGTGACTAGGTGGCTAAAACTCATTTTAGCTAGCTGGCTAACGTTAGCTTGGTTAGGGGTTAAAGTTAGAAGTTAGGTTAAAGGGTTAAGGTTAAGGGAAGGGTTAGCTAAAAGGTTAGGGTTAGGGGAAGGGTTAGCTAACATGCTAAGTAGTTGCAAGGTATCTAAAATGCTAAAGTTGTCCGTGATGACATTCGAACATGCAACCTTTGGGTTTCTGGAATGATGGTGTTGATGTGAGCCATGACAAGCCTGTCAAACATTTCATGGCTACAGATGTGAGTACTAAGGGACGGTAGTCATTTAGATAGGTTACCTTTGGCATTCTTTGACACAGGGACTATGGTGGTTTGTTTGAAACCTGTAGGTATTACAGATTGGGCCAGAGAGAGGTTGAAAATGTCAGTGAAGACACTTGCCTTCTGGTCAGTGCATGCTCTGAATATTAACATGTTAAAAGGTCTTATTCACATTGGCTACAAAGAGCGTGATCACGAAGTCGTCCGGAACTACTTGTGCTCTCATGTATGGTTCAGTGTTGCTTGCCTTGAAGCGAGCATAGAAGGCATTTAGCTACTATGGTAGGTTCGTGTCACTGGGCATTCCTCGGCTGGGTTTCCCTTTGTAATCCGTAATAGTTTGCAAGCCGTGCCACAGCCGTCGAATGTCAAAGCCAGTTTAGTAGGATTCAATCTTAGTCCTGTATTTACCCTTTGTCTTTTTGATGGTTCGCCAAAGGAATTTCTTATATGCTCTATCCTTTAGCTCAGTGCAGATCTTGCCTGTAATCCATGGCTTCTGTTGGGATATGCACATACTGTGCATTCGGGAAAATATTCAGATCCCTTGACTTTTTCCACATTTTGTTTCGTTACAGCTTTATTCTAAAATGGTTAAAAATAAATCCTCATCAAGTTTTTGCTTGTAAGCAGGAATCAGGAGTATAGAGTTATGGTCCGTTTTCCCAAAATGTAGGGCTGAGGAGAGCTTTGTATGCATCTCTGTGTGTGGAATTAAAGGTGATCTAGCATTATCCCTCTAGTTGCACATGTGACATGCTGGTAGAAATGAGGTAAAATGGTTCAGGTTTCCTGCATTAAAATCATCGGTCACTAGTTGTGCCGTCTCTGGATCAGCATGTTCTTATGGCCCTATATACAGCTCGTTGAGTGTGGTCTTAGTGCCAGCATTGGTTTGTGTTGATACGAAAAATACAGATGAAAAGATGAAAACTCTCTTAGTAAATAGTGTGGTATACAGCGTATCATGAGGTATTCTAACTCAGGCGAGCAGAACCTCGAGACTTCCTTAATATTAGAGATTACGCACCAGCTGAGTGCAACAGGCCAGAATTGTTTAGGTTTGATTTATTCGGCTCCCCATTAGCTTTTGCCGAAGCAGCAGCTATAATCTTCTTCAGGTCACACAAAAACATAAAACAAGACGAGTAATACAACACTGAGACACTGATAGACAAGAACGGTCACACAAATGTAAAATACAACAATATTCAAACAATATAACCAAATAGTAATATGTGTGTAGATTGTGTGTGTTAGAATGTGATAGTGTGTCATTTTACAATCCCCATTGTTGTTCTATACCTTTTTATAGATCCTTTTGCTGTTTGCTTGAGTAATTGGAGATGGAAGGGAGTTCCATACGATCATGGCTGTACAATACTGCCCGTTGCATCATTTTGTTGAACCATACACTTTTTCGACAGTAATCACAGTCTCTTAACAGGTGCACGCTTGTCAACAATTGGCGTGAATAACTTTACAAATGCTTCCATTGCATCTGGATTCACTTCCTCATACACATCAGACCAACATACATTTTGTATATATTCAACAAAAGACTCCTGAAAGAACATGCACTCTACTGTAGTTGGTTGAGTGATAAACTGGGTCATAATACAAACATTAGCCACAGTTGTAAATACTGACTGTTAGTACTTGGTGGCCCATAGCAGCATGCTAAAATAAGAAGCTTTACACCAGGCAGGTGAACTTGCAACCACATCTCTTGAACTACTGTACATTTGACGTGAGATCTTACAGGAATATGGCTCTGAACATTACACAGCAACCCCTCCCCCATAGGCATTCCTGTCTTTTGTGTAGATGTCATATTATTATAATACTACTGCTGTATCATCAAAGGAGGGACTTTCAGAAATGGGCAGAATATGAATGATATCCGACGTTGGCAAGTTATTGGTTGCATCGGCCTTATTTCTAAGGCTACATACACTCATATGGGCTGTTCTTAGCCCTTTCCTGGGTACTGTAGCTTATCAGAGATACACATAATATGGAGCATTTTTGTATTTTTTATTAACTTGCTTGACTTGGGAAGAAGCTCAAAGGAGCCGAGTACCGGCACGACACATGTTCTACTGCTTGAACTCCTGTTCCTCTTATAGAATATTAGCTCAAAAGTCATGTGGAATTCCTGCACCTACTGTAAATGGAAACAGTACCAGCAGCCAAAATGAATACCGGAACCTATTCCACTCCAAGTCAAGCACTGCTTGTGAGTTTCAGTTGGTATACAGTATGCTGTGATCGCGGACTTCAGGAAACAGCAGAGGGAGCACCCCCCCCCCCCACTATCCACATCGACAAGACAGTAGTGGAGAGGATTGTAAGTTTTAAGTTCCTCGGCCTACACATCACGGACAAACTGAATTGGTCCACCCACACGGACAGTGTTGTGAAGAAGGCGCAGCAGCGACTCTTCAACCGCAGGAGGCTGAAGAAATTTGGCTTGTCACCAAAAGCACTCACAAACTTCTACAGATGCACAATCGAGAGCATCCTGTCGGGCTGTATCACCGCCTGATACCGCAAATGTTCCGCCCACAACCGTAAGGCTCTCCAGAGGGTAGTGAGGTCTGCACACCGGGGGCAAACTACCTGCCCCCCAGGACACCTACACCACCCGATGTCACAGGAAGGCCATAAAGATCATCAAGGACAACAACCACCCGAGCCACTGCCTGTTCACCCCGCTTTCATCAAGAAGGCGAGGTCAGTACAGGTGCATCAAAGCAGGGACTGAGAGACTGAAAAACAGCTTCTATCTCAAGGCCATCAGACTGTTAAACAGCCACCACTAACATTGAGTGGCTGCTGCCAACATACTGACTCAACTCCAGCCACTTTAATAGTGGAAATTGATGTACAAAATGTATCACTAGCCACTTTAAACAATGCCACTTAATATAATGTTTAAAGAGGTTCACTTCGTTGCAAGAGGCTAATGGAGTCAGCAGGAGCAGCTGCCAATCCCCTTCCATCGATGGAGGAATGTGTCCTCCATCATACCACCGTCCTCCATCGGATAGGATCGGCGATGGATCAGATGATGGAGAGAATGGACCGATGGGAGTGGTCTCCTCTCTGCACCTCCGGTTCCTCCGACGAGTCTACCTTCTCCTCCCTCCGCATCCGGCTCCGGTGCACTTCGTCTTGCGCTCCCAAGGGAGTATGGTGGAGCAACGGCTGGGTGCCTGGGTTTTTTGCTCCAACTCGAGCTGTACCTGGCTACCGTGAGACCAACTCCCACGGGGGAGGGGAGTGTGAGTGTCCTCGTCCCCTGCCTGACGGGTCGTGCTCTGGAGTGGGCCAACGCGGTCTGGAATGGTCCAGACTCGGCAAAGGAGCACTACCCAGAATTCACCCGCCACTTTCGTGCCGTATTTGACCACCCTCCAGATGGCTGAGCGGCGGGTGAGCGACTATTCCATCTTAGGCAGGAGAGGAGGAGCACGCAGGATTTTGCACTGGAGTTCCGGACCTTGGCCGCTGGGGCTAGGTGGAACGACAAGGCCCTGATAGACCACTACCGGTCCGGTATAGTCTCCGGAAGGACGTCTGCAGGGAGCTAGCGTGTTGGGTGGCCGCTCTCCCCCTCGACGAACTAATAAACATGTCTGTCTGGCTGGACAATCTGCTGGCTGCCCGTGGGCGTTCGGAGAGGGTCCTGTCTGTTCCACCACTTAGCACTCCCGCTCCCCTTCCTATGGAGTTGGGGGGGGGGGTGCTTGCTGAGGGGTACCGGAGGAGGAGGCTCCTGGAGAGGACACACGGCAGATCGGTGCTGGGGGAGCCCGTCTGGGAGTTGAGAGGGCAGGCGGAACACTTCTCGGTCACCCCCGGTGACTCTGCACCAAACTCACCCAGAACCCCCTCTTGGACACATATTTGTATTTATTTTGTTTCTTGATTTTTTTCCCCCTCTTCACAGCATAAGGCGCTTGTCAATTCAAGCGCAGCTGGGAAGTTTATGGATCGTGGACTCGCCATCAAGCTGGGTATTCCGCTAGATCCCCTCTTCCCCGTGCACTCCCTAGATAGCCGGCCATTAGGGTCAGGGTTGGTCAGGGTGGCCACGGTTCCACTGGACATGGTAACGCAGGGGAATCATAAGGAGCGGATTAGTCTCTTCATTATCGATTCACCTGTGTTTCCAGTGTGCTGGGGGTTCCCTGACTGGCTTGTCACAATGCTAGGATTTCGTGGAGACAGGAGGTTCTCCAGGGGTGGTCAGAGGAGTGTTCAGGGAGGTGTATGGGAGTTTCCATCGGTGCCACGTCGGTGGAGAGTCCAGACCAGGGTTCCACTGTGCGCATTCCCGCTGAATATGCCGATTTGGCTTTCGCTTTCTGTAAGAAGAGGGCGACTAAATTACCACCTCATCGACAGGGGGATTGTGCGATAAATCTCCAGGTAAACGCTGCCCTTCCCAGGAGTCACGTGTACCCATTGTCACAGGAGGAGACGTTGACTATGGAGACATACGTCACGGAATCTCTGGGACAGGGGCACATTCGGCCCTCCATTTCACTCGTCTCCTCGAGTTTCTTTTTTGTGAATAAAGGGAGGTCTGCATCCAAACAATGATTATAGAGGTCTAAATGTCATCACGGTGGGGTTTAGTTTCCCGCTACCTCTCATCGCTACGGTGGTGGAATCATTTCACGGAGCACGGTTTTTCACAAAACTGGATCTCAGGAGCGCGTATAATCTGGTGCGTATCCGGGATGGAGACGAGTGGAAAACCGCGTTTAGTACCACATCGGGCCATTATGAGTACCTCGTAATGCCGTATGAGTTAAGGAATGCTCCAGCCGTCTTTCAATCCTTTGTAGACAAGACTCTCAGGGACCTGCACGGGCAGAGCGTTGTTGTCTATATCGATGATATTCTGATCTATTCCGCTACCCGCGCCGTGCATGTGTCTCTGGTGCGCAGGGTGCTTGGTAGACTGCTGGAGCATGACCTATACGTCAAGGCTGAGAAGTATGTGTTCTCCAAATGAGCCGTCTCCCTCCTGCGTTATCGCATTTCCACCTTGGGGGTGGTGATGGAGTGTGACTGCGTTAAGGCCGTGGGTAATTGAGCTTCCTCTTTTCGAGGAAGCTCAGTCCGGGGGAGTGTAACTATGACGTGGGGGACCAGGAGTTGTTAGTGGTGGTAAAGGCCCTGAGGGTGTGGAGACACTGGCTTGAGGGGGCTAGGCATCCTTTTCTCATCTGGACCGACCACCAGAATCTGGAGTATATCCAGGCAGCTAGGAGACTGAATCCGCGTCAGGCAAGGTGGGCCATGTTCTTCACCCGATTCAGGTCCACCCTGTCTTATAGACCAGGCTCCCTGAACACGAAGGCCGACGCGCTGTCTCGTCTCCATGACACACAGGATCAGCCCACCGATCCTACTCCCATCCTTCCCGCCTCTAGGCTGGTGGCACCAGTGGTATGGGAGGTGGACTCGGACATCGAGCGGGCGTTACAGGTGGTGTCCGACTGGTCGCAAGTACGTGCCACTTGGTGTTTGTGATCAACTGATTCGGTGGGCTCACACCCTACCCTCTTCGGGTCATCCTGGTGTGGCGAGGACAGTGCGGGGTCTCAGGGGGAAGTATTGGTGGCCCACCTTGGCTAGGGACATTAGGTTCCATGTCTCTTCCTGTTCAGTGTGCGCCCAGAGTAAGGCTCCTAGGCACCTTCCTAGAGGGAAGTTACAGCCCTCCCCGTTCCACAATGGCCATGTTCTCACTCGTCAGTGGATTTCCTGACGGATCTTCCCCCGTCTCAGGGGAACACTACAGTCCTGGTTGTTGTGGATCGGTTTGTAAGTCCTGCAGTCTCCTCCCGGTCTCCCTGTCTCCCTTCAGCCTTACATTCTGCAAAGGCGCTATTTACCCATGTCTTCCGGCACTACGGGGTGGCGGAGGTCATCGTCTCTGATCGAGGTCCCCAGTTCACGTACCGGGTATGGAGGGCGTTTATGGAGCGTCTGGGGGTCTCGGTCAGCCTGACCTCCGGTTATCACCCCAAGAGTAATGGGCAGGTGGAGAGAGTGAACAAGGAGCTGGGTAGGTTTCTGCGGTCGTATTAGGTCAGATCATGACGTCAGTGATCTTCAGGTCAGAATGTCGGAGCTCTAGAAAGATGCTAGAGTTTAATACCAGAGTTTTCGACTTGAAATTCCGAGTTGGATGACCGTTCAAAACGATTTTCCCCGCCCGATCTTGTTTTTTCCGAGTTGTCTTGAATGCATTGAAATCGAACGTCGGAGATTTCCAAGTTCCGAGTTGTTTTGACCATGGTATTAGTCTTCGCAGAGGGAGGGAGAAAGCAGCAAAGCGCTCGCCTCTCAGGGTCCTTGCTTTCTTCCGGTGAGACTGACCAGAGAGAGAAACCGTCTTCCACCTCAAACTCGAGTTTCACGGCATCAGCAAAAATTCACGTTGTTCCTATGACAAGAGAAAGTGAAATATTCCTTGATATTAAAATAGACACGACGAGCTGCTAACAATAATAAAAACACAGGGCTATCGATACACTTGGCTACTCATTCCTTGCAGCCCAAGTGGAAGTAGGGAGAAGCAAGTTTTCTGTTTTGTAATAGTGTTGAATTAAAACAATGTTGACAGTGCTGAATAACCTCTTATGAGTGAACTGACTCATAAAAACAGCAGGTGTTTGCTTTATTCTTTGACAGTCTCCCCCTGGGATTGCATATAGGCCAGTATCAAACTTTGCTGTGGCGAGTTCGATAAAGCTGTAGGAACGATGATTTTACATGTTCAATTGGCCAGTGCAGTAGGCTAACTTGATTTAGTTAAAGATCTCCCGGTCTGCCTGGCAGGTGGAGTTTGTCTTTCATACATATTAAATTATTAAAAATGGGAACACTTTGCCTACTCGGTGTGCAGGGCTTCTGAATCAAATCAACAGCGTAACACAAATAATAATACATTTTAAAAAAGGATCACAAGCGTTTATTGTTGGCTTTTCTACAGAAATGTCTGCTGACCGACTTGGAATGCCTTGAAGATCGACCAATTGACCGGTGTCTAACCACTGCCATAGAATCCAGATAGAATCCTTTTGGGTTCCACGTAGGACTCTTTCCACAGAGGGTTCTACATGGAACCCAAAAGTGTTCTAGGTGGAACTAAAAAGGGTTCTCCCTGGAACCAAAAAGTGTTCTTCTATGGGGACAATTGAAGAACCATTTTGGAACTCTTTTTACTCTCAAAGCAATTCCTTCAGAGTTTTACAGCTGTCCTGTGACCATTTTCATACCATGATGATTTTGGGCTTCTGGCGCTGGGACAATTGATCTGCACTTCGGTAGGAGTTGAATCGTATTGTGGTCAGATTGCCCCAAAGGGGGAAGAACACTGGATAAGTATGCATATTTTACATTAGCATACAGCAAGTCAATAGTCTTATAATTACGAGTGGGGCATTTAACAAATTACCTGAAGTTGCGGAGAACAAAGGATAGAGAGCAGTGGTTAAAATCCCCAGAGTTTAAAATAAATCCATCTGGACATGCCCTCTGCAGGTCCTCTATGATTGTTTGTTTACTATCCATGGCACACTTTGCGTTCTCTAAAGGAGGGATCTAAGTGACAAGGGCAATCACATTTGTGAACTCATAATGAAGGTATTATGGTCTACAGCTCACAGCTAAAACGTCAGCATACGGAGTACATCTGTTTGATTGTGATATGTCCAGCAGTACACCAACTGTTGTTGACATATAAACATACTCAGCCCCACGCTTTTTTACCCATACTGTTGTTGTCTCCATCCAACCACACAAGAGAAAACCCTATCAAAAGTCATTGATTCAACAAGTGTATCCTCCCTTAGCCAAGTTTTGTGGGAAACAAAACAAAGCTCATATCGCGAAAGTCCCGTTGGAATTTAATGTTTGCTGACAGCTCGTCTACCTTGTTGGGCAGCGCACATCATAGCATGCATTATCCAGTCATGGGATTCTGTCTATCATTTATTAGTTGTTTATGCATATTAAATATCAATTTATTTAATTTTAGTTTGAACAAATTTAATGTATTTAATTTCAATCACACATTACTCAGAACCTCACAATCTATACACTTCCGATTCTCTTCCCGATCAAGACAGCTGTATCTAATAAGACATTACAGCAAACTCAGCTTAATACTTGGACCTGCTATTGCTATTGATATGCATATGTCAAATTTAGGGTTGGGGTACACATTTAAATTTCCATTCTTTTCCCACTATTTCCAGTCCAAAATATTTAACTTACCACGTCGTCGTTGTACGTTTTATAAATGATCTATGAATGGCTTATACATGAAAGTTATTATAACATGTTTTAACTTGATTTCTCTTGCTATGAGTTGAGTGAGTCCCTACCCCATTGTGCTTTATCTGTGATGCGTGCTGACTGTTGATGACTCTCATTGGTCTCTTGTGAAGCAACACTAACGGGTAATGAGCATGTGTGTCTATCAGCCAAACGTCTGATTCATGACTAATAAACATGCAGTCTACATGGGGATATTTTAGGGCCATAAATGAAGGCGTTTGGACAAGAGGGTATTTTTCCCGTCCCTCCACCTCTCAGGGTCAGTCGGTGTCAGCCGCAGAACAGGACAGCATGACTCGGCCCTCTGACACTGATTAGCACTGGGTCAAATCAACAGATCAACAGTGTCAAACATACATGAACACACGCACGCACGCATGCACGCACGCACGCACGCACGCACACACACACACACACAAACATACACGTGCACATGCACACAGACACACACACACACACACACACACGCATACACGTGCACATGCACACAGACAAAACCAGACAGACAGTCACAACACTGCCACCTTGTGGACATCTGTGGACATAGCCACTTCCTTTAGATGTGCTGTGTTCTAGGAGCATGTGGTCAATACACGTACAGTGCCTTGAGAAATTATTCATACCCCTTGAATTATTTCAAATTGCGTTGTGTTATAGCCTGAATGAATAAAATTGATATTTGTTGGCACCCATCTACACACAATAAGAAATAATGACATATTTGTAGAAATTTCTGCAAGTGTATTGAAAATGAAATACAGAAATATCTCACATACGTAAGTATTCACACCCCTGAGTCAATGCATGTTAAAATCACCTTGCCACGCCCTGATCTGAGTATTCTTTGTTTTCTTTATATATTTTGGTTCGGTCAGGGTGTGACATGAATGATGTATGTGTTTTTGTACTGTCTAGGGGTTTTGTAGGTTTATGGGGTTGTTTAACATCTAGGTGTTTATGTATGTCTATGGCTGCCTAGATTGGTTCTCAATTAGAGGCAGCTGTTTATCGTTGTCTCTGATTGGGAACCATATTTAGGCAGCCATCCTCTTTGGGTATTTTGTGGGTTATTGTCTATGTGTAGTTGCCTGTGTCTGCACTCATTGTCATAGTGTCACTTTTGTTTAAGTGTTCTTCATTCATTAAAAGAAGAATGTACTCTAATCACGCTGCGCTTTGGTCTCCTCTTTACGACGATCTTGACACACCTTTGCAGCGATTACAGCTCTGAGTCTTTCTAGTTCAGTCTCTAAGTTGCTTTGCACACCTGGATTGTACAATATTTGCACCTTGTTCTTTTTGTTATTCTTCAAGCTCTGTCAAGATGTTTGTTGAATATTTACAGATAGTAATTTTCAATTATTGCCATATATTTTCAATACAATTTACACTACATGACTAAAAACATGTGTACTCCTGAACAGCTATGAAAGGTTGGTCATGGCTCGCATACACATCATCATCCTGGAAACACTAGACCCAGTCCAATTCACATACCGCCCCAACAGATCCACATATGACACAATCTCAAATGCACTCCACACTTCCCTTTCCCACCTGGATAAAAGGAACACCTATTTGAGAATGCTGTTCATTGTCTATTGCTCAGCATTCAACACCATAGTACACACAAATGTAATCACTAAGCTAAGGACCCTGGGACGAAACACCTCCCTCTGCAACTGGATATTGGACTTCCTGATGTGCCGCCCCCAGGTGGTAAGGGTAGGCAACAATACATCTGCCACGCTGATCCTCAACACTAGGGCTTCTCAGGGGTACATGCTTAGTCCCCTCATGTACTCCCTGTTCACCCATTATTGTGAGGCCAAGCATGACTCCAACACCATTAAGTTTGCTGGCGACACAACAGTGGTAGGCCTGATCACCGACAGCAATGAGACAGCCTATACGAAGGAGGTCAGAGACCTGGCGGTGTGGTGCCAGGACAACAACCTCTTCCTCAATGTGAGCAAGACAAAGTAGCTGATCGTTGACTACAGGAAAAGGAGGGGCGAAGAGGTCCCTATTAACATTGACGGGGCTGCAGTGGAGTGGGTCGAGAGTTTAAAGTTCCTTGTTGTCCACATCACCAACAAACTATCATGGTCCAAACACACCAAGACTGTTGTGAAGAGGCCACGACAACACCTTTCCCCCTCAGGAGACTGAAAAGATTTGGCATGGGTCCCCAGATCCTCAAAACGTTATACAGCTGCACCATCGAGAGCATGGTTGAATCACCGCCTGGTATGGCAACTGCTCGGTATCCGACCGTAAGAGGCTACAGAAGGTAGTGCGTACAGCCCAGTACATCACTGGGGTCAAGCTTCCTGCTATCCAGGACCTATATACTAGGCGGTGTCAGAGGAAGGCCCTAAAAATGGTCAAAGACTCCAGCCACCCTAGTCCTAGACTGTTCTCTCTGCTACCGCACGCCAAGTCTAGGTCCAAGAGGCTTCTAAACAGCTTCTAACCCCACCTGTAGTTTTCGGCTCATGTGACAAATAACATTTGATTTGATTCTATGATTTTTCCTATGCTTAGCTCTAGTCTGTTTATTTTTATCCTTGTCCTTGCCAATGGTATGAATACACATAACATGATGAAGCCACCACCATGCTTAAAAATATGAAGCGTGGCAGCAGCTACTTTTCAGTTATACAATTTTAAAAACATTACAATAAGTGTGTGCCCTCAGGCCCATACTTCACGATCACATATCTACAACACAAAATCCATGTGTATGTATAGTGAGTATGTTGTCACGTGTGTGTGTGTGCATGTGTCTGTGTCTATGTTTGTGTTACTTCATAGTCCCCGCTGTTCCATAAAGTGTATTTTTACCTGCTTTTTAAATCGGATGCTACTGCTTGCATCAGTTATCTGATGTGGAATAGAGTTCCATGTAGTCATGGCTCTCTGTAGTACTGTGCGCCTCCCATAGTTGTTCTGGACTCTTCACAGCTCGGACTGTGAAGAGACCTTTAGCGGCATGTCTGGTGGGGTATGCATGGGTGTCTGAGCTGTGTGCTACTATTTTAAACAGACAGCTTGGTACCTTCAGCTTGTCAACACCTCCTACGAAAGCAATTCATGATGATGTCGATCTCTCTTCCACTTTGAACCATGAGAGATTGACATGCATGTATTTAATGTTACCTCTCCGTGTACTTTTAGGGGCCAGTTGTGCTACCCTGTTCTGAGACAACTGCACAGTAGTGACTGTGTGCATTGATACACCATCCAAAGTGTAATTCAGAACTTCACCATGCTCAAAAGGATATTTTAATATCGGCTTGAATTTTATTTTATTTTAAGATCCATCTATCAATAGGTCCCCTTCTTTGGGAGGCTTTGTAAAACCTCCCTGGTATTTGTGGTTGAACCTGGGTTTATAATTCACAGCTAGACTGAGGGACCTTACAGACAATTGTATGTGTGGGGTACAGAGATGAGGTAGTCATTCAATATTATTGCACAGAGAGTGAGTCCATGCAACTAATTATGTGACTTGTTATTAAGGATATGTTTTACTTCTGAAGTTATTTAGGCTTTCCATAACAAAGGGGTTGAATACTTATTGACTCAAGTCTTTTCATTTCCCCAAATTTCAAAATACATAATTCCACTTTGACATGATGGGATATTCTGTGTAGGCCAGTGACAGAACATTTCAATTGAATCCCTTTTAAATTCAATCTGTAGCACAACAAAATGTGGAAGGGGTCAAGGAGTGTGAATACTTTCTTGAGGCACTGTATACACTCATACTTGCATGTTCAAAGGCTGGCATGCAATATAGAAACAAACATCAACATGCAGGATATTTTAAATTAAAGTATGTGTAACATGAATTAGGCTGATAGGTACAGTAGTAATACAGTACACAGTTTGCTCTATGATATTTGATATGTTATATATTGTACAGTATGGGTTTTTAAGGGAATTGTTAGAGGATGTTAGTTGACAGAACAAAGAACACAAAACACAAAAGCCTATTTCCCCTCAGGAAACTAAAAAGATTTGGCATGGGTCCTCAGATCCTCAAAAGGTTCTACAGCTGCAACATCGAGAGCATCCTGACTGGTTGCATCACTGCCTGTTACGGCAACTGCTCGGCTTCCGACCGCAAGGCACTTCAGAGGGTAGTGTGTACGGCCCAGTACATCACTGGGGCAAAGCTGCCTGCCATCCAGGACCTCTACACCAGGCGGTGTCAGAGGAAGGCCCTAAAAATTGTTAAAGACCCCAGCCACCCCAGTCATAGACTGTTCTCTCTACTACCGCATGGCAAGCTGTACCGGAGCACCAAGTCTAGGACCAAAAGGCTTCTCAACAGTTTTTACCTCCAAGCCATAAAGACTCCTGAACAGGTAGTCAAATGGCTACCCAGACTATTTGCATTGTGTGCCCCACCCCCCGACCCCTCTTTTACGCTGCTGCTCCTCTCTGTTTATCATATACACTGTATGCATAGTCACTTTAACTATACATAACTACACATTCATGTACATACTACCTCAGTTAGCCCGACTAACGCCCCCGCGCTTCGACAAATGAACTTTGATTTGATTTGAAAAGGACTGTGAATAACCACAGATAAACAGAATCAGAGCCCAAGCAGGCTTGTTCTTTTACCTTCCCTGAGGTCAGAAGGTCAAGAAGAAATTGTACTTGAATATAATCAGCTGCTTTAACATTTTAATTGTAAATTGCAGTCTTGAGTGTGTCATTGACGACAACGTTTTATTTAGCTTATTTATTTATTTTCCATACACAATACATGTATATGTACATTTGGGCGGCAGGGTAGCCTAGTGGTTAGAGCGTTAGGCTAGAAACTGAAAGGTTGCAAGTTCAAATCCCCGAGCTGACAAGGCACAAATCTGTCATTCTGCCCCTGAACAAGGCAGTTATAAACCACTGTTCCTAGGCTGTCATTGAAAATAAGAAATTGTTCTTAACTGACTTGCCTAGCTAAATAAAGTTTAAATAAAAGTAAATATCAAAATAATTTATGTGGGAAAATGAATTAGCTTCCTTGTAGTACATGCTGGGTTTAGGGCGTATTCATTCCCCCAAAAACATCACTCTCATTTTCACACGAATTTGCCAACTTTGCCAAAAATCTGATGTGATTGTGTTATTTCATTAAGTCGTACGGTGACAGAGGGCAAGTCATCCCATTTTTCTACATGCACTCTGAAGATATGAATATCGGAGATTCAGGCAGCCCGGGCCCACTTCTGTCAACAGCCCTATATAAAACAAAGGCAACAACATCTCCACTGCTAATATATGATTGATAAATAAATTAGTTGAAAAAAATGGTGGAAAAAAGTATTTTGTCTGATGGCATGGGACGTTTTAGCTCCTTTTAATTTTAAACTAAAACAATGAATTATAGAGGAGCTCAGTTTGGAAAAAATAAATAGATACATACAGTGGCGTTGTTCAATTTAATAATCTTTCTAAAATAATACACATTCAAAATGAGCTTACCCCCAAAAGTCAATAACTAGAAAAGTAAGGAGAAACAGATAATAATCAGAACTCAATAATATAGCAGGCTGTGGATAATGATTAGTATGACTTGACACACACACACACACACACACACACACACACACACACACGGAGTGGATATTACAGTGATCTGTACATCATTAACACCATTGTTATGATTATGACATACGGCCTCATCCATCTACTCCTGGGAAAAGCTCCTAATCACAGGCCACTAATTAAATTAAGTTGCCCTCAGCTTGTATTGACTCACAGATATAGCCAATGCAATTATGACCATACGCCTGCCACTCTACTCAGTGAGCTAGCCAGCCCCTGAAATAACTGTAATATATCCAATCGTGTTAGCCCCACATTGATTGCCTCTGCTGACATAATGCATAGAGCCCATAATATATTGGAACGGCAGGATAATTATGAAGCACTACAACAAGGTTGCTAGGATGAAGAGGAGAGGATAAATAACACAGTACCTCACGCTGTAGAACACATTTTAGACGCGTCACACTCGCCCCCCTGTTTGCATACCGTAATTGGCGAAATAGACAAAGGACGTAGTCATTAAAGCATGTACACTGCATCATTTCATTTAGAGATTTCTATGTACAGTTCAACGATGCTGAAAGCTTTTAATCCGCTAATCGGCTTAATACAGTAACCAGACACATACAATTATGTTATAAAACCTGATTTGCACTGGCATGTGTTGCTTGCCAAAACTCTATGATGGCAGCACGGAAGCATTAACCCTTCAGAGTTTGAATCGAGAGATATACTTACACAATTCAGAGTCACATTTACAAGTACTTACACAAACGAGCAATACACTGCAAGTAGACATGGAGGACAAGGAGCTTGTGTCCCTGTCAACTCGAACAATGCCTTCTCACTGTGTTGTGGTGAGGACTGTCAATAACTATAGGTCCTCTATATGTCTGAGGGCAATAATTGTACCCCGCAAAAAGAGAGAGAGAGAGAGAGAGAGAGAGAGAGAGAGAGAGAGAGAGAGAGAACAGCCTCCTCCACTTCCTCTCCTCAGCGTGCCATTCCTCACCATGTGGGCTAATATGCAACGCTTATTCATGTATTTAATACTAATCCACAAATCATTCTTAATCTGAAACATGATTAACCGTGGAACAATTTAGAAATACTCTGTTAGCATTTACATATAACAATACAGGGGCCTATTCTCGGGAGAGGTGGGAGAGGGCTTGAGTTTTGCTGATCGGCAATGGCATCTGTCGTTTTCTTTTAAATGTATTTTTCAAGGAAGCGTTAAGACCCCGGTGTGACAGAAACCCTGAGAGGGCATGACCCAGGTCAGAGGTCAAACAGAAATTTATGTCAAGGCTTCACATTGATATGGCCTGATGCATGATTAGTTAGATATGTACATTTAGATAATGTGTTTGCCCCATTATATATTAGGGACCTCTCTGCATGCTCTTCGCCCCAGGACCCTAATGCACTTAAATGTATTTATGGTCAATAAATAATTAAAATGGAAAAGCATGCATTAAAACCGTTCACTACTTAACAGATCTTAACTAATGAGATTAGTATAATGAATAGGCCACTTTATGAGGACTGGCCCCAGTACTGTGGTCATTTTGCTGACAGCTGCTAAATATGACAAGGTTAGCATTATAAGTCTTTTGCACTGAGGGTTTTAGGTCTGGAATAATTCCTCCAGAACAGTAGAAAAGAGGCCAGCGATTTGTATAAATGCATTCATCAGGAAAATCGGTTGGAAAATAACTCCGGACCTGGGCTCCTTGTCAGGAAATCATAATTTGATGAAAAATGACTGGCATTTTGTTTGTGTCTGGAACGAAACAAATACATTAAGCTGTTCTATTTGTTTATTTTTGTTATGTGGAGCTGGTTGGAATTATGGTCAGTGGAAAAACAACAGACTAACCCTGATCCTAGCTAATATGTGGTTGAATAAAATATATGTGAGATTGAGAGAACCAAGGAACTCCAGAGTGGTGTCTTCACTCCCTCAATGCTCAATTTGCTCAATCTCCGCCTGATTTCCTTGACTAAAATTCCTCTTGAAGAGTGCACACAATTGACATAAAGCCCGTAGAGTCCTAATATGATCCGGTTTCATCAGCGTTCCTTCCTCTTCTCCTTCCTTCCAGCAGAAACAGCGTCTGCCTGCCCTGCACAAGCAGACGGCATCAGCTGCGGATAATTCAATACCCCAAAGGTTAATTTTCAATTTGCACAGTGAAAGGTTAACATTATATTTTGACCTGCAAATTGTATCTCCCCCGCTAATACCCTATCATTTCATTTTGGGATCCTTTGTAGTGTTGGACTGGAGCTGGCTATATTTGGTGATGGCCATCTGTTTATTATTTGGGCCATGCTTGGCTGTCGGAATGAGAGAGAGAGAGAGAGAGAGAGAGAGAGAGAGAGAGAGAGAGAGAGAGAGAGAGAGAGAGAGAGAGAGAGAGAGAGAGAGAAGAGAGAGAGAGAGGGAGAGAGAGAGGGAGAGAGAGAGAGAGAGAGAGAGAGAGAGAGAGAGAGAGAGAGAGAGAGAGAGAGAGAGAGAGAGAGAGAGATGGCCATCTGTTTATTATTTGGGCCATGCTTGGCTGTCGGAATGAGGGAGAGAGAGAGAGAGAGAGAGAGAGAGAGAGAGAGAGAGAGAGAGAGAGAGAGAGAGAGAGAGAGAGAGAGAGAGAGAGAGAGAGGAGAGAGAGAGGGAGAGAGAGAGAGAGAGAGAGAGGGAGAGAGAGAGAGATAGAGAGAGAGAGAGAGAGAGAGAGAGAGATGGCCAGCAGCACTACCTGGCTCTAGCAGGCTTTTTATCAGTCTTCATGGACTCATCATGTTCACTTTGATACTAGTTGGCCCAGAGGTTGGCCTCTGTGGAGGGTGAGATGGAGGAGGGCTCCTTGGCTACTTTAAAGTGCAGCTGTTTAATAAGGGGACGTGTGTGTGTGTGTGTGTGTGTGTGTGTGTGTGTGTGTGTGTGTGTGTGTGTGTGTGTGTGTGTGTGTGTGTGTGTGTGTGTGTGTGTGTGTGATCATAATACTGAAATTGAAGTAAAGAAAAAAAAAACATTGTGTTGAAAATTATTTGGTGGTTGCTTTGCTGTCTGTTCTCACAGACAAAATTGCATTGGATCAAATGAATCATTTTCAATGATTTACCACCTGTGAGTGCGGAGTGCTGCTTGTCTGTTTAATATCTGCATGCATACCACAAAAAGTATGGGTTATCTGTGCATTTCTGAATGGCCAATCTTAAACTCCATTGCAATGATATTCTGCATCACTCAAGCCACTGCATTTCATTGTGATGTCAATACCGAATCATAAAAATACAATTTCATGTTAACATGATGACATCACACAATCAATTTGATAACAGCCAGCGGTTGAAAACAGCCAGTGTTTATTTAAATCCATTGCCACTCTGAATCATAAAAATACACTTACATAGTCCCAGTTGGTATTAGATAAAATGTTGTGGCCCCGCCCACCTGTGGGGAAAACCTGTGCATACCTAGGTTAACCCATTTACTCACAGCAAAAATGTTGCCTTTTTAGAATGCAATTTTCTTGTTGTCTACTTGATTTAGTCAATTGCAATAACATGTCTAAAGATTACTTTTCAACATTGCCTGCTTCTGAGCTTTGACAGTACTTAGGAAACGTAATTTTGTAGGGCTTCCCTCAAGTCCCTTTTGATGACTATGCTAGCAGCCACGTGAGTGCTAGCTAGCTACCGACCGGAACATTAAGCTAGCCAAAACCAACAACGCAAACAAACAAACTATACATCTACAAGTAGTGAGTTGAGTTACAAAAGGACCATAATAAACAATGAAAGGGTTTTTACTTGTGATTAAATGTTTTACACACACACAGGTAAGTGTAGCCTACTTGGACACCGGGTCCCCACATTTCCCACTCTCCCACGGTGAATAGCCGGAAGCCACAGGGCTCTTCTTGCAGGCTCTATTTTCCATCTTAGGAGCATTGCGAACCGAAGGTCTGTATTTTTGACCTGGTACATTGTACATTGAACAACACAGCAGCTTTTCAGAATGCTTTGTTATTTCTGTATAACTAAAAATAGACAACGAAGTTGGCTCTTTAACAGTGGGAAATAACATTTGTTTTCCCCAATTTGTGGGCGTGGTCGAGGGGAATTCCTTATGACATGATCATCGACTCTTGAGTGTAGATGCGGTAATGTGGTCAATGGAACTCGACCAAAACAATGGAAATGCCATGACAACTAATGAGGGAATGATGCCGTGGGGGCAAGTTCCCAAATCTCCTCATTTCCCACCAGAAAAATATGCCTACATTTAGGCTATTGTTTATATGTGTATTTCACACTATGTTGAGGTAAACATCGTATAAGGCTTGTATGGATGTCAACCCCAACACAACTTTGTCAACCATTACACAACTTTGACTACCACCACCCATTTCTCTATGTAGGTATGCTTACAGCTTATATTAAGAATGGGAGTTAACATTTAGCAATCACTTCTTCTAAACCTGAAAAGGGACTACTTCTAAATGTTATGCAGTGAAAACAGACAAATGTATCCACATCAGACATACACTACCGTTCAAAAGTTTGGTGTCACTTAGACATGTGCATGTTTTTGAAAGAAGAAGAAAAAAATGTCCATTAAAATAGCATCAAATTGATCAGAAATACAGTGTAGACATTGTTAATGTTGTAAATGACTATTGTAGCTGGAAACATCTGATTTTTTATGGAATTTCTACATAAGCCCATTATCAGCAACTATCACTCCTGTGTTCCAATGGCACGTTGTGTTAGCTAATCCAAGTGTATCATTTTAAAAGGCTAATTGATCATTAGAAAACTATTTTGCAATTATGTTAGCACAGCTGAAAACTTGTTGTCCTGATTATAGAAGCAATAAAACTGGCCTTCCTTAGACTAGTTGAGAATCTGGAGCATCAGCATTTGTGGGTTTGATTACAGGCTCAGAATGGCTGGAAACAAAATACTTTCTTCTGAAACTCATCAGTCTATTCTTGTTCTGAGAAATGAAGGCTATTCAATGCGAGAAATTGCCAAGAAACTGATGATCTCGTACAACGATGTGTACTACTCCCTTCACAGAACAGAGCAAACAGACTCTAGTGTCTAGTGTCTAGTTTCTAGTTTGAGGAAGAGACGCGTCACAAGTCCTCAACTGGCAGCTTCATTAAATAGTACCCGCAAAACACAGAGAAACTCTGCCCTAGAATGCCAGCATCCCGGAGTCTCCTCTTCACTGTTGACGTTGACACGTGTTTTGTGGGTACTATTTTATGAACCTGCCAGTTGAGGACTTGTGAGGCCGTTTCCATCTACAATAGGCATTTGCAACATTAACAACGTCCACACTGTATTTCTGATCAATTTGGTGTTCTTTTAGTGGACGAAAAATTAGCTTTTCTTTCAAAAACAAGATCATTTCTAAGTGACCCCAAACATTTGAACGGTAGTGTAAGTAACCACATTGTGGGCCTGTTACAATACATCAGTGAATCGACCAGTATGCACCATAGACTAGACAGGCACAGAAGCCAACCTCGAACCCCCCGGAAGTCCAGCCTGCTGCCTCTACCTGGTGTGATGCTTCAGTGCAGAAGGCCACCCAGCCTCTCTCTGAGTTCTCCAGATGTGAAAAGCACTGGGAGGGCCGGTGCAGACAGACTACTTGGATCCAGTACAGCTACAACCAGCTTCTGTCTGAGCAGCAGAAATGGGGGGCATCTCTAGGTTCTACAAGAGACTGAGATAGGCCTGGGTTGAGGGCAATGAGGAGGAGGAGGAGGAGGATGAGGAGGAGTAGAAGGTAGTGGAGACTCCACAGGGCAGGCGGCATGTGTGAGCTCTGAGGATCAGGAAGGGGTGGAGTTGGCTGTGGCCTTTGGCTTCCTATCTCTCCAAGTCACTGATCTGAAACTTCTGATTGACAGCTCAAGTGATTTACTTTGTAGCAGTAGTAAGATAAGGTTAGATATTAGATCAAATACATGTTATAGGCTAGAAGAAGATAACATAAGTATGGAATATTTGGTAAGTGTAGTTTGGTGTTTAAGGGAATATATTTTCGATAAATGAATGGACGTTTACAATACAAATTGTGATGCGTGTTTTTTGAGTGAGATATGTGTGTGGTACCTTAATTGGGGAGGACAGGCTCTTAGTAATTCATGGAATTAATGGAATGGTATCAAACACATGGAAACCATGTTTTCTCAATTCCGGACATTATTATGAGCTATCCTCCCCTTAGCAGCATCCTCTGGTTTGCACAGGCGTGCATGTGTGTGTGGCTGGCTGTTCAAGGTCCATAAACGACATCATAACACCCATTGATAAGAGACATTACTATGCAGCCGTATTCATCGACCTGGCCAAGGCTTTCGACTCTGTCAATCATAACATTCTCATTGGCAGACTCGACAGCCTTGGTTTCTCAAATGATTGCCTCTCCTGGTCCACCAACTACTTCTCTGATAGAGTTCAGTGTGTCAAATTGGAGGGCCTGTTGTCCGGACCTCTGACAGTCTCTATGGGGGAACCACAGGTTTCCATCCTCGGGCCGACTCTCTTCTCTGTATACATCAATGATGTTGCTCTTGCTGCTGGTGATTCGCTGGTACACCTCTATGCAGACGACACCATTCTGTATACTTCTGGCCCCTCTTTGGACACTGTGTTAACTAACCTCCAGACGAGCTTCAATGCCACACAACTCTCCTTCCGTGGCCTCCAACTGCTCTTAAATGCAGGGAAAACTAAATGCATGCTATTCAACCGATCACTGCCCGCACCTGCTCGCCTGTCCAGCATCACTACTCTGGACGGCTCTGACTTAGAATATGTGGACAACTACAAATACCTAGGTGTCTGGTTAGACTGTAAACTCTCCTTCTAGACTCACATTAAGCATCTCCAATCCAAAATTAAATCTAGAATTAGCTTCCTATATCGCAACAAAGCATCCTTCACTCATGCTGCCAAACATACCCTCGTAAAACAGACCATGCTACCGATCCTCGACTTCGGTGATGTCATCTATAAAATAGCCTCCGACACTCAACAAACTGTATGCAGTCTATCACAGTGCCATCCGTTTTGTCACCAAAGCCCCATACACTACCCACCATTGCGACCTGTACGCTCTTGTTGGTTGGCCCTCGCTTCATACTCGTCGCCAAACCCACTGGCTACAGGTTATATACAAGCCTCTGCTAGGTAAAGCCCCGCCTTATCTCAGCTGACTGGTCACCATAGCAGCACCCGCCCGCCCATAGCACGCGCTCCAGCAGGTATATCTCACTGGTCACCCCCAAAGCCAATTCCTCCTTTCTTTTGTTCTGCTGTATTATTGACTATGTTTTGTTTATTCCATGTGTAACTCTGTGTTGTTGTATGTGTCGAATTGCTATGCTTTATCTTGGCCAGGTCGCAGTTGCAAATGAGAACTTGTTCTCAACTAGCCTACCTGGTTAAATAAAGGTGAAACTATTTTTTTTTAATAAAATGGTTATTGGTTTCACAATGGCACCTAAGCCACATGTTCATGTGTTATAAGGGCAGGAGCCTCTGACTCAGAGACAGCGAGAGGCTGCGGTTGGTACTACTCTGTCCCCACGAAACCTTATCCCAACACCACAAAGTCTTCTCTGATTCACTACTACAGATAGGAAGGAAAGAGTGATCCTTTGTTGAAGGTAATTCACCCAAGGATGTTGATAATCAGGAAATGAACAAGGGGGGGAAAAATGTAAAACAAATGTGTATTGCTTTGCGTTTCCTCTTTACAGTTTTGTGTAAATTTGCCCCGGACAGAAAATATCTCACAATCCGCTCACAGGAAATAAGAAATGGTATAGAAACGTAGTGCAGCTTTGCCTTCACCAGCATTTCATTCCTCCCTGGTTATACTGTAGTAACCTGGTAAGAAAGGAAGTCGAATATCCCATCCATGTGAAAATATCATCACGCAGTCTTCATTCTCGCCACAACAGGTGCTTCTATGACTCAACCATTAACATGACCACCTGGCATGATGCATCAGAGACCTTGTGTTGCAGCACAACACCATTAGTCAACTATGTGGATCCCCGATAGCGAGACAGAGAGCTAAAACAGGCCACTGCTCCACAGAGAGAGCTATAAAATAACGGGTTCCTTTTTAGTCGTCGAGATAACGTTTTTATCAGCGTCATTTTCTTTAAGTTTCAAGGAAATGTTTTTTCAAAGCCTGCAAGACGTTCAGGGAGAGGAAGATCATCATGAGTCATTTCGAGTGGCTGTGTATGAAATTTAAATTCCTCTCTCCAATTGAAAACAGAGGTTGAAATGACCCAGAAACCAGCACCAACAATGTGGAATGAAATTCCTGGGTCCCTCCTGTGTGCGATTATCAGGGGGAGCTAATAAGAGAGGGGGTGGTGGCAGTGCCCTCTATCATACAGAAGGAGTATCTATGGTCCCCAGTCAAAACTATCAGCTCTGTTTCATGTGCATCTACAGTACCACTGATAACGCACAGATAGAATTTAGAGTTGAATAGAGGCTTCACCTTTTTTTGATTGTAAACTATCTACATTGAAATGAGAGCTATTTTTACATTCCAAAGATATTTTAGAGAAAAAGACGAAAAGAGGTCTTTATGAACATGCTTTGTGTTCATTTTATTCTTAATGTGTGTGAATGCATTAAGGGGAAAATCTTCAACCCACAGACCGATATTCACATCCAAATACACTCTTCTGCTAACTTTTCATTCAGACTCTCCACAGTGCTCACCCCCTCAAAAAGAAAAATGTTCATGTTTATGTATAAATGCCTGTCAATTTTAAATGATATCTATGGGTTATTTATCCCATGAGAGCCGGGAGGCAAGGACAGTAATGGCTCATGTCATTGACAACGATTCACTGGTCTCAAATACATTGACAAAGGGACATGATTAGTTGGACCTGACTAAGCAGTCGTTTCAGCACTTTATTGGCAGTGACCAGGGCGCACCTTGCTCATTTTCGTCCTTAGCAATGCAGTATTTTGTTCCATTATTTATTTTGACCAATGGGGCGGACATCTACTGACAGGGCATGATGGGAGTAGTTTGACCACTTACAGCTGGGGCACATTCAGCAGGGCACAATGTTGTGGAACGATCAAATATACATACACTGCTCAAAAAAATAAAGGGAACACTTAAACAACACAATGTAACTCCAAGTCAATCACACTTCTGTGAAATCAAACTGTCCACTTAGGAAGCAACACTGATTGACAATAAATTTCACATGCTGTTGTGCAAATGCTGAGGTCTGTCCAACGCTGGTCCGACCAAGCTGATTCCACACTCCAAGACTGCTTCCATCACGTGGACTGGGATATGTTTCGTATTGCGTCAGACAACAACAACAACATTGACGAATACGCTGATTTGGTGTGCGAGTTCATTAGAACGTGCGTTGAAGATGTCGTTCCCATAGCAACGATTAAAACATTCCCAAACCAGAAACCGTGTATTGATGGCAGCATTCGCGTGAAACTGAAAGCGCGAACCACTGCTTTTAATCAGGGCAAGGTGACTGGAAACATGACCGAATACAAACAGTGCAGCTATTCCCTCCGCAAGGCTATCAAACAAGCTAGGCGTCAGTATAGAGACAAAGTAGAATCTCAATTCAACGGTTCAGACACAAGAGGTATGTGGCAGGGTCGACAGTCAATCACGGACTACAAAAAGAAAACCAGCCCAGTCACGGACCAGGATGTCTTGCTCCCAGGCAGACTAAATAACCTTTTTGCCCGCTTTGAGGACAATACAGTGCCACTGACACAGCCTGCAACGAAAACATGCAGACTCTCCTACACTGCAGCCGAGGTGAGTAAAACATTTAAACGTGTTAACCCTCGCAAGGCTGCAGAACCAGACGGCATCCCCAGCCGCGCCCTCAGAGCATGCGCAGACCAGCTGGCTGGTGTGTTTACGGACATATTCAATCAATCCCTATCTCAGTCTGCTGTTCCCACATGCTTCAAGAGGGCCACCATTGTTCCTGTTCCCAAGAAAGCTAAGGTAACTGATGAAGTGCATCATGAAGTGCTTTGAGAGACTAGTCAAGGACCATATCATCTCCACCCTACCTGACACCCTAGACCCACTCCAATTTGCTTACCGCCCAAATAGGTCCACAGACGATGCAATCTCAACCACACTGCACACTGCCCTAACCCATCTGGACAAGAGGAATACCTATGTGAGAATGCTGTTCATCGACTACAGCTCGGCATTTAACACCATAGTACCCTCCAAGCTCATCATCAAGCTCGAGACCCTGGGTCTCGACCCCGCCCTGTGCAACTGGGTACTGGACTTCCTGACGGGCCGCCCCCAGGTGGTGAGGGTAGGCAACAACATCTCCACCCCGCCGATCCTCCACACTGGGGCCCCACAAGGGTGCGTTCTGAGCCCTCTCCTGTACTCCCTGTTCACCCACGACTGCGTGGCCACGCACGCTTCCAACTCAATCATCAAGTTTGCGGACGACACAACAGTGGTAGGCTTGATCACCAACAACGACGAGACGGCCTACAGGGAGGAGGTGAGGGCCCTCGGAGTGTGGTGTCAGGAAAATAACTTCACACTCAACGTCAACAAAACTAAGGAGATGATTGTGGACTTCAGGAAACAGCAGAGGGAACACCCCCCTATCCACATCGATGGAACAGTAGTGGAGAGGGTAGTAAGTTTTAAGTTCCTCGGCATACACATCACAGACAAACTGAATTGGTCCACCCACACAGACAGCATCGTGAAGAAGGCGCAGCAGCGCCTCTTCAACCTCAGGAGGCTGAAGAAATTCAGCTTGTCATCAAAAGCACTTACAAACTTCTACAGATGCACAATCGAGAGCATCCTGGCGGGCTGTATCACCGCCTGGTACAGCAACTGCTCCGCCCACAACCGTAAGGCTCTCCAGTGAGGTCTAGTGAGGTCTGCACAACGCATCACCGGGGGCAAACTACCTGCCCTCCAGGACACCTACACCACCCAATGTTACAGGAAGGCCATAAAGATCATCAAGGACAACAACCACCTGAGCCACTGCCTGTTCACCCCGCTATCATCCAGAAGGCGAGGTCAGTACAGGTGCATCAAAGCTGGGACTGAGAGACTGAAAAACAGCTTCTATCTCAAGGCCATCAGACTGTTAAACAGCAACCACTAACATTGAGTGGCTGCTACCAACACACTGACTCAACTCCAGCCACTTTAATAATGGGAATTGATGGGAAATGATGTAAAATATATCACTAGCCACTTTAAACAATGCTACCTAATATAATGTTTACATACCCTACATTATTCATCTCATATGTATACATATATACTGTACTCTATATCATCCACTGCATCTTTATGTAATACATGTATCATTAGCCACTTTAACTATGCCACTTTGTTTACATACTCATCTCATATGTATATACTGTACTTGATACCATCTACTGTATCTTGCCTATGCTGCTCTGTACCATCACTCATTCATATATCTTTATGTATCTTATCTTGTGTATAAGACAGTAGTTTTGGAATTGTTAGTTCGATTACTTGTTGGTTATTACTGCATTGTCGGAACTAGAAGCACAAGCATTTCGCTACACTCGCATTAACATCTGCTAACCATGTGTATGTGACAAATACAATTTGATTTGATTTGAAATGTAATAGACAACAGGTGGAAATTATAGGCTATTAGCAAGACACCCCCAATAAAGGAGTGGTTCTGCAGGTGGTGACCACAGACCACTTCTCAGTTCCTATGCTTCCTGGCTGATGTTTTGGTCACTTTTGAATGCTGGCGGTGCTTTCACTCTAGTGGTAGCATGAGACGGAGTCTACAACCCACACAAGTAGCTCAGGTAGTGCAGCTCATCCAGGATGGCACATCAATGCGATCTGTGGCAAGAAGGTTTGTTGTGTCTGTCAGCGTAGTGTCCGGAGCATGGAGGCGCTACCAGGAGACAGGCCAGTACATCAGGAGACGTGGCGGAGGCCGTAGGTGGGCATCAACCCAGCAGCAGGACCGCTACCTCCGCCTTTGTGCAAGGAGGAGCAGGAGGAGCACTGCCAGAGCCCTGCAAAATGACCTCCAGCAGGCCACAAATGTGCATGTGTCTGCTCAAACGGTCAGAAACAGACTCCATGAGAGTGGTATGAGGGCCCGACATCCAGAGGTGGGGGTTGTTCTTACAGCCCAACACCATGCAGGACGTTTGGCATTTGCCAGAGAACACCAAGATTGGCAATTCGCCACTGGCGCCCTGTGCTCTTCATACTGAGCACATGTGACAGACGTGACAGAGTCTGGAGACGCCGTGGAGAACGTTCGGCTGCCTGCAACATCCTCCGGGATGTCCGGTTTGGCGGTGGGTCAGTCATGGTGTGGGGTGGCATTTCTTTGGGGGGGCGCACAGCCCTCCATGTGCTCGCCAGAGGTAGCCTGACTGCGATGAGATCCTCAGACCCCTTGTGAGACGATATGCTGGTGCGGTTGGCCCTGGGTTCCTCCTAATGCAAGACAATGCTAGACCTCATGTGGCTGGAGTGTGTCAGCAGTTCCTGCAAGAGGAAGGCATTGATGCTATGGACTGGCCCGCCCATTCCCCAGACTTGAATCCAATTGCGCACATCTGGGACATCATGTTTCGCTCCATCCACCAACGCCACGTTGCACCACAGACTGTCCAGGAGTTGGCGGATTCTTTAGTCCAGGTCTGGGAGGAGATCCCTCAGGAGACCATCCGCCACCTCATCAGGAGCATGCCCAGGCGTTGTAGGGAGGTCATACAGGCACGTGGAGGCCACACACACTACTGAGCCTCATTTTGACTTGTTTTAAGGACATTACATCAAAGTTGGATCAGCCTGTCGTGTGGTTTTCCACTTTAATTTTGAGTGTGACTCCAAATCCAGTCCTCCATGGGTTGATACATTTGATTTCCATTGATAATTTGTGTGTGATTTTGTTGTCAGCACATTCAACTATGTAAAGAAAAAAGTATTTAATAAGAATATTTCATTCATTCAGATTTAGGATGTGTTATTTTAGTGTTCCCTTAATTTTTTTGAGCAGTGTATTTTATGAAGAACAAACATGCCAATCAGACATTTAGAAATGATGTCAGCTCAATTTTTATGACATTATGTCCGCAATGTTCCACAACGTTTTCTTATACTGAACATGGCACAGCGGTGTGTTCACTAGGAACCAAATGAACCAAACGGAAGCCAACAGAAGTAAACAGAACAAAACAGGGAGGGATCTACCTGTTGCAAAACGTTTTTAGTTTGGAGTAAAGGGTTTCCATTGCAAAGTGTTTGGAACTGTTTTCTATGGTATTGGTCTGAATGAATACACCCCGGGTGTTTTAGTATACCCTATGGCTCTACGTACAGTAGAGACACACACACACCGCCCTGAGGCTGTTCTCCTGTAAGACCCCTCAGTTTCTGGGGCGAAAAATGACCCGTTCATGAGAGCCTTCAGTCATTAAAGTCCACATCCAAGCACTCACCTATGACCACTCGAGGTCAAATGTCACCAAAGGGCCCTGTTCACAGCATGGCCTGCCAGCAGTGGGGGCGCAGCGACTCTCTTTACGATCCCTCATTACATTAGGGGTCAGCCACAGCCTCCATCTCTCTATCCCTCTATCCCTCCGTCCCTCTCTCCCTCCATCCCTCCATCCCTCCATCCCTCTCTCCCTCCATCCCTCTGCTAAAGGGAATAATGATCTCACAAATTCTCTTACTCATTTCAGCAAAAACATGTTCAACACGATAACAAAATGTGAGGTGAGAGAAAGAGAGAGAGAGAAACAGTGAAAGGATGACTGGTAAAGAGGAGACAGAGGAAGTGAGATGAGAAAGACAGAAGAAAGAGACGAAGATGCAGGGGAGTGGGTGAAAGTATGAAGGCAAGACGGAGAGATGTCTCCTGACTGTCAGACAGCGCAGACTGATTTCTCTCCCCACTTCCTCTCCCAAGAAAATGACATTTTGATCAATCTCACAAGCCCACAAACAATGCGGGAGATAAAGGAGAGTATTAGAAGGGAAATAAATAAATATACACTTACACCCGCTGTCCAAAGCTGAGCTGGAGGGCTGGAGAAGGGGGAAAAGGAATGCCAATTTCAGAGCTTGGGAAAAGCGGGACAATCCATCAGCCACACCCTCATCATGGGAAAAGTGGCCTTAGCCCAGACAGTGTTTTTAACACGTTTTTAGCCCTGGCTGACAGTGAGCGAACAGACCCTCATCTCCAATTCACTCTATCGGTTAAACTCTGAGCTCTTGCCAGCCTTTTTAATAATTAACAAGGCTTACATTTCTATAGGCCTCTCCTGACGCAGGATATGTATCTCCTGTCCCATCAGTGCCTCCTCTCCACCCCCCCAGGGCCAAGTCCTACACATCAGACTTATAATGATGCAGCTTAAATCAAATAAATGGTAGGTCAATGGACAGAGCATTATTACTTCTGACTGGAGATCCCATTAGAACTACTGCGAATCTATATACATTGAAGTCTTCTATTTCTAAGTAAATGCTGTAATTTAAATATGCACCGTTAGCTATTGGACATGGTGCCTTTTATCAAATCAAGGTTTTTAGTCAAATACATACAATTCAAGTGTCTGTCTTAACTTGAATTATGCAAATATGCCTATATCATGGTAAACAGGTAAAAGAAGAGGAACTAAAATGTGTGGAAGTGTTGTTTTCTTCATTAGAGGCTATGTATATAACTTTTGGCTCTGGGGGTGCTCTTGAGCAAAACGGGGTCCCCAAAATGGACAGAAATATGGCCTAGAAATTACCTCATTGGACAGAAAGACACATCAATGTGCAAAAAAAAAATATATATATATTGCTTGCCTAAAACCAATGATGTGTGTGGTTTCATGGGATACGAAATGCATTTAATTGATATACTGTGTATGGACATGAATCATTTAGATAACACTCAAATCAAAATGTGAGTTAAACATTCGGCAACTAAATATCCAAATTGCATCGTTAGACACAACAAAATACACCAGTCATCAGAATGGTGTCACTAACCGGTGAGAAAATTAAGTGGCTTAAACCCAGATTTATGGTTATACTGGGAGATGTGGCAACGGCTGTCGGACTCTGAACCACAGCACCATCTCACTGAATAATTAACTGTTTGCATTACTTTCCCCACTGGCCATCGACCATCCCCCCAAAATAGCTATTGAATATTGCTCCTTAAACAAATTATGACAGGGACCTTCCTCACTGATTGACCCCTGCTGACCCCTTATATCTTGGATATTTATTGCTCTCCTTCCCGGGTTTCTCCCGATAACGCTGTGCTTACATTAAGCAGGCGGGAAGGCCGTAAATCCTGGTGTGGAGCAGCCGGGCGGCCGGTCAAAAAAAACGGCACTATAGGATTTCTACAAAAAGAATGCTATGCAACAGCCTCGCTCTTCCTTCCTCCCTCCTTCTACTGCCAACCCCATCTCCTCCCCTCTCTTCCCCCTCTCCATAGCCATGAACCGGAGAGATGCTATCGCTCCACTTAAGAAAGGAACAAACAAGATTATACTGTAAGTTATCCTCGATTACCGCTACAAATCTGGGGGGTGAAAGATGATAAAGTAAACCAGCCTGGTCTCTGTTCCTTTTCTTACTTCGCTGTTTTACCCTCCACGGGATAAAGAAGAAGAGCCTTTCATATACAGTATCTTTCAAATACAGTATCTTTCATATACAGTATCTTTCATATACAGTATCTTTCAAATACAGTATCTTTCATATACAGTTAGGTTGGCTGGAGAAAAATGTGACAACAGCTGGTGGTTTGTATGCAACTCATTTTGTGTGTGTGTGTGTGTGTGTGTGTGTTTTTGTGCGTCCGTCTGTCTGTGTGTGTCTGTCTGCGTGTGTGTCTGTGTGTGCTCCTGCATGTGTGCATGTGTGTGTGCGCGGGTGCGTGTGCGCCTGCACTGCATAAACCCCTCTTCAGCATAGCTAACATTGTGGATGCACTTTATAAACATGTGTATTCTGACTGACAAAAAGAATCATGTCAAAACAACTTGACAGCTCTGAGCGACCTCTGAGGGAACTCCCTCCATTTCAGCCTCACTCTATTCCCACGTCTCGTCCACAGCCCTCTCTACATCCGTGCTGCCTCGACTCTGACTGTGATTCGTCACAAAACGAAAGAGCAGAACCAAATGTGACACCTAGAAGTCTGTTCATGTCATACAGTAGAGCAAGGGGGATTCCCCCACCCTTGTCCTCTCCCGCAATAACCATCAATTTAACACTGTGGCGGACAGTCAGCGCCACTCTGTCCCAGCTGTGTTTGACATAATTTATCTGCTCTAGTGAAGCAGATCATTTTTGATTATTAACCTCCCACCCAAAAAAGAAAAGCTCCTCCAAAGGTTAAGATGCAAAATGACAACCTCGTGCGATTCCCCACCCGGACAATCAAACACTTGACTGTTACAGCTGCAGAGCTACTCCATCAAGCCCTCCCTCTCCGAGCGCCACTAGACACACTCCCACAAGTCCCCCCTCCATCCCTCCCTCCATTCTTCAATACGTTTTCACCGCGCACCTTTTCATCCTTATTCTATTCCTCTGTCTCTATCCATCTCCATCTCTTTCTCACGGTCTCCCAATTGAACATTTTGGTTTTCCACTTTCATTGTCTCCTTATCTCTCTCTCTCTCGCTCTCGCAGTCTGTGTGTGTGCGCGCGTGTGTGCGTGCGTGTGTGTATACCATGCCCATTAAAGTATAGTCCTTTCAAATAAAAGGTTGAACTTTCTTTAGCCACTCATGTGGATGAAGAATCTGCTAGTCTCCTGCTGCTCCAAAATCCTCCCTTAGAACTATGAGCACATACGCGCATGTTCTCACACACAGTGCCTTCCATTCAAGTCGCCCGCTATTCCATTTTCATGCTCGCAGGACATTCATGTCACACACACACACACACACACACACCCACACACCCACACCCACACACACACACACACACACACACACACACACACACACACACACACACACACACACACACACACACACACACACACACACACACACACACACACACACACACACACACACACACACACACTCGGTGCATGCTGTATCTGCCAGCCCGCAGTTCTGAGCCCCTCTCCCTGACATCTTCATTCTACACACACCGGTGCCATTACGCCTACCCATCCAATAAATTAAGCCCATTTACTCTTCTGAATTATGTTATGTTTATTGATGCTCGTATAATTTAATTTCACACAAATTCCATTAAAGATTATGCTCTCCGTCACAGAGAGGCGCTTCCAGGAGAAGGGAATCTAATCGGGTTATAATGGATCTGTGCGCTGCATTACAGTGGGGACCCCGACAGACTATTGTCATCTTAATAACGCGAGGGACACTCAAAAAGAAAGCACACAGATCGATGGGCCCCGTGACGATGCTGTGAAACTGCACTAAGTGACAGGTGGCTTTCATAGCCTGGATTACTTAGCGGAATAGGCAGGTGGCCTGTACACTGTACACAGAATATCACCTTTAGGGTGATATGGCAGGTAGCCTAGTGGATAGAGCGTTGGACTAGTACCCGACAAGGTAAAAATCTGTCGTTCTGCCCCTGAACAAGGCAGTTAACCCACTGTTCCTAAGCCGCCATTCTTAACTGACTTAGTTAAATAAAGGCAAAAAAATACAATGACACTATCCATCCATTTCACATTAAATTAAACAACTGAAGTAGAGCTATTGACGTCTACAGGCCCGAATTCAGCAATATACAATATGATTAAGTAACATCAACTAATAATTTTGTTCACCTGTACTGAATTCATGTAGTTGGATTGGCAGTTAACTTCTATACATATCAACTTCCTCGAGTGACTCAAGGTGTGTTTACGTATCCTTTGCCAGACACTGCTGATCGTCTTGTTCCCATCATGCAACAGTTGAAGCAGAGTAATAACTGGAATTAGGCACTCAATGAGGATTCTGACGCGCTTGTGCTAAATGTCAGCCAATCCTGACTCATCTCTCCGAACCTTAATCTTCCACAACACCTTTTAGTGTGCTCCTCTCTGTCATGACAAGAAGCATGCATTTTGTCATTGTCATGCTTATAGGAGGGAAACAGAGGGACTAAAGCAGAAGCCTAACAAACTTATGTATTGTACACTTAATGTGTATTGTGTGTGACTTATGAAAAATAGTGCTTTGAATTCTCAAAAATGTTCTGAGGTAAAGTGGTAGACATGCATGTATTTTATATTTAGATACTGTAAGTTTGTTGTTTCAATATTTTTCCCAAGCTGTACTTCATAAAAAAAATGTACAGTACTATACATAACATCATACCGATATGGCAGGTAAGCTTTTCCTGTGTTTAGGCCACACTGCAAACTGTCACATCCAAAACATGAACAGCCCAACCAATAAGCCCTGTCCTTTGTAATGTCTGCTTCCAACTCACACTCTCAAACAAGTAGATCCCCTGAACGCAGCTCACTTTCCAGCCCACTTTCCAGCTCACACTCTCAAACACATAGATCCCCTGAACGCAGCTCACTCTCCAGATCACAGTCACCTAAATTCTGATCACCTGTTCACACACCTGTATGTCATTATCATACACTATTTAGTTCAGTTCTTTGCACCCCATCATTGTGAGGTATTGTTTGTTTTGTGACACACTTCTTTTCACCTCTGATTTAAGCCGCCCATGTATGATAGTTTTGGCCTGCCTCACTAACGACGCCTATTCCCTGCCTGTTCTTTAGATTTCCTGTTATCAACCTATTGCCTGGTCTCCCAGACGACGTTACTAGCCTTTTCACTGCCTGTACTGTTGCCTTTTTGAACCCCCTGTGTATGACCTTCTGCCTGCCCCTGGACCCAGCTACCTGCCTCCTCCTGTGGTCCTTTACAAATAAACACCTGCCGCGCCCTGCGCTTGAAACTAGCTCTCTGTCTCCCATCGTGTTCATTACATTCATACATATTAATGATTTTCTAAAGAGGCTATACATTTTTTTAGCCTCTGGTGAGCCAAAAAGGGTCCCCTTAAAAGGACAGAAATATTGTCGAGAAATTACCTCATTGGACAGAAAGGGACACACTTCCCTTAACTTAAGACACCATTTCTCCTGCTCCATTCTTTGGTAAAATGACATGCTTATTGGGAATAACTTTCTTCCATGCTTCCCAATAAGCCATTTATAAGGCTTAGGGTGGAGTTTATCAAGTCCCTGTAATAAGAAGCATGTAACCTCAGTCCACAGTGACTTTGTCTTCATTTACCTGCTGCTGTAACATGTGTTGGATAGGATTCATTAGCTGCTTTCATGTATTAAAAATAGCCTGAGAGTTTCCAGTGGTGTGCTCCCCAAGGTAGATGACTTTTAAAGGAGCTTTATCTTCATTCCGGCACTTAGGTGTATTACTGATTCCCAGATTGTCCAATTTTAAAGAAATATGCCTCTAAAATGAGAGGTTAATTGTTTTACCTTTTTGGTTGGGAAATACCGGCAATACCAGCCATATATACTCCAAGATGGCCTCTATTGAAAGGATCCTACTGGTTGCCCAGTAACACACAAAAAAAGGAAAAGAAGGCAGAAAGAGAATGGGGATACACTTAAACATTTTCCTTGTCTCCAAACTAAAAGTCACATTTTATGTTACCTCATAGGGCCTTTTCCGCCAATGAAGGAGGAACTGTCACATTCAGCTGGCTTGTCTTATCAATGGTGACTAGGGAGATGGTGAGTGCTTCACCGAGGCCAAATAACACATCACATTCAACTGGCCTCATACTGCCTCAAGTGAGTGTAAACCACAGCTAGCATCACAAATTCTCCTCACTGTTTAGGCCAATCATTTTGCTGATAAAATATTGTTATTGTTATTATTGTTTGTCATTATGGCTGCAATAACAGACAAGAGGACGCCTAAACAAACAGTAAACTAAACAGTCGCTTATCTGTGTACATCTGGAACAAAAAAAGTTTACACAAATACAAAACAAAAAACCAAAGTCCATAAACTGGACATCATGGCACATCAAACTAGACAGAAGATCGTACTTTATGTGAGTCTCTTCCTGTTGTCTCGTGTTGAGGTCTGTGTTTATCAGAGACAGACGCAGACGCTAAGGAACATATTTGATATCAGAACTAAACAGAAATGTTTAATTGGGACAGGCCGTGACATACTTGACGTAATCCTCTTGGGCCCCTTGGGAGCAACGGGATGTCCACACACAGTGCATTCGGAAAGTATTCAGACGCCTTCACTTTTCCCACATTTTGGTACGTTGCAGCTTATTCTAAATTTGGTTAAAACAGTTTTTTTTATAAATGTTTGCAAATGTTTAAAGGAAAAAAGCCTGGAAATATCACATTTATATAAGTACTGTATTCAGACGTTTTAAGACCCAGCGATTGTAGCCTCTAGTCTTCTTGGGTATGACGCTACAAGCTTGGCACACCTGTTTTTGAGGAGTTTCTCCTATTCTTCTCTGTAGATCCTCTCAACCTCTGTCAGGTTGGATGGGGAGCATCACTGCACAGCTATTTTCAGGTCTGTTCCAGAGATGTTTGATCTGGCTTAAGTCCGGGCTCTGGCTGTGCCACTGAAGAACATTCAGAGACTTGTCTCGAAGCCACTCCTGCATTGCCTTGGCTGTGTGCTTCACCCAAAGCTGTTGTCCTGTTGGAAGTTGAAGCTTCGCCTCAGTCTGAGTTCCTGAGCGCTCTGAAGCAGGTTTTCATCAAATATCTCTCTACTATGCTCTGTTCATATTTCCCTATTTCCTGACAAGTCTCCCAGTCCCTGCCGCTGAAAAACAGACCACAGCATGATGCTTCCACCACCATGCTTCACTGTAGGGATGGTGCCAGGTTTCCTCCAGACGTGATGCTTCTACCACCATGCATCACCGTAGGGATGGTGCCAGGTTTCCCGCAGACCTGACGCTTGGCATTCAGGCCAAGGAGTTCAATCTTGGTTTCATCAGACCAGAGAATCTTTTGGCAAACTCCAAGCGGGCTGTCATTTGCCTTTTACTGTTCGTCTTAAAGGGATATTTCACCTTCAAATCTGGTCATTTCTAACTCAAAGGTTGTGTGACAGTCACATGTAGCTGCACAGCTAAATATCCCTATCCTTCACAAACTTTCATGCCCAATCAAATCAAATCAAATTCATATACACGCATTTAGCAGATGTTGCAAAATGCTTATGTTCCTATCTCCAACAGTGCAGAAGTATCTAACAATTTACAACAATACACACAAATCTAAAAGTAAAATAATGGAATTAAGAAATATATAAATATTAGATCGAGCAATGTCAGAGTGGCATTGACTATGATACAGTAGAATAGAACACAGCATATACATAAGAGATGAGTAAATCAGTATGTAAACATTATTTAAACATTATGAAAGTAGCTAGTGTTCCATTATTAAAGTGGCCAGTGATTCCAAGTCTATGTATATAGGGAAGCAGCCTCTAAGGTGCAGGGTTGTGTAACCGGGTGGAAGCTGGCTAGTGATGGCTATTTAACAGTCTGATAACCTTGGGATAGACTGTTTTTCAGTCTCTCGGTCGCAGCTTTGATGCACCTGTACTGACCTCGCCTTCTGGATGATAGTGGGGTGTAGAGGCCGTGGCTAGGGCGGTTGATGTCCTTGATGATCTTTTTGGCTTTCCCATGACATCAGATGCTGTAGGTTAGGTAGTTTGCCCCCAGTGATGCGTTGGGCAGACTGTACCACCCACTGGAGAGCCCTGCTGTTGCAGGCGTGGATATAGCCCAACAGGATGCTCTCAATTGTGCATCTGTAAAAGTTTGTGAAGGTTTTAGGGGCCAAGCCAAATGTATTCATCTTCCTGAGGTTGACGAGGCGCTGTCAGACGTTCTTCACCACACTGTTTGTGTGGGTGGGCCTTTTCACATTGTCAGTAATGTGTACGCCGAGGAACTTTCAGCTTTCCATCTTCTCATCTGCGATTCCGTGGATGTGGATTTGGCCGTGCTCCTTCTGCTATTTGCTGAAGTCCACGATCAACTCCTGACGTTGAGTGAGAGGTTATTTTACTGGTACCACTCTCCCAGGGCCCTCAGCTCCTCCCTGTAGGCTGTCTTGTCATTGTTGGTAATCAGAACTACTACTGTTGTGATAATAACCCAACACATGGTGTTCATTTCAAGTACCAAAGTACCAAAGACACATATATTCATTCTAAATTGAGTGCACACTCTTAAATTTATATTTGTAACGTCATCTTAATCTAATACCTATTTCTATGTTTTACAATTTTAGTTTTTGCAGGTTATTTCTGGTACCTTGTCTACAGCTTGGCGACCAGGTCATGCTAGTTAGAGGGGGTGATGCTAATTGGCATGTCCTATTGTCCTGAAATGGAGGGGTGTGTTGGGTGATATACCTCCATCCAGCATAGGGGAAATGGATTTCCCAGGTTAAAATGTTACACTAGAATTTTCTATTTAAAATGCGTTAATTAGCACATTTATACTTAAAATTGTGTTAATGCTAAACATTTTAGGAATAGTTCCTTGGTCATTTATGTTTATCTTTGTAACTGGCCATTCCCTTTATATTCTGTGTGCTAACATTAGGGCTTGAGTTCACTTTTGGAGTTGTGCTTGAGGAGTTAGAACAGTTTTACTTACTTTCATTCAATTACAAACCGTTAAGTACTCTTTTTGTGCACTGTATTTAAAAAAAAAGATTTCTCTTACTTTGTAAACAACTTCAAGTTTGGGAAAATTGACCGCTGAGTCGTAAACTCGTTGCCTGCTTGATCATCCCCTACAAGTTCCTAAAACCACAGATTGAAATTTGCTTCCTGCGTCGTCTGTGTGCCAGCGAGTTCTCGCGGGAATACGACCAGGTCTCCGTGGTAACGCTTGTAAAAGGAATTTGAATCTGCGGTTTTGCAACAATCAGCGTAGTACAAAAGGTGTCGTATGTTTAGGCAGTGAAGAGAGTAGTAGAGTAAAACTGGTCCAGGGTGAGATCCCAAAAGGCTCCCTGTGAGCAGGCTGGGGCTAATAGAGAGTGATAGGAATAATGTGCTGTTGGCTTCTTAGCATTCCTAGCCATTGTTATCAACTGTACCGCAGGAATGGAACGTACATCACAGAAAATAGATGCTGTGGTTAAGCAGCTGGAGAGAAGTACTTGGGTGTATGAGATTTTGCTGCCGAAACGTTACAAGTTGTGTTGCTTACGGATTGGATGGATAGTACGGAATAAATACAGTGGGACATGGACACAGCTCGACTTAACTACCCTCCCAAGGTATGAAAACGCCTGACAAAGTTTGATTCCCCCTTTAAGGATGTTATGTGGCCACTGTGACACCCTCTCCTTGATGTTATATACTCTCTTGTGGTCTGTAAATATGGACTGTATAGTTCATTAATTTATTTCCCAATCCACTACTCCACATAGGCCGCTAAAATCACCTGGGCTATGTTGGTCCTGCTTTCTGACACATACACTAGCTGTTTACAGCACTCCAGTGATTACCTCGTTGAGGTAAGTGCCCTAGTGGCCTACTGGGTCAAAACTCGGCCAACCTGAGCCTCTACCTCTTTACCTCAATGGCAGATTAACAACAAATGATGTGGCTTCTCATTTAAGCGCCATTAGTTTCGTCTATCACATTGGGTCAGTGTCGATACACTCGGTTAACAGATGTCTTCTGTTGTCTAAAGCCTGCCCCGCTTTATGTTTCACGCACCAGTGGTCACAGATGCACGTCGCTATGGTAACATCGTTCATCTCCAGATCGCACAGGAAACACGCTCCCCAATCAAACTTAATTATACCATATTGCTTTTCTTGTCCAACAATAAAGGAGGTTGCTGGGGGTGGAGGAGGGGGGGGGGGGCGAGATTTAATGAAATTATTGGGACACTTCGTTTTCTGTTCAGCGCGGCGAGAGTGAGATGTGCCGTGATGGACGCCGCATGTCAAAATACCTATTGATGAAGCGCAAAACCCCCCAATTTGTAGTCATAAGGCAACTACCTTCCAATTATGTTAGTGCCAGAGCATTCCTCAAGCCCAGCAACTTCAATCCTTCTCTCTTTTCTGAGTGGCTAGACCATTGCCCTTGGCAGACAGGTACCGAATGGGCTACTCTCTACATGCTGCCTTTAATGTTTTATTGATTTGCTTAGCATACACCCTGATTCAGCTCACATACTCCCACATTATTGCCCTTTGTACTCACCATGTGACCTGCCCCCCCCCATGAAAATTACATTATTTAAATATGTTAACCTCCCTTCAGATAAAACCACATCTATTGATGAATCATTCCGAAGGCACAATCCCTCACCAAGTTATTGTTTTCTACCTCATAAGAGTATCTCATTACTCACCCAATTGGTTGAATGAATCACGTGACATATTAAAGTGGAAATGTTTACCTCTATACCTTTATAAATGAAAAACAACACTTCAAACGTTCAAATTCAAAATGCGTAATGGAAAAAAATCTCAAGCTCAGCACTTGGCCTATGACGCATGTGTGTAAACGCATTTGGGATCCAACATTCCACCATATATACCACATTCCACCATATAAATAGTGATTCCTGGCAAGAGCTCTGCATTCGAATGGTCAAAATTAAGAGAGAGGGTAGGGGCAGTGCTGGCTGTCACTAAATTCCAGTCCCTTCCTATAGTGTTCTTGAGAACTGGGTGGTGATGAAGAGAGGCACACTATATTACAGATGCAAACATTACTGCTATTGAAACATACTGTATGTACAGGACAGTGGTTCACTTGCCTCAGCTACGGTGCAAAAAAATAATTATCTTGACGTTTGTGGAAATTCAGTTTGGGAGGGAAGTGTAGAAGAGAAATGGGGGGGGGGGGCTGAGATGTTATGACTAGATCCCTTTTGATTAAGCTGTGCTCAATTTTCAAGTCTCGCCTAAAGAGGACACGCCATTACATATTCAGTCAGTGTATAGGGGCCGTGCAAAAGACCCAATTACCCCCAATCTAAAGAGACTATCAGTGAATTCAGATGAATATTTTACCATTATCTATCCAAAGCCCATTTAAAGCTAAGAGATTGATCTAGTAGTTCCTCCTTGGATTGGTCTTTTGAAACAAACACGACCGAAGGTTTGTGCGCCCGAGGTTGATATGTTGTGCTCATGTTGGTGTGCGTGTGCTTGTGTGTGTACTGTATGTTCGTGATGAATGTGCGTCTGCCGTGTCGTCGGACACCGTCTGTCTCTGTGCGGCAGGCAGCTGAGGAAAAGAGGGGGGATCTCAGACAGAACACACAACGGGGACAAACACAGCTTATTCCCGGGCAATGTCAATAGCTCAAGGGCAAAATCATTTGTCAGCTGGGCGAAATGGCTCTGAATGTATACATTTATTATTGTCGCTATTTAATTGATGACTGGGGCGCCAAGAGAAATACCAAGGGTCTGTATTACTATCTCATTTACAAATCACACTCGACAAAGCTTCAAGGGCATCTGGGGTTCCTCTCCGAGAAAAATATAAAAAATATCCCTTTCCACTGCCCTCTGTTGTCTTGTTACTCATTCATCTGTTTGTCCAATCAAAAATCGAAGTTTGGCATAAGTCATACTAGTTTTTATAGTCGGAATAGTAGTTAATGTAGAAAACAATTGAGAAGATATTATTACACATTTAGGTTAAAATAAGCTTCTTCCCCAGATGAACAATGACCAAAGGTCTTTAACAGAACAAACGGGTGTCATCGATCATCATGGGATATCAGGATCCCTGTTGTGTGTTATGACATGTTTGACAAACAATAGAGGTGTCAGTATACCGTGCACATCTGGGTTCTTCTTTCTTCTTTTAATTGGATTTTGAGTATGACTCTGTAAAATACCTAATTTAATAAGACTTAGTCTCATAATTGATTGCAATAAACTTAGAATCTGACCATGTTTAATTAAGGTCAAACAGTGACCCTATGACAAATGACCCTAGGATGTCTCAGTAACTTATCACTTGAGTGGTTGTTGGCACTTTTTACTTCACTTGTTCTCCCAGCCATTCAGAGGCCTTCCTGCCCGTTAACAGGGCCCCATTGTAAGATGGCCCCATCAATCTATCCAGCATTGGAGGGGTTAACAGCTCTAATTTAATATCATCACTGCCTTTGCTGTTATTATATCTCTCTGCATATGAAGCTATCAATCGTAAACATCACTCCCACCCCCACCCCACCCCCCCTACTAAACCCCTCCTCCCCACCCACCACACACTCTCACTCTCACTCTCCTCTCTCTCTCTCACACACACACACACACACACACACACACACACACACACACACACACACACACACACACACACACACACACACACACACACACACACACACACACACACACTATTCTCAGAGGGACCACCCAGGTACATGGCAGTAATTATTTCAACAACTTTGTGTTACATCAACAAGGCCAGCCCTCTTCATCCTGCAGTACATCATCTCTACAGTGTGGGCTTCTCGAAGCCTGACTTTCATTTAGTAACCTTCAGCGACAATCTATCATTCACATTCATCTACTAATACAGTGTAGTATATTACTACAGTATTCTAGTCAATCAATCACTCATCCACTTCACACATCCACCTATATGTAGTTTTCACCTACCAGTCAATTTGTCACTCTTATTCGTTTCACTCTTATTCGTTTCACTCTTATTCGTTTCATGGAATGGGTCATCTTGATTTACTCTTTGTAGCTTTTCTTTTTTTTTCCCAAAGTGTTCTGACATCCTGAAAATTATCTTATCCAAATACTTTTCCTGACAGCCGCTATACTTCAAATCATCTGCCATTTGGCTCAGATTGGGGTGTCAGTAGAACACAATCTGCGTCTGATTGGCGTGTGTGCCTGCGTGCGCACATGCGCTCTCAGGAGCATTGCAGCATCCCCTCTCATATTTACCTTATATTGTGATCCTTTCCAATTGATTCTCTATGAGCCATTGCAAAGCTAATGGGCTGTGAGAAGCAGGGAGAACACAGGAGAGGAGGGGACCTATGGGAAAAGGTAGCAGATTGATAGAGGGATGAGATGAAAAGTACACAGGGAGATGAAAGGAGAGAACTCAGAACACAACGATCCCAATCTGCAGTAAGCCATCGCCACAGTCCTTAGCCATGATTATACTCCAAAGTACCAATTACACTGCGTCAGAAAACTACGACCGAGTTGATACTCTACAATAAAGCAAACAATTTCCAGTCGGAGGGACAGAAAATGTTAATATGAGGGGTGGAAGATGGGGCGAGCATCTCTGCTAAAGGAAGTAGCTAATAAGGTTTAATGATGCGTGTCAGGAAGCCACAGCATGCAGGGGAAACACAGCTGGCTTCATTTTGTAAACTATTTGATATACACATCTATCCAGCTCACAATTATCAGCTTCTCACAGACCACTGGGGACAGTTTAGGAACTACAATCAGGGCATTTTTCCCCGTTCCCCAAATTACAAGGAAAATACATTAATATTATACCTCTGGTCCCAGCGTGCCCGGCCGCTCAACGCGCCCGCACAACAGCACAGATGGGGCCTCGTGACTGGTGTTATGTTGCCCTAGAGTTCGTAAGACATTTGTGATGATTTGGATTGACATAGTAGCACAGATATGATTGCTAAGAGGAAGGACGGCGTTTGCAACCTGTAATTAGATCAGGTGATGACAAAGCAGTGGAAGTGTGTTCAGCACCTTTAAGCCTCTTCCCTTATTTTATCGTAATGCAGAAATGTAGTGATGCAGCAATGAAATGAAGAGATTGTAAGATTATTCCAGATTTCCCAGACTCCCCTGCGTGTGAACAGGATTTTCCCAGACCTAAAAAAAAAGGGACGCTATCTGACTAGCCACTTGTGTTTCGATGGGCCTATTTTAAACTAGTATGTTATTGTGGTTTTCCGATCCCGTTCTAAATATTTGAGGGGAAGCATTTATCACTGAGATACTGTATATGAGGCCAGAAGAGTTTCCTGTGAAAGCAAAAGGTCGGTGATTTGGAAGTGTAAACATATGAGTGACTGGGTAACCTTGTGTGCTGCCTGTGACCTGGGACACGGTGGTCACCAAGAGCATGGAATGTGGTCAACAAAATATTTTAGCATTATGAGACACCGCAATGTAGGAATTTTACCATTGCATTTTGGTCTTTGATAATGCACGTAGATCTTTGATAATACATTTTAGAAAGAGGAAAAATATAATATATACATTAGCTCACTATATATAAATACAGTAAACTATATCATATCTGAGATTTACCTTGATAAAAAGGCTTAACTCTTAACCGTATTCCACAAAGGTTATTCCACAAATAAGCTTCTTCTGCCACTGAAAATTGAAGTACATACTGAGATAAAAGTTAAAAATGGAAGTCCCAAATGCCTACTTAAACAAATAGACAAAACTATCAAATATCAGAAATTAATTTCAGACAAACAATCATGTATCTTGAGAAAACAGGCACCAATCTAGTTTTCAAACATGACACTCTGTCAAGTCCGCTGACTTGGACCTATCTGCCATGGTTGTGTCAGCGAGGCACTGTTATGTGCACGGACTGCTTGGAGATGGTCCTTTTCACCAGTCAGTCGTGTCTGTGGGTCGCAACGTGCGAGGAGGCCAATAATTAGAGCACTGTGTGATGGCCTGAGCCTTTCCATTACACCTTGAGACCGAGTCCTCTCTTCCTTTCTCCCTCTCTCTCCTCTGTTCTCTCTCTCTCCCACCAGCACCAGGGCTGTCTTAAAAAGCGCTGCCGCACGCCCCGGCCCGCTGCTGGTAACTCTGAGTGTTCATCGCACTGCGCAATGTGCAGGTGACACTAATTATCAGCAGATGACAGTGGCAGTCCCCAATGTGGACCAGATGGCGATGCGAGGGTCATACACGTACAGTAGCGCCATTGGGGAGAGGGGAATGGAGGAGGGAGGGGTTCTCCTACCGCTATCTCCTCTCCCCCTGCCTCCCCACGTCACAGGGTAAAACCACTAATGACAGGCTCGTTTTCAGACCATGAGAAGTGAAATGAGGGGGACGGCGGGCAACGGCTGAGCCACAGCACGTTTCAGATCAGGCCAACGGCTTCAGAAGGTTTGGGCAACGTAAATTGGCAGCTTCCTGTGGATCCCTCCCGCACGCCCTATAGAGGCCATGTTGCCTTGCACGCCGCGTTAGCTCTCAAAGGCTGTGCACGGTGTGTTCCAGAGGTAAACGCGTCCACAAACACTCATGTACAAACGCATGCAAACAGCTGTAGATACTGAGGCATGTATGCATACTTGCTCTCACACACACACACACACACACACACACACACACACACACACACACACACACACACACACACACACACACACACACACACACACACACACACACACACACACACACACACACACACACACACACACACACTGTCACACCCTGATCTGTTTCACCTGTCCTTGTTATTGTCTCCACCCCCTCCAGGTGTTGCTTGTTTTCCCCAGTGTATTTATCCCTGTGTTTCCTGTCTCTCTGTGCCAGTACGTTCGTCTTGTATTTTTGAAGTCAACCAGCGTTTTTCCCCATTCTCCTGCCTTTGCTATTCTCCTTTTTCTAGTCCTCCAGGTTTTGACCCTTGCCTGTTTCTGGACTCTGTACCCGCCTGCATGACTATTCTGCCTGCCTTGAACCCGAGCCTGTCTGCCACTCCTGGACTCTGAATTGGTTTTGACCTTTTGCCTGCCCACGACCATTCTCTTTCCTACTCCTTTTGGATGACTAAACATCTTAAATTCCAACCATCTGCCTCCTGTGTCTGCATCGGGGTCTCGCCTTGTGTCATGACACACACACACACACACACACACACACACACACACACACACACACACACACACACACACACACACACACACACACACACAAACAAACAAACGCCGTTGGATAAGGCCAGGCAAAGCTGGACTGCGTCATTGGAGTGTGGTGTAAGGAGCATTTAGACAGGAAGTCCTTTTGGAGGAAGGACTCATGCCTGTTACTGAATTTTCATGAAATTATGCCGAAAAAGTACCCAGTTGTCATACTTGAGTAAAAGTAAAGATACCTAAATGGAAAATGACTCAAGGAAAAGTGAAAGTTATCCAGTAAAATTCAACTTGAGTAAGTCTAAAAGGTTTTAAATATACTTAAGTCTCAAAAGTAAAAGTAAAAGTATAAATAATTTAAATTTCCTTATATTAAGCAAACACAATTGTACATGATTTTCTTTAGGAATGTAGTGAAGTAAAAGTATAAGTTGTCAAAAATACAAATAGTAAAGGAAGGTACAGATACCCCCAAAACGACTTAAGTAATCCTTTAAAGTGTTTTCACTTAAGTATTTTACAACACTGAAAACCGGTCCAAAAAAAAGAATAACCATGACTTGCAAACTACGATAGTTGTCATGTCCATGTTCCACGAAGCTGAAGGACAACAAGTGTGAATCATTCCTCTTGTAGCTTACATGTGGCAAGTATAGCTACGTGTTTTTCATTCTAAAATAGGCCGTATCATTGTTTAAATATAGGTATAGACAGTTCATTCAGTTTAATGTTCATGAGACAGTTACAGTACATAGTTGTTGATCCTCAGCCTTCCTTTACTTTAGTATCTACCCCACTACCACCTATATTTCATTCCACTGTGCTCCTTAACCTTCTGCTCTGCAAGGTGTCTATGATTTGTGAAGCATTTATGTAGTGCTTATGAACCCTTTATTTAACCAGGCAAGTGAGTTAAGAACAAATTCTTATTTTCTATGACAGCCTAGGAACAGTGGTTTAACTGCCTGTTCAGGGGCAGAACAAATTCTTATTTTCTATGACAGCCTAGGAACAGTGGTTTAACTGCCTGTTCAGGGGCAGAACGACAGATTTGTACCTTGTCAGCTGGGGGATTTGAACTTGCAACCTTCCAGTTACTAATCCAACGCTCTAACCACTAGGCTACCCTGCCGCCCTATGCACTCTACAGAAAGCCTATGTTAGTTGTACTTTGATTAAGGTGGGAGCATTCAGTCTGTAGAATGTCTGATACTTGCTTTATACCTGTGTAGCCTAAGCATTGTTGCTTTGTGTGCTGTGGGTCTGTGTGGAGCGCTCACCTGTGTACTAGCCCTGACAGGTGCCCCTGAAGCACCTTCACAAAGCAGTCCACACAGCAGGAGGCACTCACGATCTAGGTATGATCTACCTCGTCAATGTCGAAAAGAAACGAAAAGATACCGAGACAAATTCTATCACTAAATGTATTTCACTGAGATAATAATGAGAAGTGTACATTAAGAAATCATCAGGACCAAAGTAAAACATTCCAATGTTATTATTATTCCAATATATTACAGTTTATTTTTTACCTGTTTGAAAAAGTGATAGCATCAATCATCATCAGACAGTGTATCATATTGGTATCAGTTCGGACCATTGTTTCCAGCACATGGAAACTATATAGCAGTCTAAATATAAAATGCTCACTGTGCCATGTATAGGCTAAGGTGTCTTGGTTAAATGTCAAGCCTAAACCCCCGGCTACTTAATTCCCCTCCAGGTTAATTAACATCTGGAGCTGACCTTTCTCTTTGACAGGTGCAACTTTATCTAGAAAGTCAAGGTTACCAAACTATGTATCCAGACAGATTGATTACTGATTACTGTCTGTGGGGGAAGCAGTGGTGTCAAACTGCGGATATTGCCATTGTTTCAACCACAATACCCATTGGATTGCTATGCATCATTAGTATAGTGTATCAGGTCATTGCGTTGAAAAGGTGCTGTTAAAATACTGAATTTATGCTTTAGGCAACAACAAAAAAAAGTGGTGATTTGAAAGGTGGAGGTCACGTCCAGTCATTGTATAGGAATATTGTATAAATCAAATTTTTTCAAATCAAATTTATTTATATAGCCCTTCGTACATCAGCTGATATCTCAAAGTGCTGTACAGAAACCCAGCCTAAAACCCCAAACAGCAAGCAATGCAGGTGTAGAAGCACGGTGGTTAGGAAAAACTCCCTAGAAAGGCCAAAACCTAGGAAGAAACCTAGAGAGGAACCAGGCTATGTGGGGTGGCCAGTCCTCTTCTGGCTGTGCCGGGTAGAGATTATAACAGAACATGGCCAAGATGTTCAAATGTTCATAAATGACCAGCATGGTCGAATAATAATAAGGCAGAACAGTTGAAACTGGAGCAGCAGCACGGCCAGGTGGACTGGGGACAGCAAGGAGTCATCATGTCAGGTAGTCCTGGGGCATGGTCCTAGGGCTTAGGTCCTCCGAGAGAGAGAAAGAAAGAGAATTAGAGAGAGCATATGTGGGGTGGCCAGTCCTCTTCCGGCTGTGCCGGGTGGAGATTATAACAGAACATGGCCAAGATGTTCAAATGTTCATAAATACCCAGCATGGTCGAATAATTATAAGGCAGAACAGTTGAAACTGGAGCAGCAGCACGGCCAGGTGGACTGGGGACAGCAAGGAGTCATCATGTCAGGTAGTCCTGGGGCATGGTCCTAGGGCTCAGGTCCTCCGAGAGAGAGAAGGAGAGAATTAGAGAACGCACACTTAGATTCACACAGGACACCGAATTGGACAGGAGAAGTACTCCAGGTATAACAAACTGACCCCAGCCCCCCGACACATAAACTGCTGCAGCATAAATACTGGAGGCTGAGACAGGAGGGGTCAGGAGACACTGTGGCCCCATCCGAGGACACCCCCGGGCAGGGCCAAACAGGAAGGATAAAACCCCACCCACTTTGCCAAAGCACAGCCCCCACACCACTAGAGGGATATCTTCAACCACCAACTTACCATCCTGAGACAAAGCTGAGTATAGCCCGCAAAGATCTCCGCCATGGCACAACCCAGGGGGGGGCGCCAACCCAGACAGGATGACCACATCAGTGAATCAACCCACTCAGGTGACGCACCCCTTCCAGGGATGGCATGAGAGAGCCCCAGTAAGCCAGTGACTCAGCCCCTGTAATAGGGTTAGAGGCAGAGAATACCAGTGGAAAGAGGGGAACCGGCCAGGCAGAGACAGCAAGGGTGGTTCGTTGCTCCAGAGCCTTTCGTTCACCTTCCCACTCCTGGGCCAGACTACACTCAATCATATGACCCACTGAAGAGATGAGTCTTCAGTAAAGACTTAAAGGTTGAGACCGAGTTTGCGTCTCTGACATGGGTAGGCAGACCCTTCCATAAGTCTTATGGAGGCCTGTAAGTCAGTGGTGTTTCTCCATGACAACACTTCTGCATGACAACCACTTCCTGTTACTGAACGATGTCTTGATGCACATTCGGTCAAACACTATTCTCCGAGGAGAGGAGAGGAGAGGAGAGGAGAGGAGAGGAGAGGATATAGACTCTCAAACATCTACTCATACATAGTCCACACATAGACCAATTGTTCTTGTTTAACAGCATTTCCTTTAACAGCATTGGCAGGTGACTTGAATTAAGCCTTTACTAGCACCAGGTTAGCTCCAGTATGGTGGTCTTTAACACTGAGGTGAGACCTCACATCACTCACCACTCTGACCTAGATCACCCCACCACAACACGGCCCTGCTGATCACCCCTGAGAATGAGCAGGGATGCAGCCATAGAAATAGATTTCCTAGAACTGATAATCCCAATCTATTTTTATATATTTCTATGGAAGCGGCCTTAGACTGTGAGCTCATCCGGGCCCAGGGGAAGACCGATTAATTCATTCATTACGTCAAAACCTTGGAAGAGACATTTCTCGTACGACACCAGATGTCCAAATCAGCCGTGTTATTGCAGCGCTTACCATGCCCCACCTCCTCTGTCCCACCGTTTATTTACGTAGGGGAGCTTTGGCGGGCGGAGGGTAGTCCTTTTTAATTGTGAGCAGCTGTAATATCATGGGCCCCTCATTAAGAGGGCAACGGCTTTGCACACACATCCATAATCCCCGCCCCGAATGGAATAGTGGCAGCTCAACGGCAGCTACTGAATTACCAGATTTTTAGCATGGCCTAATTTTTACACATTGTTTATAAAAGCTTAAACCACTCGACATGATTAGCACCCACAACACTGATATTTCTCTCCCCTGGTTTTCTCCAGAGGGGAGACGGCATGGGCTCAAAGTTTGTACTGCGGGAGAGGGAGGGATGCTAAAGCCATTAGTGAGAGAAAGAGAAGAGAGAGAGAGAGAGAGAGAGAGAGAGAGAGAGAGAGAGAGAGAGAGAGAGAGAGAGGGAGAGAGAGAGAGACGAGTGTATGGCACCAAGCCATCCAGGCTCATTCTTACATAGGACATAAAGAATGTGGAATTATATCACCAGATTCGTTGCACGGTGTGTCAGTTTAGGTGTCGTAAACCCTTTTGATGCTTTCTGACACTTATAGCATTACAGGCTGCTTTGCAAAAAAATAAAAAAAAAATAAAATATATATATATATATATATATATATATATATATATATATATATATATATATATATATGATTGGTGATTATTTTAGTACTCACCATGCCCCACATACAGTAAATGCCAAACTGAAACCACAATAGCATACCTGTCATTCGTAAGTAAAGGACTTACTAGACTCTTGTCTGAGCTGTTTTAAACCTGCTCATTTTCTCCTCTGTGTGGCCTTGCTCACCGGGGTTGAAGAGAATAATCTCTGTAAGCAACTAACTTATTGTATGTTCTTAGTAATAAATACAGTGTAGTCAAAGTAAGACCCATTGGCACTCAAGTACTCAGCCACAGTAGACCACTATGCTCCGAAAACACCTATGGCTAATGGCTCTTTCTCTCTCAGGGAATTTCCTAAGGTTTATAAAGTAAATCCTCAAAATAGAATGAGAAAATATAGACCCATAAAGTCATGATAAACTTCATTTCATTTGTTCATGTTGGCTTATGGGAGCAATAGCAGCGGAGCTTTGGGTCCTCTTTTTGCCATATCTCCTTGTTGATATTTGAATTTGTCAGTGCACGTCAGGACTACTAAATATTTCCATAACGTGGTTTTATTATAAGCAACACTGGCCAATGTTGAAAAATGATGTCGGAAGACAACAAAGTGGCCACCGTGGCCAGATGGAAGAGGCCAGGACCACACACAGTGTTTTAGAAAGCTTTGCATAATGGAGATATTAAAATACAACACAATCGCAAACAAGACTTGCCTGCCTCTATGCACACGTTTTGTGTATGTCTAAAGTTTTCTAAACAACACTGTTATTGCATCAGCCTCCTTTTTTTCCCACAATAACTGCTTTCCTATTCTGTCCAGATGAAAACAAACTTCAGGCTTGCGGTGTATCAACGCTTCAGTATCCTGTATTTTTTTAGGTGTGCTCTATGAGTACACTGTGTGTGTGTGTGTGTGTGTGTGTGTGTGTGTGTGTGTGTGTGTGTGTGTGTGTGTGTGTGTGTGTGTGTGTGTGTGTGTGTGTGTGTGTGTGTGTGTGTGTGTGTGTGTGTGTGTGTGTGTGTGTGTGTGTGTGTGTTTGTCACTCATCTTGTGGACTCTGGATGCCTGAACTCATTCACGTTCCATGTGACTCTATTTCAGGTCTTCTACCGCCAGTCATAGTCCTGTATTGTGTTCTGTTGTCGTTGGCTATGCACCTCTGTAATATTGCATATGAATGGGGATTATTTGATCATTGCTGACATGCGACACCAAGCAAGCCATGTATGGTGATTTTGAGGAAGCCCTCTCCTTTCTCATCAGGCCTTATGCATGTGAGCACCAGTATTACCCCCATTGTTTTAATACAGCCCCCTCATTATAGAGGCTTTGCTCAGATGACAGAGCATCAATATTTGTGTATGTTGATTAAAGGTCTTGCTCACATCAGCTACCGAGAACGTTATCACACAGTCGTCCAGAACAGCTGGTGCTCTCGTGCATGCTTCAGTGTTGCTTGTCTCAAAGCAAGCATAAAAGGCATTTCACTCGTCAGGTAGGCTTGCGTCACTGAGCAGCTCGCGTCTGGGTTTCCCTTTATAGTCCGCAATAGTTTTCAAGCCCTACCACATCCGATGAGCGTCACAGCTGGTGTAGTAGGATTCAATCTTAATCCTGTATTGACGCTTTGCTTGTTTGATTGTTCGTCTGAGGGCATAGCGGAATTTCTTATAAGCATCTGGATTAGTGTCCTGCTCCTTGAAAGTGGTAGCTCTAGCCTTTAGCTCGATGCGGATGTTGCCTCTAATCCATGGCTTCTGGTTGGGATATGTACGTATGGTCACTGTGTGGACTTCATCGTTGATGCACTTATTGATGAAGCCGATGAGTGAGGTAGTATACTCCTCAATGCCATTGGATGAATCCCAGAACATATTTCAGTCTGTGCTAGCAAAACAGTCCTGTAGTGTAGCATCTGCGTTATCTGTCCACTTCCATATTGAGCGATTCACTGCGACTTCCTGCTTGTAAGCAGCAATCAGGAGGATAGAATTATGGTCAGATTAGCCAAATGGATGGTGGAGTTGAGCTTTGTATGCATCTCTGTTTGTGGAGTAAAGGTGTTCTAGAGTTTTTTTTCCTGTGGTTACTCGTGACATGCTGTTAGAAATGACGTAAAACCGATTTAAGTTTGCCTCTATTAACGTCCTCGGCCACCAGGAGCGCCGCTTCTGGATGAGCATTTTCTTGTTGCTTATGGCCTTATAAAGTTGGTTGAGCACGGTCTTAGTGCCAGCATCGGTCTGTGGTGGTAAATAGATGGCTACAAATAATGTAGATGAGGACTATCTTGGTAGATAGTGTGGTCTACAGCTTATCATAAGGTACTCTACCTCAGGTGAGCAATACCTCAAGACTTCTTTAATATTAGACTTTGGCGCACCACCTGTTATTGACAAATAGACACACCCCCACCCCTCATTTTACCAGATGTAGCGTATCTGTTCTGCCAATGCATGGAAAATCCTGCCAGCTGTATATTATCCGTGTTATCGCTCAAACACAACTCGGTGAAACACAAGATATTACAGTTTTAATGTCCCGTTGGTAGGATAATCTTGATCTTAGGTCATTGATTTTATTTTCCAATGACTGCATGTTGGCCAATAGAACGGATGGCAGTGGGAGTTTACTCGCTTGTCTTACGAATTTTCAGAAGGCCTCCTCCTCCTCTTTCACCATCTTTTCTTCACGCAAATGACGGGGATTTGGTTCTGTTCCCGGGAAAGTAGTATATCCTTCCCGCCGGACTCATTAAGGAAACATTCTTCTTCCATTTTGAGGTGAGTAATTGCTGCTCTGATGTCCAGAAGTTATTTTCGGTCATAGGAGACGGTAGCAGCAACATTATGTACAAGATAAGTTACAAACAACAAACTACACAGAAAAAAATGAACAAAATAGCACAGTTGGTGAGGAGAAAGTAAAACCTCAGCCATCCCCTCCGGTTCCATTATACATGAGCAACTTGTGTTAAACATATTTGTCAATAAAGTTCAGTGTAGATGCTTTTAACATACATGTTTTTGGTGTAAGTATGCCTCTCTGTTCCACATCAAGATAACACACCAGATCTACTGAAGTGTTGAATCATCCAGATTTGGAAGAGAGTTTGGAAGTGTCGTCCTCACTCGAGACAAGTTACTCCCCACTGGGCAAAAATGGTTGAATCAACGTTGTTTCCATGTCATTTCAACCAAAACATTTTATGTGATGGTGTCAAATCAATGTGTAAAACTGATTGGACACTTCCAAATCTTTTTTTTCACCCAAATGTTTAAGCGAGGCGGCCATCTCTGCCCCACCCTCCTTTCCGAAAAGCTGACCACGACTCCATTTTGTTGATCCCTGCCTACAGACAGAAACTAAAACAAGAAGCTCCCACGCTGAGGTCTGTCTAACGCTGGTCCGACCAATCTGATTCCACACTCCAAGACTGCTTCCATCACGTGGACTGGGATATGTTTCGTATTGCGTCAGACAACAACATTGACGAATACGCTAATTCGGTGTGCGAGTTCATTAGAACGTGCATTGAAGATGTCGTTCCCATAGCAACGATTAAAACGTTCCCAAACCAGAAACCGTGGATTGATGGCAGCATTCACATGAAACTGAAAGCGCGAACCACTGCTTTTAATCAGGGCAAGGTGACCGGAAACATGACCGAATACAAACAGTGTAGCTATTCCCTCCGCAAGGCAATCAAACAAGCTACGCGTCAGTACAGAGACAAAGTAGAATCTCAATTCAACGGCTCAGACACAAGAGGTATGTGGCAGGGTCCTGCAGTCAATCACGGATTACAAAATGAAAACCAGCCCCGTCACGGACCAGGAAGTCTTGCTCCCAGGCAGACTAAATAACTTTTTTGCCCGCTTTGAGGACAATACAGTGCCACTGACACGGCCTGCAACGAAAACATGCGGACTCTCCTTCACTGCAGCCAAGGTGAGTAAAACATTTAAACGTGTTAACCCTCGCAAGGCTGCAGGCCCAGACGGCATCCCCAGCCGCGCCCTCAGAGCATGCGCAGACCAGCTGGCTGGTGTGTTTACAGACATATTCAATCAATCCCTATCCCAGTCTGCTGTTCCCATATGCTTCAAGAGGGCCACCATTGTTCCTGTTCCCAAGAAAGCTAAGGTAACTGAGCTAAAAGATTACCGCCCCGTAGCACTCACTTCCGTCATCATGAAGTGCTTTGAGTGACTAGTCAAGGACCATATCACCTCCACCCTACCTGACACACTAGACCCACTCCAATTTGCTTACCGCCCAAATAGGTCCACAGACGATGCAATCTCAACCACACTGCACACTGTCCTAACCCATCTGGACAAGAGGAATACCTATGTGAGAATGCTGTTCATCGACTACAGCTCGGCATTTAACACCATAGTGCACTCCAAGCTCGTCATCAAGTTCGAGATCCTGGGTCTCGACCCCGCCCTATGCAACTGGGTACTGGACTTCCTGACGGGCCGCCCCCAGGTGGTGAGGGTAGGCAACAACATCTCCACCCCGCTGATCCTCAACACTGGGGCCCCACAAGGGTGCGTTCTGAGCCCTCTCCTGTACTCCCTGTTCACCCACGACTGCTTGGCCACACACACCTCCAACTCAATCATCAAGTTTGCGGACGACACAACAGGCTTGATTACCAACAACGACGAGACGGCCTACAGGGAGGAGGTGAGGGCCCTCGGAGTGTGGTGCCAGGAAAATAACCTCACACTCAACGTCAACAAAACTAAGGAGATGATTGTGGACTTCAGGAAACAGCAGAGGGAACACCCCCCTATCCACATCGATTGAACAGTAGTGGAGAGGGTAGTAAGTTTTAAGTTCCTCGTCATACACATCACAGACAAACTGAATTGGTCCACCCACACAGACAGCATCGTGAAGAAAGCGCAGCAGCATCTCTTCAACCTCAGGAGGCTGAAGAAATTTGGCTTGTCACCAAAAGCACTCACAAACTTCTACAGATGCACAATCGAGAGCATCCTGGCGGGCTGCATCACCGCCTGTTACGGCAACTGCTCCGCCCACAACCGTAAGGCTCTCCAGAGGGTAGTGAGGTCTGCACAACGCATCACCGGGGGCAAACTACCTGCCCTCCAGGACACCTACACCACCCGATGTTACAGGAAGGCCATAAAGATCATCAAGGACAACAACCACCCGAGCCACTGCCTGTTCACCCCGCTATCATCCAGAAGGCGAGGTCAGTACAGGTGAATCAAAGCTGGGACCGAGTTACTGAAAAACAGCTTCTATCTCAAGGCCATCAGACTGTTAAACAGCCACCACTACCATTGAGTGGCTGCTGCCAACACACTGACTCAACTCCAGCCACTTTAATAATGGGAATTGAGGGGAAATTATGTAAAATATATCACTAGCCACTTTAAACAATGCTACCTAATATAATGTTTACATACCCTACATTATTCATCTCATATGTATACGTATATACTGTACTCTATATCATCTACTGCATCTTTATGTAATACATGTATCACTAGCCACTTTAACTATGCCACTTTGTTTACATACTCATCTCATATGTATATACTGTACTCGATACCATCTACTGTATCTTGCCTATGCTGCTCTGTACCATCACTCATTCATATATCTTTATGTACATATTCTTTATCCCCTTACACTTGTGTGTATAAGACAGTAGTTTTGGAATTGTTAGTTAGATTACTTGTTGGTTATTACTGCATTGTCGGAACTAGAAGCACAAGCATTTCGCTACACTCGCATTAACATCTGCTAACCATATGTATGTGACAAATAAAATTTGATTTGATTTGATTTGACCTAAGTCCAATGGACAGTGTGAAATGTTTGGTTGATTTCAAGTTGATTTCATGTTAGTTAAAAACTCAACCAAATATAAATTGAAACCAGATGCTGTACTGACGTTTGTGCCCGTTGGGTCTGAAACAATCTTCGGTAGCTATTCTGTCACAATCCCAACTCAATTCAACAAAGTACTGGACCTAGGTTATCTGGACTTAGGTCAAGGTCAGGAGTGGCGGGGTGTGGTGGGTTGTGTGCGGGGGAGTTCGTAGACGATGAGGGGGACACCTCAGGGCCTTGACATCTCCGGTTGCCTGAGCCGTGACCGCCAGCAGGGTTGCTGGCCGCAGGATCGATCGGCGTGCCGTGGGGTTGGATGGCTGAGATAGGGGAGGCGAGGGGAGATGAGGAGAGGCTATTGGATGCTCCGCACTGGGACAGGATGACATAAGCCCAGACGGCTAAGTGTCCCATTAGTGAGACAGTCCGCCTTGTTTCTGGCTTTTCTCCCCGAATGCCACTGTGCATCATGTGGAAACAGTCTCAGGTGTTCTCCTCAACGCAACCTAGGAGATGGCATCTGGGACGAGAGGAGAGTGAAGGAGAGTTGCTGACACTGAGCAAGCTATTGCATAGTTTCAACATAGTAGGTTACGATATGTGGTTGTGAAAGATACTGACCAACATGTGCCAAGTAAGATAAACTTCAGGCAGACACTGAGTATAAAGTATTCATACACAAAAAAGTGGGATAGATCATAACCTCAGTGATATTGTCAATTTCCTATGGTTCACTTACTGTACTATTTTCTTTGGAATTTAGGAGAAATACAATATGCACAACCATGTCTTACTTACAACTGTACCAATCATAATCCATTGCCATGACTCAAATCAAGAATCTCAAAATTGCATGCAGTGTATATATGTTCTTGTGCGATGTGCATTTGTGTATGTGCGTGTGATTACTCCTAAACAGAACAGGGTCATCTTTCGTGGCCTTGTAAATGTGTGCTTTCTTTACGTGCAACTAGCCAGAAGACATGCTGAGGTTAGAGTGTTGCAGATGATTCCTAAACACTTTGAAAAAGATGACAAAACAAGGAGGCCCACACACGGAGAGAGAGGCTGCTGTGGTGCTGTGACACAGCCTGGGCCCAAATATAGAGAGCCACCCCAGGGACGCTTGGGCTGCATGTGTCATCATCCTCTCAGCTAATTAGCACATTCACTCTTGTAGCTGGGATGTTAGGCAAATGTGACAATGCTGTTCATCAAGTCCCCTCATTGATCATACATCCCAGTTCAACATGGACTCAGGGGTAAACATAACATTTACTTAACTAGGCTATTCAGTTAAGAACAATTTCTTATTTTCAATGACAGCCTAAGAACAGTGGGTTAACTGCCTTGTTCAGGGGCAGAACAACAGATTTGTTTGTACCTTGTCAACAAGGGGATTTGAACTTGCAATCTTTCAGTTACTAGCCCAATGCTCTAACCACTAGGCTACCCTGCCACCCTTTAGCATATGTATTAATTTGTGTATGTACATCATACATTTAGTATGATATGTTACTAAGTACCATTACTATGATATGCTACAGTACTAATTGCAATTCGTACAAAATACAAAATACACTTTGTAATACGTGTTATCATATGTTACAAATTCCAATTTGTAGTGTCTAATGTTAGCTAGGTGATTTCCGCTAACGATAGCTCGGTGGCTATCATTAGGGTTAGCTAGGTGGCTATCATTAGGGTTAGCTAGGTGGCTATCATTAGGGTTAGCTCGGTGGCTATCATTAGGGTTAGCTAGGTGGCTATCATTAGGGTTAGCTAGGTGGCTATCATTAGGGTTAGCTCGGTGGCTATCATTAGGGTTAGCTAGGTGGCTAATGCTAACGTTAGCTCGGGTTGTCCTGAACAGAAAAATGTTTGTTGTATTGTGAAGAACATTTGCTGCGGACCACACATCTGAATGCACACGATTCCATTCTATGCGCACCAAAATCACAACCTGCTTCTCTGAATTGCCTTGTGAAGGCTTAACACTGCAAGGTTATATTTTAGAATGTAGCTAGTCGTGTTGGCAATAGAACAAGCTTTCAAATTATGCCCACCTGACCCAGATTGCAATATATAATGGACTGTTTTTGGATTGCACAAACAACAACAGTAATTGTGTAAAGGCCAGGGGGAAAGGCTCTGTTCCAAACAAGTGTTCTTGCTCTAGTTCCTCAGAGAGCTCAAAAAAACACCTTATATTTGAAGACTTTTCTTTGAGCCATAAAAGTGCATTGAAATGACTTAGGAACTGTGCACACTTTGGAGAGGTGTGGCCACTTGGAAACACCAGTTAGACTTCTCACTCAAACTCTTGTCATTTTTTTTGTCTTATGTTACACCTACCCCAATTTTTTAAAGAATGTTCTAATCATGTTACTGAAAGTATCCAGAGTATTAACAAATGCTGCACAACGTACAGTGCATGTAAAATGCACATAAAACCCACAGTGTAATGTTTGGATTCAGTCTTGTGTCAGGTGAACTGTTGTGTCCTCATCTTTAGTCTAATCATTTCCCCATAATCTCTAAACCGTTCCCTTTTAATTGCTGCCATGGTTATGCATATGCTTTCTATATTTCTTATGTAATAAACATTTGTATTAAGTAACCTTCTGTTTTATGTAACCATACCAAACGTGTCATATAATCCTAATCTGAGTGTCCCTGATTTACGTTTTACTATGTTTCGTCTAGTCTATGAGACCAGGCTGCCCAGTTGGAAAAACATGCCAGGTGAGGTCTTACTGACATTTTCATTCATTCATCATTTTCTTGTTGTAAATTGGTTTTCTGGTTGAAAAGACGTCATATAACCTGCATACTGTACATGATGTAATTGTAAACAGTTTTTCCCACTAGGACGGGAGAATGGGCTGCTATGTAGCACCAGCGAGACCACCTGCTGGCTCTCAGGGCTCCAGTTAATTATGTTTTGCTGTGAGACTCCTGGTGGAGAAACAAAAGTGTGCATTTTGAACAATATCTGGCAAAGAGTCAAAACGTTTAACACTTAGGCCAGGATCCGAGTCGCATAATAGTTCAATCCGAGGCGCATTAGAGCGCAGGTCACTACAGCCGACAATTTCCCTAGACGTTCACATAGATCACATTCAGTGTAAACGCTGCGCATTTTGGCTCAAATGCAGATAACCTTTAAAGGCCTGTCAAAGTGTCCTGCCCTATAACACGCCTTAGATTGAATCCTGGCCTGGTTTCGGCAAACCAGATGCTGTGAGATCACACAAGTTAGGCAAACTGCAGACACACAAAAAGGCTACCTTTCAATTAACACCAGGCGCTAACAAAGATCCCACTTCATAATTCATAATAGTGGGAAGGGAAGAGGAAACAGAAAGCGAAGACACAGTACTGAAAATGTAATTACCTACAGCTACATCTGTAAGTTATCTTCCAATAAGCTAAGGTGAGTAAGTCATAACTAATGGGTTGACACTTAAATGGATCTTGTCCTGAACATGCAACATGAGAAGGTCAATGGAAAAATAAGTTTAGCCACAGAAAGATTTAGATATTTCTCCCCTTTTGTTAATAGAGGCATAAGTTACGCAAATGACAGAGGGGGGAATGAATCAGTACAGGAAATGCTCTCTTGCTAAGCCTTGTGTGTGGCCAAGAATGAAGGCCATAAACAGAGCTCCTCTTTGTGGCTGCTCTCTCTCTCTCTCTCTCTCTCTCTCTCTCTCTCTCTCTCTCTCTCTCTCTCTCTCTCTCTCTCTCTCTCTCTCTCTCTCTCTCTCTCTTTCTCCCTCTCAAGTCCAATTCTGGCCGCCTGCTTATCTGACACTAATAAAACCATCACGGAAACATGGTGACCTGATAGTGGATAGACCTGCCATTCTACTCACCCGGGAGAACACACGCACGCATACGCGGTCACACACTCATGGACAAGCTCAAAACTATAAAAATGCCTGACAAAGTCAATTATTTCCTCACTAATTTCTCATTTCAGTTTTGTTGATGACAAATTTGATAAATGTGGTTGTTCTGGGGGCCATGCATCCCGGAAAGAGGGAAAAAGAACAAAGTGAAAATAAACAATAGCAGCATTATTATTATGTAAATAATAAATATTGCATAGAGGAACATGCTGGTCATAATTTCAAAGCCTTGGAGCCACTAAACACTTAAATAGCCCAGAGAGCTTTGATGTTAGGAGCAGATGTTCAGGAAGCCAGCCTTAACCTTTGAGTCCTTTGGAGGTCCACAGATGAGTATGTAGAGGAATGGCTTGGAACTCTGCCATGTGTATGTGCTTAGTGCTTACTGTATAGCAGCAGGCCTGTTGTGGGAGATTCCTTGAAGAACCAGAATAGATAGTGCGTCCTAAATGGCACCATATTCCTTAAATAGTGCACAACTTTTGACCAGGGCCCATAGGGCTCAGGTCAGAAGTAGGGAATATGGTGCCATTCTGGACACACACATAAAATCATGACCGCTACACCTCATTTGGCTGATTTCTGTGTTATCTGTGCTCTTTAGCATCAAAGGAAAACTTATCCCAAAGTGGAGGTGGGAGAGTGGTGCTGTTCTGATACTCTGCCCACAGAGCTTAATGCATTCACCCTCTTACTCTCTGTAATTGCAATGCAATGTCAGCACGACAGCTGAAACTCTGAACGAATGTGAGACAGGCAGCAGCGTTGAATAAGCCGCCGGCCGCAGTATCAAGAGCACAAAAACGTATCCGAGACACTCTATGGGGTGTCAATTTAATCATGCTTAAACCAGGTATCACATTCCTCCATGATTCCAGCATTGACAAAGAATCCTGCATACTGCATTGCATTACTCATAGCAAAGGCCTCCTGCTCGATAGGGCATATCAGAGTATCTGTGACCGATAAATACACACAAACACACCCATGAGTGCGTGCAGATGCGCACACACATGCATGCATACACATACCCACACATTCACACACAAACAGTCTATCCATCACCTGATGAAATGATTGTGAATGAATCACAAGCTTATCACTCACAAAACGTAAACCACTACTCGTCACAGCCCCCCCCACCCCCCCCAGTACATACCCCCGGGGCTCTGGCCCCCACTCCGATAGACAGTTGACGGGCACACAAGAAATAATTAATATGGCTTCCCACACAGGAGTGGGTGTCCTGTATCGGCCTGTCCGCTCCACTGCCTGTCTGTTATCACCTACAATTGAGGTAATCCACATCACTATTATACTGCAGCTTATTGTACAGAATAATATAGCTGCCTCCTGTCAGGGCTGAATCATACCACAGGAAAGCTGATACCACGGCGGCCAATACACTCTCCCCCCACACACGCACGTGTACACAAACACATACATAAACTGGTGCGTACACACACATGCACATATGTACACACATACATGGGCGCACAGGCAGGCACGCGCACACACACGCACACACACACACACACACACACACACACACACACACACACACACACACACACACACACACACACACACACACACACACACACACACACACACACACACGCATGTATGCAAACACACACACATATAAAAGCCTAGTTAATAATGTGCAATGAACAAAATACACTTTTTTTCCCTCCTAAGCCCAGCAGAGTTGCGGAAGAGAGAATTAGAGAGTGAACGAAGAGGAAACAGAGAAAGCATTAGATGGACAGAGAAGCAAGGCACTTATCCCTAATTTGCTCCAAGGGTGCTGTACTGCTATGGCTAACCCTGTAAAACAGCACATTTCACTGCACCTGTCAGGTGTATGTGACAATAAAACATTCTAATTTGTTTTGCTACAAAGCAAATATTGGTGTTAAATGAAGCTTTACCACTTGCTCTGTAATATGAGTAGTATTTTGATTTTAATAATTTTCATACAATTTATGAATATTGAAAAATATATGTATGCATTTTGAAAATATAGAACATGTATTCTATGTATTGTTGAATATAATAATGTAAGGGCATATCAAAGTTCCAGGGTGGGACCTCTGCTAGTTTTAGAATTATGGCCCATTTTATACAGAGCAATTGGCATAGTAGGCAATGTAACCAATCACAGCCCTCCTTATACTTGTATCATTGCACATCCTGCAAATCACCAGCAGAGGGTGACCAATTTGAATCCTTTTTCACATTCACTGTTGGTAATGCTTACAAATGGGATAATAACGCAAAGTAGCCGAGACCCCACTCTGGAACGTTGATATCCCTAATTGTACATTATCATTAACATTATATTCGAAAAAAATGGGCCAAATAAAAAATGGTATGATGTCATGCTAATATTTTTCAATATTCATAAATGAATGTAAGAAAATTGTTATTAAAATCAAAATACTACTCAAATTACAGAGCAAGCGGTAAAGCTCCATATGACTCCAATGTTTGCTTTGTAGCACCTACAAACGAAACCTTATAGAGTCTTAATGGTGGCCAGGATAAGACCAAAATGTCATAAATACGCCAACATTGATTCCTTATTTCTCAATTATGAATTTAGATACAAATGTCGAATGTATGTCAACATATCCTCCTAAAGACCCTTCTATGGATTACATTTCGTGAAAATCCAAAACATCATGGTCTTTTTTTTGCTTTAGTTTCATGAGGAATAACCGTGTAGAGAAAGTAATTCAAACACTGTCCTCAAACAAAAAAATACACCAGTTCTCTTGAATATGACACTAATGAAACTTGTGATGCACATACACACACACACACTATCTCATGTTGCTATAGGACCTGAGACTTCAGTGTGCAGGGAATTGTCAACATTCCCATGATGGGAGGTGGGGTGTGTGGCGTGAGGTTGGAAGGTGTGGGGGGTGGGGGGGGGGGGGGGTAAAATTGATTGTCAACGCTGAATAATTCAGCTCTGCCCTCCGTCGTTCGAGTGAGTTTCTTCGGTTACGGTCAGAAACGCTTTCATAGCAAAACACGAGAAGATTATCTTCCACAGGTCCCAGTGGAGACCTGAACGCCTCTCATTAATGAGACAAAGCATCTTAAGCCCCTGACACACAGATACAGACACACAGACAAATGCACACCGACACAGACACACAGACAGGTGTACACTGACACAGATACAGAAAAAAATCACTGAAACAGACGCATAGATACAGACACACAGACAACTTTACACTTACACAGACATACAGTACATGCGCAGACACACAGACACGAAGAAACAGACACATAAACAGATTCGTTCACACAAACATAGAGATAGGCTACAGAGAGACATACATTCATAAAATGCACAGCTTGTTTTAACTAATATTATCTGCTTCCAGTTGCTCTTATGATACCAGCTCACTTCAACGTTCCTCCTCACATTATGCTCCCAGTTACTCCTGTTAACACACAAGGTTGTTGATATAGACAGAGAGAAAATAACAATTGCATCTCCTTGATTCCTCGGTGTCCTCTCTGCTCGCCTCCTTTCTCAAAACCCGTTGGAGGTGAAAGTCAGAAGGGCGGGACCTCTGACCTTATCATCCATTGGGTTTTAAAGAAGGAGGTGAGGCGAGTGGACTCAAAGAATCAAGGAGATGCAATTGAGATTCTCCCACAAACACTGAGGTACAGAGGTACTAACCAGACATTCCTATACAGAAGATTGTATGCATCCTAGGAACCTTAGTAGCTAGCATTTATCAACACCATTACAACCATTGTTAGAACTGTACTCATAGTGTCTCCCACAACTTTTGTAACGGATGTTTTTGTCACCAAGGAATGCTCCACACTGCTTGCAAATTAGCAAAGTGCATCTGCAGATTACTATCGAAGTGATACAAGTGTAAAGTGTGAATTATTTGTTTGCGGCCCATTTTCCAGAGTGTGAAGTGGCTTGGCAGGGCAAAGTTGCTTGATGATGCACTTTGCTGCTTTATGATTGGTCTGGCACACTGATCATCCAATCACTAAAGCTCATAACAAGCTCACTCTATTTGATTCATTACACTAAATGAGAAAATAAAACTACATTGGGAAGAATTGAAGATAAGGGGGCGGTTTTCAAAGGGAAAAGGGATGAGAGGGATGGAGGGAGGGAATGATCGGCTAATCCTTTAGCCTTAATCAGCTAAAACATACTTGAATAATGTCCTTATTATGTCTCCATTCAACCCCATGCTTCTCCAACACTCTGTGTCGCAATTAATAATACAAACGGGGACATAAGCAGTTATCGTCAACATGTTTTCTGTCAGGTCAAGGGCAACATTTGTTCATCTTACTTAAGATCATTCAAATATGCCCTCCTACTCATAACGAGAGCTTCATTACAAAGAAAATGAACAGCGGCTCAATAAAACAAATGAAATGTAAATGCTCTAGTTTACTGCGCTACGGACCTATTAATACAATTCAGCGGCCCCTCCAATTACAGAGCGTCACGATGACCTCATGGCCCATAATAAATCTACCGGATCACATCAAACAACGACAGGAATGGAAGGAGGGAGGGGTGCGTTCAGATATAAACAAAAAGAAAAAGAAAAGAGGGATTGTAATGTGTTGAATGCAGCAGATATGACTTGTAGAGCCACTGTAGGAAACCCTAGCTTGGTTTCACTGGTCATGTGGCTCAGGGCTATCATTAAATGACTCGCTGAAATTTTAATTCTCTGATCACATTAAGTGCTTGGGGAAGACAACAAAATCTGAAGCAAAGATCTTGGCGGTGTCATCTCTTCTTGAGGATTCGAGAGGGCCCAGTCGCCAAGGATGCTGCTTTTTCCCCGGTGTCTCACAGAAGGCTAAGGTTACACTGGTGCATAAGATGATGGGTGTGTGTGACAGATCGTCTCATCACCTGGACTTCCTTACTGTCCGTCAGTCACCTCTCTTATCAGCATAAGATCGAACAGGTGATGGTTACAGGCAGGTGCAGGGGTTCAAGGACAGAGTGTAGAACACCAAGAATGACACAGAATAATAGTGAATGGCATATGCTGAAGCACAAAAGCTCAATGTTGATGGCAGCTGTAGTCACAGCTCAAACAGATGAAATGAAATGGACTTTGCACTACTCCCACAGAACACTGCTACCAATGCACCAAGACACAGGCCAATTTCTTAATGCGTGTCTTTTTTCAAATGTATACTGTGTATCCAATAATATATTCATAATGAGAATTGTACAAAGTGTGTGACTCGATTAGTAGTGCGGGTCGTAGCGATACATTCCCCCTTTAACATCCACCATGACCTCATAACAAATTACGTGTGTTTTATTGAATATTAGGATAGATGAATACTAATGAGATAGTTCCATGCATTATGGAAATGGTTTTGGTTTGTGTTTGGAAGGGTCAATTTCCTGACATTTTGACATTTGGGGTCAAAGGGTATACAGTTTCATTTTTTTTATTTTTTTTATTTTTACAGTGGTACTTACTATATCAGCAAAAATACCACACTAAAAAACAAGGGGCAGAACAGTTTGGTATAATGACATGAAGAGGTACGTACAGTATGTACTCCATCCAGTCCGTGTATTTGGTTGGTGACACCGGCTGTTTCCAAATGATTGCCAAGCAAAACATAAACAAAGCAGAGCCCTTTTCCCCCCTCTGGCAACCTGATGAAAGAAAGACACACAGAGGTCTCGCTTTTGAATACATCATCTGTAGAAACATTTTTCAGAGCCTAATTGATACTAGTTTTGTCCTGTTTAAACTCGGGGAGAAGCTAAAGGTGATGTTTTCATTAGAGTATAATGTAAATAAGGTTACACAAGGAGAGGATCCCTGCCAGGGCAGCGGCATGGGAAGACTTTGGGGAGTTACCGAAGTCAGAGCCCACACAAGAAGCTTATCGTGACACCAGGGTTAAAGACGAACAAGACGGATGTTATACATCATGCCCTTTGACTTCAACTTGATTGTAGACAGTATGTTCTGTGATTGGCCTCACTCCAATCCTTCGTGGGTTGGTTCCACAGAATATGATGGAAGAGGAATAAACCACTCTCCGTGGTATAGCATACAAAAGCCACAGTTTTGTGTCTCAGGTCTTCAAGGTAGGACTATGTTTTTTTTTATTCTATACATGATCCAGTGCAGGTGTCCATCTGCCTGTGTGGGACTGCAGGTGCTTGTACAGTTCAGTGATCCGGTAGGCCAGGGCAGTCTGGTATCAGTGTATATGCATCACATTGTGATGTTTTTGCAAAAAAAGCTTCACTCCCTGCCAGTGATGCAGGGAGGTGGGGTTCCCATGTAGCGGTGTGCTTCAGGCAGGTCTTAGTTCAAACTATCCTCTCTCTAATGGGCCATGAAACAGGGCACCTGGTGATGATGGGGATGGAGTTGACCGTTATACACCGTCCTTCCAGTAATGGCCACTTAACCTTGTAGGCCAGCGCTCACGTTGGAAAATGAAAAGACAACGAACTGAAACGTTCCCATAACCTCAGACTGGAACAGTCATGGATTTGAAGACGTTTTCATTCTGTTAGATACACTCCATCATTCACGTATCTTCCTTTTGATTTTACTTATTCAAGAAAATAAAAATGGACTTAACTCACGTGTATGCCAAGAATATATAGTATCCTTCGTTGCATAATGCATTGTCTTTTGTAGGTCATTTGATGCTCAGCCCAAACCACAGCCTATTCTACTAATAATATATTTCAGAGAAATAGGCTCTTGCATCAAGCTTTCAGGTTGGAGTTTGACATTATATATATATTTTTTTCATTTGTTAAAGGTGACAGAAATCTGAAGCTAAAAGCTTGCAGTGCTTTTGACCTCTCAGTGGTATTATCTGATTACACTATTGGCAGGTCGACAATAGAGAGCCGTGAAGGAGCCAGGACAGGCTAGGAGTTAGCCCCACACACATTCACAAAGTGAAACGGCTAAGTATATTCATTCGCATTCAAACACAATGCCTCAAACAGAAAAGAGCAGAGAAAAGGGGTCAATTAAAGCAATGATACGTAGTAGTATGCACAAATATCTGACACTAAAGACAACAGTAACCTTAGCACGCTGTTGCTTATCAACAGACAGTTTGTTGATAGTATGGACATCTGTAGAGCATCTACAGATGGAAAATCTGGACTATCCAAATAAAGTTTGACCTTAGTAAAAGCTACAACTAAAAAAGGAATAACCTTATATAGAGGACCTATGCATACTATGTATAAGTGTTGTGTCCAAAACACTTACCTCAATCCCAACATAAAAGGTTCATTTTTATTTCTGGTTATAATTAGCTTTATTTCCTTTTCATAAATCTAGATGTAATATTATTATTTTTAGGCATAAAATAATCTAGAATATGACATTTTAATAAACGCTAACGTTATGCCTAAATTGTTTGCAGTATATGGTGTGAATTATTCAGGCATGGGTGGATGGTCAGCAAGCTCAGCCTGAGAACACTGAGAGCAAGGCAGTGAGGCGGCATACACCAGGGCTCGACAAATGCTTACCGGTCGTGAACCACATCGATCTGGGGTATAATTCTCTATGAAATTGATGTATGAGGGCAGCCATTGACAGAAAGGGTAAAGACCACTTTGAGATGTCCCCTGTGAATAAGTATGATGGAAAATAGATTGTTGAAGAAGATTTATGTTTGTTCTCTCCTGCCACTGGGAGAGAGCGATGCCTATCCCCCCCCCTGAAGGTTTCTACATGCCCCCCCTACGGCTTCTCGGCAGATTAAACACACAACACCTGGCTTTATTCAGCTGCCAGCTTTCTGATGATTAGCTTGTTCTCTAACGTAAAGCTGCAGGCCGCAGTGTTTTTACAAACATTAACATATCTACCAATCAATTATGACTGAGGACTAATCCTCCTACAGCAGCTATACTTAAGAAAGGCCTTGTTTAAAAGAGAGGAGAGTGAATGTACACTCTTAGAAAAAAGGGTTCCAAAAAGGTTCTTTGCTGTGGTCATGGGAGAACCACTTTTGGTTCTATGTAGATTCCTGCCTGGAACCAAAATGGTTTTACCTGGAACCAAAAAGGGTTCTTTAAAGAATTATCCTATGGGGACAGCTGAAGAACCCTTTTAGGTTCTAGATAGCACCTTTTTTACAGTAAGCATTGTTGTTTTTTGATTGATGGATCATTTTCATGACAAACAATCTTCTTCATCTGAGGAGGAGTATGAAAGATCGAACCAAAACGCAGCGTGGTTAGTGTCCATTTTAATGAAATATATCTGAACACTGAATACAAAATAACCAAAGTGAAACAATGAAAATCAAAACAGTTCTGTATGGTGAAACACAGACACATAGTGGGAAAACAGGCTGCCTAAGTATGGTTCTCAATCAGAGACTACGACAGACAGCTGTCCCTGATTGAGAACCATACCCGGCCATACCCGGCCAAAAACACAGAAATACAAAAACACAGAAAAAAGAACATAGAACGCCCATCCTAGTCACACCCTGGCCTTACCAAAATAGAGAATAAAAAGCCTCTCTATGGCCAGGGCGTGACATCGTGGGTACTATTTGCTTCATGCTCTAAGTATCCCAAATAACTTCAGCAGGCCCCATAGACAGGAAGTGTACCAGTGCATTTATGACATTGCAGACACGATTTCCTGTATGAGAGAACCCACATGACAAGAGACTAGGGTAGGGTTTGCAACTAGAGGTTTGCAGCCAGAGGCTAGCCGTCTCTGACCTGCTAGTGTTAGAAAATGCTAACCCTGGAATGCCATCACATACACTGAAATGTGGACCAGAGACGGCTGTGCTAAAGTAAGTGTTATAGTTATGGTGTTATAATGTAAAGAAATCCTTTCAACAAGATAGTCACAGTTATAATGTAAAGTACATGACCATGTTTTGCTGATTAATTGAAAAATGTGTGCCTTCAAAGATATAGACGTTTGAAATATCTTCAAATGATTGGTTATTTTTGTTGTCAAATTGATGAATGTATTCTGTAGATGTACAGTGTGTGAGAAAAACCCAATGTACTGTGCAGTACTATTCATACAGTAGTCACTGAAATGTGTACTTTAAATTGTTAGGAATAGGTTTCGAATAAGGGTTAGGGTAAGTGTTAAGTTTAGGGTTAGGATAAGGTTTAAGGTTAGGGTTAGAGCTAGGGTTAGGGTTAGTAGATAGTTAGTTGAAAATTAGTCTGTTGAGCATCTACAGATTGAGCAACCAAATAAAGTGTTACACAACACAATAAAACCAGGTAAGCTAGTATGATAGACCAATACAATCCTCGCAACATAGCAATATAGCAATACTATCGCCACTCACGGTATTGAAATGTATATGTGAATACAATTAAAAGTACAATATGCCAAGGACATACCTAGGAACAGCCTGATAGCTGGATCATCCATCCTCCACCTCCACTATCCCTTGGAATTCAGATTGGCAGATGGCAGACGAGATCTCACAATGTGACACAAGAAGGACAATAAAAATGACATGTCAAAGACGAGGCGAGATCACAAGATGGATGCCGTACATGACAACCTCTCTGTTCCTGCATACCCTCTTAGATTATCCTTGTCATTAATCTAGTCAAAGGCAATTATTAAAAAAAGAAGTTCAATTTGGTAGAAAAGGGCAAGCTAATAATGGGTGTTAGAGCAGGTCTCATTTGGCCATTATAGAATATTTAGCAATACCATTACACACCCACTGACAAAGATATTCTGTCTGGATAATAGAGGTATGAAGAGTGGTGGCACAATGCATAATTGCTCCCGCTGAAACATTGATGAATGAAATAAGGGGTTGGGAAGGATCAAATTCATAAATCAAATTACAGTACCTTTGCTTGCGTGGCATGCTTAAACGGCCAATCACTCTTTAGATATCTACCTTTTAATTTGTGGTGAACTCAAGTAAATGAGGTAGGCATAATTACGTGCATCTTCTCACTCCTAGCATTGTCTCTGATGAATTCTTTACAAAGGCGACCCTTAGCTACAAACTAATGCCAGTTAAGCCTCAGCAAAACTGAATTATTAAATCTGTCAGCCAATATCCCATTACAGGCTACTTATGAATACTTGATTTTATTTTGTCTAATTGACAAGGCTTGTTGTGGGGTGAGGGCTTTGATGGCAGGCAGCTGGGGTTTTGAGATCAACTGATATGTATACATCACAATAGGGCAGAACACTTCAGGCCAGGTAATGTGGGAGATAGAGAGATAGCTGCCATTACATAGGGGATCACATGACCTGTCATAAACACGTTACACAGGCAAGTAATATTAGTCGACAGGAAGCTAGCCTGTCCTTGACTTACAGTGAACGAGACAGAGCTAACATATTAGTATACATAGAGACAAAAGCCGAAGGGCATTGAGTTTGGAGACATTACACCGGGGCATGGCAAAGCCATCTTGATGTTTTACTACTTTAGGTAAGAGTGGTAACACTAGCAACGTGGGCATGCGCAGACAACACATGCAAGCACACATTCACACACACTGAAGAACCCAAAAGACCCAAAACATGGACTGCATCACATTCAACAACAAAAAACATACAGTGCTATACAAGGTAATATGCAGTAGATAATAAGTATGAATATTCAAGTCAACTTACTTATCCACACACCAACACAAGCTCACACACACACACACACACACACACACACACACACACACACACACACACACACACACACACACACACACACACACACACACACACACACACACACACACACACACACACGCAAGACATTACGACCTCAACCTGGACTGGGCCCTTAAGAAGTATTGGCATTTACATGAGATTGATGAAAATGACTTCCAAAGCATTTGGTTATCCTAATACCACTGAAATAAGAGTGTGCACTCAGGAGATATTTGATCTGAATTAGGGAAACTGATGAAGCAACTGATTAATTGGAATTCAAGCCATCAGTCACCAGAGCCATCAGTAGCATAATTTACATTCCAAACAATCAGTCTGATGGTCCAGTAGGACACTGAGTATTAATACATAGAAGTCAATATGATACCGCCAATCCACCACCATCCCTTATTGACAAGCACAATGACGCTTTAAATCCTTACTTGATCAAATTACATGCAATACCTTTCAAAAGTTTGGGTCACTTAGAAATGTCCTTGTTCTTGAAAGAAAAGCACATTTCTTTGCCCATTAAAATAACAAAAAATTGATCAGAAATACAGTGTAGTCATTGTTAATGTTGTAAATTACCATTGTAGCTGGAAACGGCTGATATTTAATGGAATACCGATATAGGCGTACAGAGGCCCATTATCAGCAACCATCACTCCTGTGTTCCAATGGCACGTGGTGTTAGCTAATCCAAGTTTATCATTCTAAAAGGCTAATTGATCATTAGAAAACCCTTTTGCAATTATGGTAACAGATCTAAAAACTGTTGTGCTGAGAAACAATAAAACTAGCCTTCTTTAGACTAGTTGAGTATCTGGATCATCAGCATTTGTGGGTTCGAATACAGGCTCAAGATGGCCCAAAACAAAGCACTTTCTTCTGAAACTTGTCAGTCTATTCTTGTTCTGAGAAATCAGGGCTATTCCATGGGAGAAATTGTCAAGAAACTGAAGATCTCGTACAACGCTGTGTACTACTCCCTTCACAGAACAGAGCAAACTGGCCCTAACCAGAATAGAAAGAGGAGTGGGAGGCCCTGGTGCACAACTGAGAAAGAGGACATTAGAGTACATTAGAGTGTCTAGTTTGAGAAACAGACACCTCACAAGTCCTCAACTGGCAGCTTCATTAAATAGTACCCGCAAAACACCAGTCTCAACGTCAATTGTGAAGATGTGACTCCGGGATGCTGGCCTTCTAGGCAGAGTTGCAAAGAAAAAGCAATATCTCAGACTGGCCAATAAAAAGAAAAGATTAAGATGGGCAAAAGAACACAGACAATGGACAGAGGAAGATTGGAAAAATGTGTTATGGACAGACAAATTTATGTTTGAAGTGTTCGGATCACAAAGAAGAACATTCGTCAGATGCAGAACAAATGAAAAGACGCTGGAGGAGGGCTTGATTCCATCTGTCAAGCATGGTGGAGGCAATGTGATTGTCTGGGGGGTGCTTTGGTGGTGGTAAAGTGGGAGATTTGTACAGGATAAAAGGGATCTTAAAGAAGGAAGGCTATCACTCCATTTTGCAATGCCATGCCTTACCCTGTGGACAGCGCTTAATTGGAGCCAATTTCCTCCTACAACAGGACAATGACCCAAAGCACAGCTCCAAACTATTCAAGAACTATTTAGGGAAGAAGCAGTCAGCTGTTATTCTGGCCAGCACAGTCACCGGATCTCAACCCTATTGAGCTGTTGTGGGAGCAGCTTGACCATATGGTGCGTAAGAAGTGCCCATCAAGCCAATCCAACTTGTGGGAGGTGCTTCAGGAAGCATGGAGTGAAATCTCTGTGATTGCCTCAACAAATTGAAAACTAGAATGCCAAAGGTCTGCAAGGCTGTAATTGCTGCAAATGGAGGATTCTTTGACGAAAGCAAAGTTTGAAGGACACAATTATTATTTCAAATAAAAATCATTATTATTAACCTCTTGACTGTATTTCCTATTCATTTTTGCAACTCGTTTCATGTATGTTTTCATGGAAAACAAGGACATTTCTAAGTGACCACCAAACTTTTGAACGCTAGTGCATATTTTATGATTTCTACCCTGATTCAATATGTCTTATACATTTTTTATCTGGAAGGAGGGCAGAGGGTTTAAATGCTAGAGATGTATCTCTCTCTATCTATGTCACCGATCGAGTTGAAGACTGATGAAGAGACAAGTGAGAAGAACCATATCAATGATTGCCCTCTTTGAAAATAAATCTACAGATTTTTAAAATATATTTTCACATTGAATTATGTAGCTAAATTTAGTTTTGGAAAAATATTCAACATTTAACGTGGAGGGGAAATAAACTACATCCTATACAACCATGTAAGGTTTTTCAAGGTTTTGAACTTGCCTGGCTCAACAACAAAATTATGAGACTGCTTACAGCTCTGTTTCTCTTCTAGAATTTTCCCCCCCTCTATCACACACAGACACACCATGCACCAACATGAATTACATGCCAGGCTGTATGATTCTGAGAAGGCAGTTCTCTCAAAGTGCCCATTACAGAAACCTATCATTGTGACATCAAAACCTCCTTCTCATCGACAGTGCTGACATTTTCCCTCTAAGGCAAGCCCTCTACTGACAGCAATGGCACTAGTTCTCTCTCTCTCTCCTCTTTCCCCCTCTCTCTCCTGTATCCCCCTATCTATATACAAGGTATATCTATTTATCTCTTGCTGTATCTCTCTCTCTTTCGCTCTATTTCTCTGGCTCTGTGTCTTTGTCAGATTTTGCTGAAAAAGTTAGGCAGTGTGTCAAAGCGAGATCTGATCTACTGGCCATATCAATAGTGTTCACTGTTACTAGTGTGCTTCGCTGCTGTGGTGTGTTCTTTTTTGTAAATGCTGTACAACAGCAGGGCATCACTGTAATGACATTTGCCCCCAGATGACGTGTGAGGGCGAGCGAGGCAACCCCATGTAATATCGCCCGGCGCGGATCACATACCTGTGACATTTAATAAGCTACTTATCATGTACCCCTTGGGTTAAACATTTATCAGGACCTCATCAGATCACCCTGATGGATTATTCTCAATAAAGGCACCTTCCTGTGGCTAGGGCTGGCTTGGTGAAGTACTTTACTTAGGATAGGTTATTTCCACCAAGTTATAACTTCTCTAATGAACTAGCCCCGGTGGAGCAGAGTATAACAGCCAACACCACGGCAGGCAGAGCACAGAGCCCTGCAACAGAGCAGCAGACCCACTCCTGTGCTCATTTCCCACAGGCGGGTGTCAAAACACTCCCTGCCTGCTTCTTGTCAGCACCCGCCTCCCCTCCGAATAGAAATCAGAGGTGAGCTTTCGAAAGGAAAGATTAAAGTTCTCTGGAAGTTTTGCTGGCAGCCACGCTTACCCGAAGATAAACTTTATCCGGCTGTATGTGCAAAACGTTGCCTGAGCCATTTTTCATCTTCAAAAGTAATATGTTGCCTACAAAGCGGCTGGGTTTGTAGACAGGTACATAAGTCTGCCCACCACACTGTGGTCTTAGACTGATTTATGGCGATGGGAAAACTCTCAATTCTCAACGGCTCGCAATGTTACAGTGTTACAGCTGCAAGAAATACATTTATTCTTTGACAGAATTATTAAAAAGAGAAAAAAGGGAACCTTCATTCTTAGTTTTTCCATCTGACCAACTCAAAATCTCACATCTTGGAGAGGAAAAAGCTCAATCACATTTTATCAGTTCCAACAGTGAGGATGTCTCACCTAGTATGCTGTAAGTATGTTTGTGCCATCACAGTAACCCTTTCCTGCAGTCAAATGACCAAATCACCCTTTAGTGGCATCCTCGGTGGAATGTTATTAATATCTTTCATAATTAATACACATTTTTCAAGCATTTAAACACAGAAAATCTGGTGTTTCTATGTCAAGTGGTTTTGTTATATTTCAGTCTTCTGTGATGCTTTTTTTCAGTCTTCTGTGATGTATATGTTACAATCTTATTCTAAAATAGATTCAATTGATGAAAATAACAACAACAATCTACACATAATACCCCACAATGACAAAGCAAAAAAACTGCAAATATCACATTTACATAAGTATTCAGACCATTTACTCAGTACTTTGTTGAAGCACCTTTGGCAGCGATTTCAGCCTTGAGTCTTTTTGGGTATGACACCTCAAGCTTGGCACACCTGTACTTGGGGGGTTTCTCCCATTCTTCGCTGCAGATCCTCTCAAGCTTTGTCAGGTTGGATGGGGAGTGTCGCTGCACCGCTATTTTCAGGTCTCTCTTGAGATGTTTGATCGGGTTCAAATCCGGGCTCTGACTGGTCCAGTCAAGGACATTCAGAGACTTGTCCCGAAGCCACTCCTGCGTTGTCTTGGCTGTGTGCTTAGGGTAGTTGTAGAGTTGGAAGGTTAACCTTCACCTCAGTCTGAGCTCTGGAGCACATTTTCATCAAGGACCTCTCTGTATTTTGCTCCGTTAATCTTTCCCTCGATCCTGACTAGTCTCCCAGTCCTTGCCGCTGAAAAACAGACCCACAGCATGAAGCTGCCACCACCATGCTTCACCGTATGAATGGTGTCAGGTTTCCTCCAGATGTGAGACTTGGCATTCAGGCCAAAGAGTTCAATCTTGGTCTTTAGGTACCTGGCAAACTCCAAGTGGGCTGTCCTGTGCCTTTTAATGAAGAGTGGCTTCCGTCTGGCCACTCTACCATAAATACTTGATTGGTGGAGTGCTGCAAAAATTGTTGTTGAATTGAAGTTGTCCTTCTAAAGGTTCTCCCATCTCCACAGAGGAACTATGTAGCTCTGTCAGAGTGACCATCAGGTTCTCAGTCACCTCCCTGACCAAGGACCTTCTCTGCCGATTGGCCAGGCGGCCATCTCTAGGAAAAGTCTTGGTGGTTCCAAACTTCTTGGGGACCTTCTGCTGTAGAAATGTTTTGTTCCCTTCCCCAGATCTGTGCCTCAACACAATGCTGTCTCAGAGCTCTACGGACAATTCCTTCAACCTCATGGCTTGGTTTTTGCTCTGACATGCACTGTCAGCTGTAGGACCTTATATAGACAGGTGTGTCCCTTTCCAAATCATGTCCAATTAATTGAATTTACAGGTGAACTCCAATCAAGTTGTAGAAAAATCTCAAAGATAATCAATTTCGAGCCTCATAGCAAGAGAATGAAGAGCAAGAGACTGTAATTTCTGTTGTTGTTTTTTATACATTTGCAAAAATGTGTATTGTGTGTAGATTCCTGTCATCAAATCTATAGATTAGTGCCAAATAAATGTATTTCAATTGACTGATTTACTTATATGAACTGTAACTCAGTAAAGCTTTGAAATTGTTGCATGTTGCATTTGTATTTTTTGTTCAGTGTACATATGGAGCTGTCAATATGCTTTATGTAGAATTCTCTAAATATAGATGGACACGACATCAGAAACAATTATCAAGAGACTCAGATATGCTGTGTCATTAGTTAATGTCTCAGAATAAAACATTTCAAGAAACACTGTGTTAGGGTTAGCCCCCTTTTTTCCCCATTTTTGCCGTAAATGACATACCCAAATCTAACTGCCTGTAGCTCAGGCCCTGAAGCAAGGATATGCACATTATTGGTACCATTTCAAAGGAAACACCTTGAGGTTTATGGAAATGTGAAAGGAATGTAGTAGAATATAACACAATGGATCTGGTAATAAATAATACAAAGACAATGTGTATTTTTTTGTACCATCATCTTTGAAATGCAAGAGAAAGGCCATAATGTATTATTCCAGCCCAGGTGCAATTTAGATTTTGGCCACTAGATGGCATCAGTGTATGTGCAAAGTTTTAGACTGATCCAATGGACCATTGCATTTCTGTTCAAAATGTTGGATCAAGACTGCCCAAATGTGCCTAATTTGTTCATTAATAACTTTTCATGTTCAAAATTGTGCACTCTCCTCAAACAATAGCATGGTATTATTTCACTGTAATAGCTACTGTAAATTGAACAGTGCAGTTAGATTATTAACTTTAATATGTTTGTAGGCCCTGTCAAATTCCCCTATTCCACCTCATCTAGCCCTCCCTTTGCCAGTTGACCATCTGCCCAAAAGATGAGCATTTGTAATATGCCCACCTAGGCTGGCACTGATTCAACAGTGTTAGACTCCAATTACACTACCAACATCATGCCAACAAACCAGCAGAAAACGCAAAAGCATCAAAATAGGACCTGTGCAGCGGTGGAGCAATGGGGGGGTGTCGTTCCAAATCCAGATGCCAAGTGCTTCACATTATCACGTACACAGAGTTACACGTGTACACGTTAACCTACACTACCAGAAAACCCAGCTCATCCAGCTAGTCACTGCAGCATGTTGTAACACTGAGGTCAGCTCGCTCCAAATCATCATTCTACATCATCACACAAATGGATTAGGGTTAGGGCCATGACCCCTTACTTGATCAATAAGCAAACACAATCACTGCCCTTTTACTAACATCCATGCGACACTGCAGAAAAGGGCTAATGAGAAAAGCTGGATTCCGCCTGTGTCTAAATCTTCCAAAAGTGGAATATCTCAAAATGTTTGAACTGGTAGAGGTTAACACTTTCTCCCACAGCTCACTTTTCTCGAATATTTAATAACTGAGAATCAAACAACATAGCCAGAAAGAGAAAGAGGTATGTGCATGTTGAATAATTAGAGAGACAAGAGCACATCATGTTTTTTGGCCCTCGTCAGATGTTTCGCCTATCAGCTCTCCTGGCTCAACCCTGATCTGTCTCCCGGCCGTGTTTCCTCACTCATGTTAATTCATCCCCCTCTCCTGTATGAGCGCTGGTCTGGAGGCCTTGCCAAGGCAGGCGAGGTCACTGCCAATTACATCCATTTAATACCCACTTATGTCTGCAACGACATCTTCTTGCCGGGGTCACGGATACCAGTCGGGTGGATTTGCCCTGCACTTTATCCACTTTATCCAATAATCTTAGCGAATATGGCCCGGGATATTGCAAAAGATCAATGTCATTAATGAGGCTACATAGAATGCATTTGATTATGGGCATAATTAAGGTTAAGGCAGGCACGATCGAGGCCTCGTTCTTCACCGTGCCCAAAGAGCCTAAACCAGATAACCTAAAGAAACTGCTGTGACTTATTTAATTCCACCATAGATGGCAACCACAATAATAGCTATATATATTCAATTCCTCTAAGAATTTATGAAAAAGAGACAACATTTATTTTGATCACTTCTGTAAGCCAGACCTAATTATATGTCCATTTTAACAAAAGGAAAGGTGCATGCATTATCTAAATAGACACCAATCAGCCTGGGCAGTCTCCTCACCTGTGGCAAAAATAGCAGGCAATCTCATTGGCTGTAGTGTGTGTCTGAGGGCCTGTGAAACGCGACACTGGGGAGACTGCATTAAGAGAATGAGCTTTTAATAATTCTGTCACAGGGCCCGGGGAATATCAGACTGGGATCGCTTTACAGCCCAGCTGAAGACCTTGCTAGCTACCCATCTCTCCTGCTGGACTCATTAAACCCACTGATGACTTGATCTCTGAGCCGTCAAGATCACTTTTCCCTCCCAATAGAAACCTGTTTGACTTTTTGAACCGCCAGACACTTTAGGAGGGATACTGTCTACCTGTGATCTCTTGCCTAATACATGGCAGGAAGGTAATCTGAACCAAACATAATAGTGGTAATAGTGAGATGAGTCATCTGTTTTTTCTCAATGACCGCTTTTTCAAGATGCTAGGGAACTTTGCCTCTGGGATTGCTCTTCCACTGAATGGACTGAAATATTGCCCAGAAATGCCCTCATTGGACAGAAAGGTGGACCCCTGCCCATGTCCATCAGCAAAAGCATACAATTTTATGGTATGCTGGAGAGGAAGTTTAAGTAAATTATTATATGGTTTCAGAAATATACAGGCAATACAAACCTCTTCCCTGGGACCAGTGTCCTTGGAAACCTATTACGAGGGTTGTGACAAGAACAGCCGAAATGACATGACTGAGGAGCATTTCTGTGGCTTGTATTGGATTGCAGTGCCCTGAAACACAAGCCCGTTTGGTAACAGGGTACAGCCACTTAAGATGGCCGGATAGCCACGATGATGGACAGTTTAATTTTTTATATAATATAATCTTTGGGTCATACCATTCATCAGGGGGGAAAGGGGAGATGCAGAGGTCTGAGGACTGGCAATAGAACTTTGTTCTTGAAAACAATTTTTGAGACAGAATTAGAAGATCCATTTGATTTGTTCTTACTGAATACATGCCAGGGACTAAGGTAATTCAAAATCTCTACCGTGGTACAACATTGGTAAACACTGTTTGGCACAGTATGTAACAGTGTCAGACATGAGATCGTGGAACTGATCATTGTTATAGGTTTTGGTTTCCCCATTTCTGTTTTGAGGTTGGACTTTAGCACGTATAGCACGTTAGCACGTTGGGCGCACTGATTGGTGTCACTTCGTTAGTCAGTATGTGTTACACCTATGCTGGCTTGTCCAGCTCATTAGTCAGAAGGTGTTTCACCTGTGCTGGCCCAGGTGATATTTAAGAGTGGCTGGCACAGTGCTCCAGTTATCTTGAGAGTGGTGGAGGGTCAACAACTTTAGTTAGCACTCTCTAGTTGATGTTTAGAAAAACATTCCTTTATTTGCTCTTCCCTGTTTTTGGTTTGCTCCAGATTGTGGTTTGCTTCCTGTTTATTATTCTTTTTTATTTCACATTTATTTAACCAGGTAGGCTCGTTGGGAACAAGTTTTCATTTGCAACTGCGACCTGGACACGATAAAGCAAAGCAGTTCGACACATACAACAACACAGAGTTACACATGGAATAAACAAACATACAATAATACAGTATAAAAATATACAGCGTGTGCAAATGAGGTAGGATAAGATAGATAAGGCAATAAGTAGGCCATGGTGGCAAAGTAATTACAATATAGCAATTAAACACTGGAATGGTAGGATGTGCAGAAGATGAATGTGCAAGTAGAGATACTGGGGTACAAAGGAGCCAGATATATAAATAAATACAGTATATAGATGAGGTAGATTGGATGGGCTGTGGATAGGCTCAGGGATGTTCTGTCAGCTGCTCTGACAGCTGGTGCTTAAAGGTAGTGAAGGAGGTAAGAGCCTCCAGCTTCAGAGATTTTTGCAGTTCATTCCAGTCGTTGGCAGCAAGTCACTTGGCTCTGTCATAACCTCACATGGTCTCTCCTATCGTTGCTATGCAGACGACACACAATTAATCTTCTCCTTTCCCCCTTCTGATGACCAGGTGGCGAATCGCATCTCTGCATGTCTGGCAGACATATCAGTGTGGATGACGGATCACCACCTCAAGCTGAACCTCGGCAAGACGGAGCTGCTCTTCCTCCCGGGGAAGGACTGCCCGTTCCATGATCTCGCCATCACGGTTGACAACTCCATTGTGTCCTCCTCCCAGAGCGCTAAGAACCTTGGCGTGATCCTGGACAACACCCTGTCGTTCTCAACTAACATCAAGGCGGTGGCCCGTTCCTGTAGGTTCATGCTCTACAACATCCGCAGAGTACGACCCTGCCTCACACAGGAAGCGGCGCAGGTCCTAATCCAGGCACTTGTCATCTCCCGTCTGGATTACTGCAACTCACTGTTGGCTGGGCTCCCTGCACGTGCCATTAAACCCCAACAACTCATCAAGAACGCCGCGACCTGTCTGGTGTTCAACCTTCCCAAGTTCTCTCACGTCACCCCGCTCCTCCGCTCTCTCCACTGGCTTCCAGTTGAAGCTCGCATCCGCTACAAGACCATGGTGCTTGCCTACGGAGCTGTGAGGGGAACGGCACCGCAGTACCTCCAGGCTCTGATCAGGCCCTACACCCAAACAAGGGCACTGCGTTCATCCACCTCTGGCCTGCTCGCCTCCCTACCACTGAGGAAGTACAGTTCCCGCTCAGCCCAGTCAAAACTGTTCGCTGCTCTGGCCCCCCAATGGTGGAACAAACTCCCTAACGACGCCAGGAACTCCCTCACAACGCCAGGACAGCGGAGTCAATCACCACCTTCCGGAGACACCTGAAACCCCACCTCTTTAAGGAATACCTAGGATAGGATAAAGTAATCCTTCTCACCCCCCCCCCCCCTCCCCTTAAATGATTTAGATGCACTATTGTAAAGTGGCTGTTCCACTGGATGTCATAAGGTGAATTCACCAATTTGTAAGTCGCTCTGGATAAGAGCGTCCGCCAAATGACTTAAATGTAAATGTAAATGTAACTGGAAGGAGAGGTGGCCAAAGGAAGAATTGGCTTTGGGTGTGACCAGTGAGATATACCTGCTGGAGCGTGTGCTACGGGTGGGTGCTGCTATGGTGACCAGTGAGCTGAGATAAGGCAGGGCTTTACCTAGCAGAGACTTGTAGATGACCTGGAGCCAGTGGGTTTGGTGACGAGTATGTAGCGAGGGCCAGCCCTTTGGTGAAAAAACGGATGGCACTGTGATAGACTGTATCCAATTTGTTGAGTAGAGTGTTGGAGGCTATTTTGTAAATGAAATCGCCAAAGTCGAGGATTGGTAGGATGGTCAGTTTTACGAGGGTATGTTTGGCAGCATGAGTGAAGGATGCTTTGTTGTGAAATAGGAAGCCGATTCTAGATTTAATTTTGGATTGGAGATGTTTAATGTGAGTCTGGAAGTAGAGTTTACAGTCTAACCAGACACCTAGGTATTTGTAGTTATCCACATATTCTAAGTCAGAACCGTCCAGAATAGTGATGCTGGATGGGCGGGCAGATGCGGGCAGCGATCGGTTGAAGAGCATGCATTTAGCTTTACTAGCATTTAAGAGCAGTTGGAGGCCATGGAAGGAGAGTTGTGTGGCATTGAAGCTCATCTGAAGGTTAGTTAACACAGTGTCCAAAGAAGGGCCAGAAGTATGCAGAATGGCGTCGTCTGCATAGAGGTGGATCATTGAATCACCAGCCTGCGAGAGCGACATCATTGATGTATACAGAGAAGAGTCGGCCTGAGAATTGAACCCTGTGGCACCCCCATAGAGACTGACAGAGGTCCGGACCACAGGCCCTCCGATTTGACATAATGAACTCTATCGGAGAAGTAGTTGGTGAACCAGCAATCATTTGAGAAACCAAGGCTGTTGAGTCTGCCAATACGAATGTTGTGATTGACAGAGTCGAAAGCCTTAGCCAGATTGATAAATACGGCTGCACAGTAATGTCTCCTATCAATGGCGGTTATGATGTCGTTTAGGACCTTGAGTGTGGCTGAGGTGCACCCATGACCAGCTCTGAAACCAGATTGCAGAGATGTTATGGTGAGATTCGAAATGGCCGGTAATCTGTTTGTTAACTTGGCTTTCAAAGACCTTAGAAAGGCAGGGTAGAATAGATATAGGTCTGTAGCAGTTTGGGTCTAGAGTGTCTCCCCCTTTAACTTTGTCTTTAACTTTTCCACTGTCTTTAACTATGGTGTGGGTTTTTCTTTTGTTTGTCTCTGAGTGGGAAAATTTTGTGTGCACTCATGGTGGGCTTATTTTAGGTTTCAGTTGTTGCTAGTAAACTTTCAGTAAAATTTCAACACCTCCTGGAGTGTCTTTCAGAACCCCTCCTAAAAACCCCGCCTGTTTCGTTTTTGGTTGTTGTCAGTGACGCTTTATTTCCACCTTCTGTTTGAGTGACATTATTTGGTTTTCTTGCTGGGGAACCTAACATCATGCCTTGACGTTGTAACACAAACCAGGTGCACAGATAATGATAGACTCCTTTCTGTGTTTGCAAACATTGCCGCAAGAGGGCAATGTGCCCAAGTTGGTGGCAGAACACGGGAGTTCTTCTAGAACACCTGCAAAAAAAGCCTCTATTTACATGTTCATGTTGCATTCATTTTGGATTATAATTAGATTTTAAGGCTCGTGTGAATGTCCTACTTAATATAATGTTTGCATCGTCATCACAAATCAACTGCACTATATGTAAAAAGCATTTCATCTTCAACCAGTAAAATGTCTATTTGGCTAGCTTTTGCTACAGCCTATGTCAATGAGTGTTAGCATTCTAGCTAACAACTGCTGTATCCACAATCGTTATTTTGCAAAGATCACAACCAAATCATAGCGACTGTTCAAGCAAGAATCAAAACATCATTGTGAGTGTATGAGAACCCCAAAAAGTTATTTTGTTTTAGAAGTCATAAAAATTTAAATCTAGGCATTGTTGAATGGGATCAGATGGTGATGGCTTTCTTACTGCAGCCAAGAGTCACACGCATCTGTAAGTGCCGTCAGTGTGTCCTGTACTGGAAAGGGCTCTGTTGCCATTACACATTTTGTGTCTACTAATATAACCTCTATAACCATAATACCAAATGTTTCATCCAGGGCCAGCTCTAGCCTATTGAAGGCTCTAAGCGAGATTTGGTTGGGGAGCTCCCCACCCCACCCTCTTGACAATTCTACACTTTTTGCAATGGGGCGTGGAGAAAATGTTGCACTTTTAAAGGACGTTTTCTGCAATTATACACATTTTTACCATGGGCAGAGAGAAAATGTAGCGATTTTATAACAAATGTCATGCAATTCTAATCATTTTTCCATGGGGCAGGGAAATGCTTTGCCGTTTAATTTCTAATGTAATGACTTATGCCATGTTATTGTGATGTTAATGTGTAATCTGAGTGAGAATGACTACTGACTAGTCAGTATTCGGCCATGATTACTACGAGCTTATATTGGTAGTTAGTCTAGCCATCTCGCCATCTATCTAAAAATTGTTAGCTGACATGGCTAATTTAGTGACTGTCAGTGACTGACATAACTAGAGAGAAACTGCTGATTTTGAAATTGCACCTGTACTACCTATGTGGTTTGAGGAGTTAGAGGGTCAACTCTGAGTTCAAGTCGGGAAGACCGGCAACACGAAAGTGGTTCACCTTTTATTCAGTTACATTTACATGGTAAATAATCCTTCCGAACTAACCTGCATCCGGGCAGGCTAACTCAGGACTAATTCAGGACCAACTCAGGACCAACTCAGGACCAACTCAGGACCAACTCAGGACCAGCTCAGGACCAACTCAGGACCAGCTCAGGACCAGCTCAGGACCAACTCAGGACCAACTCAGGACCAACTCCATTTATCCTGAATGAAGTGTCTGAGCCGTGAGTTGAGCACCAATTAAATCGGATATCCTCCCTCTCGCAAAGATTGCGTAATCACCCCCTTCATTTGAAGAAGGCGACTGAATAATATTTGTATTAATCAATTTGTGTGTAAAAAAAGAAAGAAAGTAATGTTAAAATACCTATCACGTTACACATTTAGACAGAATGCATTTGAAACGTCACTCACAGTAAAAGTTGTGTATGACTTAATACAATTATTTTATAGTAGTGGGATAAAAGTTGCTTGTGCATTGATAAGCACACCACATACGGCATTAACAATAAGTAGTAAAATAAAGATGGCCTATTTCACACCACAAAACTGCTGAATTTTCTAAATAACTTTCCTTTCATTGTGATTTTAGTACAAATCAAAATGTGGCACTGACTCGCACATGGATTGATGTTTCACCATTGTCTCAATGAAGATTTCAGCGTTCCTCCTGTCACGTGCGACATGTACGCGCAGTTACAAGCCTGCTAAAGTCAGTGGCATGTGGATGAGAAATATCCACCGTAGTAGTGCTGATGAAGCCTGAGATGTAATGTGAAACTAACTGAAGCTGGCTAGATTCAGAAAACCCTGAGTAGATCCATCTTAAATTGTAGTATACCACTCTCAATAGTAAGTTGAGACCCCAACTAAGTTCTTTAAAAAAAAGAGGGCCCCCTGTCTGGGGGCCCTAAGCAACCGCTTATGTTGCTAAAGCCTGGAACCGGCCCCTGGTTTCAAATCCTTTCAAGTATTCTTTTTTCAATTGAAGTCCATATGTTCCTTGTAGATTACAGTAAACACACTTGACGGAAAATGGCAGGGGAAAAAGTGCTGCATGATGTGTAACTGATTTTAGTTTATTGCAGATTACCAAACCACAGTAAATGAACACGTTAAGACCCATCTCGGTTACCCATCAAGCTGCTGTATAGCCGCTATGTTAAATGTAGGGGTTAAGCTCATATATCGAATTATACAATAGCCAAAGATTTTTTTGTTAATGAAATGGAAGGAGTGTAATTGAAAACGTCAACATAATTATTGCGGCAGGTAGCATAGTGGTCAGAGTGTTAGGCCAGTGATCGAAAGGTTGCTAGATCGAATCCCTGAGCCCTGAGCTGACAAGGTAAAAATCTGTCGTTCTGCCCCTGAGAAAGGCAGTTAACCCACTGTTCCTAGGCCGTTATTGTAAATAAGAATTTGTTCTTAACTGACTTGCCTAGTAAAATAAAATAAAATGTTTTAAAAAATTGCTTGGCTGGTGCTGGCTTCAGAAAATTGCACATATAGGAAGGGTTCCCAGCAGGGTACCAATGAGTTATGAATCAGAGCATTTTAAAAATGTTAAACTACACACGCACACCAGAGTGGAGTCAAACAGAACAGCACAGTGTTTATGATAGAGCCCATAGGTAAAATATATTCCATTAGGCTACAATGTCACGTTTATAGGTGGTATTCTTAAAATAAACAAAATGAAAATGTCATCTTAATGTGCTTTTACAACACAATTGCTGTGACTTAATACAATGTTGCATCGGTTATTACTGTGTAGTTACATAGGTTTCATGTCAATTTAAACCAAAGTGATAGCCTATTAAGTTTTATTTAGCCTCTAGAAAAATATCAAACACACGTGGAAAAGGGTTAAGAACTAGTGAGGACATGAAATACAACCTGGGCCATCCTTGCATCCCTTTATAACATAAGTAGAGCAGCATAGACATAGTTAGCCAGGTCAAGTAGGTACATGGCAGCACGGCTAACAATGTTTGTCACAACTTCGCTGTTTCCAGCCCGAGCCCAAATGAGAGAAGTCAGAGAAATATGGAATTACCATGAGTTATTTATGACACTGAAACCTAAGAGCTTCCTTTATGAAATCATCTCGGAGTGATGGGGTATTACTTTTCATTGCGGTGCATCTGATATCATTTCAAATGGGTTAACATCAAAGTCAATTGTGTAATGTATGAGTAGTTTTGCACACATTCAATCAAAATACAGATTTGTATCTTGCGTCACCCTGATTGACTTGAGCGGATTGTTGTGTAACAGATACAGAGGCTGTCATGGTCATTATGGGTTTTTCTATTTAAGCAACAAGATCCGGAAAAAGTTCAAACTGACGTCACTGCCAGAGGAAATGTGATGGACTATGAACGTTGGCTCAGATATTAAATGGAAAAGTTGTACTTGAAGGAGAACACTTTCACATTACGTTTGAATATTGTACTTTCTCAAAGCACAATGCATGGACATATCAATACTGTCAAAATAACATACTTGTTATAGCTTTCATTTCTAAGGAGGGACGAGAGAGACTCCATGAGAGGGAACACTGTTAATTACTAGATTATTTGTCAAGAAAAAAATCTTATGAAGAAATAAGACTTGTACTTTATTTATTTTTTAAGGCAATAAGCACACTTCTCCCCTCCATCCCTTTCCCATTATAATGCTAGTATTGCTATTGCAGCAGGTGTACACCCTATAATCAGTGTGGAAAGCCTACACCAAGCACAGAGACATACAGGGGGATGCAATCAATGGCACTCCATAGTTAATGAACTTTCTGACCTTTAGGAAAATGTACACTGCTTAACCAGATTCGGTGTATTTAATAATTCAGTTGGAGGGAGAGAAGCAACACTGCACTCAATAAAGTGAAGAATGTTCGTCTTGCTAAAGACGTACATGGTTGACATGTTATTGCTTTAACCAGACCATTTATTTATATTTTATCATTATGGACCCATCCGCTTTAGTGCATTTTAATTTAAATAAAAGACAAAGTGGATCTCAAGCATTTGCTTAGCATTAGACTAATGGGAAAATCTATGTAGAAAATTAAAAACCCAGTGAGGGTCCAGCACATAAGAGAGCATTTAGGATTTTTAGTATGTGAGCCGTGACAAGCTCCCAGAAACTCCATGTATGAGATTTACCACCATTACTACACTTAAACAACAGTCAGAAACATGCGGCGATGCACCGCGCTTGATCTGCCATTGAGATCTTCTGAATGAGAGATCATCGAATGCATTATTGACGAGCTTCAGTTTTGAGTTTCATCTCTAGAGGAAATTATAAGGTGTAATGCAATGGCCTGCTGTGATCATGGTAGCCTAGGGGTTAGATCGTTAGGCCAGTAACCGAAAGGTTGCTAGATTGAATCCCTGAGCTGACAAGGTAAAAATATGTCGTCCTGCCCCTGAACAAGGCAGTTAACCCACTGTTCCTAGGCCGTCATTGTAAATAAGAATTTGTTCTTAATTGACTTGCCTAGTTAAATAAAATAAAAAATAATGGATGGCTGTGTGCCGGCTCACACACAGGCTGCTATTGTGGCAAACTGTTGCTGCTCATACATTCACTGTATAACGGAATGTCTTTAGTTAGACGGTTGTGGTAAGATCAGTACTCAATTTGCAGGCCTCCACCACTAGCCATGCTCTGGCCAAATTCTTCTGTCATTTCAGAAACCTCCACCTGTTGCATGTGGGCAGAAGGTAAACCTACTCTTCAGTTTGTGGTTTTCACTGAAGCAGAAGACGGTTAAAAGGAGCCGTGCTGTTTTCCCCTGGTGGCGCCAATGTCATGTTCCCCTAAGATTATGATGGAGAAAATGAAAACGGAAAAGATCATTATCAGCAAGGTAGTCAGTTGTATTACTAAAGCAACTGGGCAAATAGCAAAACACTAAGAGACCTATGTCAGACACAGTGTGTATGACTGTACCCTAACAAATTTACTATTTTGTTTTTCTTTATCATACAGTACACCCCATATATACAATATGAAGCAAATTAACGAATTTCCTCATTACCAAGAAAATATTTCAGAATTCAAAAAGCACATTATGCCATTGGTTTGTTGTTATTGCTCAGTGCGTAGATGTTTCTTGGCTTGCACATGTGATCAATATCTGGAGGCAATTCTAAGCGTGATCAGTTTGGATAGATTATTGCCTGAAAGGGGGCTTCTGCATTGATTCCCTCATGTCAATCATTGAGCGGCTCTCAAATTTCCAGACATCAGCAAGTAATGCGCAATCATTTGGCCAGTGGATTTAGAGCACTGTGGATTTACACATAACAGATAAACTATAGGAAAATACAAAGCCATGTCAGGTTGGCGCAACACAATGGTGGTAGATGTGGTGTTATCCCAAAACATTGTCAAATGCTTTAAGACCCAGTGAAAAACACTATGGAAATGCAATTCCTTCTTCGTTCAGTCATCTGAAGAACTCAGTCTTATCATGTCTTTATAACCTCAGCATAGGTCAATAACACCCTTCCTCTTAAAAATAAATGGGGAAAAAAGAGGGGGAAAAAGGGAACATTAAGTGGTGTTTGTATTGGCCTCCCTACCCACTCCCCTGCCATGTGCCAAAAGTTTGGCTACTTCCTGAGTCATGGGAGAGATTATTTGCACAAATGAAAATATGTTTAAATAATGGAAATTGGGATCAAAGTGTCATTCTGCTTGAATGATTCCTTTTTTTATAATCCCTAAAAACTAAGCACATGGAAAGTACTGGAAAGCATTACAATGGTTGGCTGTGAAAAATCCAATTTGTTCATTAGAGGTGAAATCAATGTGGCGTTTCATGTGGAGATACTACTGTGATAGTCAAATTGTGGTGAGGCAATATGCCAATATCATAGTCTAAAGCACTCATTATCAAACCAGTGCATAGGAATAACAAAACAAGTTCAAAAGGATTTGGATACAAAATATGGAATACATAGCTGGAATTTGATGATATTATAAAAAAACAGTAGATTTCACACACATACTGTAAGGACTCGTAGATCAACAACAAAAAATGTGCTTATAGCCATAAAGACATGCAATTACTGGGAACTCTATAGTCCGATACAAACAACACGGCTAAACTGGACGATTAAAAAACTGAGATGAATCGATATGTATCATTCTCTAACTCGATTGTAAAACTCAATTTTCTCATAATGGCCCCTGCTAATGAGGAAGCTCCAGCAGGTCATGTGACTAGAGTGGGCCTAATCATTGGAGTGTTACAGTAAGTCATGACAGTTTATTGGCGTAAAATTCCATAATGGCACCAATCAATAGCCACGAGGAGGCTTTCACGCCAACTCCCGGATTTGACATATTTGAATAACTACTACAGAGGGAGAATGAGGGGCAGTAATTGAGGCTCATCGTCAGTGAGAAAAGAGACGATAGCATCTGATGTGATTTTCATGCTATACCTGCCTGTATATAGTGCAAAAACAGCTTGAAGTTGACAAATTATGGACTGACATGGGTCGTGTGTAGGTGAAAGACCTGGACTGTAATCATGAAAAAAAAACAAGAACAGTGCCCCCTTTTTAGTGTCAAATCTAGGTGACCTCTTGAGCCACTTGTACTTATACACCAAAGAGTTGTCCGTTTCATCATCATGAGACGAAAAAACAATGATGGGATGGAGATTTAATTTCTTCATGAACAGTACATATTTTGCATACTACCATTTTTCAAAGAAATTGGGATGCCCATATTACCTTGATGCCCAAGGGAGGTGGACCATAGACAGAAAGGTTGGGGGAATAACTGATTCAATTAAGGTCCTCAACCCCCTCTGATGCCCCTAAACCCCTCCCTGAGAACCATGCGATCTGTGCGTAGGGAATAAGGTAGGGCTGGAGGGAGCCGGGGTGGGAGATAAAAGGCCACATCAGAATGATGATCTCTATTGATCGGCAACCTTGGCCCCACAGAGGAGGTCCAGCATTCGTCACGTCGAAGCTGAACCCAATAGCTGATCCACGCTGCATCTGATGGATGGAGCCTCTGCTCTCCAAGTTTGTTTAATTGATGACATGTTCCTTTTGAGGTGGATCACCACTATGTTCTACTCATTCATTGATTTTCTAAAACACATTTTTTTCCTCTTTTCTCTCCTTTTTTTTTCACGACCGAACTGCACAAGATAAACTCCCCACTTTGACAAGCCCCCACACCAAGTGGTGTATCCTTCAAGGGGCTCACGACCAGCCAGTTAGATCCTTGAGCACCACTGATGAATGTACCTCTTTGTTAGTGTGGAGGCCTGCTTGGTGTTTCGACTTGAAAGTATTATGAGATTTGATGAAAAGGAAAACGTTTTTTTTTTCCCTCTTCTCATATCGCTATCCCCCAAACATGGATAACTGAGTCACTGACGGTGGGGCACAAGGCTGAGTTGAGATTAATCTGAAGAGTAAACTCACACGCATGCACATGTCACATGTTGCCCTTATATTTTCCCTTTGGTTTGCAGTGATCTTTAAGTTATTTAGTACCTTAATTTATACTTTTACATGGTTGTCTATGTTGCTGTGTTTCTCCCTCTTGTATTTCCTAATTGATTTGTTGTAGACTTATCTCCTTTGGCTGGTCTCTTGGCCATCTTAACTACCCTCTAGCAGCATGGATTATCTCTGGGACTGAACGTATGGCTAGTGTTAGCCAGACAGTGTTGTGGAGTAGTGAGCTACATGTAGCTCAACTAGTAATTTAACTACATTTTGCAGTAGCATAGTGGTAGTTGAACTAAATGAATATTTTTATAGTGTTTTCAGTAGTCAATACAGTAAGTAAACTATTTTCTTAAGGGTAGCTTTAGTGTAGCTTAACTTCTTCCAGTGTGAAGTAATTGGTAGCTTGGAAAACTAAACTTTCACAGTAGCTTCCCCAACACTGGAACCAGAATTGCTTACAGCTGCACTGTGGTCAGACAGGCTTCCTGTTTAGATTAAGACACTGTGGAACCGGGCACGAGATATGGCTCGGAAAATGTACCTCTATCCAGGGATGAGAAATGTGTTTCCCCCGAATTGTCCCATTATCCCAACTGTTACACCGAGAAGATTGAATGACTTCTTGTTTTTTAGTAAATTATCGTTTTCATCCTTCTGCTAGCTAGCATTACCCACAGCAGCCATTATGGAATGACATGTCGCGTTGAACATCAAAGGAGCTGAATGGCTGATAGCATGAGCCACAGCAGGCCTTTTGGAATGGCAGCAGGGCGGCAGGGTAGCCTAGTGGTTAGAGCGTTGGACTAGTAACCGGAAGGTTGCAAGTTCAAATCCCCGAGCTGACAAGGTACAAATCTGTCATTCTGCCCCTGAACAGGCAGTTAACCCACTGTTCCTAGGCCGTCATTGAAAGTAAGAATTTGTTCTTAACTGACTTGCCTGGTTAAATAAAGATAAATAAATAATGGAGGTATCAGCCATTCAGCTCCTTTGATGTTCAACGTGACGTGTCATTCCATAATGGCTGCTGTGGGTACTGCTAGCTAGCACAAGGACAAAAAAGGTACAATTCTGAACCATATCTCGCACCTGTTCCACTGTGTCTTAATCTAAACAGGAAGTCTGTCCCGACCCCAGTGCCAGCTGTAAGCCAGCATAGGGTCGGAATCTAGTCTTTCTAGGTTGGTGTGAATGTGTGTGTGAACCAACGATTGTTTAATTAAAAATCCTTGAAACCTGTATAACCTTTACTATGTGGTGGCCTGGGATCTCAGAATCCGTTTTTGACACACACACGTACGTACGTACACACACGTACACACACATATACAGTCCATGTGGAGTATCAGTTTCAGGTGGGGAATACCTCACCGCAGTGATTGGCAATAACATGAACTGTTTTATTTATGTAAAAATTCCAGAAGTCATTTGTTCCATTTTAATTCCGAGTATATTTTCCTTTTGAAATTAGGTAATTTACAAACGCATGTTTAAAGTGTTTTTCGCCAATTATTTGCTGAGACATTTTCAAGTTCTCAAGCCTTTGAGGCCTCTTGTACTCTAGCTACAGTTGAATACTGTTGATTTGTCCACCACAAACGCATCTTATGAAGGTAAAGTAAATGAGAAAACTTTGTGAAATAACACCATCACATTTTGCTACTGTAAATGTGCACACTCTGGAGAGAATCTAACACTTGGTGGACGAAGTATTCCTAACCTGAACACATCACTAACCACTGTGTGTAGACAATGGTATATGTTCAAATACCTAAACATTCAAGTGGGAGCAGGTATCAAACAAAACAGTGAATTGTGTTGTGAAACTCCAGCGCAGTTGTCCATCAACTGTTTGGACAGAGAACCCAATATGAGCAGCTAATGTGTTGGACCTGTTTAAGAGGCTGACATGTAACCATGCCTAAGAGGTTCTTAACAATCCACACAGGAAAGAATTTGAATTGGTAAATCACACAATCCTATACTAGGGGATCTGGAGTGCGTAACTTTGTCATCTCGAGGGCCGCTGTGAAAACTAACACTTACTAAAGCAGCCAAGCAACCAGTCAAGCGGCAGCCTTTGGCCTTCTGAGGGAAATTCCAGCCTGAGGGGGAGATTCAGAGTTTCCAGAATATTATTCAATGGTATTGTTAGAGAAGGCTAACTATCTGGGCAACAATGCCAACCAGAGAGAGGGGGTAGTCTCTCTTTCTGTTGAAACAGGTGATGCAGGCTGATTCAGGCAAAACACAAACTAAAGCAGGAAGTACCAGTGACTCGCTCAATACCAAAGTGGTCAGATGTCGCGGATGCTATGCTACAGGACTGTTTTGCTGGCACAGAAAGGGAATAAGTTCTGGCATTCATCCAATGGCATTAGTAGTATGCCAACTCAGTCATTGGCTTCATTAAGTGCATCGACGACGTCGTCCCCACAGTAACATATCGTACCAACCAGAAGCCATGGATTACAGGCAACATCCGCACCGAGCTAAAGGCTAGAGCTGCCGCTTTCAAGGAGCGGGACACTAATCCTGACGTGTATAAGAAATCCCGCTATGCCGTCAGACGAACTTTCAAACAGGCAGTGTCAATACAGGATTAAGACTGAATCCTACTACACCGACTCTGACGCTCGTCGGATGTGGCAGGGCTTGCAAACTATTAAAGACTACAAAGGGAAACCAGGCCGCGAGCTGCCCATTGACACGAGCTTACCAGACAGGTAATTGCCTTTTATGGTCGCTTTGAGGCAAGCAACACTGAAGCATGCATGAGAGCACCAGCTGTTCCGGACGACTGTGATCACGCTCTCCATAACCAATGTGAGAAAGACCTTTAAATATGTCAACATTCACAAGGCTGTGTTGCCAGATGGATTACAAGGACGTGTCCTCAGAGCAGGCGCAGACCAACTGACAAGTGTCTTCACTGACATTTTCAACCTCTCCCTGAAATACCTACGTGTTTCAAGCAGACCACAATAGTCATGTACCCAAGAAAGCAAAGGAAACATGCCTAAATGACTACCGCCCCATAGAACTCACATCAGTAGTCATAAAGTGCTTTAAAAGGCTGGTCATGGCTCACATCAACACCATCATCCCGGAAACCCTTGATCCACTCCAATTTGCATACCGCCCTAACAGATCCAGAGATGACGCAATCTCAATCACACTCCACACTAACCTTTCCCGCCTGGACAAAAGGAATACTTGAGAATGCTATTCATTGACGACAGCTCAGCCTTCAACACCATAGTGCCCACAAAGCTCATCACAAAGCTATGGACCCTAGGACTAAACTCCTCCCCCTCTGCAACTGAATTCTGGACTTCCTGACGTGCCGCCCCTAGGTGGTAAGGGTAGGCAACAACACATCTGCAACGCAGATCCTCAACACGGGGGTTCCTCAGGGGTGCGTGCTTAGTCCCTTCATGTACTCCCAGTTCACCTACCACTGCATGGCCAATTACAACTCCAACATCATCAAGTTTGATGATGACACAACAGTGGTAGGCCTATTCACCGACAACGATGAGACAGCCTATAGGGAGGAGTTAGGAGACCTGACAGTGTAGTGCCAGGACATCAGCCTCTCCCTCAACGTGACCAAGACAAAGGAGCTGATCGTGGAGTACAGGAAAAGGAGGGTCGAACATGCCCCCATTCACATCGACCGGGCCGTAGTGGAGCGGGTCGAGAGTTTCAAGTTCCTTGGTGTCCACATCACCAGCAAACTATCATGGTCCACACACACCAAGACAGTCATTAAGAGGACACGACAACACCTTTTCCCCCTCAGGAGACTGAAAAGATTTGGCATGGGTCCTCAGACACTCAAAACGTTCTACTGCTGCACCATCGAGAGCATCCTGACCAGTTGCATCACCGCCTGGTATGGCAACTGCTCGGCATCCGACCGTAAGGTGCTACAGAGGATAGTGCGTATTGCGCAGTACATCACTGGGGCCAAACTTCCTGCCATCCCAAAAATTGTCAAAGACTCCAGACACCCAAGTAATAGAATGTTCGTTCTGCTACCACATGGCAAGCAGAACCGGAGCGACAAGTCTAGGTCCAAAAGGTTCATAAACAGCTTTTACCCCCAAGCCATAAGACTGCTGAACAATTAATCAAATGGCCACCAGGGTAATTTAAATGGACTATTCCCCCCCAAAATGATACTGTTACTACTCGCTGTTTATTATCTATGCATCGTCACTTTACCCCTACCTGCAAGTACAAATGACCTAGACTAACCTGTTCCCCCGAACATTGACTCAGTACTGGTACCCCGTGTATATATCCCCGTTATTGTTATTTATTGTTACTTTTTATTTTATTTTTTACTTCAGTTTATTTAGTAAATATTTTATTAAAACTGCATTGTTGGTTAAGGGCTTGTAAGTAAGCATTTCACGGTAAGGTCAACACCTGTTGTATTCGACGTGTGACAAATAACATTTTAATTTATTTGATGATCAGGGTCTGACTGCAGGTCACATGAAAAGGGTGCATTGTTCTAGCGGCATTCCATAGGGACGGTCATATCACTTAGGATTACCCTATGGACCATTCCATGTCTTTGTAGTTTAACCTACGTAACAAGTCCAGTGTTACCGAAACAATTTTAACTAGCCTACTAATATTGCTGCACTTGCTAATTTTATTTTACCTTTATTTAACTAGGCAAGTCAGTTAAGAACAAATTATTTTTTTCAATGACATCCTAGGAACTGCCTGTTCAGGGGTAGAACAACAAATTTGCTCCTTGTCAGCTCTGGGATTTGAACTTGGAACCTTTCAGTTACTAGTCCAACACTCTAACCACTAGGCTACCCTGCCACCCTAAAGCTAGGGGTCTTAGGCCTAGTTAACTGGTCTGTAACCTGATTTATTAAGACATGCATCTATGTGAGAAATCAACATATGCACCGAGGTGTTGAATGTACCCAGGGAAACAGCAACCTTACTTTGGTCCAGGGCCAGCTCTGTCTCTCTTGACCTCTTGGTCAGCCAGTCTAAGCGGATTATTATTTGTTCAGAAGGTGACGACACATAAATATGTACAAAAGGAAAAAATACCGAAGTCATGCCCAACCTAAAGACTCAAAAAAAAAAAAAATGGCTCTTGGCCACCAAACAAAACCAGCCGCCTCACGGCTTGCATGCTGACGATCACCTTACCCATAAGAGACTAAGCCCCGTCTAAGTCAGGGGAGACGGGGGCGGAGGTTCTACTAAACTATATTGAATTTAAGGTCATACCAAGGATTATGTTTCTATTTGATTTAGAATTTGAAGACCCCTTGTAGTATCAAAGCAAAATAATCTAAAAATGGGAGAGCTATAAGAAAGATCAGGAAACATTTGTTTGTTTTATTTGACATGCATTTAACTCCTTATTTGTGTCACTAAACAGTCTCCATAAATACTTCCATACATTTTTTGACTGGTACCGGGAGACCTTCAGACAAGTCTTGAGGCCTGTGGGCATTCTAGAGAAAAACCCATATGTAGGTGTTCGTGAGAGTCTCACCTTTACACAGAGGGGGTCATGTTAGTGTGTAGCCGAAAACGTTCAGACGTGACAGACAGAAGTTGGCAGATTGGCTGTACCGAGTCCCAAGATGCTTATCTCATCGTGTTCATTAGAGTCTCATCTTTCCATAAAGGGGTCATAATAGTTTGTAGGCCAAACTGTTCGGACTCTACAGATTTTGTGAGAAGACCGATTTACGGGCTGTCTCATGTTCAGACCTTAGGGGGTTAATTGGCAGCACCTGATGTGCTTATCAACCAGGCTCAACACCTGGACCAGGTTGCTGCGGCCCCCTGGGGAAATGGAGTGTGGAAGTGTATCCTAGATAATGTTTGTTTTTGCTCTAAAACTAACTTTACCCCCATATCATAACAGCAGTAAAATCAATAAATAAAACAGGCATACTATCAGGGAAAATGGGTTCCATACTAAGATTTGGCATCAACAGAGTGCACCAACAACAAAAGGAAGGGAAATTGTGCAAACAAAAACCATACTTTTTTCCCCGATTTAAAGCACCTATCTAAGATCCAAGGGCCCTGAGAATAGGATTGGATAACTGTCGGGCAGATTTACTCGCTTTGCTCTCGACCACTGCATCATCGTAGGGCCCCCTGCCTCTGGATCAATGGGGATATTTACTGCGCCTGTTTCAGGGAGACTTTCACAGTAGGCAGGGTATTAAACAAACACAAGACAGGCCCTGTCCCAATGACAGGACGCTCTGTCTGTCTAATTGTCTGTCTCTCTCTGTCTGTCTGTCTGCCTACACTGTGTCACGCCCAAAATGCCACGCACATTCACTTAAACGGGTATTAGACCAGCAGGCCGGAGATGGGAGGGCGCTAGGCTATTATTTTAACAAGAGACAAAAGACAGTCTGAAAGAAACAGAGAGCGTTTCACTAATAATGCAGGCGCATTTCACTCATAGCCGCGGACTGATATAGCCATGTGTAGCGCGGGCGGCTAAGGTTTCACTCAAGTTTGTTCAGGTTTTTGGTAAAACTGCAGATTGTTTGAGGGGACCGGGTCCTAAAGTGTGACTAATGGAGTGACAATAGTGCCATTCTGACACATTTACCTAAACGGTTACACAAACAGTTATACAGCAACAATTATCTTGTATTTGTTAACATCCATAGTAGCTGGTAAACATTTGGCACAACCAAGTGAAAATTCCCTCGCACAAAATGTCAAGTTTATTAAACACTCACTGGTAATATAGCTCAGTCTATGTCATCGCAAAGTAAATCATGTTATGATATTGGGTTTATGGGAGTATCAAATGTATACTGAATTGCTAGTTGTGTGTTTTCAACCTCTGCCCTGAATCCCCACGTAACCTCTTGCTCCGCAGGCTGGTGCACCATAATTGAAATCACTTGAGGTAAAATGTGCTTTTATCACAAAGTGCTTTTATGAAGGTTAAAGAGGCAATCAGCAGTTCAAACAATAACTGCCCCATTACCCCACCACTGTTTTGGTCAACAGCTGAGGGAGCAGGCTGGAGAAATGTAAACACTCTCAAATTCCTTGACCTCTCTCTGGCTGGATGCAAGGACTGACCATCCATGATATCAAAATGATAGTTTATCTATATTTTATATGAGGCTATACAGTGTTTGTTTACATTTACGTTGTTTACAGACATTGGACTAAAGCAAGCTTATATGTTGGGTTCTGATCTCAACAGACATGTCTAAGTTATATTCTTGAAGAATCAATGGGTGTATATATAATTAATTTACAAGTTTAAAAGTTTAAAAATGCATGCACCAATCGCAGATTGCCCCTTTAAGCTACAGCCTATTGAATTATATTATAAAATGCCATACAACTGCTACTACCCAGGACTTGAACAAAAGTCTATATTTTTATGTCCTGTCTGGAAAATTAAGAATTTTCACTTGGTAATTGCCAGCACATGAGCTCAAGAACGTGTGGAATGCTGTACTCAAAATTTTGCCCAAAAATGATCTGACAGCGGTGACACAATGCAGTTAAAAAATACTTCGCGGCATTCATTTCCACATCAGCACCAAAGTGCACCTCAGGGAAAATTCAACTGACAGTCACAAACAGTTGTGTTATACCCCTGTACAACAAATAAATAGACCATGTGTCGATTAAGGTTGAGAAGAAATCCTATTACGTGTAATAATTATTGTCATGTTGAATGTGGTTAAACTCCTCGTTAACGTGGGGGCTCTGGGTAAGCATGCTTTCAGCCCCTATACTGTCACTCATCGCTAGAGAAAATGATTACATCCAGTTGCCAAAGGCTGATGTGCTAATTTGTGAACTTGTTTTACAATAGGTGTTCTATTGTGCTCTGTCCTCACATATTACTTGTTATATGAGTACATACATTTTTCTGCCCTGAGGCCCTCTGATTGGATCAAGTCATTATCATGTCTGCAGCCCCGTAGTCATAGCCATCAGCTGCTTAGAGAGAGGATGCTTGTAAGAGGGAGGGAACAATTATGGCCAAGACATTAACTTCATTTTCATGGACACTGTGGTGTATACATGAGGGATAATAAAAAAAAGCTGAAATCAGATAATCGTATTTGTCATTTGGAGCTAGTTCAGCGGTTTTATTTTGGTCAAATGCATAATTTCTTTTCATGTTGAGTTGAAGGATGTTCTTTTATTAACCGCAATGGAACATGTGTTTAAAATAGTGTTAGCAATTCACCTAATATTGTATTAAGGAAGTAAAATGGCTACATTAGAGTCCTTCATATCTGCATGTCCTATTGGCAGAGACAAGGCTATGACAGAGAAACATTTGTTCCTCTTGAAATAAGTGCAAATGGAATTTGTTTACAGGCTTAATTAAATATATTTTTTTCTAAATGATCTGTCTGCAAGTGCGTGATAATGTTGGGTTTAATTGTATCTCAAAATAGAAAAACATGATAATAAAGTGTTCATGACTGCGCATGAAGAAAATGACATCCAACCTTGCCTACAACACAGACATAACTGGATAGGAGGGGTATTTAAAACAAAAGTCTCTCAACACAGGAGATTCAATCGCACACCAGCACAGGCAATGTTCATTCTCACCAGATGGCCTTTATGTGTGATCATCAGCAGTGTGTGCGTGCGTTTGTGTGCGTTCGTGTGTCTGTGCCTGCATGTGGCCCATGTGTGAGGATTAGTGTGACACTCCAGGGGGCGATGCTGGGCGGCCGATCACCAGCGCTCGCTTTCTCTGTCACACACACACACACACACACACAGACAGACAGACAGACAGACAGACAGACAGACAGACAGACAGACAGACAGACAGACAGACAGACAGACAGACAGACAGACAGACACACACAGACAGACACACAGACACACAGACACACAGACACACAGACACACAGACACATCATTCTCATTCTCATTCTCATTCTCACACATACACACCACAGCAATATGAAGGAATGCATATTGAATGTGATCAAGTAGAGAGAACTTGTCACTACACTGCTGGTAATAGAGGAACATCAGCTTAACATGCAGAAATCTGTCCCTCTGGTACAAACAGATGTTTTTCATATCTGCCATCGATCATGTGAGCTGTCATTGCTGTCATGCCACACTAACAAAGGTATATTCTCTGTGAGAAAATGTAATATGTCTGTGACAAATAATCATTTGGGGCCATGTCATCGCTAAAGGAGAGTGAATCAGTGGAGTTGCAAAGAACACTATCATGTCTTGTTTCAATAGTACAGCAAGAACAAGGCGACCCCATCATCTAAAGCTATACTAAGCGGGTCATAAACCAATATAATAAAAAAAAAAAAAGTGTTTACACACAAGTGGCTGCACTAAAAGCTCGGAAGGATATTTGCCAACATTAATGTTAGAAATCAAGTGATCGGATTTGTAAATATTATAACTTTTCTGTTACCTATCATTGGCATGGAACACTAGATGTAAAACTGCATTGTATACACACAACCAAAATTAATTTTTCAATTTCCATGCAGTGAGCAGTAGGACAAGCAGTACTTACTGTTCCTCAGTTCTGAATAATTTCTAACTGTTTCCGATAGTCACACACACAGGCACGCACACACACATTTTCTAATAATCTAATCACTAATCAGCGTGTGTTTTATGCATACACACATTCACATGTGCACACACACATGTGCACACACACACACACACTCTGTGATTTGTGACTAAATAATCATACATATGTTGCCAATGTGATCAAGCGATATAAACAAACTTTTACATCACCAATCTATTGTGTTAAGATGAGATCATATCTGTGCAGTGTAAGTGTCGTTTTTTTCCAGATACAAGACATCCTAGTCAAGGGAAGCTGGGGGACAGATGCTTGCTCATTATATTCTTTCATTATTTATTTATTTTACTCTTCAAGGGAAAAAGAAATGTTCCCAAATTGAACATGTTCCCTCACAGCCTCTATCAGGATTTATATACGTCTTATTCAACATCAATGTGAATAAAACATGTGAATCCAGCTCTTAACTGCTATTCATCCCCAGAAGGACACTACTATTTATTTTATGTTCCCAAAATAAAGGGGCCATTTCAAAGGGACCATCAGGAAAATGCTTTTCCATAAAACAGAAGTATTTTTTTAACATCACCTCAAAGCAGAAGTTCTGTATTTTTACTGGGCCTACTGATTTCACAAACAACACCTTGGGGATGACAACCTACATTAGGGGAAGAACACTTGTTGATACTTGTAATGATGTTGGAAAAGCTACATTAACTACCCTTACATACATATTTTGCCTATGTTATTACAATACAATAACGTGTCTTTTTGTTTCTCAAAAGTCAACGCCAGCAGTATAAAGGAAAGAAATCATAGCTGCTGAGGAAAAAAATAAATAAAAATAAAAATATTACAGGAACTAAACTTGGAATCATTTAGTACGATGTCTACTGTGGTTGTTTTGATATGTTGATTGGCCGTGATCAAATAGAGATGAAATATATGCCTGTTTTGTAGATAGGGTTCTGTTGGGTAAACTCTTATTAAAAAAAGGTGTTATCTAGAACCTGAAAGGGTAATTCAACTGTCCCCATAGGAGAACCTTTTGCCCCCCCAGTTATGATGGCATGGTTTCTTCAAATTGTTAACTGAATAATGGATTGTAATCATTTCTGGGGAGCAGATTCTGTATTTGATTTAATTCTGTATTTTTTTCCCTTCTCATTCTTTCTTTCTGGGGGGGGGGGGGCTAAAATGTATTTTTTGTTGTTGTATTTGCATGTTTCAAGTGTTGAGTGTTCTAGCTTGTTAGTGGAACTAACCTCAACCTCAACTAACCTTATTCTACTTTTTAGACAGTGGACTAAAGTTTCAAGTACAATGGTATTTTCCTAGATTGAATTATTAACCATAGCTCAACATTTAAAATTAGGGAAATATTTAGAGTGAGGATTAGTGAAATTGACTATGCAAAAAACAAATGACAGGAACTTAACTTACTGCCAACATCAGGCAGTAAATAGTTGTCTGCCTTAATGAGAGTAAAGGATCACAAATGGGTTATGCAAAGGAGTGGTGTGATTTGTCCATCTATAGACTTGATGGAGAAATGCTACACATGTATTACTTTTAAACTTTTAGGAACTTTTTCTGCATCTTTGGGTTTTCTAAAAACATTCAGCACAAAACTGTAAATATCAATTGTTGAACTGGAAGTCTTGGGTTTCTCTCGAACTCCATGTGACATAAAATGTCCAAACTGCGATTAGTACATTACTAATTGCTTATTTTAAATGTTATTTCAAATATGTCTTTCTAAGTAAATATACAGTAGAATGAGAAAGAGGTATATAAAAAAAAGGCTAGACTATTTGACACTTGTTTTTTTTTTAAACTTCATCTAATCTCATCACAACCTTCTAACCCCTTTTGAAAGAAACCAGGAATCCAGCCTGAAAATAAATAAATAATAACAACAGCACAGGTAGAGAAGGAGACCAGTCAAACACGTGACCTGTTCTCTATTTTTTTTATTTTATTGGAGAAGAATTTGATTGAGTGGATGAGGTTGTACTCAGATGAGTAGCATAAGAGGCCGTACCAGAGGGCCAAACTCTGAAAATAGTAGAAGTGGTACGCTGAAAACAATTAAAACCATTTGTGATCGACAACTCAGTCAAAGACGAACGATAAGTCACAGACAAAAACGTCTCGTTTAAAAAGTGCATTCACAAACATGACAAATACTCTCAAAGGATGTCTATTTTCATGTGGTACAAAATATGCATACCTGTTATAGAGTTGTCTGTATTTCTATACACATGTATTTCTTTCAAAAGGTTAAAAGCAGGTTTGTGATAATAGCAGCTTCGGATATCACCGCTTCTTCACTGTGCATCCAAACATGTTGCACATAGTCTTGGCTGGATATCCAAATAAAACTTCACAATGTGTCTCTGTCGTACAACTGAAATGACATGTTGTCTTTATTGAAAGAGATATTTATAAATGAAGTTTGCAGTTTAGAAAAAAAGGATCAATAAAATGCTGGGGTCATTAAATATATTTTCTTATACCCGCTTTTTTTTGTTGTCAATATCATAAATACTAAAGACACAGGACAATATTATAAGACAATGCTGGGAGACTAAATGTAAAGATTAAAATAGTTGAAACATTTTTTCAAGTTTTCTACTTCATGAGAAAAAAATTGTAGGCGAGCGCAGTAACACCATAATTCCAATTTACTTCAGTCCCTTGCTCTTTGTGAGCAAACATAAACATTAGCCAAACAGCAGCTAGTCAGTCTATGCACGTATAAGAGCTCGCTCAGCTTCATTTTAGTCCTTGCCCATCACAATTGAGTCAAGATATTACTTTTCAAAAATAATCCTTAAAAGCAGTCAAACATACTGATAGAAACCAATAAGTACCATGCAAATCTTGCAAGACGACATATTCTCAAACAAGAGACAAAGTATTCTTCGTACGAGCGAAATATCAATGAGGGGTGAATGGGCGAAAGGCAAAGACCTCTAACCAATACTAAATATTATATTTCAAAAACCAAACCAAATAAAAACGTAATCTGTACATAATATAGTACATAAGAGTTCAAACTGCATTAGCAGTTTCTTTCCTTTCCTTAATAATAATAAAGTCCTTAATTGATCCCAATCTCTTTATTTTCCTCCATAAATCGAGCGAAGGGGCGTCTAGCCCCAACCTCCAGAACTGTCTTATCCAGCCCAGTCATGGGAGGGCTGCTACTGGCATTCACCCGGTCCATACGGTCCATACCTCCTGACATGGCCCCTAGCGAGGTCATACCTCCTCCACCCAGGCTGATGGGCAACTGGGGGATGCCTCCATTCTGGATGACGGAGATCTCGTTGTTCTTCATGGCCAGGCCGTTGGTGATGGCGGCAGCATACTGGTTCCAGAAGCCAGGGTCTACGTTCATGGCCCTCGCCGCCAGGTCCTTCTGAAACATCTCGCTAAACTTCATGGCGTCCCCGCCCAGCAAGGCCATGGGGTTCTCCACGGAGAGACGGCGTCCACGACGGGCTGGTGCATTGTTCCACATGTGGGTGCCCATGTGCACCTGCATTCAGTCAACAGGAAACACAAGGAACAGACATTATTATTCAAGAGCCTCTGGTCTTTTTTCATATTCTTTATATAACTTTCTTTTTGAGGCAGACAAATGTACCCTTCTTCTTATACTTTAAATATATATTATTATTATACTCTCTCTCATACCTTCAGGTTGCCTTTAGTGGTGAAGGCTCTTCCACAGATCGAGCAGCCAAATGGTTTTTCTCCTGTGTGTGTGCGCTCATGGATCTGCAGGGCACTAGCTGAGGAGAAGTTCTTCCCACAGTTGTGGCAGTTGTGCTGCTTGGGGGTGCGACGGGGAGTTGGCGGTGCCAGCATGGGGGTGATACTGGGGCTCATGTTGGTCTGGGGTGCAGAAGCGGGCACTTGGATGCCCACGGGCATGTAAGGACCGTCATTCAGTGACATGTGCTTGCTGTGCCTGTGCCCATTCATCTCCATTTTGATCATGTTGGATGCTGTGTTTAGCAAGCTAGAGTTGCTCAGACCTAGAGAGAGAAAACAAAAAGAGGATATGTTTAGTTGGGAGAACGGAGACATATGTTATTCAAATGACACATGTGGAACACCATGTTTTCAGACATTTCGGGTAGCATTCAATTAAATTGCGATTTGTATTAATCTAATTTTCAGAGGAAACAAATTAATTAACAATAAATGAACTATATCAAAGTCAGGATCATTAAATATACCTCTATCTCTGCTCAGGAACATCATGTTGAAGTGGTTCTCCTCCTTGATGAAGTGCCTGCTAGGCTGGGTTATGCTAGCAGTCAGGTCCAATGCCCCATTACCTTCAGACACAGGTGCCGGGGATGGGGTATCTGACTTCTCAGATTTCACTGTAGCCATGCCGTTGTTCTCCTGCCCCTCATCTGCTGCAGTGCTTGTGTTATGGTTGAGTGTGGCTGGGGACTTGGATCGATGACTCTCAGGGTGACTGTGAGCAGGGGAGATGGGCTGCATAGACCCTGAGGACTCAGATAGTGCTGGGCTTCCCACACTCTGGCCTTCCAGGTCCCCCGAGGCATACAGCGAGTCATTGTTGAAGAAGTTGTTCTCCCCTCCAAACTGGCCACAGTTCTGCATGGGCTTCAGCCCAAACGAGCGGCTCATATTGACAGAGGAGTCGATCATCTTCATCTGGTTCTCCAGAGCAGCGATGCTGGAGATGACAGAGGTAGGTGGGGAGCGACCAGGGGACATTCCTGAATATGGATGGAGAGGTTTGGATGGGTCCATCTCTTCTCCTTCTTTCAGCTCTGCTTCGTCCTCCATAGCTGCCTCCATCTCATCCAGTAGCTCGTCATCATAGTTGCTCATGGCATCTAAGCTCTTCTCATCAAAGGAGAGGTCGGTGTCCATCTCCTGGAGAGACTCAGGCAGAGGGGTGTTGGGGATCTGGCCCCCCATGTGCATGCGGATGTGCTGCTGCAGGACCACAGCGTTCGTGAACTTCTTCTGGCAGATGGGGCAGGAGTGTTGGACCCGAAGAGGGGGCTTGGAACGATGGACCCCAAAGTGCGTTTTCAGATTGCCCTTGGTGGTGAATGCTCGGCCACAGACCTTACATTTGAAAGGCCTTTCTCCCGTGTGAATGCGGTAGTGCATCTTAAGGGCGCTCTGGCAGCTGAGCACACGGTGACAGATGACACACTGGTTGGGGTCTGTCATCTTCTTGTCGATGTTCTCCACCAGCTGCTGCAGCTTTGAGGTCTCGGACGTTTGCATAGAGTCCAGAAGGCCGCCGAACGGAAACTTGGCCTTGAACTGATCAGAGATCATGGGGAGGATTGGATGGGAGACAGAGGGGGCAATGATGGGTTCAGTACAGCTGCTAGTGGATGTGGTTGCGGTGACCGTGGTGGCGAGGACCACTTGAGTAACGGTGGTGGTCTTGTTCTCACCAGGCCTGGAAGTGGGGAGGTTTGGGGGTAGGTGGATGCCCTCTGGTTTCAGAATGGGAGGTATGTCACCCCCTAAGTTGGGCTGCGGAGACTGTGAGGTGGTGATCATGCCTGCTTCTGTGAAGAGGTTAGGTGACAGAGAGGCACATTCGCTGGAGGGAGGGGAGGGCCTCTGGGGTGATCTGCTAAGGGGAGTGAGGCTTGGGGAATCACCGTAGCCTCCCATCATACTGGGGAGAGTTGGGGGGAACTGGAGCCCGGCTGAGGTGGGGACTGTGGGGAGAACAGGTTTACTGTCCAGCCAGGTGGTCACCGGCTTCTCTGGGGGGAAGGACATACCATACGGAATGCCTGAGCTGGTCGGCACGTTATCCAGGTATTCTGGCACGGGATAAGGGTTCATCTGGACATGCGGGTACTTCTCCTTGTGCCTCTGGAAGTGGACCTTCAGATTGCCCTTGGTGGAGAACCGGTTTCCGCATATGTTGCACTTGAAGGGCCTTTCGCCGGTGTGAGAGCGCAGGTGGATCTGCAGGGCACTGTCACTGCCAAACACCTTGGCACAGAACCTACACTTATGCTTGAAGAAGGGGTCCTCGGAGCTGGGCTTGGTGTCAAAGACAGACACGTTGGGGGGCTTTCCCTTGCGGTGCCTCATCAGAGCGGAGAGTGGGTCAAGTGCATTGGCAGTGGCAGCTATACTGGCTAGCGGGTTTGGGAAGATGACACTACTAGATGAACTGTGAGGTATCAGTGGTAGATTGGAGGGACTGGTGCTCAGGAGGCTGCTGTGGCCTAGTGAAGGGGGGCTGCTGGAATTCCTTGGCAGAGCTGTAATGCTGCTGCTCATGCCTCCTCCAGCAGCGGATCCAGCTCCGCTGCTGCTGTGTGTGATTGAAGTCATGCAGGAAGGCAGTAGAGATGACAGCACGTTACCACTGGATGATGGGAAAGAGGAGTTTGCTGAAGTAGTGTTGGGAATCGAAAAATTTGACTGCTGATTACTACTTTGCTGGGTATGGGAGAAGAGGGGCCCATCTATAGCAGAGGTGAGGGAGGAGGAGCCCAGGCTGTTTAGCGGTGAGGGCAACCTGATGGGCAGCTGGTGGACAGGGGGAGTGATGAAGTTGTGTAACTGTTGGAGTTGGTTGGAAGATGACAGCCCCTGGGAGCCAGCAACTGTGTTGTGGTGGTGGTTCTGGGCCAGCTGGGCGACAGAGGGCTGCCTTTGCATCAACGCCACCTGACTGCGGATCTGTTCGATCAGTTGGAGTTGATGGATCTGTTGCTGCTGCAGCGCCATCAGCTGGTCCAGGATCATGGGGATGGCCAAGGGGGAGACCCCACTGCCGGCCACCGCGGCACAAACACTCTGGGAGAACTGAGCCACTGCCACGCTGGTGCTGTGTAGTGTCTCCAGAGTGACATTGGTGCTCGGCATGCTGTAGCTCTTCACAGAGGATGGGGCAGGATCGCTAAGCTGAGGTAGAGCACCATCTGGCTCTGGGGAGGCGTCACTCACTTCGAGGTCCACCGGTTTCTCAGGAGACAGCTCCATGGGCTCGTCCTCCTTGTCCAGGGCACTGCCCCCCTCCAGGGCTATCTCTCCGCCCTCATCGTCCTCACCGGGGCTGTGGCTGCTGCCCTCTCCAGCGTCCTCACTGTCTGCCTGGTCACTATGGCAGCTTGGCGAGGGCGATGGCTCTGCAGGATACTCCCGGGAGGGTTCGGTTTCGTTTTCATTTACTATGAGCACCAGGGGGTTCTTGATGCAGCTCGCCAAGTGTTCGCAGAAATCTGACCACTTGAAGAACTCGGCGCAACACTTCTCACACACGTGGGTCTCCTCACTCCCACTACGGCTCTCATTCCCACTGTCTGAGTCATCCAGCACTTCTCCTGTGGCTGACGATAGAAGGGGATGGAAGGGGGAGGGAGAAAGTCAGTGATGGGAGGGAGACAAAAAAGGAGAATTAATGAATAAATAATCAATAGAATTTCAACACATATTCTGGAGAGCAGTTCTGCAAAGATTTAACCTTTAATACATTTTTTTTATTTCTTTAACGTGACCAAAATCAATATTATTTTCTTTTCTTTTACTCTGAACAAATTGCCCTAGTTCAACAATTCTCAAGACCCAGTTTTGCACATTCGAGCCCTCTCAATAGAGCCCAGCTAATAATTTTCTTTGTGCAATCCATCAAATTATGAGGGCCTATCAATTGTGGATACTGCCGCTTAATGAAATTCCATAGAAGCTATTGATTTCCAATATTTCATACAATTCACAGCTGCCTCGTCTGTTGGGTACAAATCAGGTCTTTGATGGGCCCATTAGGATTCTCCTATGCTATCAAGCCTCGTCATTTCCACCTGAATTTCAAATGCCTGAGCCTCTTCATTTAGCATTACTAAGGTAATGCATAAGCCCTGCATCTAAAGTGAATAAATAAATGCAACCTTCAGCAACTTCTTGTGACTAGCTGCAATGCAATATGGAAGCCTAGTGTATTCTACTTTGAGAGGATATGAATATGTTTCAAATTAAAATGTTTGAGACTTGTTGTTGTTTATTTCTCACAGAATGTACTGGGAAATGTTACCCATAATGTAAATGAGGATGTGAGCACAAAATATTTTAATTACCGAAAATTGTGCCCTTATGACATCTTTTGAAATGAGAAACATTCTCTTTTTAAATGAGTAACATGCCACTTTTGTTACTCGGTTAGGTTTGTTCATCTTTCTTCCTCTCTCTCCCTTTTTTAAATGAGACTCAACAAATGACATGCTAGTGCCATGGCAGCAGTCTCTGATTAGTTACACATGTTTAATCACAGTTGTAAGAAACCTCTTCCGCATTCTGCCGTCAATTGCCAAGAAAGCAAGTATGTTCACCCAATCATGGTCCTAATTCACACCTGATCAAACCATGAATGCATGCCTCCTTATCTGTTTATTTTATCTCATGTTCAATTGGACGCATGGCTGTGTGTGTGTGTGGGGGGGGGGCAGTGTCTTAATTATTCCCATAGTGGGAGCTTGCTACTCTCCTACATGGAAAACTGCATGACTGCTTTACTTCAGAGGCCCCAGCCACTATGACTTGACACCCATAGACACCTAATTAGAACAGCAAGGAAATGTGCAGAGGTTTTCTAGCTCCTTCTACTCAGAAACATAATTTACTTGTTTTGAAGTGCTTAACATGTGTGTAAAAAAAATCACAAGGAGATAATTAGTGGGTGTGGATGTGAGTGAAACCTTTTGAAAACATAAAATGGTCAAATGTAAAGACATGGACCACCTTTTAGGTTACTATGGTTCAGTGGTTTATTTCAACCTGAAAATGCATTTCAAGACTATTTATTTCCAATTAGTATATTATGTAATTTAATATGTGTATGTATATATATATGTAGGTGTGTGTGTGTAAGTCACAATAATAATAGAACTTTAAATATTAACATCAAATTTAACTCAATAAAAATAAAAAGATTGTATGATGATTTGCGAAAGAAAATAAATTAAACAGATCCACTACAAATGCTTTTTCACCCAGTAGTAGGGAGTGAAGATATTAAAGTAGTATTCCCACACAAACCCTAACCTTAGTGCAAGAGTGTTTTAAAACATAATTCAAAATACCATCCCAGGGAGTCATGTTTATATTGCGTGTCTGTGTGTGTGTGTGTGTGTGTGTGTGTGTGTGTGTGTGTGTGTGTGTGTGTGTGTGTGTGTGTGTGTGTGTGTGTGTTTGTGATAGAGAGATAATAGGGTATTGTAGGTGCTTATGTGTGAGCGTGTTTGCTTGTGAGGGCAAAGGAACAAACACAGGTGAAATGAAAATCAAAGCAAAACCGAACATGGCACTTCTCCAGGGATCCACTCAGCCACAAGTCAACTAATGGGAGGAACATACTAGGACACATGCGGTGTTGATGCTTGCAGTTAAGGGTTACATTTGGACAAGTATGGAGTCTGGTTCGGGTGGCATTTTTTTTGTTCAAAAGTATTTTCCAAATGTTAGAACATACATATGACCGTCTTCCATCCCCAATATAAAAAAAAATGTGTCCCCCTTTTTACTATTTAGACAAAAGTTGTGGCCATGGCCAAAATAGGCTGTGGATGAGGGTGTACTATGCAGGTGTTCCTGGAACACACACACCAACAACATGAATATAAACTACGTACCTTCCCCTTTCCATAAATGATCCCTCTTTTCTCTACAAATCCATCCAAACGTTTTACATTTCACAGACTACGGTGGTTCGTTCAACACGCATAAAACATTGAGAGAACCTATGTTGCTCTGTGCCTCAGTTCATTTCGAAGGGCACGACATCGCCGGCCTGTGTCACGGGGCCTTCGTGACGCCTACGTGTCAGTTTAATGAGTCATGAGAGAAATAATTCAGCACTCTTCCTGTCATTTCTGGCCAACGGGATGACTACACTCCACCATCAGGGTCCGGTGTCTTTAACTTAATTAATAATCAACAGAAAGGCTTTTGGAAAGGCTATTAGCTCGTCCCCAGGAACACGCTGGGGGCAGAGTGACGCCAGTGGCAGGCATTATTTGATTTCTTCCTGTATGGTGTGACACAAATGGCATAAATGAAGATATACAAAATTAAGTTAACGATATGACAACAAACATGACGTGCAGTGGAAGCCAGGCATGAAAGAATTGCGCCAAGTTCATACAGTATTTTTCATAAATTGTGTCTTTAGTGCTGTACATACATTTTTTTTAGTGGTATAGGATACACAGCTTCCATTTGCACAAATGTACCTACGTATACATTTTGTGAAATAGTTATTAACTTCACACGACACCAATACAAAACTATGAAAAGAGCAATGCCACGTGATTGAAGGCCGAAATCCCCTTAGCCGATCAACGGACACAGGGGCTCATTTCCATAATTTAGGGTGAAAGGTCAATGTTCTCAATGAGTAGGCATTGTTATAAACCGATTTAGTTATTAGCATTTATTATAGCAGTTAATGTCAGTCTCTCATTTCATTCATACAATTTGCTTCGTAAGTGAGTGCCTTTGTTGGCCTATGCCCAAAAACACAACATAAATGTTGATGAATAGTGATTTGAGTATTTTAATATCTGTTATCTATATCTAAGTATTTTGTTTGTTTGGTTTTTTTTGCATGTTCAAGATGAATCTATTGAATGAATCTAAAATGAATCTATTGAGAATTCTCCTTATAGTGAGATTACTGTAAGTCATTGAATTTGAAGGGAAATTATTTTAGGATGTGGATATCACACACTGTACATTTCATTGCATTCCAACAGCATTAAGTTGTAGTGCCTATTCTGGCCATGTCCTTCTGTTCAGAACAATTATATGAACAAGAATCAGAAATTGTGGTATCACTACTTTTCAACAATCCCTTTCTTTGCCACAATGTGTTGGTCTACATAGATGTGTCATAGAAACATAACACCATCTTCATTTATGTATTTAATTTACTTTGTGAACTGATTGAAGTCATATGTGTATCATCCATATCCCTATTGCTAAAATAAAAGCAGTAGTATAATGCCAATTTTCAATATATATATTTGTTTTGGTTAGTAGGCCTACAATCTGGAATGTACAGCTTGTTACATAGGAATATCATTTCATGACTAAATTTGTGAAGGGTATCGCTGTCTTATTGAGAGAACTAGAGACTTCTTTCTGGAAAGATTAGCATTTGATTTTGGGGTTGATTTTCTCATTCTGGTGCAAATCTTTGAAAATGAAACATATGTGGTAAATGAAACGTAGATTTTTAGAGATAGAAATTAACTGTACTTTTCAAGCGGAGGTGTAATACACATCAGACGCAGGTTGTTCTTTCGGCTCTATGCGGCTGAGGCTGGATCTTGTTTAGTGTGTGTGTGTGTGTGTGTGTGTGTGTGTGTGGGGGGGGGGTGTATTGATTTTCTTATAGCATGAGAAAGGAAGTTATTACAAAATCCAATGCGGTTTTCATTTCTTTAAGAGTCTTCCTTCACTCAAATGCAAATATGAAGCTCAACACAATCAATAGGGGGATTGTAAGACTTTGAATCATTGTATCCACTATCTTGCTCGGCAATCTTCGGCATGCTAACTGAAACGGCTAATCTGATCGCTAATATCAAACGAGGTATTCATGCTCTCTACTGATTCTGTGAAAGCCACTGAGCAATGCATTTAGCAAATTATTGAGCAAATTACAAACTCTCTGTTCTTAAAGGTCCAATGCAGCCGTTTTTTATGTTAATATCAAATCATTTCTGGGTAACAATGATGTACCTTACTGTGATTGTTTTCAATTAAAATGGTCAAAAAGACACTCAAATAGATTCTTAGCAAAGAGCAATTTTCCAAGCAAGAATTGTTCTAGGACGGTCTGAGTGGGGAGGGGAAAACAACTGAAAACTAACTGTTATTGGCAGAAAGGTTAGGAACTCTATTTCTTATTGGTCTTAATCTCCATCCCACCAAAACAGCCTGAAATTTCTGGTGGTCTTTTCAAAACAGCTCTTACACTGAAATGACATTATCATAATTTTTGAAATGTCACAATATTATTCCAACCTCAGTGTGGCAATAAATATAAAATCATGTTTTTGACTGCACTGGGCCTTTAACAATTTCCAGATTCACTAACAGCAGGGCAAACACAAACGCCACCCCTTCACCCCAGTCATACATGCAAACACCCGCACGCACGCACGCGCACACACACACACTTGCAATTCATATAAACTCGACAATCATGCAAAATAAATAAAAAGCACCTAAAAGGTTTGAAAATATTTTTGTTTATTATACAAGTCACAAAAGCTTTTTACTCAGGAAATTACATTATCTAATTTAAATGCTTCTCCTTTAGCTAAACAAACACTGTTTCTTATGATATCACATGCTTGATGACATGATAGCATCGCCTGAACCCTCTACCGAGCACTTCCACTTAGGTCCGAGTTTAGCCTTAATCTCACATCCCCGGACTCGCCAACTCCTCTTCCCCTTTAAAAAGCATTTTTTTCTCAAGTATTTAGGAGAGCTTAGGATCTTTAAAAGAGAGATGAATCGCTATAGATCCAGCCCAAGCTGTGAGAGAGGGGGGTGAGGAGGAGGGCAAATAAGGATGCCTGCTGGGTTTAAGAATGTTGGAATTCCTGTACGATTTACTTTTTTCCATTGCATTATTTTTCTCACTATCCCCCCCCCATTTCCCTGTTACTTTTACATTCCGTCTACCCTATTTATTTTGTACTACAACTGTCCCATCAAGGTGGCTAGGGAGCAGAGGACATTACCAAAATGCCACCCCTCCATAACACACACAGCTGTGTGCTGCCTCCTTCCAAGACAGAGCCGGTGGTGATGTATGTATGCCACGTCTCAAACAGCTCCTCTCTCGGATCTTCCCACCAGCACCGTCACACACATCCCCATCCGCACCTGCAGAGCAGTCCCCCACCAAGCAGAGCTCTCTATTTCACAGGCCTGGCCCTCACGCAGAGTGGTACAGTAATATCCTATCCTCTCTAACAGAGGGGCCTTTGTCACTGCATGCAGATGTGGCCCTAGCCCAAACATTAACGATTTGTTTGTGTAAGCGTATGCAATACATTATTCAATGACGGCGCTCTCTCCGGATGATTGTTTGTCACATGATGTTGCCGAGTTCCTCTTCATCAAGGGGAATTATATTTATTGTGTGTTTTTAAGTGCTAGGGGTTGTAATTAAAAGACAGTCATATTGGGGTTCCATCTTCTTGGAAACATATTTGGCATGGCAGTATGGGTGGTCCAGAAGCTTCTACCGAAATGGTGAGAGAGGATTAAAACAAAAGCCAAACAAAGCCTCGCTGAAGGGGAAGTGCGGATACAGCCCGTGTTGTCACTGCTTTCAGGACGTTCCCTCACTATATATCATCTTTCCTTTATCCCTTTCAATATGTTTTCCCTCTCTCGGTTCGCTCGTTCATTTGCAAATGTTTAAGTGTTAGCAGACACCCTAACACTGTCACTTAAAGAGGTTTGACATTATGAATGGTTGGAGATGATTCACTTCAAATAGTTGTATTTTCAGTTGAAAATTATGTGTGTGTGTGTGTGTGTGTGTGTGTGTGTGTGTGTGTGTGTGTGTGTGTGTGTGTGTGTGTGTGTGTGTGTGTGTGTGTGTGTGTGTGTGTGTGTGTGTGTGTGTGTGTGTGTGTGTATGCTCCCTCACCCCTGGGGAAAGAGCTCTAAAGGGACTAGATGCAGAGGTAGCAGCATTGAGATGAAAGCCTGTCACTGTCTAGGACAGGGGTAAGCCGCGCTGCCAAGGTCAATGGGACAGATGTTATAATTGTATTATGAGCTTGACATCGAGCCACAGCCCCCTGGCAGGGCGAGGTAGGCAAAGGTTAAGTCAGCGAGCTCTATCAAAGCACTTCTAACCAGCCAACTTCAGGGCAAGTGGCTGGGAGGCCTGGGAGGGGGGGGGGGGGGGGCAGGCCAGACAGAGGCTTGCTGGCACTGCATGCGATCCTACCTTTTCAGGGCCACCACACAATAGGGCCCTAAAGTGCTACATTGGAAAACCATGTAAACTCCCCACAAAAGCCCTAAGCACAAAAAATTTCAAATCAAGGCGGGATTTAAATAACTGATAAATCCCAAATGGACACAGGCAGGAGGTGTTAACGCAGGCGAGAGCAACAGCATCATATCTGAATTGCAGAACCAGGAACCTATAAAGATATTACATAAAAATAGATAACTGGATTCATCCAATAACCTTTAGAAAAACATCTACTATGGTGTTTTTATATTCCATAGGTATAGCATCTCTTTGCTGTAAGCCTATGTTCCCTTGCTGTGTTGTGACTGAGAGGCTACACACAATCAGCCAAGTCAGCGACTAACAGAATGGACGTTAAGTCCTAACAGTGTACTGAAAGAGGATTGGACCCTCTGAATTCCTTTGTCCAAAAATACCCCATTTCAACTTCAGGCACGGTAATCAATAGTGTTGTCAGTAGCTGTACAACGGCAACACGTAAACTGATCACAGTTACGTCATAAAGTGGCATGGTTACTTTAGGTCGTGTCGCGAAATGCTGCATTGTAGGGTATCTTATCGAATGGTCTATCACTGTCTTTTGTCCAAAGCTTGAGAAGGCTTCTCTCAGTGAAGCACAGTCTGTCCTGACAACAAGCAAGTCAGTGCATTCTTCCAACAATAGAAAGGATTGTCCATAGCAATCGACATCAACCTAAAATGTTAAGCAGTATGGCGTCGGTAGTTCTCACACAGCAATCATGTATGGCGTGTGGTCTGTGTGTGTACATGTGTGTGTGTGTGTGCATCTCTGCACACACGTGTCTATGAGTGAGTGTAGCGGTGTCTGCAGCCAGGTCACCCATGATACAAGTCAGTATTGAAATTTGCCGTTCGAGAGACATGGACGAATGTCTAATTCTGATGTGAGACTGAGAGCTGGTAGCAGTGTGATCCACAGACTATGTTCATCTTCATCTCTTTTCAAAAGTAAAGACTCACACGACAGAAGGGGAGAGGCGTTCCACTCAAATCTATTTGCCCTAAGAGGAAAATATCCAAGCCAACATAACTGAAGAGAGCTTTCTCATTGACACAGCTGTTTGATATGAGAGAAGGATATGTGACCTTTTCTTGAACAGGCCTATGACAGTAGTCTCTTGAGTACTTCTTTTCTCTTCTTATTGAATTTATTGGAAAGACTGATTTCCTTCCTCCTCCTACTCGCGTAAAGCCTCCCTTATAGTTAACGAGGATCATGTTTAAATGAATGTTTTCCTTTATAAAGTTATTATTACCCTCTAAAACACAATAGATGGCATATGACAATCAGAACCGCGCTGTTTTCAGCATATATGCCTGTAATAGATAGATGCCATTTTACTATCCCTGGTTCTTGACAAACACAAGAGAATGTATTACTAACCTGATATACAGATTATACTTTAATGCTGGCTTAACTCTTGCAATTCATTGCTATAATAAACCAACAAGTGAGGCAAGTGTGATGCATTGTCCAATCAGCGTAGCTAGCTACATTACATTTTTGTGACACTGACTGCCCTATTCATGTCTAACACATGGCATGGTATGATAAGACAATGCATAAATAAAAGAATCACAACCCATGCTCAGCATTGTGACTCGATCACCCTAAAATGTTCATATGGAAAGAGGACTGTTATTTGTCCCTAGGGATGACATCACACTTATTCTATTTTACAGGTTCAGTACAATGGATGCTGTATGTGCTGGTCAGCGATGGCTCAATATAATGACAGTTATTTGTCGAGAATACCACGTAAGCTGTATGGATAGTCAATAAGAAATGCTGACTAACACATTACACTCTTCCTCGATCTAATAGAAAGAGGGAAAATAATATGTTGGTAATTTCAGAATGCTGTTAAAATGACTAGAATATTCCTTTGGATTGCGTTAGAAATGTTGGACTCACCCATGGGCACTAGTGGACAAACTATTTCAGCACAAGAAGAGAAACAAAGAGGTATTATAAATAATCAAATTAATAAGACCTATTGCATTAAACTTAAATATATTTATATTATTTTTTAAGTTATATAGGAACTTTTGCACGCTGCAGATACTTAAATTGTTTTACAAATAAATGTGTAGCTAGATCACGATTCCTGAAATGTAAAATAAATAACAAACAATGTAAGTAAAATATTGAATGAATCTTTACTGAATAATGAATCATAGACAATTACACATTTATGAATTTACATGTGCATTAGACTACATTATAGACAAATAACGGGAGCTGTCGAAGATTTGTATTCGATAAAGGTTTGTTCAACATGAATATATGGAGGAACAATTTTTATTTAAAAAATGTCCGGATAGGCTATAAAAAAACAAACTGACATGCATTTTCGTTGTGTGTGCTTTGGGTGAAGATTTCACTTTAGTTTTCTAATTAAAAGCTTTTACACTCTTCAAGCGCATGCAGCACAGATGACTAGAAAAGAGTGACCCCTTTCACACGGCTAACCCTGTCAACTGATCGTGTAGACATCGGGAGCTATAGGAAACAAACCAAGTGGGATACATTTATGTGAGGGAGTAAACAAAAACATTTCCTTGACAAAACATGCTATACACATAAACGATCGCAGAATATGCAACCCGCTCCGTTGAATGCCAGGATAGACATCGACACTGGAAAATAACCTACAGTATGCCGACATAAATAAATCAAAACGACTATGTATTGTCCTCTTTTAGGAAGACAATGTGATACAATGTATTGATGTAAATACTTTCTCAAATTCTGAAGGCATATATATGATGTGCAGCGTGGTATGTTCAACATAATTACATTGCTTGCTATTTTAAATGTTTACATCTTGTGTGTGTGTGTGTGTCTCTCTCTCTCTCTGTGTGTGTGTGTGTGTGTGTGTGTGTGTGTGTGTGTGTGTGTGTGTGTGTGTGTGTGTGTGTGTGTGTGTGTGTGTGTGTGTGTGTGTGTGTGTGTGTGTGTGTGTGTGTGTGTGTGTGTGTGTGTGTGTGTGTGTGTGTGTGTGTGTGTGTGTGTGTCTCAGAGAGAGAGAGAGAGCGCGAGACATAGATCCACACAAACTGATGAGGTTGCATTTGAAGAAAACACATTTTTGATCAATATAATACTTGAACGCATATTAAAATATATTCTAACTGTATAGTTTCTTGATACGAAATCAGTGTCTTATGAACCATACTCTGAAACTGATAGCTCACTTGCACTCGTATAACTTAGTAGGAAATGTATTTGCATGTAAAAACTAAGACACGTATAAAATTGTGTTGTGGGTGTTATCGAATTAACACTGTTAAATGCCAATTTGAGGCCATTGCATTTGCTTGTGTTATGTTGCTTTGTTAGCTAAAATCACAACCAACAACGGTAGGCTATTAAAAGTGCCTTCAAAAGTGTTTTTGATAGTAGCTTAACGTGCTCTGAATAAAGATTGGAATGTCACCAAATGACTTATCTTGTAGTTAAACAGGTAGGCTGGTTCTTGGATTAAGTAAATAAAGAGTTCCCAACCCTTTTGGAGGTTGCGTTGGGTTTCACAACGTGATGAAACCGGTGGAAGCGATAAGGAGAGCTATACGCATAAGCAAAGTTTCGCAGGGACCACGACATATAGGTGTACGTACACATTCTATTTTAAGTCAAATGACCGAAATTATAAAGTTAAAAAAAACAGCCTTTTCAACACAAATGATGTCCCGGTCAAGAGCATGAACAGATGCCTGCTTGTATTCGGAGAAAACAATATATTTGTTAGACTTGGACATGCGAATAAAAAGATTGTCCCATCCGCGCATAGAAGCATGACTTACCATTTTCGGACACCACCCCGGCTATTGTGGGATCCTCGTCCGACTTGAGATGCTGTGGCTTCGCTTGCTTGCGACGGGACATGCTGCTGATACGCTGCGAGATGTTTCTGCTTTTTGCAGATACATCAGCAGCGACCGAATGAAAAAAAAATGTTCACAAATAGTCTGGTTGCAAAAAATTTACGGGAATTAGCTGGTGTTGCTGTTGCGTGGATTGCGCATGTCGGTATATAATTATGATAGTGAATAATGCATTGCGATTAATAGTACTGTGTGAGGGGGATTGGCTGAAGTCCAGCGGACACACACTGGATATGGTAATGAGGGACAGAGTAAGCAATTAGCTGCTTCACTCTCAGACTATCTGTCTCTCGTCTCTAGCTATCCACCTCCTCCAACAACACACAAAATCTCGCTTGTTACGCCCAGCATTCAGGGGGGTCTACGTCGCGGAAGGTCAGCTTTTCTCCTTTTTCTACGGAGCTTAGATTCACCACTGCTGGAGATTCATCGATGCAATTATTTTCTTGCGTGTATCCTATACTTCAGCGATGCTTTTAAGTAGTATGTTCCACTTGAGATGTGAACTTGTGATGATTTAGATGACGGAATTCTAAGAGCTTGCCTCAATGCTCATACTTTCCGTCCATCTTTTCCTCCATCTTATTTAGGCTAGATAACTTTTGTCCCACGACTGTGTACTCCCCTTGAATGTGGCGGTGTGCATCTGAAAGTGTTTTTAATGTCCCTGAAGTGGTTCAGTCTTTTTTTAATCTTCATATAATTGACAGCATCTTCGTTCAAACAACAACAAAAAACTCCTTGCCGATGGACATCAGTCGCCTACACCCGCTAGAAGCGGATGGGACGGATAAAGTTTTTGAGGATGGTTGTGAGTTGTTCCCAGTGCGCCTTGATGATGCAATTCCGTTGTAAAGGGGAATTGTAAAAGTTCGGTTTGATTGCCAGTGGATAAGCAAGGAACATACTCGTTCGAATTGCCACTCAAAGTTTGTTGTGCGTCTTCTCAGAATCGGCGCGCCTTGTCGGAGTTATGAAGTATGAAATAGTTCTTTGCCTCTATACGCACTTAATCGTTTGTATAATGAGCGTTTATAAAAAAAAGAAAATACACCCCAACTAGCGCTGGGTGGCTAGGTGTGCTTCTTCCCCCTCGTGGTGCTTTGCTCCCGGCTGCGCGTTTGTCTCGAGCTGCTCTCCAAAGTCCCTCTCTCTTCCGCCAGTTGCTCGCCGAAGACCCCGGTCCTTTCCAAAGAGCTTTAGATTTTTTTTCTGATCGATCTACGTTCTAATATGTCGGACATGAAAGTCGTTTTCGACTTCACTTGATGGTTCGTAACAGGAGCACTACTCGGGAGGTTTGATGTAGCCGTTGCTGCCCTCGCCTTTAGCTCCGTGTGTGGGGACTGCGCTGTGTGTGAGAGAGTTAAACCTTGGGCTAGGTTCAGCCCATTGCGTTGAGCGACCGCTAGGATGTACCACACCGTTACAGTTAAAAGTCAGAAGCTTCACACTAGGCTATGGATTCCACGACGGAGCGATTTGATATCATATAGCCACATGTTTCCAAATATCAAACATTGTCATCATCGGTTTGTCTAAGATGTCGTAAATAAAATGACTCTGAAAATGGGTCTGACTTTATGCATGTCTGATTAGATTTCGTTTCCCTGTAGCTTCTAACATGAATTTATTGCGAACGATTTGCTCCATATTTTATCATATAGGCCTAGTGTTTGTTTTGTGTTTTTAAATGTACATAATGTGGAAGTAAACATTGGAAACAAAAATGTTGACACTGAGTTCATTTGTATTTCATTGTACATTTGACACCGGTGATATTGTGCTGGATGGAGGCCTATTTGATACACTATTAATAAAAAAACATATCCACAAAAAGCGTTTATTTGCAGCAGTCTACAATAACATGTTTGGTGTGTAACGTGTTTTAGTTCAGTTTCAGTTCAAGATAGTCTATAACAAACAATCAATAATGTATTTTCATCTGTGAAATAATATAGCGTGTTTTATTATCTTCCTCAGTGTTCTCCTGTGTTAAAATAAACATGCCCTGGCTACATTTTCTTGCAAATTGTGGTTTTCATTGTAGCCTAGTAACCTACTTTGCAAGGGTGGGACTTGGGGTGATGGGGAGGGGTTCATTCGGAGGAAGGGCTGTATGAGTGACAAACACCTGTGTTGCCATATTTTGTCAATCTCGGTATGGTTTACGTCCAACATTTTTTTATTCGATTTTCAAAATTCAGATTGTTTTAACCACGTAGAAAACGGTAAGTAATAATTAATTTAGTTATTTTTCACATCATAGTAGACTATCAGTTTGTTTCTCTTCCCTGATGCAGAAACGAACACGAATTAACATTTCCCCGTCGTGCATGGATGCCATTCTAACACCTGAATATGTCCTTGAAATTATATATAGCCCTTTAAATACCCCCCCCCCCAAAAAAAACAACAACAACAACAACAACAATTACATCAATAAAAGTGCAGTTTTCCTATTGTCCCTAAATCAAACAGCTGCCTATCAGCCAAATGCAAATTATCTGATAATGTGATAATATCTTAACATATGTCAGTTAACCTAAGAATTAAGATTATAAGTGACATTCTTAGGTTATCGTTTAATTTCCTATAGTGCACCTTGTTAGGGGATCCTCTGGGTTTGCTTTCAAGATAGGCCTACCGCTGAGTTTTCCATTGCATTGGACTGGGTCTTTTCCCCTATGTCTAACATGTAGTGCGATACATTTTCATTGACAACAAGGTCATCCAATGAGCAAATTTGTTAGAAATTCCATCATCCCCTTAGAAGTTATGTCCAAAAGGATGTTATTATCTGGTATTAATAGATGCAGCCCTAGGAAGACAAAATCAGCTATTGATAATTGCAAGGAGTATACCGCAGCTACTGTATCGATCGGCGTGTCCTCCATTCCCCTGGTATAGAGAGATAAGAAGACAGACTCTTTAGAGCAATATCATTTATTTTGACCTATCTGCTTGCTACAGACTTATGATGAATAGCTAGAGTGGCTAAAGTCCTTTATCACAAAAGTTGCCCCTTGATATAATATTGATTCTTTATAACTAGCTTGCCACACAAAAATCAAACTGTCCACTTGGCCATCATCATCATCAATATCATCACAAAGGCAGGGGAATGAAGATCCCCTGTGCCTTCTAAAGGGAGCTCTCACAATCTCATCTCTAATCTTTACTTCGCTGATGATGAAAGGAAAAGAAAAGAGACAAAATGCTATTTAATCCTGTACACACACACCGTGTGTAGGAAGACACAATTCGATCAGTAGTATTGTCGACTGGAGAGGCTTTATGTTGAAATTGTTAATTCATTTTACGTGCGTTTTTGATTGATGTGTCCTGTTGGCGCGCGCGTCTCATCTCATGTCTCCACAAACGTCAATCTCCAAAAATGACAACACTGTTCAAGTTCAAACCTACCGTAACCTTCTGTCAATTTCACCTGCGTGAGACTAGCACTGTGGGAGGCACTTGCCAAGTGACTTGGTTCACTGATTCATCACGTTAAAATAACTAATACTCTGGGCCTCCCGCCCACTCCTTCACTCCAAAACGAGATTCCTGTTACCATTCTTATGATGCAGTTATGGCGTATTCTTTGAAGATTGAGTTTGATATTTATTTAAAGGGAGCATCGGGGTTGATAAATGTGTAGTTTAGTTTGCATTGGATTAAACAAATATGGAGATTTAATCAATAACACAAATAGCCTACCAAACACAAGCATAACATATAAGTATAACTATTTTATAAACCTAATATGGGAAATCCAACTCTTCTGCCTTTTAAAACTGTTAGCATAATGACGACTGTATTAGGCCAACAATAACATGTTTGTTGCATATACGCTATTAACGGTGAACTGTCTGTATCCGCTCCTCGAGGGCGAGTGCACTGGTAAAAGGGAGGGAGAGAATGAGGGAAACAAGAAACACGTAATCACCCAAATAACCGTTTTAGTCCTTTCCCCCTGGATTTGTGTCTTAAGGTAAGAACAGGGCACTTCTACTGCTGGTACTGTATTGTTAACATGAAATATACCGGCTGACTTTTATTCCATACTCCTTTTAAACACCCTGCGCTGAACAGATAGCCTACAGTATATACTTCAAAGGATACTACTCCGGAGGCCACGAGACTGTTCCAATGGGACTTAAAGGGTAAGTGTTGCTTTACAGTCGTAGTTGTAAAGGGGAGGTAGCCTATTGCATGCATAGTGATGAATAAGAAAATTAAAGTAATCTTCGTCATTTATCCTATATAGAGGTGTGGTAACAAACGTGTTTGTATGGGGAGGTCATTTATCTGTTGGAGGTAATACATCATAATTAATCACGGTATTTTGAGGCAAATATCTGAAGTTGTCAGTGTTTCGTTACGTCTGTGATTGAAACCATGCGTAGTCGTTCATGTCTCTTGAGCATATTTGGTAAAGCACAGAAAGAGTTCCCATTGCTGTGATTTCAAATCTGATAGGATGCGTTTTACAAGCCGCCTCCAGCACCAATGCGCATAGTTTTGTCTGGGGCTAAACATTTCATCATAGGCCACAGCTGTGAAGTAAGTTGTCTTGCTGGTCTTTGTTTCTGATATGGAGATGAAATAGATGACTATATCCAATACAAAGATTACAGTGGTCTTTTTTATTAAATGCTTTTGTATTTGTTCTTAGCCATCCTCTTTTCTGGATGTATTATATTACAGACCCATACCAGTTCATGTCATGGTACTCCAAATGTATTTGTTTATGTTTAAATCTGTGGTTAATGTTTCATTTTGAGGACACCACACCTTAACACCAGCTCTCACAGGCTCATATCAGAATTAGATGTTCATCCCCAAAAGTCAAATTTCAAAGTTTTCTAAAAGTCAAATTTCAAAGTGTTTAAGGTTAAGTTCAGGAATTACCTCAAAGGTTAGGCATTAACTCCGAATGGTTAAGGTAGGTGTTAAGGTTTGGGATAGGGCTTCAAACTAAAATATCAAAAACAACTTTCTAATCAGAGTCAGATGCCTAGTCATCTGCCACCCCATCCACAAAGCCCTAGTGTAACCGATGTGAAAGGGCTAGCTAGTTAGCGGTGGTGCGCGCTAATAGCGTTTCAATCGGTGACGTCACTTGCTCTGAGCCCTTGAAGTAGTGGTTCCCCTTGCTCTGCAAGGGCTGCGGTTTTTGTGGAGCGATGGGTAACGGTGCTTCGTGGGTGTCAGTTGTTGATGTGTGCAGAGGGTTCCTGGTTCAAGCCTGGTTATGGGTGATGGGACGGACTAAAGTTATACTGTTACATTGGTGCCGTGACCCGGATCACTGGTTGCTGTGGAAAAGGAGGAGGTCAAAAGGGGGGTGAGTGTAACAGATGTGAAATGGTTAGCGGAGGTGCGCGCTAATAGCGTTTCAATCGGTGACGTCACTTGCTCTGAGACCTTGAAGTAGTGGTTCCCCTTGCTCAGCAAGGGCCGTGGCTTTTGTGGAGCGATGGGTAACAATGCTTCGTGGGTGACTGTTGTTGATGTGTGCAGAGGGTCCCTGGTTCGAGCCCGGGTATGGGCGAGGGGATGGACTAAAGTTATACTGTTACACTAGCAAAACCGAAACCTACTTGACGGTAACAGTACTCACTGTTGCCCCTAGTGGTCGGCTTCCACGTCCGATACCGACCTGTATCATGGGTGACCTGACTGTGAATGCCAGATACACAGACACACAAGCCTATATATACAGACTGTTCAAATTTGTTGGTACCCCTTCCACAAATAACAAAGGATGCACAATCTTCTCTGAAATAACTTGAAACTTACAAAACTAATTGGCATCCACCATTGTGTATTCCATATTTAATATAAATCAGACTTTGCTTTAGATTTTTTTTATTCAACATATTGTAAATAAAAAAACAAATAAATTGCATGGACAAAAATGATGGGACCCTTAACCTAATATTTTTTTTGCACAACCCTTAGAGGCAATCACTGCAATCAAACCTTTTCTGTAGCTCTCAATGAGACTTCTACACCTGTTAACAGGTAGTTTGGCCCACTCTTCCTGAGCAAACTACTCCAGCTGTCTCAGGATTGATGGGTGCCTTATCCAGACTGCAAGTTTCAGCTCTTTCCATAGATGTTCGATAGGATTCAGATCAGGATTCATAGAAGGCCACTTCAGCATAGTCCAATATTTTGTTCTTATCCATTCTTGGGTGCTTTTAGCTGTGTGTTTGGGGTTGTTATCCTGTTGGAGGACCCATGTCCTGCGACTGAAACATAGCTTTCTGACACTGGGCAGTACGTTTTGCTCCAGAATGCCTTGATAGTCTTGAGATTTCATTGTGCCCTGCACAGATTCAAGGCACCCTGTGCCATGCGCAGCAAAGCAGCCCCAAAACATAACCGAGCCTCCATGTTTCACTGTACTGTAGGTATGGCGTTCTTTTCTTTGAAAGATACATTTTTTCATCTGTGAACATAGAGCTGATGTGACTTGCCAAAAAGCTCCAGTTTTGACTCATCTGTCCAAAGGACATTCTCCCAGAAGCATTGTGGCTTGTCAATATGCATTTTAGCAAATTCCAGTCTGGCTTTTTCATGTTTTTCTTTCAGAAGTGGAGTCCTACTGGGTCATCTTCCATGGAGCCAACTTTCGCTCAAAAAGCGATGGATGGTGCGATCAGAAACTGACATACCGTCACCTTGGAGTTCAGCTTGTATCTCTTTGGCAGTTATTCTTGGTTCTTTTTCTACCATTCGCACTATCCATCTGTTCAATCTGGGGAAGATGTTCCTCTTGCAGCAATGCCCAGGGAGGTTTGCTACAGTTCCATGGACCTTACACTTCTTAATAATGTTTGCAACTGTCGTCACAGGAACATCAAGCTGCTTGGAGATGGTCCTGTAGCCTTTACCTTTACCACGCTTGTCTATTTTCTTTCTGATCTCAGGCAAATCTCTCCTCAGCTTTCTCTGGTCCATGTTCAGTGTGGTGCACACAATGATACCAAACAACACAGTGACTACTTTTCTACATCTAAATAGGCTGAATTACTAATTACAATATTGGAGACGTGTGATACTAATTAAATGAACAAATTAGTTTGAAATATCAAAACCTTTTCCTCCTCAGGAGACTGAGGAGGTCCCCAGATCCTTAAAAGGGTCTACAGCTGCACCATCAAGAGCATCCTGACCGGTTGCATCACCGCCTGGTATGGCAACTGCTCGGCATCTGACCGTAAAGCATCTACAGAGGGTAGTGCGAACGGCCCAGTACATCACTGGGGCCAAGCTTCCTGCCATCCAGGACCTATATAATCGGCGGTATCAGAGGGAAGCCTGTAAAATTGTCATAGACTCCAGTCACCCAAGTTATAGACTGTTTTCTCTGCTACCACACATCAAGCAATACCGGAGCGCCAGGTCTAGGACCAAAAGACTCCTCAACAGCTTCTATTGCCACCAATTTACATTGAAACCCCTCCCCCTCCCTTTGTACACTGCTACTCACTGTTTGTTTGTTATCTATGCATAGTCACTTCTCCCCCACCTACATGTACAGATTACCTCAACGAGCCTGTAACCCTGCACACTGACTCTGTACCGGTGCCCCCTGCCCTGTATATAGCCTCGTTATTGTTATTCTTATTGTGTTACTTTTTATTTTAGCCTACTAGGTAAATCTTTTCTTAACTCTTCTTGAACTGCACTGCTGGTTAAGGGCTTGTAAGTAAGCATTTCACGGTAAAGTCTAAACTTGTTGGATTAGACGCATGTGACAAATAAAGTTTGATTTGATATTTTTCTTTGCTTTTTTTGAGCTGGTCTTGTCATAATATGGTCTTGGTCTTTTACCAAATAGGGCTGTCTTCTGTATCCCACCCCTACCTTGTCACAACACAACTGATTGGCTCAAACGCATTAAGGAAAGAAATTCCAGAAATGAACTTTTAACAAGGTACACCTGCTAATTGATATGCATTCCAGGTGGCTACCTCATGAAGCTGTTTGAGAGAATGCCAAGAGTGAATAGGTGTGTCCAAACCTTTGACTGGTACTGTATATATATATATATATATATATATATATATATATCACACACACACCTGTTGCCAGAACCTTGCAAAAGTGTGCAACTGCAGCCTGCAGTTTGGGGCGTTCCTGTGTCCTTCACCCCCCAGCATCCCATTGGTTCCTGCATGAACCCCCTCGAGCACGACATCTTCATGCTTGTGTGACACTTATGAATCTGCACAACAGACGGGGGTGAAGGACATTGTGTACCGGTCGCCCCCGCCACCCTCTAGCACAGCAGTGACACTGTGTGCTAGCTTGCTAGGTATTTGACTATTTACATGAACAATACTGTCTGATTTACGTATCAGATGTTATAGCATAATCAGTATTAAGTGATTTGACCCAAAACTGCATGGTGATCATGACATGTTTACCCTGTTTCAAATTAGGCGAGATTAACTAGAGATAAGTCAAATTTGATCTGACTGGCCCAACAAGCCTAATTAAAATGAATTGAATTGACCAATTTAATCTGCTACTGTAATTACATTTGTAGCTTGGGTGTAATTGGACTTTGAGTTGGCACGGTAGACACAGTGAAATGTTCATCGTTTCCAAGAAAGAACATGTCAAATTGGTTGTGAAAGGCAACCTGACGCATTGACAGGACTCCTGTGTTACCAGCTCATCACACAAACAAAGCATATTTAGTGGATCTGTCAGTGTCAGACAATATTGTGGCACGTGTTGGGAAGCGAGATGAAGCGCCCTGAAGACAGAGTGATGAAGGAGAAGGCAATATATAGATATTTTTATAGTGCAAGCCAAACAGAGAGAGGGTATGGCATAAGAGGATGGCAGAGAACATTCAGGGATGAGTCACTGACAGAGGTAGAAAGAAGAACAGTTTTTAGAAGGAAAGAGAGGAGGGTCTAGTGTGAGAAGGTTATACCGGACACTTGACTGTGTTCTTCCTGTGGCATGTAATGTCACGTAATGCAATGTGTCAGTTTCATCATAGTGTGATTCTGATCCTTGTCCCAGGGGTCAGGGCTATGGCATATTATACTCGGACCAGGGTTGGGATCAATTCCATTTAATTTCCAGTCAATTCCAAAGTACACATAAATTCCAATTCTTTTCAATGAGGAACATTTAGAATTAGAATTTGGTTTACTTTCCGAATTGACTGGAATTTTAAATGGAATTGACCCCAACACTGACTCGGACTATACCTTTGACTGAGAGAGTTCAACTCAGCTCTAAAATGATGGGCCCTAATAGACTCTTAGACCAACTTTAATCTCAAATCCTCAAGGATGAACCTCTCACACTCCAGAACGCTTCACAATCCTAGTGAATGCTGCTCCCTGCTAGTGTAGTCTGGATCACTTAGTGCAATGATTGAACCAGGGCCTAACATACTATATCCTGTATATTTCCACCGCATTTAGAGAAGTATCATAGTAATGTTTTTAAAAATCTTTTTACAATGTACTTATTTTAATTGCTTAGAATCCATGTCAAATTCTGGCAATAACGACAGAAAATCACATTGAAAGTTAAAGTTCTATTGATTCTTTCTGCCTCTCTCTGTTTTTTGTCTGTTGGAAAGTGTGGTCTGGGATGTCAGTGACGAGTGACTGAATATGAAATAATGCTGTGAGTTTCACAGGCATGAAATCAGGAGCATCTCTTTTAAGATAAAGCTGTTTGTGTATGTGAGAGCGTGTGTGGGGCCAGCTACTAAAATTGGTCTGGTCACCCCAGATCCACGGTAGAATTTGACGTTCATCCAGGTCCCCAGAACATCGGGAGATGACTTGAATAATGGCCACAAGGGGAAAAACATTTTAAAAAACACTCTAGCTGTCACGCCACGACCTTAGAGAGCTGTTTTATTTCTGTTGGCCTGATATGGTTCCCAATCAGAGACGGCTGTTTATCGTTGTCTCTGATTGGGGATGATATTTAGGCAGCCCTTTTTCCCACTTTCTGGTGTCTGGACCTGGACGATGTTTAGTTGCCTGTCTGCACTAATTTGTATAGCTTCACGTTTCGTTCGTTGGTTTTGTTAAGTGTTTCATTCATTTAAAGAGAATGTACGCATACCACGCTGCGCCTTGGTTTCACACATACGACGATCGTGACACTAGCAAGGTGCGAGCATACATTGCTAGGCACTCGTTTTTAGTTTTCTTGTTGTTAAACCAATTCCAAACCTTAGCCCTTAACTTACAGGTCACAAGCAAATGTTTCCCTGTTTCTCCAAACCGTTCTTTATACAAAAGCTAAATACATCATACAATGACCTGCAATAATATAATGCTCAAGGTAGATTTTGTCTACTTGACATAACACTCAGAGGCACAGCTAGCTGTCAACATGCTCCTTTGTAATACTCGGTAATGATAGTTCAGTTATAGGATTTTATTGCACAACCTGCTCACCTGCTCGATATTGTACTGTTGAGAACAAAATCGGAACACTATTTCACGTTTTACATTTGAATTTCAAAGTAGATTTCAATTTTCACTAGTGCTGTACTGTGACATTCATGGTCAGTCAGATTTATGTAAATTAACCAGGGGAGATCTTGATCATGGATGTTCTTGGCTAACCTAACCACACTTGGGCTAGCTAATTTGTATTAGCTAGCTATCCAGCTAGCATACCTTGTGTCCACAGTACAATTGACAGAAAGGGACTAGCTAGCTATATATGGTCAAATTTGAGCAGAAATTGCTGAATTATTTTCATGTGGTAATCAGCCACGTTTTGGTTAGCTAGTTAGCTTACTGGCTGCAGCACTGATGTCTGTACACTGAAAAAATATATAAATGCAACATTTTCAAGGATTTTACTGAGTTACAGTTCATACATGGAAATTGAAATACATTAGGCCTGAATCTATGGACTTCACATGACTGTTGATACAGATTGATCTGTTGATCACAGAAACCTTTACAAAAAGGTAGGGGAGTGGATCAGAAAACCAGTCAGTATCTGGTGTGGCCACCATTTGCCTCATGTAGTGTGTCACATCAGGTTGTTGATTGTGGCCTGTGGAATATTGTCCCACTCGTCTTCAATGGCTGTGCGAAGTTGCTGGATATTGGTGGGAACTGGAACACGCTGTTGTACACGTCGATCCAGAGCATTCCAAACAGGTTCTATGGGTGACATGTCCGGTGAGAATGCAGGCCAAGGAAGAACTGAGACTTTTTCAGCTTCCAGGAATTGTATACAGATCCTTGCGACATGGGGCAGGTCATTAGCATGCTGAAACATAAGGTGTGGCGGTGGATGAATAGCAGGACAATGGGCATCAGGATCTCGTCACAGTATCTCTATGCATTCAAATTACCATCGATAATATGCAATTGTATTAATTGTCCATAGCTTATGCCTGCCCGTACCATCAACCCACCCGCTACCATTGTAACTCTGTTCACAACTTTGACATCACCAAACCGCTCGCCCACATGACGAATGTCTGCCATCTGCCCGGTGAAGTTGACACTGGGATTCATCTGTGGAGAGCACACTTCTCCAGTGTGCCAGTGCTCATCAAAGGTGAGCATTTGCCCACTGAAGTCAGTTACGACGCCGAACTGCAGTCAGTTCAAGACCCTGGTGAGGACGACGAGCATGCATGTGAACTCCACTGAGACAGTAATTATTCTGTTGTGCAAACCCACAGTTTCATCAACTGTCGGGGGCTGGTCTCAAAATATCCCGCAGGTGAAGAAGCCGGTTGTGGAGGTCCCGGGCTGGCGAGATTACACGTGGTCTGCGGTTGTGAGGCCAGTTGGACGTGCTGTCAAATTCTCTAAAACAATTTTGGATGTGGCTTATGTTAGAGAAATTAACATTCAAAGACCTGCAAACAGCTCTGGTGGACATGTCTGCAGTCAGCATGACAATTGCGTGCCCCCTCAAGACTTCAGACATCTGTTGTATTGTGTTGTGTGACAAAACTGCACATTTTAGAGGGGCCTTTTATTGCCCCCAGCACAAGGTGCACCTGTGTAATGATCCTGCTGTTTAATCAGCTTCTTGATATGCCTTTCCTGTCAGGTGGTTAGATTATCTTGGCAAAGAAGAAATGCTCACAAATAAATAAAATCAAACCTAATCAAAAGATCGTACAGTGTAATGCTTACTTACAAGCCCTTACCCAACAATGCAGTTAAGAAAAATATGTGTCAAGTAAAAAATAAGAAAGTAACAAATATTTAAAGAGCAGCAGTAAAATAACAATAAAGAGACTATATACAAGGGGTACAGAGTCAATGTGCAGGGGCACCGGTTAGTCGAGGTAATTGAGGTAATATGTACATGTAGGTAGAGTTAAAGTGGCTATGCCTAAATAATAAACAAAATAGCAGCAGCATAAGGGGAGAGGAGGTAATACAAATAGTCTGGGTAACCATTTGATTAGCTGTTCAGGGGTAGAAGCTGTTGAGAAACCTTTTGGTTCTGTTCTTGGTGCTCTGATACCGCTTGCCGTGTGGTAGCAGAGAGAACAGTCTATGGCTAGGGTGGCTGGAGTCTTTGACAATTTTTATGGCCTTCCTCTGACACCGCCTGGTATAGATGTCCTGAATGGCAGGAAGCCTGGCCCCAGTGATGTATTGGGCTGTACGCACTACCCTCTGTGGTGCCTTGCAGTCGGAGGCTGAGCAGTTGCCATACCAGGCAGTGAAGCAACCAGTCAGGATGCTCTCGATGGTGCAGCTGTAGATCTTTTTGAGGATCTGAGGACCCATGTCAAATCTCCTGAAGGGGAATAGATTTAGGTTTTGTCATGTCCTCTTCACGACTGTCTTGGTGTGCTTGGACCATGATAGTTTGTTGGTGATGTGGACACCAAGGAACTTGAAGCTCTCAACTTGAAGCGGTCCTCCTTTTCCTGTAGTCCACAATCAAATTTGTGCACGAAAGTTGAGAGAAATAACCTTTCCATGCATATGGAACATTTCTGGGATCTTTTATTTCAACTCATGAAACATGTGACCAATACTTTACATGTTGCGTTTATATTTTAGTTCAGTGTACATGTGTTGTGTCATACATCTTATCATCTTATCAAGTCTTATCAATTAAAATACACTGTCTGGCTATAACTAGCTAGGTCATATCTCATTATTTGCATGTGATTAATTATTGTTGACATGTATGTTTATTTCCCAGATATACAAGTGTCTTCTCACATCATGTCAGTATCGCTTGTTTAATTTCTGATACACAAAATTACTCAAAGCCTTGTCTCTGGTTTGTGTTCCTGGCAGTAAGCCATAGTTCTTTTATTTTTTGCCCTCAAATGATGTAATCCTTGCATTCTATGGCCAGAAAATGACATCTTCACCAAAAATTAGAAATAGACAAAAATGTTGTTGAGGCTTATTTAATGAAGCCTAAATGAGCATTATTATTTAGTGTTGTGCTTTTTGTGGAGACCTTTGACTGTCTCCTTTAACCATTCAGAAATAATGTTTAAACTTAACCGTCAAGTTGTTTCTGCTTTAACCCTATCCCAAACCTTAGCCCCTAACCAGTCAGAATTAATGCCTAAACTTAACCACGTCAAAACTCGACATTTGTCCCAGAACGTCGGGAGATGAAGTCAGACCGTGAGATCTTATTGTGTGTGTGTGTGTGTGTGCGCGCAAGAGGGTGCTTACATGTGTGTGTACACATCTGTGCGTGTACACATCTGTGTGTGTGTGCATGCATACGTGTGTATGGAGTATATGTGTGTGGCAGAGGTGGCCGTTAGATATATCCAGTGTTGAAGGAACATAGCCAGTGTGGAGGAGAGGTTGTACAGCAACTAGTTCCGAGGCCTTGGTCTGGTCAGCTGTGGCTCTAATGCCATTTCTAAGAACAATAAGCAGAAAAGGGCTAAAGCCTCAATGATGACACTTAATCGCATTGGAATTCCTTGCCTGATCTTGGAAAGATATTAACCACTCGACAGGTGACACCGGGTGCATGGGTGCTTATGTGTCTCCCTGCATTTTCGTCTGTGTTTTTCTGTGTGTGCTTGTGTGCATGCACACAAACATCTAAAGTAGTTTTTGAGTTCAGTCTTTAATATGTAAGTGTATTTTAGAAAAAAAAATGACAAGGACATTATGAATCATTTTACGATTGTTTGTTTAATAAACGATGAATTGATTGCTATTAAGAGATGTGAAATAACAAAGAGGGACTTATGGAAAATCTCCGTTGATGTTTTATACACCAACATTCAAGTATAGTGACAATTTACTTGTTCATAATTGTAACGTAAGTTCATATACTGTACAGTAAGTGATGCTAAACGTACCCAACTTAAATCTGAGAAGTCTAGCATAAGAGAGGCATGTTAGCATAGGAGATGTACTTATGGTGGTCGAATATAGTGAGGCTGAGAGACTGTCTGTGTTTGACAGGAGGCAGACCATTGGGGGCAGGGATCTGGGGTCTCTAGACTAGTGATATGTGTGCCACATTGTCTGTTCAATAGAGGCCTTTGCATTTTTAAACAGCATCAGTTACCTCAAACTGTCATTGTTTGGTCACCATTGGCCTTGCTTAATCCTGGTAAGTGCATATCTGACAGTGTAGAGAGGGATGGATAGTGTTCAGGTGACTTAACTAGCCATGTGTTTTATTAGAAATTAATATCACAACATTCAGTCATTTTTTATAGTGGGTAGGGGTTAACAAGGTGCATGTGTTTGCACACTCTTGTGTGTGTGCATGTGTGGCGTTTGAGAAAGAGAGCGATTGCCCACACAGATTCTTTAAACATGAGTAGTTAGTTGTTGTTGTAATGAATGCACCAATCCGCTAAGCTGGAAAATGTGTGTTCCTGCGAGCACTTCTCCAATGACTGTTTCCTTTCAATCCACATTACCTTATCTGGCATCAGCCATATTTTATTGAACTCCCTTGGTCTCTACCACGGAGGTGGGTTTCAATACAAACAAGTACGGTCTATTGAAAGGCTTGGGCAGCCCTTGGGTGCCCTAAAAGCAGAAGCAAAAAGTAACTTAAGCTGATTACTACTCAATGCGAACAAATGGGTTGTCTGGAAGCTGGTAAATGGAGAAAAAACTGTGTTGCTCACCGAAGTCCATGGGACCAATCCACATACATCCAATCCACATAAATCAGAGAACACTGCACTCATCTTAGATGGAGGATTTTTATTTTTTACATTTAACCTTTTTTTAACTAGGCAAGTCTTCTTATTTACAATGATGGCTTACTGGGGACTATTTGGTTAACTGTTCAGGGGCAGAGCGACAGAATTTATCGAGATTATCGAGAATAATATGATACAAAAAAGAAAGCGATCTGTATTCAGAACAAAACTGTCTCTATTCAAAGCCCCCCCCCCCTCCCCAGAATGCAATACCACAAAAACAACAACAAAAAAGAGCTGCAGACAGGACTGTGGAAAGGCAGAGCATTACTGTGATAATGCGACAGCATCAATTAGAACAACATGGTGTATATGAATCAAAAGGCTAATTAAAAAAGCCCAGGTCACTGTGGTTGCAGCTGGAAACAGCTTTGTGTAAGTGTTCTTGACTTGTTGAATTCATGTCTGGGTTTGCCAGGTCCCGTCTGCTACCTCTCTCTCTTCTACTCTCTCTCAATCTCTCTCTCTCCCTGGAGAGTGTAATCCAGTATCACTTCTTACACTTGGCTGTGCACTCCTCGTCTTTCGAATCTATAGTAACGTTACCTAAAACGTTAACTCCTCACAGAAGCATGCAGCGTTTGCCTTTAAAAAAAAAAATGTTTTCCAAGTCTCGTATTTCACAGGGCACTTGAGCTATTTTGAAAATTGTACCACTGACACGGAAATGTATAAATCACATATAGCATCTGAGGTGTTTCAGAAACAGGGTTACTCATGCAGTGTAGGTGTGTTAATGTTCCATGTTCCTATCTGTCTGCCTTGTGTTTTGGAAGCCTGCCAGATTGAAGAGGAAGAGCACCTATTTTGCTGGGAGGTAATTGCTACACAGAAGCCTTTTGATTGCCAGGATCTTTCACTGGGAACAGCGCCGGCACCCCTTTCCACCTACACCCACCAACAACCTGATTACAAATCAACTTATTGATTTGATGAGTGCAAGATGTTTGCTAATAACTGCTCTCATACCATCTGTTAATCTTTGTTGTGATTAAAGAGGTAATCCCAATATCCATTATTCCCAATGACACTGCCAGGATCTTTCTCTTACGCAAGGGAGAGCAGCTCCAAGGATATCAGTGATCTCCGACTGCAATTGAGAAATCGGCTCCCACCTTCCGCACACCAAACGTGATACAAAAATAATTACAACCCGCACTAAAAGTCCATTACCTCTTATAATCACACAAAATGATTTTTCTTAAATATGATAATAAATCACAGGGCAGATCAATAGCCGGAAGACCAACTGCTATGCACTGATAACGTATCAATCAATATTTAGTATTTCGATTTTAATTAATACCCGACCAGCGTCTAGAGGCCTGTTAAGAGAGAAAATATTATCTCTAAACTGAGAGACAATAAATAAATAGATGAAAAGAATAGAACCCTGTTAGCATGCTCAAGTTGCTCCTTATATCTGTCATCGATTAGTTAGTTGTTTAGCTGTGATTAAGGTGCTAGGAAATTATTTAAAAGAGGGGTAGTGTGTGTGTGTGTCTGGTGGGAGGGGACAGGCAATGTCAGCATCTACAGATGGCCATGTCTCCAGAGCATGCTGGGTATTGAGGCGGGAAAAGCATCACTAAGCACCTGCAGCCAGGATACAAAAACATCCCTGAACACACACACACACACACACACACACACACACACACACACACACACATTCTAAAACATCCTTATTATTGATAGGATTACTATAATCCAATGCACACTTGTAAAACCTGTCATTTGTATTAACACTAACTTAAATTAAAGCATCCAGTAAGATCATGGATCACATTGTATTTCAGTTCTTGAGTCTTGTCATTCACATCGTTAACGTACCTCATATACTGCTGAGCCATTCAATTGAGTTCATTATAGATCAACTGAACAAAGCTATACTTAATTTACAGTATATTCCACAATCTAAATCACACAGACCTAAGGCTTAGCATTAATTGAAGTTCATTTCCTGAACTACTTTGCACTGTACAGTAAAACCCACAATTAATTTGCCATGGCATGACTCTACAGAAACACTTAACGAAATAGTTTCAGAGCATTTAGTCATTACATCCTGAGTATGTTGCACGCACACTTTAAAGAAGCAGTGTACGGGGTAATCTTTCCTTGCTTTTAACTGGTAAATCACTGCTTAAACATAGTCACTCGTTTTTCAACCACTCCACAAATTTCTTGTTAACAAACTATAGGTTGGCTGTCACGCCTTGGTTTTAGTATTTTGTGTTTTAGTTAATTAGTTGGTCAGGCCAGGGTGTGACATGGGTTTATGTTATTGTGTTGTCGTATTGGGGTTTTTGTAGGCATTGGGATTGTGGTTGATTAGGGGTGTGTTTAGTTTAGGTTTGGCTGCCTGAGGTGGTTCTCAATCAGAGTCAGGTGATTCTTGTTGTCTCTGATAGGGAACCGTATTTAGGTAGCCTGGGTTTCACTGTGTATTTCATGGGTGATTGTTCCTGTCTCTGTGTAGTTTCACCAGATAGGCTGTAATTAGGTTTCACGTTCCATTTTGTTGTTTTGTATTTTGTATCAGTTATTTCATGTACCGCGATTCATTCATTAAAAACATGAGTAACCACCACGCTGCATTTCGGTCCGACTTTCTTGCGACAAACGAAGAACGCCGTTACATTGGCAAGTCGGTTAGGACATGTACTTTGTGCATGACACAAGTAATTTTTCCCAAAATTGTTTACAGACAGATTAATTCACTGTAACACAATTCCAGTGGGTCAGAAGTTTACATACACTAAGTTGACTGTGCCTTTAAGCAGTTTGGATAATTCCAGACAATAATGTCAGGGCTTTAGAAGCTTCTAATTGACATCATTTGAGTCAATTGGAAGTGTACCTGTAGATGTATTTCCAGGCCAACCTACAAACACAGTGCCTCTTTGCTTGAAATCATGGAAAAATCAAAATAAATCAGCCAAGACCTCAGCAAAAAAATTGTAGACCTCCACAAGTCTGGTTCATCCTTGGGAGCAATTTCCAAACACCTGAAGGTACCACATTCATCTGTACAAAACAATAGTACGCTAGTATAAACACCATGGGACCATGCAGCCGTCACAACGCGCAGGAAGGAGACCTAGAGAGTAAGGTACTTTGGTGCGAAAAGTGCAAATCAATCCCAGAACAACAGCAAAGGACCTTGTGGAGATGCTGGAGGAAACAGGTACAAAAGTATCTATATCCACATAAATTGAAAGGCCACTGCTCCAAAACTGCTATAAAAAAGCCGGACTACGGTTTGCAACTGCACATGGGGACAAAGATGGTACCTTTGGGAGAAATGTCCTCTCTTCTGATGAAACAAAAATATAACTGTTTGGCCATAATGACCATTGTTATGTTTGGGGGAAAAAGGGGGAGGCAAGCCGAAGAACACCATCCCAACCGTGAAGCATGGGGGTGGTAGCATCATGTTGTGGGGATGCTTTGCTGCACTAGGGACTGGTGCACTTCACAAAATAGATGGCATCATGAGGGACGACAATTATGTGAATATATTGAAGCAACATCTCAAGACATCAGTCTGGAAGTTAAAGCTGGGTTGCAAATGGGTCTTCCAAACAGACAATGACCCAAAGCATACTTCCAAAGTTGAGGCAAAATGGTATTGGTACTGGAGTGGCCATCACAAAGCCTGGACCTCAATTCCATAGCAAATTTGTGGGCAGAACTGAAAAAGCTTGTGTGAGGAAGGAGGCCTACAAACCGGACTAATTTACCAGCTCTGTGAGGAGGAATTGGCCAAAAGTCACCCAACTTATTGTGGGAAGCTTGTGGAAGGCTAACCGAAACATTTGACCCAAGTTAAACAATTTAAAGGCAATGCTACCAAAAACTATTGATTGAGTGTAAGTAAACTTCTGACCCACTGGGAATGTGATGAAAGAAATAAAAGCTGAAATAAATAATTCTCTCTACAGTTATTCTGACATTTCACATTCTTAGACAGGACATTTGTACTAAGAGTAATGTCAGGAATGATGAAAAACGGAGTTTCAATGTATTTGGCTGAGGTGTATGTAAACTTCCGACTTGAACTGTATAAAAAAACAGAAACCATATTTACATACGTTACCATTCAAATGTTTGGGGTCACTTAGAAATGTCCTTGTTTTTGAAAAAAACAACAATTTTTTGGTCTATTTTTAAAATAACATAAAATCAGAAATACACCGTAGACATTCTTAATTTTGGAAATGACTATTGTAGCTGGAAATGGCAGATTTTTAATGGAATATCTACATAGGCGTACAGAGGCCCATTATCAGCAACCATCACTCTGGTGTTCTAATGGCACGTTGTGTTAGCTAATCCAAGATGATAATTTTTTTAAAGGCTAACTGATCATTAGAAAACCCTTTTGCAATTATTTTAGCACAGCTGAAAACTGTTGTCTGATTATAGAAGCAATAAAACTGACCATCTTTAGACTAGTTGAGTATTTGGAGCATCAGCATTTGTGGGTTCGATTACAGGACCAAAATAGCCAGAAACAAAGAACTTTCTTCTGAAATTCATCAGTTTATTATTTTTCAGAGAAATTAAGGCTATTCCATGTGAGAAATTACCGAGAAACTGAAGATCTCGTACAACGTTGTGTACTACTCCCTTCACAGAACAATGCAAACTGGCTCTAACCAGAATAGAAAGAGTAATGGGAGGCCCTGGTGCACAACTGAGCAATAGGAGAAGTACATTAGAGTGTCTAGTTTAAGCAACAAACACCTCACAAGTCATCATCTGGCAGCTTCATTAAAACACCAGTCTCAACATCAACAGTGAAGAGGCGACTCCAGGATGCTTGCCTTCTAGGCAGAGTTCATCTGTCTGGCGTCTGTGTTCTTTTGCCCATCTTAATCTATTATTTTTATTGACCAGTCTGAGATATGGCTTTTTCTTTGCAACTCTGCCTAGAAGGCCAGCATCCCAGAGACGCCTCTTCACTGTTGACGCTGGTGTTTTGCGGACCATTATAGCACGCTTCTGTCTATTGGAGCTGGTCAGTATGTCTAGGTAATCGTGTAAACATGGCTTTTTTTTATTTATTGCATAGTAAAACTGCATAAACCTAATGTCAATTTAAAGTGTACTGTTCCCTAGCTAACATTATGTGTATGCTCTCCACATTCTGGAGGATCAAGTTTTGAAATCAGTGAAATTTAAGTATGATAGCTAAGGAGATGGAGAAAACACCAGTCTGGATTACATCATCAAACTAAGGGCAACCATGCATGGCATCAGACAGGAGGCGCATCCAACCATGATGTTTACTGGTAAAATAGTTTGGCTACATTTCTAATTTTGACAGTGTTTTCATTTCAAGTGTGCTGTTAGCTAGATAACGTTATGTATATGATCTTATTATTCATATTTCAGACATATTTGTTTAACTACTTATAGTCATAGAACCTGGTTGGTTAGCTACCTGCAAATTCATGCAGGGTAGTAATGACATGAGTCGTGATTATGGTCCATTGTTTAGCTAGCTAGCTATATGTCTTAACAAAAAACTCCCCCCAAAAAAACTTGTTTACCAAGCTGTCTTACGTTTAGATCCAGAGCATCCCGAACATGCTCAATGGGTGACATGTCTGGTGAGTATGCAGGCCATTGATGAACTGGGACGGTTTGTCATGCTGAAACATGGAATGGCACGACAATGGGCCTCAGGATTTCGTCACAGTATCTCTGTGCATTCAAATTGCCATAGATACAATGCTATTGCTTATGCCTGCCCATACCATAACCCCACCGCCACCATGGGGAACTCTGTTCACAACCTTGACATCAGCAAAACGCTTGCCCACACGGCACCATACACGTGGTATGCGGTTGGTATGTGGTTTTGAGGCCAGTTGGACAGCCAAATTCTCTAAAACGACATTGGAGAAATGAACAGTAAATTCTCTAGCAACAGCTCTGGTGGACATTCCTGCAGTCAGCATTCCAATTGCTTGCTCCTTAAAAACTCGAGACATCTGTGGCATTGTGTTGTGTGACAGATCTACACAAAACTACACTTTTATTGTCCCCAGCTCATGGTGCACTTGTGTAGTGATCATAATGTTTAGTTAGCATCTAGATTTCATAACTGTCAGGTGGATGGATTATCTTGGCAAGGGAGAAATACTCACTAACAGGATATAAACATATTTGTGCATAAAATTTGAAAGAAATAAGCTTCATGTCTGTATGGACATTTTCTTTGGATCTTTTATTATAGCTCATGAAATGTGGGGCCTTTAACACTTTATGTTGCGTTTACATTTTTGTTCAGTAAATATTTTATTTCATTATTGTATAGCAGCAATTCGTACATTTAATGGAAATCAGTGCGCAAATTATTTAAAAACAGTTATAATTTCACCTTTATTTAACCAGGTAGGCTAGTTGAGAACAAGTTCTCATTTACAACTGCGACCTGGCCAAGATAAAGCAAAGCGAAGCAGTGCGACACAAAAAACAACATAGTTACACATGGAATAAACAAGTCAATAATACAATAGAAGTCTATATGCAATGTGTGCAAATGAGGTAGGATAAGGGAGGTACGACAAATAAATAGGCCATAGTGGTGAAATAATTACAAATATAACAATTAAACACTGGAGTGATAGATGTGAAGGCGATGCGTGTGCAAGTAGAGATACTGGGGTGGAAAGGCACAAAATAAAAAACAGTATGGGGATGAGTTAGTTGGATGGGCTATTTACAGATGAGCTATGTGCAGTGATCTGTGAGCTGCTCAAAGCTAGTGAGGGAAATATGATTCTCCAGCTTCAGTGATTTTTGCAATTCGTTCCAGTCAGCAGAGAACTGGAAGGAAAGGCGGCCGAAGGAGGAATTGACTTTGGGGGTGACCAGTGAAATGTACCTGCTGGAGCGCGTGCTATGGGTGGGTGCTTCGATGGTGACCAGTGAGCTGAGATAAGGTGGGGCATTACCTAGCAAAGACTTATAGATGACCTGGAGCCAGTGGGTTTGGCGACGGATATGTAGTGAGGGCAAGCCAACGAGAGCATACAGGTCGCAGTGGTGGGTAGTACCTATATGGGGCTTTGGTGACAAAACGGATGGCACTGTGATAGACTGGATCCAATTTGCTGAGTAGAGTGTTGGAGGCTATTTTGTAAATGACATCGCCGAAGTCAAAGATCGGTAGGATAGTCAGTTTTATGAGGGTATGTTTGGTAGCATGAGTGAAGGATGCTTTGTTGCGAAATAGGAAGCCGATTCTAGATTTAATTTTGGAGTGGAGATACTTAATGTGAGTCTGGAAGGAGAGTTTAAAGTCTAACCAGACACCTCGGTATTTGTAGTTTTCCACATTCTAAGTCAGAACCGTGCAGAGTAGTGATGCTGGACGGGTTGGCAGGTGTGGGCAGCGATCGGTTGAAGAGCATACATTTAGTTTGACTTCCATTTAAAAGCAGTTGGAGGCCACGGAAGGAGAGTTGTATGGCATTGAAGCTCGTCAACACAGTGTCCAAGGAAGGGCCAGAAGTATACAGAATAGTGTCATCTGCGAAGAGGTGGATCAGAGAATCACCAGCAGCAAGAGTGACATCATTGATGTATACAGAGAAAAGAGTCGGCCCGAGAGTTGAACCCTGTGGTACCCCCGTAGAGACTGCCAGAGGTCCGGACAACAGGCCCTCCGATTTGACACATTGAACTCTGTCTGAGAAGTAGTTGGTGAACCAGGCGAGGCAGTCATTTGAAAAACCGAGGCTGTTGAGTCTGCCAATACGAATGTTGTGATTGACAGAGTCGAAAGCCTTGGCCAGGTAGATGAATATGATGACACAGTATTGTCTCTTATCGATTGTGGTTATGATATCGTTTAGGACCTTGAGCGTGGCCGAGGTGTACCCATGACCAGCTCAGAAACCAGATTGTATAGCTGAGAAGGTACGGTGGGATTCTAAATTGTCAGTGATCTGTTTGTTAGCTTGGCTTTCGAAGACCTTAGAAAGGCAGGGTAGGATAGATATACGTACATGTAGGTCTGTAGCAGTTTGGGTCTAGAGTGTCTCCCCCTTTGAAGAGGGGGATGACCTTGGCAGCTTTCCAATCTTTTGGGGATCTCACACGATACGAAAGAGCGGTTGAACAGGCTAGTAATAGGGGTTACAACAATTTCAGCGGATAATTTTAGAAAGAAATGTTCCATCTGGATTTGGGTGAAGGAGAAGCGGGGAAGCTTGGGCAAGTTGATGTGGGGGGCGCAGGGCTGTTGACCGGGGTAGGGGGTAGCTAGGTGGAAAGAATGGCCAGCCGTAGAAAAATGCTTATTGAAATTCTCAATTATCACAGATTTATCGGTGGTGACAGTGTTTCCTAGCCTCAGTGCAGTGGGAGGAGATGCTCTTATTCTCTATGGACTTTACAGTGTCTCAGAACTTTTTTGAGTTTGTGCTACAGGATGCAAATTTCTGTTTGAAAAAGCTAGCCTTTGCTTTCCTAACTGCCCTGAAAACTTGCATATCGCGGGGGCTATTTGATGCTAATGCAGAACGCCACAGAAGGTTTTTGTGCGTTGTCAGGTCTGGCTTGATCCAAGGGCTATATCTGTTCCTGGTTCTACATTTTTTGAATGGGGCGTGCTTATTTAAGATGGAGAGGAAAGCACTTTTAAAGAATAACCAGGCATCCTCTACTGATGGAATGAGGTCAATATCCTTCCAGGTCGATTTAGAAAGGCCTGCTCGCTGAAGGGTTTTAAGGAGTGTTTGACAGTGATGAGTGGAGGTTGTTTGACCCCAGACCCATTACAGACCAGGCAATGAGGCAGTGATTGCTGAGATCCTGGTTGAAGACAGCAGAGGTGTATTTGGAGGGCAGGTTGGTTAGGATGATATCTATGAGGGTGCCCGTGTTTACGGATTGTACCTGGAAGGTTCATTGATAATTTGTGTGAGATTGAGGGCATCTAGCTTAGATTGTAGGATGGCCGAGGTGTTAAGCATATCCCAGTTTAGGTCACCTAACAGTACGAACTCTGAAGATAGATGGGGTAATCAGTTCACATATGATGTCCTGGGGGCAGAAGGTGGTCTATAGCAAGCAGCAATAGTGAGAGAATTGTTTCTGGAAAGGTGCATTTTTAAAAGTAGAAGCTCAAATTGTTTGGGCACAGGCCTGGCTAGTAAGACAACTCTGAAGTAGATTGCAACTCCGCCCCCTTTTGCAGTTTTATCTGGTTGGAAAAAGTTATAGTTAGGGATGGAAATTTCAGGGGTTTTGGTGGTCGTCCTAAGCTAGGATTCAGACACGGCTAGGACATCCGGGTTGGTAGAGTGTGCTAAGGCAGTGAATAAAACAAACAAACTTAGGGAGTAGGCTTCTAATGTTAACATGCATGAAACCAAAGCTTTTACGGTTACAGAAGTCAACAAATGAGAGCACCTGGGGAATGGGAGTGGAGCTAGGCACTGCAGGGCCTGGATTAACCTCTACATCACCAGAGGAACAGAGGGGGAGTAAGATAAGGGTATGGCTAAAGGCTATAAGAACTGGTTGTTTAGTACGTTCGGAACAGAGAGTAAAAGGAGCAGGTTTCTAAGCACGGTAGAATAGATTCAAGGCATAATGTACAAACAAAGGTATGGTAGGATGTGAATACAGTTGAGGTAAACCTATGCAATGAGTGACGATGAGAGAGACATTGTCTCTGGAAACATCATTTAAGCCAGGTGAGGTCACTGCATGTGTGGGAGGTGGAACTATAGGGTTATCTAAGGCGTATTGAGCAGGGATAGAGGCTCTACAGTGAAATAAGGCAATAATTACTAACCAAAAAAGCAATGGACAAGGCATTTTGACATTAGGGAAAGGCATGCGTAGCTGAGTGATCATAGGGGTCCAGTGAATGGCTCAGGCGGGCAAGAGACATGGTGATTCAGGCAGCTAGAGGACCGGAGCTAGCAAGCTAGTAGAAGGGCCTTAGAGGGACGTTGCGACGGAAGAAGTCAGTAGTAGCCCCCTCGTGCTGTAACATCGGCAGACCAGTCATCGTGGAACAGCAGAGCTCTGTGTGGTGAAAGGGTCCAGGCCAATTGGCAAAATAGGTATAGTAGCCAAATAATTTGTTTGACTGGTCTCTTAAGCTAACAGTCCAATATGCTCTAGACAGCTAGCAGGCCGCGGCTAGCAGGCTAACATTCAGGGAATGTCGCAATGGAGGAGCCAGTTGAAAAAACAACCTTGGTAGGGGTACGTCGGTAGTCGAGTTGTAATGGGCTCCAGGCCAATTGGCTAAATAGGTATTGTAGCCCAAGGAATGGCTGATGGACCTCTTCGGCTAGCCAGTTGATGGACTTAGCAAAGGCTAGTTTGTTCTTGCTTCGGGACAGAGACGTTAGCCAGGAGTGGCCACTCGGATAACTAGCTGCAATGATCCAGGTGAAAAGGTTCAGAGCTTGCGGTAGGAATCCGGAGATATGGAGAAAAATCTGTCCGATTTGCGCTATGCAGACTGGCGAGAGTTGTCCGGGCCAAAGGTGACCGCTAGCAGTGGCTAGCTGACTGCTAGCTTTTGTTGGGGGTTCCGGTTCAAAGTAAAGAAAATAGCAGATCCATACCACATTGGGTGAGGCAGATTGCAGGAGAGTATGTGGAAGTTGAGGTTAAGAAAAAAAGATATATACACGGGACTCGACAAGACGAGGACAAAAGACATCTGACTGCTACGCAATCTTGGATTTTAAAAAATAAGAAACTATTTATACATTTTAAATGAAACAAACTCAAACATGCCAGGGCATTTGTGGTAGCAAACGTTAAACAATTGACGCACTGAAAAAACATATCATTGTTTTATTTTCACTTCCTTGCTTCTTTTTAAAAATAGCATTGTGCAGTCACACTTTATTTGGATAGTCCATCTGTGCTCTACAGATTGTCATACTATCTGTTGATAAGCAACTGCTTTCTAAGATTATGGTTAGGATTAGGGTTAGTAGATAATTAATTTAAATGTTACTGATAGTCTGTAGTCCACAGATGGACTCTCCAAATTAAGTGTTATTACCTGTTGTGCATTGAGAGATCACAGCAGAGTTGTGAGTTAGAGGTGGACAGAGGAGCTGGGTGGAGACTGGAGCTGGGGGCTGTAGGATGGGCAGCTTTGCCATAGTTTATTTGTATGTTTCTATGTTTTGGTTGGTCAGGGTGTGATCTGAGTGGGCATTCTATGTTGGATGTCTTGTTTGTCTATTTCTATGTCTGGCCTGATTTGGTTCTCAATCAGAGGCAGGTGTTAGTCATTGTCTCTGATTGGGAACCATATTTAGGTAGCCTGGGTTTCACTGTGTGTTTGTGGGTGATTGTTCCTGTCTCTGTGTTTGTTGCACCAGATAGGGCTGTTTCGGTTTTCCACGTTTGTTGTTTTGTATTGTTCGTGTTTCATCTTCATTAAAGATGTATCTAACTAACCACGCTGCATTTTGGTCCGATCCTTGTTCCACCTCTTCGTCAGAGGAGGAGTTAGAAGAAACCCATTACAGAATCACCCACCACAACAGGACCAAGCGGCGTGGTGACAAGCAGCGGCAGCAGGAGCAGCGATCACAGGACTTCTGGACTTGGGAGGAGATATTGGACGGAAAAGGACCCTGGGCACAGCCTGGAGAATATCGCCGTCCCAAGGAAGAACTGGAGGCGGGGAAAGCGGAGAGGCGCTGTTTTGAAGAGGCAGCACGGCGACGCGGTTGGAAGCCCGAGAGTCAGCCCCAACAATTTCTTGGGGGGGCTCACAGGGAGTATGGCTACGCCAGGTAGGAGACCTGCGCAAACTTCCTGTGCTTACCGGGGGCTGGAGAGACCGGGCAGGCACCTTGTTATGCTGTGGTGCGCACGGTGTCTCCAGTGCGGGTGCATAGCCCGGTGCGTTCTATTCCAGCACCTCGTATCGGCCGGGCTAGATTGAGCGTTGAGCCAAATGCCATGAAGCCGGCTCTATGCATCTGGTCCCCAGTGCGTCTCCTTGGGCCGGCTTACATGGTACCAGCCTTACGCTCGGTATCCCCGTTTCGCCTGCATAGCCCAGTGCGGGCTATTCCACCATGCCGCACTGGCAGAGCGACCGGGAGTATTCAACCAGGTAAGGTTGGGCAGGCTCGGTGCTCAAGAGCTCCAGTGCGCCTGCACGGTCCGGTCTACCCAGTACCACCTCCACACCCCAGCCCTCCGGTGGCAGCTTCCCGCACCAGGCTTCCTGTGCGTGTCCTCGGCTCAGTACCACCAGTGCCAGCACCACGCATCAGGCCTACTGTGCGCCTCGCCTCTCCAGCGCTGCCGGAGCCTTCCTCTCCTGAGCTGCCGCAGTCTCCCGCCTGTTTGGCGCTGCCGGAGCCTTCGCCTCTACTGCGTTGCCGGAGTCTCCTGCCCGTTTAGCGCAGCCGGAGCTGTCAGTCAGCATGGAGCAGCCAGAGCCGTCAGTCTGCCTAGTGCCACCAGTCTGCCTAGCGCCGCCAGTCTGCCCAGCGCCGCCAGTCTGCCCAGTGCCACCAGTCTGCCCAGTGCCATCAGTCTGCATAGAGCAGCCAGAGATGTCAGTCTGCATGGAGCAGCCAGAGCTGTCAGTCTGCATGGAGCAGCCGGAGCTGCCAGTCTGTATGGAGCTGCCAGTCTGTATGGAGCTGCCAGTCTGCAAGGAGCTGCCAGTCTGCAAGGAGCTGCCAGTCTGCAAGGAGCTGCCAGTCTGCAAGGAGCAGCCAGAGCCGCCAGTCAGCATGGAGCAGCCAGAGCTGTCAGTCAGCATGGAGCAGCCAGAGCCGCCAGTCAGCATGGAGCAGCCAGAGCTGTCAGTCAGCATGGAGCAGCCAGAGCCGCCAGTCAGCATGGAGCAGCCAGAGCTGTCAGTCAGCATGGAGCAGCTAGAGCCGTCAGTCTGCCAGGATCCACCAGTCAGCCAGACTCTTCCAGATCTGTCAGTCAGCCAGACTCTTCCAGATCTGCCAGTCAGCCAGACTCTTCCAGATCTGCCAGTGAACCAGACTCTTCCAGATCTGCCAGTCAGCCAGACTCTTCCAGATCTGCCAGTCAGCCAGACTCTTCCAGATCTGCCAGTCAGCCAGACTCTTCCAGATCTGCCAGTCAGCCAGACTCTTCCAGATCCGCCAGTCAGCCAGACTCTTCCAGATCTGCCAGTCAGCCAGACACTTCCAGATCTGCCAGTCAACCAGACTCTTCCAGATCTGCCAGTCAGCCAGACTCTTCCAGATCCGCCAGTCAGCCAGACTCTTCCAGATCTGCCAGTCAGCCAGACACTTCCAGATCTGCCAGTCAACCAGACTCTTCCAGATCTGCCAGTCAACCAGACTCTTCCAGATCTGCCAGTCAACCAGACTCTTCCAGATCTGCCAGTCAACCAGACTCTTCCAGATCAGCCAGTCAACCAGACACTTCCAGATCTGCCAGTCAACCAGACTCTTCCAGATCTGCCAGTCAACCAGACTCTTCCAGATCTGGCAGTCAACCAGACTCTTCCAGATCTGCTTGTCAACCAGACTCTTCCAGATCCGCCAGTCAACCAGACTCTTCCAGATTTGTCAGTCAGCCAGGATCTGCCAGAACTGCCAGCCAGCCGGGATCTGCTGGATTCAACTGCCTGGCTGAGCTTCCTCTCGGTACTGGGCTTCCTCTCAGTGCTGGGCTTCCTCTCAGCCCCGAGCTTCCCCTCAGTGCTGAGCTGCCCCTTTCCCGAGCTGCCCCTCTGTCCCGAGCTGCCCCTCTGTCCCGAGCTGCCCCTCTGTCCCGAGCTGCCTCTCTGTCCCGAGCTGCCCCTCTGTCCCGTGTTATTTAGTAGGGTTGCCGTGGCTAGGAGGTCACGGAAGCGGACCAGGTGGGGGAGGACTACGGTGAGGTGGGGGCCACGTCCAGCACCGGAGCCGCCACCGCGGACAGATGCCCACCCAGACCCTCCTCGATAGGTTCAGGTTTTGCGGCCAGAGTCCGCACCTGGGGGAGGGGGGGGGTACTGTCACACCCTGACCATAGTTTCTTTGTATGTTTCTATGTTTTGGTTGGTCAGGGTGTGATCTGAGTGGGCATTCTATGTTGGATGTCTCGTTTGTCTATTTCTATGTCCCGCCTGATATGGTTCTCAATCAGAGGCAGGTGTTAGTCATTGTCTCTGATTGGGAACCATATTTAGCTAGCCTGTGTGTTTGTGGGTGATTGTTCCTGTCTCTGTGTTTGTTGCACCAGATAGGGCTGTTTCGGGTTTTCCACGTTTGTTGTTTTGTATTGTTCGTGTTTCATCTTCATTAAAGATGTATCTAACTAACCATGCTGCATTTTGGTCCGATCCTTGTTCCACCTCTTCGTCAGAGGAGGAGTTAGAAGAAACCCGTTACAATTTGGAATCCTATAGCCTGAACATGGTGCCACACATGATGCGCCTACTCCTAAAAACTACTTGGAATAATATGGGTTGTTGGTGTTTAGAGACAAAGAAGGAACACATCAACTGTGTTTTGTTGTAAAGCTCGCCCACCTAGAGACAAGAGACTAGAGCCTCCTTAGCCTTATGAGTCAGCTGTCTACTGCAATACTGTAATTGATTAATTGCATTTTGTAAGACAACTCATGAAAGCCCAGCCCACTATTCAGTTATATAAAAAAAGAAGATTTAATCAATTTTAGATTAAGGCTGTAACGTAACAAAATGTTGAAAAAGTTAAAGGATCTGAAGTACCATTCAAAGGTTTGGACACACCTACTCATTCCATTTTTTAAAAACTATTTTCTACATTGTAGAAGAGTAGAGAATACATAAAAACTATGACATAACACACATGGAATCATGTAGTAACTGGAGTCTTTGACAATTTTTAGGGCCTTCCTCTGACATCACCTGATATAGAGGTCCTTGATGGCAGGAAGCTTGGTCCCGGTGATGCACTGGGCTGTATGCACTACCCTCTGTAGTGCCTTGCGGTCGGAGGCCGAGCAGTCCGTCTATTGAGGGGGAATAGGTTTTGTCGTGTCCTCTTCATGACTGTCTTGGTGTGTATGAACCATGATAGTTTGTTGGTGATGTGGACACCAAGGAACATGAAGCTATCAACCTTCTCCACTACAGCACCGTCAATGAGAATGGGGGCATGCTCGGGCCTCCTTTTCCTTTAGTCCACAATCATCTCCTTGGGTGACTGGAGTCTCTGACAATTATATAGGTCCTGGATGGCAGGAAGCTTGGCCCCAGTGATGTACTGGGCCGTTCGCACTACTCTCTGTAGCACCTTAACTTCTTGAAACTCCCCATCCCGGATCCGGGATCGTGACTAAAGCCTCAGGCTCATTAGCATAACGCAACGTTAACGATTTCTGAAAATCGCAAATAAAATTAAAATAATGCGTTTGCTCTCAAGCTTAGCCTTTTCTTAACAACACTGTCATCTCAGATTTTCAAAATATGCTTTTGAACCATAGAAATTGACTAATTTGTGTAAGAGTATGCAAAGCTAGCATAGCATTTTGTGTAGCATGTAGCACGCAACATTTTCACAAAAACCAGATAACCAAATAAATAAAATCATTTACCTTTGAAGAGCTTCTGATGTTTTCAATGAGGAGACTCTCAGTCACATACCAAATGCGCAGTGTTTCCTGAAAGCGTCTGTGTGTAGGAGAAATCGTTCCGTTTTCTACATTGCGTCTGGCTACCAAAACGAACCGAAAATGCAGTCACCTACAACGTCAAACTTTTTCCGGATTAACTACATAATATCGACCGAAACATGGCAAACGTTGTTTGGAATCAGTCCTCAAGGTGTTTTTTCACATATCTCTTCATTGACATGCAGTTCGTGGAAGCTTGCTTTACTCTCTGTATCGTATGGAAAAATACTGGCAGGTGACTTTTGCGCACCAATTTCGGCGCAGGAGACCGGGCGGACACGTGGTAAATGTGGTCTCTTATGGTCAATCTTCCAATGATCTGCCTACAAATACGTCACAATGCTGCAGACACCTTGGGGAAACGACAGAAAGGGCAGACTTACTCCTCTCGCGTTCACAGCCATATAAGGTGATCATGGAAAACAGAGCCTCAAAAATCTTTGTCATTTCCTGGATGCCATCTCATCTTGGTTTTGCCTGAAGCTCACGTTATAGGGCACGCACAGAGAAGATCTTTGTATTTCTGGACACGTCAGAGTGTTTTCTTTCGAACGGTAGCAATTATATGCATAGTCGAGCATCTTTTTGTGACAAAATATCTTGTTTAAAACGGGAAAGTTTTTCATCCAAAAATGAAATAGCGCCCCCATAGATGTAAGAGGTTAAGGTCAGATAACGAGTAGTTGCCATTCCAGGTGGTGATGCAACCGGTCAGGATGCTGTCGATGGTGCAATTGTAGCACCTTTTGAGGATCTGGGGGCCCATGACAAATCTTTTCAGTCTCTCGAGTAGGAAAAGGTTTTGTCGTGCCCTCTTCACGACTGCCTTGGTATGTTTGGACCATGATAGTTTGTTGGTGATGTGGACACCTTGAAACTCTCAACCTGTTCCACTACAGGCCTGTCGATGTTTATGGGCTTGCCTTTTCCTGTAGCCCACAATCAGCTACTTTGTCTTGCTCACATTGAGGGAGAGGTTGTTGTCCTGGCACCACACTGCCAGTTCTCTGACCACCTCCCTATAGGCCGTCTCATCGTTGCCGCTGATCATGCCTACCACTGTTGTGTCATCAACAAACTTAATGATGGTGATGGAGTCGTGTTTGGTCACACAGTCATGGGTGAACAGGGAATACAGGAGGGGACTAAGTACACACCCCTGAGGGGCCCCAGTGTTAAGGATAAGCGTGGCAGATGTATTGCCTACTCCTTACCACCTGGGGGGGGGGGGTCTAGGGTGTCCGGGAGGATGCTGTTGATGTGAGCCATTACCAGCCATTCAAAGCACTTCATGGCTACCAACGCGAGTGGCACGGGGCGGTAATCATTTAGGCAGGTTACCTTTGCTTCCTTGTGCACAAGGACTATGGTGGTCTGCTTGAAACATGTAGGTATTACAGACCCGGTCAGGGAGAGGTTGAAAATGTCAGTGAAGACACTTGACAGTTGGTCCATGCATGCTTTTGAGTACACGTCCTGGTAATCCGTCAGGCACAGCGGCTTCATGAATGTTGACCTGTTTAAAGGTTTTGTTCACATCAGCTACCGCGAGTGCTATCACACAGTCATCCAGAACAGCTGATGCTCTTTAAAAAAATATATTTCACCTTTATTTTATCAGGTAGGCTAGTTGAGAACAAGTTCTCATTTACAACTGCGACCTGGCCAAGATGAAGCAAAGCAGTGTGACACAGACAACAACACAGAGTTACACATAAAGTAAACAAACACGTCAATGACACAGTAGAAAAAAAAGAAAGTCTATGTACAGTGTGTGCAAAAGGCATGAGGAGGTAAGTAATAAATAGGCTATAGGAGCAAATAATTACAATTTAGCAGATTAACACTGGAGTGACAAATGAGCAGATGATGTGCAAGTAGAGATAATGGTGTGCAAAATAGCAGAAAAGTCAATAAAATAAAAACAGTATATGGATGAGGTAGGTAGATTGGGTGGGCTATTCACAGATGGACTACGTACAGCTGCAGCGATCGGTTAGCTGCTCAGATAGCTGATGTTTAAGGTTGGTGAGGGAAATAAAAGTCTCCAACTTCAGCCATTTTTGCAATTCGTTGCAGTCACTGGCAGCAGAGAACTGGAAGGAAAGGCGGCCAAATGAGGTGTTGGCTTTGGGGATGATCAGTGAGATATACCTACTGGAACGTATGCTATGGGTGGGTGTTGTTATCGTGACCAGTGAACTGAGATAAGGCAGAGCTTTACCTAGCATGGACTTGTAGATGACCTGGAGCCAGTGGGTCTGGCGATGAATATGTAGCGAGGGCCAGCCGAATAGAGCATACAGGTCTTAGTGGTGGTTTGTATAAGGTGGTTTGGTAACAAAACGGATGGCATTGTGATAGACTGCTCTCGTGCAAGCTTCAGTGTTGCTTGCCTTGAAGCGAGCATAAAAGGCGTTTAGCTCGTCTGGTAGGCTCGCGTCACTGGGCAGCTCGCGTCTGGGTTTCCATTTGTAGTCAATAGTTTTCAAGCCCTACCACATCCTACGAGCGTCAGGGCCGGTGAAGTAGGATTCAATCTTAATCCTGTATTGACCCTTTGATTGTTTGATGGTTCGTCTGAGGGCATAGCGGGATTTCTTATAAGCGTCAGGATAAGTCTCCTGCTCCTTGAAAGAGGCAACTCTAGCCTTCATCTCGATGCGGATGTTGCCTGTAATCTATATGGATTCTGGTTGGGATATGTATGTACAGTCACTGTGGGGACAACATCATTGATGCACTTGTTGATGAAGCCAATGGTGTATTCCTCAATTCCATTGGATGAATCCCGGAACATATTCCAGCCTGTGCTAGCAAAACATTCCTGTAGTGTAGATCGAGTCACTGCTACTTCCTGCTTTAGTTTTTGCATGTAAGCAGGAATCAGAAGGATAGAATTGTGGTCAAATTTGCCAAATGGAGGGCGGGGGAGAGCTTTTGTGGAGTAAAGGTGGTCTAGGATTTTTTTCCCCTGGTTGCACATGTGACATGCTGGTAAAAATGTGGTAAAAATGATTTAAGTTCACGTTGAGGGAGATGTTTTTATCCTGGCACCAAGCGGCCAGGTCTCTGACCTCCTTCCTGTATACTGTACTCGATACCATCTACTGTATCTTGCCTATGCTGCTCTGCACCATCACTCATTCATATCTTTATGTACATATTATTTATCCCCTTACACTGTGTATAAGAAATTAGTTTTGGAATTGTTAGTTAGATTACTTGTTGGTTATTACTGCATTGTCGGAACTGGAAGCACAAGTATTTCGCTACACTCGCATTAACATCTGCTAACCATGTGTATGTGACAAATAAAATTTGATTTGATTTGCCACTGTTGTGTCATCGACAAACTTAATTATGTGGTTGGAGTCGTGCCTGGCCATGCAGTCATGAGTGAACAGGGAGTACAGGAGGGGAGTGAGCCCTCACTCCTGAGGAGTCCCCGTGTTGAGGATCAGCGTGGCACATATATTGTTACCGTCACTTACCACCTGGGGGCGGCCCATCATGAAGTCCAGGATCCAGTTGCAGAAGGAGGTGTTTAGTCCCAAGATCCTTAGCTTAGTAATGAGCTTTGAGGGCACTATGGTGTTGAACGCTGAGCTGTAGTCAATGAATAGCATTCTCACATAGATGCTCCTTTTGTCCAGGTGGGAAAGGGCAGTGTGAAGTGCAATAGAGATAGCATCATCTGTGGATCTGTTGGGGCGGCATGCAAATTGGAGTGGGTCTAGGGTTTCTGGGATAATGGTATTGATGTGAGTCATGACCAGCTTTTCGAAGCACTTCATGGCTAAAGCCGTGAGTGCTACGGGTCGGTAGTCATTTAGGCAGATTACCTTAGTATTCTTAGGCACAGGGCCTTCGGTGGTCTGCTTGAAACATTACATTTACATTACATTTAAGTCATTTAGCAGACGCTCTTATCCAGAGCGACTTACAAATTGGTGAATTCACCTTCTGACATCAGTGGAACAGCCACTTTACAATAGTGCATCTAAATCATTTAAGGGGGGGGTGAGAAGGATTACTTTATCCTATCCTAGGTATTCCTTGAAGAGGTGGGGTTTCAGGTGTCTCCGGAAGGTGGTGATTGACTCCGCTGTCCTGGCGTCGTGAGGGAGTTTGTTCCACCATTGGGGGGCCAGAGCAGCGAACAGTTTTGACTGGGCTGAGCGGGAACTGTACTTCCTCAGTGGTAGGGAGGCGAGCAGGCCAGAGGTGGATGAACGCAGTGCCCTTGTTTGGGTGTAGGGCCTGATCAGAGCCTGGAGGTACTGCGGTGCCGTTCCTCTCACAGCTCCGTAGGCAAGCACCATGGTCTTGTAGCGGATGCGAGCTTCAACTGGAAGCCAGTGGAGAGAGCGGAGGAGCGGGGTGACGTGAGAGAACTTGGGAAGGTTGAACACCAGACGGGCTGCGGCGTTCTGGATGAGTTGTAGGGGTTTAATGGCACAGGCAGGGAGCCCAGCCAACAGCGAGTTGCAGTAATCCAGACGGGAGATGACAAGTGCCTGGATTAGGACCTGCGCCGCTTCCTGTGTGAGGCAGGGTCGTACTCTGCGGATGTTGTAGAGCATGAACCTACAGGAACGGGCCACCGCCTTGATGTTAGTTGAGAACGACAGGGTGTTGTCCAGGATCACGCCAAGGTTCTTAGCGCTCTGGGAGGAGGACACAATGGAGTTGTCAACCGTGATGGCGAGATCATGGAACGGGCAGTCCTTCCCCGGGAGGAAGAGCAGCTCCGTCTTGCCGAGGTTCAGCTTGAGGTGGTGATCCGTCATCCACACTGATATGTCTGCCAGACATGCAGAGATGCGATTCGCCACCTGGTCATCAGAAGGGGGAAAGGAGAAGATTAATTGTGTGTCGTCTGCATAGCAATGATAGGAGAGACCATGTGAGGTTATGACAGAGCCAAGTGACTTGGTGTATAGCGAGAATAGGAGAGGGCCTAGAACAGAGCCCTGGGGGACACCAGTGGTGAGAGCGCGTGGCGAGGAGACAGATTCTCGCCACGCCACCTGGTAGGAGCGACCTGTCAGGTAGGACGCAATCCAAGCGTGGGCCGCGCCGGAGATGCCCAACTCGGAGAGGGTGGAGAGGAGGATCTGATGGTTCACAGTGTCGAAGGCAGCCGATAGGTCTAGAAGGATGAGAGCAGAGGAGAGAGAGTTAGCTTTAGCAGTGCGGAGCGCCTCCGTGATACAGAGAAGAGCAGTCTCAGTTGAATGACTAGTCTTGAAACCTGACTGATTTGGATCAAGAAGGTCATTCTGAGAGAGATAGCGGTAGAGCTGGCCAAGGACGGCACGTTCAAGAGTTTTGGAGAGAAAAGAAAGAAGGGATACTGGTCTGTAGTTGTTGACATCGGAGGGATCGAGTGTATGTTTTTTCAGAAGGGGTGCAACTCTCGCTCTCTTGAAGACGGAAGGGACGTAGCCAGCGGTCAGGGATGAGTTGATGAGCGAGGTGAGGTAAGGGAGAAGGTCTCCGGAAATGGTCTGGAGAAGAGAGGAGGGGATAGGGTCAAGCGGGCAGGTTGTTGGGCGGCCGGCCGTCACAAGAAGCGAGATTTCATCTGGAGAGAGAGGGGAGAAAGAGGTCAGAGCACAGGGTAGGGCAGTGTGAGCAGAACCAGCGGTGTTGTTTGACTTAGCGAACGAGGATCGGATGTCGTCGACCTTCTTTTCAAAATGGTTGACGAAGTCATCTGCAGAGAGGGAGGAGGGGGGGGAGGGGGAGGAGGATTCAGGAGGGAGGAGAAGGTGGCAAAGAGCTTCCTAGGGTTAGAGGCAGATGCTTGCAATTTAGAGTGGAAGAAAGTGGCTTTAACAGCAGAGACAGAGGAGGAAAATGTAGAGAGGAGGGAGTGAAAGGATGCCAGGTCCGCAGGGAGGCGAGTTTTCCTCCATTTCCGCTCGGCTGCCCAAACATGTTGGTATAACAGACTCTATAAGGGACAGGATAAAAATGTCAGTGAGGACACTTGCCAGTTTGTCAGCACATGCTCGGAGTACACATACTGGTAATCTGTCTGGCCCCGCGGCCTTTTGAATGTTCTCATGTTTAAACGTTTTGCTCACATCGGCTACGGAGAGCTCTATCACACAGTCGTCTGGAACAACTGATGCTCTCATGCATTCTTAGGTGTTGCTTGCCTCGAATCAAGCATAGAAGTCATTTAAGTCGTCTGGTAGGCTCGTGACACTGGGAAGCTCGCAGCTATACTTCCCTTTTGTGGTCTGTAATAGTTTGCAAGCCCTGCCACATCCAACGAGCGTCAGAGCCTGTGTAGTACGATTCAATGTTAGTCCTGTATTGACGCTTTGCCTGTTTGATAGTTAATTTGAGGGCATAGTGGGATTTCTTATAAGCGTCAGCTCCTTGAAAGCGGCAGCTCTACCCATTAGCTCAGTGTGGACATTGCCTGTAATCCATGGCTTCTGGTATTTACCATTGGAAGAATCCCGGAACATATTGCGACCTGTATGCTCTCGTTGGCTTGCCCTCACTACATATCCGTCGCCAAACCCACTGGCTCCAGGTCGTCTGTAAGTATTTGCTAGGTAAAGCCCTGCCTTATCTCAGCTCACTGGTCACCATAGCAACACCCACCCGCGCTCCAGCAGGTATACTGCACTGGTCATCCCCAAAGCCATAACTTTCCTTTCACCGCCTTTCCTTCCAGTTCTCTGCTGCCAATAATTAGAACGAATTGCAAAAATTTCTGAAACTGGAGTCTTATATCTCCCTCTAACTTTAAGCATCAGCTGTCAGAGCAGTTTACCTGTACCTGTACACAGCCAATATTTAAGTAGCACTCAACTCCCTCATCCCCATATTATTACTTACCATCTTGCTCTTTTGCACCCCAGTATCTCTACTTGCACATCATCTGCACATCTATCACTCCAGTGGTAATGCTAAATTGTACTTTTTTTGCCTCTATGGCCTATTTATTGCCTACCTCCCTACTCTTCTACAGTCGTGGCCAAAAGGTTTGAGAATGACACAAATATTAATTTCCACAACGTTTGCTGCTTCAGTGTCTTTAGATATTTTTGTCAGATGTTACTATGGAATACTGAAGTATAATTATAATCATTTCATACGTGTCAAAGTCTTTTATTGACAATTACATGAAGTTGATGCAAAGAGTCAATATTTACAGTATTGACTCTTTTTCAAGACCTCTGCAATCCGCCCTGGCATGCTGTCAATTTACTTCTGGGCCACATCCTGACTGATGGCAGCCCATTCTTGCATAATCAATGCATGGAGTTTGTCAGAATGTGTGGGTTTTTGTTTGTCCACCCGCCTCTTGAGGATTGACCACAAGTTCTCAATGGGATTAAGGTCTGGGGAGATTCCTGGCCATGGACCCAAAATATTGATGTTTTTTGCCCGAGCCACTTAGTTATCCCTTTTGCCTTATGGCAAGGTGCTCCATCATGCTGGAAGCAACCCCACACATGAATAGTCTAAGGATGCTTTACAGTTGGCATGACACAGGACTGATGGTAGCGCTCACCTTGTCTTCTCCGGACAAGCTTTTTTCCGGATGCCCCAAACAATCGGTAAGGTGATTCATCAGAGAAAATGACTTTACCCCAGTCCTCAGCAGTCCAGTCCCTGTACCCTTTTCAGAATATCAGTCTGTCCCTGAGGTTTTTCCTGGTGAGAAGTAGCTTCTTTGCTGCCCTTCTTGACACCAGGCCATCCTCCAAAAGTCTTCGCCTCACTGTGCGTGCAGATATGCCTGCTGCCATTCCTGAGCAAGCTCTGTACTGGTGGTGCCCAGATCCCGCAGCTGAATCAACTTTAGGAGACGTCTTGGCGCTTGCTGGACTTTCTTGGGCACCCTGAAACCGCCTTCACAACAATTGAACCGCTCTCCTTGAAGTTCTTGATGACCCGATAAATGGTTGATTTAGGTGCAATTTTACTGGCAGCAATATCCTTGCCTGTGAAGCCCTTTTTGTGCAATGCAATGATGACAGCACATGTTTCCTTGCAGGTCACCATGATTGACAGAGGAAGAACAATGATTCCAAGCACCACCCTCCTTTTGAAGCTTCCAGTCTGTTTTTCGAACTCAATCAGCATGACAGAGTGATCTCCATCCTTGTCCTCGTCAAAATCACACCTGTATTAACAAGACAATCACTGACATGATGAAAGGTACCATTCTTTTGTGGCAGGGCTGAAATGCAGTGGAAATGTTTTTTGGGGATTCAGTTCATTTGCATGGCAAAGAGGGACTTTGCATTTAATTGCAATTCATCTGATCACTCTTAATAACATTCTGGAGTATATGCAAATTGCCATCATACAAACTGAGGCAGAATTCATATTTGTGCCATTCTCAAAACCTTTGGCCATGACTGTACATTTGCACACACTGTACATAGATTTTTCTATTTTTCTTTTCTATTGTGTTATTGACTGTACATTTGTTTATGTGTCACTCTGTTGTTTTGCCGCACTGCATTGCTTTATCTTGGCCAGGTCGCAGTTGTAAATGAGAACTTGTTCTCAACTGGCCTACCTGCTTAAATAAAGGTGAAATACAATTTTAAAATATATATTTCGGTCTGTGCTAAAAAACAGTCCTATAGCTTAGAATCTGCGTCATCTGACAACTTCGTTATTGACGAGTCACTGGTGCTTCCTGCTTTAGTTGTTGCTTGTAAGCACAAAACAGGAGGATAGAATTATGGTCAGATTTATCAAATGGAGGGAGAGCTTTGTACGCATCTCTGTGTGTGGAGTAAAGGTGGTCTAGAGTTTTTTCCCTATGGTTGCCCATTTCACATGCTGGTAGAAATTTGTTAAAACGTATTTTAAGTTTCCCTGCATTGAAGTCCCCAGCCACTAGAAGCACAACCTCTGGATGAGCAATTTCTTGTTTGCTTATGGCCTTATACATCTCATTGAGTGTGGACTTAGTGCCAGCATTGGTTTGTGGTGGTAAATAGTATGGTCTCCAGCTTATCATGAAATACTCTACCTCAGGTGAGCAAAACCTCAACACTTCCTTAATACTAGATTTCTTGCATTAGCTGTTGTTTACAAATATACAAAGACCTCCACCTCTTGTCTTACCGGAGGCAGCTGTTTTATCTTGCCGATGCAGCGTAAAACCCGCTATCTGTATTTCATCCATGTCGTCGTTCAGCCACGACTCGGTGAAACATAAGATATTACAGTTTTTAATGTATTTTGTTATCCTATAATTGTACGTTGGCTAATAGGACTGATGGTAGAGGAAGATTACCCACTCCCCGTTGGATCCTTACAAGGCACCCCGACCTCTGTCCCCGATATCTCTGTCTCTTTCTCCTGCGAATGACGGGGATGTTGGCCTTGTCTGGTGTCTGAAGTAAATCCTTCGTGTCCGACTTGTTAAATGAAAAATCTTCTTCCAGTACGAGGTGAGTAATTACTGTCCTGATATCCAGAAGCTCTTTTTCAGTCATAGGAGAAAGAAACAGGCACAAGAGCCCATAAAACAGCAGCCATCTCCTCCGGCACCATTCAAAAATTGTGCTGCAAAGACACCACCACTAAAGGACAGCAATAAGAAGAAGTTTCTTGCTTGGACCAAGAAACACAAGCAATGGACATTAGACCGGTGGAAATATGTCCTTTGGTCTGATGAGTCCAAATTTGAGATTTTTGGTTCCAACCGCTGTCTTTGAGAGACGCAGAGTAGGTGAACAGATTATCTCTGCATGTGTGGTTCCCACTGTGAAGCATGGAGGAGGAGTTCTGATGGTGTGGGGTGCTTTGCTCATGACACCATCTGATTTATTTTGAATTCAAGGCATACCTAACCAGCATGGCTACCACAACATTCTGCAGTGATACGCTATCCCATCTGGTTTGCGCTTAGTGGAACTATAATTTGCTTTTCAACAGGACAATGACCCAACACACCTTCAGGCTGTGTAAGGACTATTTGACCAATAAGGAGAGTGAAGGAGTGCTGTGTAGGATGACCTGGCCTCCACAATCCCCCGACTTCAACCCAAGTGAGATGATTTGGGATGAGTTCGACCGCAGAGTGAAGGAAAAACAGCCACCAAGTAATCAGCATATGTGGGAACTCCTTCAAGACTGTTGGAAAAGCATTCCAGGTGAAACTGGTTGAGAGCATTCCAAGAGTTTTCAAAGCAAAGGGTGGCTACTTTGAAGAACCTGAAATATAAAATATATTTTTATTTGTTTAACACATGATTCTTCAATGTAGAAAATAAGGAAAATCCTTGAATGAGTAGGTATGGCCAAACTTTTGACTGATACTGTATATGGGTCAGGGTTAGGGTCATGCCTCTGTCAGAGAATTTTACATATGTTTGTACACACAACATTTACTTAGGTGAAGTCAGTCACCTGGAAAAAAATGATTGACTTGGAATGTTATACTTTTGCTTTCACGTCCATATTGTGAGGGGTATTCAGGTCTGGTTGGTGAAACATTTTGGGACTTTTTCTACGAACTCTGTTCGTGAACCATTATGGTACATGTTCTTTGTAAGTGTTGAGCTTTCAAATATATATATATGATTTACTTTTACGTTTTTCAAATAAGTGCTTTTTACAGTGGGGTGTGTCATCTTTTCCCAAACACTATGGTGAATCTGTTGTTTTTTGAAGGTCAAATACTATCATATGATCCAAGCCTAGCTCCTCTCTGAGAACATGGCACTGGCTTCAGACACTGTCCATGTCAGGCTACTGTAGGTCAAATAAATCAAACACATTCATGGAAAAGGCCAGGTAACACCTCTTCCAACCCCATAGCTCTTGTGTAGTCTTAACGCTTGTGTAGTCTTAACATGTGTAGTCTTAACATGTATTACTCCCCTTGTCTTAAGGGTCTTGAACTTTTTTGGCAACATAGTGATATATTCCTATATACTGTACAACGAAGAATTCAACTACAAAATACCAAAATACTAGTCTTCTCCCATTTTTTAACCATTTCCCCTAACCACAAGGTGTATAAACAACAACAAAATAAGAGAATAGATATAAAACAAAAATCTGAAGAAAATAAATAAATCAACTCCAATTAGCACTTGTAGGACAGTATACATGTGTGTGCACGGACTTTGCAGATGTATTTGTTTTACAGTCCTTCTTTGGGGGGCAGAATTGGCATCTCCTCTTGCCTGCCCCAGATGCAGCCTCAGGTGGATCAGGACAAGATTCAGCCCCTTGAAGAGATTTCACAAGAGCTGTAGAGGCTGCTGTGCGGGGAAGGCGATCCCTCCTTTGAATGTGTGAGGTTACAAATGCCTTTCCCAGCTGCTCCAGGAACACCCTCTTCTTGTTCTGCTTATCAGCCATCCAGGTAGGGTTCTTGTTCCATATCACAAAGGCATTGTATGAGGACACATCAATGATGTTATGGATGATGACCAGGGGCCAGCGGACAGTCATCCTCCTGCAGCTGTCAGTTCCAATCCCCTTGTCCAGGTTGTCCACGCCTCCTTTGTTGTGGTTGTAGTCCAGGATGATGGCTGGTTTTCTGTCCTCACTATCACTGATCTCAGCCGTTTTGTGCAGTGTGCTCAGGAGGACCACCTTCTTGTTCCTCTTTGGGAGGTAAGAAAGAGCGCCCCCCCTTGTTGTGATGAGTGCAGGTGGAGCTCAGGCTTGTTCTTTTTAACTGTGCCAACCATGGTGATTTTCCTCTTCTGGAGCTGCTGTCTGAGTTCAATCAGTAGCACACAATCGCAATTTCTCATGGTATGTGTGTGTTTTTGTGGTGTGTAAATTGTTTTATAACTGCCAGGTTAAAAATGACCCTAAACCCATTTTATTTGTACGCTGGTGATGCGCAGCTTTCATGGAAATATGAACAAAGGCGATGTTTCACTTTTTCTTATGTTGGGGTCATTCTGGGAAACATCCAATTTCAAGTTTAAAAATATATAATTTAAGGGGTTTTCTCTGCTGTTGAATATAGTGGCGGGTCCTTAAGAAAACACAAATGATAAAGGGAAATCACACCCAACCAGCACTCTCATGAAACTAATACCTGTTTGTGGTTTGTGGTTTGTGTGTGTGTGTGTGTGTGTGTGTGTGTGTGTGTGTGTGTGTGTGTGTGTGTGTGTGTGTGTGTGTGTGTGTGTGTGTGTGCGTGCGTGCGTGCGTGCGTGCGTGCGTGCCTGCGTGCGTGCGTGTGGACATGTGTAAAGACACCTGCCACCATGAATACTCAGGAGCCAAAAGGCTAAGACACCGCTATAATTGAAATACAGTACGGGGTGGAAGGAAAGAGGGGGAAAAAAGGATAGTGAAAGTAAGAAAATACAGGTGAGGGGGGGGGGAGATAGTGGGGAGAGATTGGGTGACAGGCAGCTGTGGAGACAGGGTTGTTAGTTTATGTAGGCTGTGGGCTGAGTCGACTGGAAAATTTTGATCACTTTAATTTACTATATCCAGCGCAGCCACTCTCCCTGTCCAGCACTTTTATCAAGCCTGGTGAGCTGGTATTGATTTTTTTATTTTCTGCTCAGGATAAGAAGACAGAGAGTTAGGGAGCTCTAGTGAATGGAGAACTTTCCTCAGATTGCTGCTATTCTCCAGCTTATTGCATCCTGTCGTTTGTAGTTTCAGATGATGTCCAGTACGCCACGGCTGCTCCAGCCAATAAACAAGGTGACTAACAATGGAAGTGGGCCAGGAATGAAGAGAATGAGACAGGGTATAACCTCACAACATTCAGCAGGGAGAAAAGAGGGGGGGGGGGAGTGTAACGTGTATCAAATACAAATGGTTTTATGCATCTATAGTCTATTTTGGAATGACTAACATGTCGTGTAGTTCTGTGTATATCATTTTGTTCTGACCATGAGATATTAGATTGCTTTAAACAAATATGGGGACATAGAAAAATGTATTGTTTTCTTTAGATTCTTAGGAATATCAAAGTGGCACTCATTTAACAGATATAACAAATTCGTTTTTTTATATACAACATGGAAGAGGATAAGGATAACTGAAAGTATTTATTTTTCAGGAGGAAGTTTCACAAGGTACTATAATGGAGTTTCCATGTTAGAATTCAATTATTTGAGGACTGAAGGCAAAAATACTATTTCACTTTTATGTGTGTATGTATTTTGGTGTGCCTTTTGGTGTGTTTCCTTGAGCAAAATTAATTATCACTTTTGCCCCACAGAAAATGCAATTAATAGCAGGAATAATGTTTTTTTTTCCAAACTGAAATGAGACTTGTTTCTATCCCCAAGCTTATTGAGAACCTTGATATTGAAATTGTTGTACATTTCTATATAATGCCAAGTCTTGAGTGTTTGTTTGTGTGTACGTCAGAGAAAGGAAGAGCAAGAGAGAGAGAGAGAGACAGCGATAGGGTGAGAGAAGCACAAGGATAGGGAGAGCGAAAGCGAGAGCCAGAGAGAGGCAGAGGAAGAGAGCGAAAGAAAGAGCGAGAGCTAGCGAGGGGGAGAGCAAATCTCAGCTGAAGGAGAGGAGGTTAGTGACAGTCTGATAAAAGATGTCTCCAAAACACTAATTAAAATTGAATACCCCTGCAAATCAACGCAACATGCAATCTCCAGGTAATTCATTTAGAGCAACTATCTCAGTGTGAAGCTTCATTTTCTTTTTTTAGCACTGGTTCTTTATTGCTAAAAAATGCCTATCCCTTTTATTTAATTTCCCACAATTCATCATCTGCTGCTGTCTCTCTCATTCCTCTTAGGAGCTCTCCTTTCTTCGCTGCCCTTGATGTCACCCACGAAGGGAAAATAAAATCAAACCACATAACCCACAGTGGGTCCTTTTTCCAAAACACTTCCGAGGCTCAGTTCATAAATTAAAAAAAAAAACCACACACAAACCTAATGTAACTAACTCTAAAGCCACAATCAAGATGCCATTACTGCTGGATCCAAACTGAATGTCTTCGGTGGACTTAACTTATCATTACATTGTCAAGATTTGAATGTGCATCAGTTATCTTTTTCAAAAGCGGAGGATCGTGAAGTAAAGAGGTTGATTGTACAGTGTGGTGTGCCTTTGCACCCGAGAGCACTTGCATGATTTAGTCACGTACTACTGTAGGAGACGGTCCACTTTCGCATCCTGGTGAGGCGATTCTCAGTAATTCTATCATGTTTAGAGTAACATACATGATACATCTTGTGAACCACCTATAATACACCTGCAATTATGGCAATACTATTTACAAAACAGGACAATAACCATATGCATATAATGCGAATCAGTGGAGGCTGCTGAGGGGAGGACGGCTCATAAGAATGGCTGGAACGGAGCCAAAAGAACGACATTAAACAAATGGAAACCATGTGTCTGATACCATTCCACTCATTCTGCTCCAGCCATTACCACAAGCCCGTCCTTCCCAATTAAGGTGCCACCAATCTCCTGCGATGTGAATTCAATATGAACTGTGTAAATCAAGATTTGGTAAGTTGGTGCATAAATATTTGGGATGTTCTAGGTAGAAATAGGTTCAATAAATGTCCCTAAATGGTGCAATAATGATTGGCTGATTCTATCAATGTGTTTATCTCTCTCGTCATGGGAAGCTCTCCAATTGGTTTAGATCAGTCCAATCATGTCCTGGGAAATAACAAACTTTTTGTGACCCCTGTGAAGTTGCTAGCCTATCAGTCCAACTCCCGTAGTCCAACCTAGGCATTAGGGGAACTGGAGGAAGGAGTGTTTTGGTGTGAGGATATCCTGACCTTACTCATCTAATTGGGTAATTGTACACTTTTCTTTCTTAAACATGAAGTTTAAGAGAGAAAATAAGTATGTGCTCTCTGGTTACACACACACTAAACCAAAATGAGGACTGTAGGCCATCACTCTTGCACATGATTACTGCTACTATTTTGATGTTTTCCCAACCATCTTTAGCCATTACACCTTTTCAAAGTGGATGATCTGAGGAGAAGAGAGTGCAATGTGTCTACAGCGGTACATATAAATTAGTACAGATAAATTAACAAAAACATTTATTGGATAATAGTTGAGAGATGTGTGCCAAATATGACAAATAAGCAAGCAAATGATGGATAAAAGTGATCTCCTCCCCAGACAACTTCTTCACATATAATAATAACCAGATTTCCTTTCACTAGCTCACTATCCAAGGTTACAATGCATCACTTCCCCTTTAACTGGGGGTTGGAGGGCACTGGAGGCTGTGTTGTGGCAGCAGTAGCACTTTCACTTCCTGTTGTCTGGGTTAGGAGTACCAGCCATGTGCCCATGTGATCTCACTTCACAGGAATTTACACAGCTGCCTCCGAGACCGGAGTCAAAACACCATGCAGCCACCGGCTTCCTTTATTAAAGCACATACGATTCACATGAAATATGATTTTTCCAATATTTTCTTCAAACTATTTTAGCTTGTGTATCTCACTTGTAATGAGGTAGAAGAGACCACAACCTCTTCATTGTATATGGCTGGAGTCCATTTAGGTGAAGCCATGCCTCTGACTCATTTTACTGTATGTATTTCTCAGCAAGCTTTCCCAGAAAGAAAGACAAATCATATGACTAACAACATAATCACTCTGTAGGGCATACCATTTTGTGCAATGAAGAAGGAACTTTTTTTAGAGAATACTTGAGTGACTAATCGACTTAAACGCCATGTTTATTCTCAGTTCCCCCTGAGGATTCTGATACATTATTAATAGCAATGCCAAATGTTTTCCTGTTACTGTCATAATCCTCAGTTACTACCTGATTCACAGAGGCATCGCGATGCTAATGATTAGCTCTCCTAGCCCCTCAGGAGAGGAAAATAACCACCTCTTCCTCCATCCTCCACTGTTATCATTAATATGTCTAACAAGGACATATGTTGACAATTTTGCCAAGTCCGTGAGGTGTGACAGTGCCATGTCCTACAAAACGCGGTTTCTTCCCTCTGAAATCGATGCATAGACAGAGGACAATCCCAGTGTGAGTCTACGTGGAAATATAGGTCCTTGGCAGTGTTATTGATGTACTGTATCTCACATGATGAAATATAGGCTGTATGTGTGGTGCCTAAAAGATTGAGGAGTGCTCATAGATCAATGAAGTAGCATGAGCATTAACATGGTGCATCTTCACCCCTTGAACACCCCAGGTTATTTCTGCACGTGCGCTCAACATATTCACACAAGGACGTGCCTCAGTGCGCACTGTGTGAATTAGATTTGTCTGTTGGTGTTACAATCCAATATCATTGAATGGGTTCTTTTCACAGCAATGACCAAAGGTCTCCCATTTTAGCATCAGCGAAGGGCCCCATTGGTATGGAAAAATCACATTTATTGTGTGTTTTTAAACCAATTAGGTCTATCTGCTTTTTAAAAAATGTCCTTTAGTTTGTAGCATTTGTACCTGAGTGAACTTTGTGAACTGCATGTTCTCACGGAAAGCTGTGGTCAGTAATGTGACAGACAGTATTTACTGTATTTGATGGTGGTCATTTTAGCACAAGCCCTTCATATAGATGAATATACAGTCTTTTTTAAATGTATTACAGTTTTTTTGCGATTGCTTACACACTTGCGGAATTTGGCTCGTGGTGTAAAACTCTACACACAAGCCAAATAAGACACAACCTGGAGATAAACATCTCACTATGTCAAAATGAAACTCTGCAATCAAAACCTAACAATCCTTTTTCAAAATGATAAACACATGCACCATTTGAATTACTATTTCAAAGCAGCAACACATTGATGTACTTTATACAAAACACTGCTGTCTTTAGTACTTTGTATACCATTTTCGTTTTCTCATACGGGCTTCTGTGAAAGATTGTTCCAGTACAGTACACGTACTCACATTTCAATGAACACAAAAATAGAAAGGCTTCAGAAAAAAATATATACAGACAATGTTTTAGCCATTGAAGGTTTTTACAACAAAAAAAACACAAGTAGAATTACAGTACAGTCAACTCAAAAATAATTACAGTAAAATGACAGTACAATGGTAAACCAAAAATTATATTGTAAGAGATGGTGTGGATGGTTTATGGATCCCGCCTTCTGTTAGGGTCTGGCCACATCACAAGCAATGTCATCCCTGGCTAGGCAACCGGGAAAATATCGCCTTGCCTTACCTCAATGTCTCCACATGCCTCTTCCATTGCTTGCAGAAGAGGCAGGCGGACATGTGGTTGGTGATCATACACTTTCCAACGCCAAGTCTGAAAAATTATTTCTCAATCGGATTGAGAATTGGGGAGTAGTAAGAGGGCAAGTATACAACTGTGAAGTTATTATGGTTGGTGAACCAGTCCCTGATCAGAGCAGCCTGGAAACTAACATTATCCCAGATGACAACAAACCGGGGCTGCTCTGGTCCGTCCTGTGTAACTGCATTTAAGTAGTGCATCCAGAAATATGATTGTGTGCAGTATTATAGGGACCGAGGGTGGCATGGTGATCGAGAACATGCAGACTAATGGCGGCACACAAGGTGATATTTCCCCCACGCTGCCCCAAGACATTCACAACGGCTCTTTGTCCAATAACATTTCGGCCCCGACGCCTGGTTTTAGCTAGATTGAAACCAGCTTCATCGATGAAAATGATCTCATGACTCTGTGCAGCTGCATCAAAGTCCAGGAGTCTCTGTGACAGGAAATTCATTCACTGTACCGTGAATATGGTGGAACTCAAAACACAGGACTACAATGTTTACGTTTTCACACACGGATGGGGGGGGGGTCGGTTTGGTCAGACACATTCAGTCAAAACTACAAGCTACAGGCAAGGCAGGTGCACACACAGACACCTGTCTAGGTCATATACTGCTTTGTCTGTGTCCTATTGGCACTGCATAGATACATTCAATCTACTGCCATTACTGTATTACAGTATAGAACAGTGACACTTACTTGCACATAGTCGTAGTGAAGTTCTTTGACTCTAACGCTGTTCCTCTCAAATGAAACCCTGTACAGCCGCTTCATCGTAAGCAGCAGAGTGTCGACATACTGACACAGTTGATATTATGGAATGTTGTGTGATTTGCTCTTGTACTTGTGCCCTATTGTAGTCAACTGTGTGTATAGTGTTTAAAAAAAGTGTGATATAGAATTGAAAACTGAGTGTAAAGCAGGAATTGTGCTTACAATTTTCTCAGACTTGATTTAGGGATTTGGGACATGAGTTTCAGGTTTTGGTGATTGCGTTTCAAGTTCCAATGTTAGTGTGTAAACAATTGGGAAAAACTGTAAGAAGCTGATGAAACAGCATGATCATTACACAGGTGCACCTTGTGCTAGGGACAATGCAGGGCCACTCTAAAATGTTTTGGCACACAATGCAACAAGATGTCTCAAGTTTTGAGGGACCATGTAATTGAATATCCACCAGAGCAGTTGCCAGAGATATGAATGTTATTTTCTCTACCATAATCTGTCTCCAACTTAATTGTAGAAAATTTGGCAGGCCTCAGAACCATAGACCATGTGTATGGCGTAGTGTGGGCGAGCGGTTTGCTGATGTCAACGTTGTGAACAGAGTGGCCCATGGTGGTGGTGGGGTTATGGTATGGGCATGCGTAAGCAATTGCATTTTATCGATGGCAATTTGAATGCACAGAGATACCGTGATGGCCCATTGTTGTGCCATTCATCCTTCAGCTTTTATAATTCAGCATGGCCCCATGTCACAAGTATCTGCATACAATTCCTGGAAGCTGAACATTTCATAGTTCTTCCATGGCCTGCATACGCACCAGACATTTCACCAATTGTGTGTGTTTGGGATGCTTTGGATCTACGTGTACCTTGAGGAGTGTGACAACATTTCACAGGCCACAATCAACTGCCCGATCGACTCTATCCAAAGGAGATGTGTCGCACTGCATGAGGCAAATGGTGGTCACACAAATTACTGACTGGCTTTCTGATCCATGCCCCTATCTTTTTTTTAAGGGGAGAGAGAGTGAATTACCTGCATATGTGTTCCCAGTCATGTGAAATCCATAGATTAGGGCCTAATTCATTTATTTCAATTGACTGATTTCCTTATATGAACTGTAACTCAGTAAAATCTTGTAAATTGATGCATGTTGCATTTATATTTTTGTTCAGTATAGTAAAAATCTTCCATCATACAACAGTTCAAGTCCCTCTTGAATGACTCAGTAAAGTTGTTAGAATAGAATAACCACAACTTTCAGACTCATATTACAAGCATGCATTATCCTCCATTGGCCAGTATGAGGTGTTCATTTGAATAGGTCTGGTAGTGAGAGACAACAGAGGGGTTTTGTCAACCAGCTGACCTTTGAAGTACACATGAAGGACAGGGAGGGAGAGGGGGTGGAAGGAAAACTTGGGCCAAGGTCAAGAAAGCTAATTTGTTTCCTCTGTCCCCTGCAGTCCCTAAGAGACAGACCACACGCTGCCCATACAAGTGTGTCTTTATTGTTAGAAAAAAGCATGGCACGAGGGTGGCGTCATTAGCTAGTGCATAGTAAATATACTTTTATCTAATAGAAATAGAGGGCTGATCACTAACACGTTAATACCGCATTAAGAAATTGTCAACGTCTTTCCTGGCTAGTTATGTTTGTCAGTGGCACTGAAACACAATACATTTGCTAATGTACAGATGGATGTCGAACCAGTCAAAAAACAATCTGCAAACCTCAGACTGTCTGACCTACTGTTACTATGTAAAATATCCAGTAGATTGGAAAATTATTATGCAATTACAGGCCAGTTCCCTTACTTTGGCTGCTCAGAATCTGACTGACGGAGCTGTTTGAGAGAGAGAGAGAGAGAGAGAGAGAGAGAGAGAGAGAGAGAGAGAGAGAGAGAGAGAGAGAGAGAGAGAGAGGGAGAGAGAAAGACAGGCAGACAGAACTTCCTGAGACATGATTTCCTCCATGACTAACCACATTCCCATAAGACACTGCCTGCTTGAAGGGATTGTTTTTAATACCTCATATCTAGGATCATACTGTATGTGGTAGTGTAAGAAAGTCATTGGTTGTTCAATCAAACCTTCAGTTGCTGACATAGTAACCTACCGTTGGCTACTTCAGACAGTTGAAGACAAAGAGGAAGTTATTCCTTATGGTTGCCACCTTTACGGTACACATGGCGCCACAGCAAAGCAGTGGATAAATCAAAGCCTGTACATTACTGTATCGCCTAAAGTGGGGAAAAAAGCATTATATATTTAGGAGAGACATTTAAATTGCCATCCCCTCAGGTTTGACAAAGACCAGGCCCTATAATTCACTGTACATTGCAATAGTTGATGACACTTGTTTTGGAAATTAAATTAACCATTTGTGAGCACATTTACTTTGGCAAATACAGCACCAAAACACATCACCAGTCATAAGCACGAGATATGTCCGATAGGAGTGCAACTGTAGAACCATTTTCTAGACTTGTTAATATATTCATTGCATCAGACCTCTACAACCAGTGGAGACAATGGGAATTTTAACATTGATTTCATATTTTATAGAAATAACAAATTATTTCATCCATTTATCTGACATAAAAATACTAATGACAAGTCATCCGAGTCAGAAAAATATAGATAAATAAATAGAAGTTACATAAAACATTTTTAGATTTTTAATTAGCACCTGTGAGCTGTTTCCCATTAACACTGTGCACATTAAAAATATCTCTGCTTTTCTAATTAAGTAAAGTGGAAACAGATGAGATCGCCTCTTTGAACAAAGGTCAACTATTGTGTCTCGGCTCGTTCCTCTGTTTGTTTATTTGCCTAACACTATAGTAGTGTCTGCGACTTCCTCGACCGAATGTCACTCCAGAATGGGTGTTTGTTTTGGAAAACCCTTTTTCTCCTCTCCCTCTTGTCTTCATCGTCTACTTTCTCCCCTCTTTCCTCGAATGTGATCGATAGATAAAGACCGTTGCTTGTCTCTCAGAACAGTTTTGTTGTGATTATACCATATTCAGTTAAAATATCCTGTTTAATGATATACTGTATTTATACACATTTATGGCAAATAGATTTAGTTAATATAAGTTATAATGACAAGTCAAATGGCAGATTAAAGCTGGACTGATGAAAGATGAGCATCAATCAAAAGGTCCCTGGAGACTCTGAAAGACATGACATGGTTGTCAAGGAGAGAGGGGAAGTGCAGCGACTCACTGCCCTAGCCTTCCATTGATTGGTCTTTCATAACCATTAGTCCTGCTTTCAGAGCCCATCTAACGAATGGCCAGTCTATCGATGTGATTTAAGACCTGACTCATTTCTCAGAAAAAAAACTAATTAAAGAAAAACATTGCTATGAATTGTGTAACGGAGTTTAAATGTGTGAGCAATGCATGCATTTCGATCATGAGAGAATTTAATTTGAATCTCCACTTTCAATCAATCTGCTGTTGCATTCGTCTCAGACTTTGATAAGGAAATATTCATTTTTCACCTTCTGCTGTTTGCAATTAAACATAGGTATTGAGTTAGTTTTTACTAACAGCCATTATTTATTGTAGAAATTTAAATATTGCACACTGACTAAACAGGTAATTTCATATAATGCTATGGCTTTTTTCTAAACTGTAAATTCAGAGTAAAGTTTGGCCAATGCTTCCACCCTGGATTCTCCTAAGTGAGAGGATCTAGCTGGCACACAGTGGTATGACCACCACCATCACATTCTTTTCATCTTGCCCCCCCCCCTCTTCTCTCTAAAAATCTGTGAGTTACGCATGAGAAAGAGCTGAGAAAGGGGGCCAGACGGGAAGGAAAGAACGACAGAATTTAATAAAGTTCAACAAGGCAGAAAGGATTGCACCAGAAGTGAATAGCAATTCTGTTTTTTTCTTTACAACTTCTGCCTTCTTAAACATTTTTACACCCCAACCTTTTATCTGTGTCTGCATGCATTGTGAGAGAAATTTAGGGATGGAGAGAAAGAAGAGAGGGAGAGACCCTCATTCCGTTTTTATTTGAATGTTGATTGAGGATGGTCACCATCTGTGCAAACTGTCCAATTCCTCTACTCTCTCCCTGTGGCGTCTTCACATCTGAAGTCATAAATATTGGAGGAAGCCTCACTTCTGAGATAATCCAGAGAATATAATTTATATTGTTTCTGCTTTTTTCCCACTGAATTCCTTTCCCTATGCCTTATTTGTTTCTTTACAGTTGAAGTCGGAAGTTTACATACACCTTAGCCAAATAGATTTAAACTCAGTTTTTCACAAATCCTGACATTTAATCCTTGTCACGGGTGTCGTTGGAAGTAGACCAAGGTGTAGCGTGGTGAGCGTACATTTTATTTTATTTAAATAAAATGTCACCAACAAAACAAGAAATAACAAAACAACCGTGAAGCTTAACAGGGCTAAGTGCCACAAACAAAGTTAACTACCCACACTGAAAGGAGGGGAAAAGGGCTACCTAAGTATGATTCCCAATCAGAGACAACGATAGAGAGCTGTCCCTGATTGAGAACCATACCCGGCCAACACATAGAAACACAAATCACAGAAATAAAGGACATAGAATGCCCACCCAAATCACACCCTGACCAAACCAAAAATAGATTAAAAAAGTATCTCTAAGGTCAGGGCGTGACAATCCTAGTAAAAAATCCCTGTCTAGGTCAGTTAGGATCACCACTTTATTTTAAGAATGTGAAATGAGAGAGTAATTTATTTAAGCTTTTATATCTTTCATCACATTCCCAGTGGGTCAGAAGTTTACATACACTCAATTAGTATTTGGTAGCATTGCCTTTAATTTGTTTAACTTGGGTCAAACGTTCTGGGTAGCCTTCCACAAGCTTCCCACAATAAATTGAGTTAATTTTGGCCAATTCCTCCTGACAGAGCTGACGTAACTGAGTCAGGTTTGTAGGCCTCCTTGCTCGCACACACTTTTTAAGTTCCGCCCACAGATTTGCTATGGGATTGAGGTCAAGGCTTTGTGATGGCCACTCCAATACCTTGACTTTGTTGTCCTTAAGACATTTTGCCACAACTTTGGAAGTATGCTCGGGGTCGTTGTCTATTTGGAAGACCCATTTGCGACCAAGCTTGAACTTTCTGACTGATGTCTTGAGATACTGCTTCAATATATCCACATAATTTTCGTCCCTCATGATGCCATCTATTTTGTGAACTGCACCAGTCCATCCTGCAGCAAAGCACCCCCACAACATGATGCTGCCACCCCCGTGCTTCATGGTTGGGATGGTGTTCTTCGGCTTGCAAGCCTCCCCCTTTTTCCTCCAAACATAACGATGGTCATTATTGGCAAACAGTTCTATTTTTGTTTCATCAGACCAGAGGACATTTCTCCAAAAAGTACCATCTTTGTCCCCATGTGAAGTTGCAAACCGTAGTCTGGCTTTTTTATGGCGGTTTTGGAGAAGTGGCTTCTTCCTTGCTGAGGGGCCTTTAAGGTTATGTGGATATACGTAGATACTTTTGTACTTGTTTCCTCCAGCATCTTCACAAGGTCCTTTGCTGTTGTTTTGGAATTGATTTGAATACCACGTTGAACGTGGTACCTTCAGACGTTTGGAAATTGCTCCCAAGGATGAACCAAACTTGTAGATGTCTACAATTTTTTCTGAGGTCTTGGCTGATTTCTTTTGTTTTTCCCATGATGTCAAGCAAAGATGCACTGAGTTTGAAGGTAGGCCTTGAAATACATCCACAGGTACACTTCCAATTGACTCAAATGATGTCAATTAGACCATCAGAAGCTTCTAAAGCCATGACATCATTTTACAGGCTATTTAAAGGCACAGTCAACTTAGTGTATGTAAACTTCTAACCCACTGGAATTGTGATACAGTGAATTATAAGTTAAATAATCTGTCTGTAAACAATTTTTGAAAAATGTACTTGTGTCATGCTCAAAGTAGATCTCGTAACCGACTTGTCAAGACATTTGTGCAGTGGTTGAAAAACGAGCCATTATGACTCCAATCTACGTGTATGTAAACTTCCGACTTCAGCTGTACGTCTCTTTTTTTCTCACTTCGACAAAAACATTTAGGCCTATTTGCTATTGATCATGTTTTTAAAATAATTGCTTTTGGGGCCTTTTCCCTATTCAGTATTTACTATGGCATCTGGTCCTTTTGTTTTACTTGTTTGGTGTCATAAATCTGACCTCTTTATTCCTCCCTACACTTATGTGTTGTGCCTGCTGTAGTGGGTTTCAATAGTAAGTACCAAAGCTTCCACCTAGTGAATTGCATTGTTTTTAGTGATAGAGAGGCATTTTTAAAATGGAAGAATGTTATTATGTCAATAACCCCCTTCCGGTCCTACCATAAGAAATAAGCTAGTGGCTCTGTGCCAGTAATACATTTATGAATAAAAGTGCCTTCTTCAGCACAGTAGGGATGCCCATTACAAGTGAGCATGAGGAAAATAATTGTGATTTGCAGGGAAAATACACTTCAGAATGGGGATCCTGCTGAGGAATTGTTCGGAGAGCTGTAATTTTCCACTAAAAAGTGACACATGCTCACAGGCTCATCCACACAAAGTGTTTCTGTGTGTCCATTTAAAATATATATTTTTTAGTTGTAGTACATCACTGAATTCGTTAGATTGATATTTCATTCCAAATTCCTCTTATCCACCCAAATACATACAGAACCTGTTGATATGTGGTGTTTGTTAGCTTGCTACGGTGGTTCATATACCATATTTCTTGTAGAAAAGGCAAGCTTCTCTTAACATTAACCAACTGTTTATATGGTAGCCATTATAGCCATGGTTCTTGATAAACTCTAAACAGGTTTTGTAGAGACAGACAGAGGGGTAATGTCTTCCTAAAGCAACTCCTAAATTGCATTAACATGAGTATGACCCGTTCACACAGCACCTGTTCTTTCCATTCCATGAAAGATACAAATGCAAATGTCCTCTGGAAACGTGATATCTCTCAGTTTTCAATTCATGATTTTTGCACAACGTCGTCTGTTCCACATTACTGCCATCTGATAACAGCGCCACTCACCTAGAAACACCTTTTAAGGGTCATAACTTTTCGTAGATATGCCGTCCGGTATAGGTGATGCTCCTGTTTTACCCCCTTCAGATTGCGCTTGTGTTTACACACAAAAAAATGGAACAGTGGATGGAAAGAGGAGTGTAGAACAAACGCCCAAAGACCTCAAATGACCTTATTGAAACACTTAGGGAAAGATTACACCTGACAAATATACTGGTGTTACGTTGCTCAGGCTCCTCCCTCTATGGACCAATGAATAAGTCCTGTATTTAACTGAACTTTTATACATTTAAGGAGGGAGGATAATATATAGACTAAGAGATAGTGAGATGGCCATCCTTTGGTGTTTTAGCCCAGTAATAAAATGTCTAGACACCAATTAACATCAATTTCCCTCAAGAAATTTGTGTCATCAGTGTGAGAGATTTTCTCGGCACTCTGGGTACCAGTTTAAATATATCCTCTTATCAATCAATGCTTTCTTCCTCCTCTATTTTAATTGAACTTTGTTTCCATTTGTCAAGACCTTTCTTCTGGAAAACATGTCTCCTTGTCCTCACTGTAAAAGCCAGACCAGATCAATCAGTCAAACTTTGTTTCCTCCTTATGTCCTTTCACATCCTGCGGTTCGACTCACGCTAGAGCCCTTTCAAATGCAGTGTCACCCAGCAGTCCCCTGTCCCTGTGACATTAGACTGGCCCATTGGTTGTCTCATAACGATACAAAACAAACTGTTTTATTAGGTATGCACATAAAATGTGTGTAGCTTCAACCAAACAGCGGTATTCTAAGGACATGGAACCTACATGAACATCAACGTCTCTGCGTCACTGTGGTGACTAATTACTCAGGCATCATGTTAAAGTATTCTAATTGGAAACACAAAGGTACCCATGTCAGAGAGGAAACCTAAAAGCAGGGAAAGAAGCAGTTGGCAGTGTGATGACAGTGCAATGAGAAGGAGTCTTGTTCTTCACAGAAGAGAAACATCTACTATACCTGAGGTGATTTTAACCATTTAGGACATGCCAACAGACATGCTCATCTGGATATCTATCTTACGGACTGGTGATGGTGGTATGTGAACTTGGCAGTTAAGAAAGCATGTTTTAGCCATGTTTTCTTAACTGATAAATATAACTCAGCAGCTTATTTGGGCTCAATCCATCTACCGTCTGATGTCTTTATTTATTTTCAATATATCTTTTTTAAATTTCTTGTTTCATTTTTTTGTGCCTTTTTTGGGTGAATTGGCACCTGATTTGGAACGAGGTTCATGCAGAGCGTCCCCATCCATCACTACAACTGCGTTTCCAAGGTGATGTTATTGAGATTGTAAATAAGAAGAGGCAGACATCACACAACCTGAAGGATATGGGACACAGACAGCAAGCGTATAATTACAGCTGTATCGTACGAAGTGTGTTCTTGCCAACCATAACCTTTCATTGTCACCTACCACAGCAGTTTGTATTTTCTTCTTCCATTTTCTTTTATGTATACATAAAAGTAGATGTTATTGACTGTTTGCTGAAATCTGGGAAAATACAATTTCAATGAGGTCCACAATTGTATTTTATGTATTTGATTATTTTTAAGTACATGTCTCCAAAACGCCTAGACCTACAGTATTCAGATTATTTTTAAAGATGTTTGTCTTAGACCATACCTGATTGCATTTATTTGATAAGATTGACAGATTCTTCCATTTCCCCTTTTTTTCCCACCTCTTTAAATAAAATGTTTACCTTTATTTAACTAGGCAAGTCAGTTCAGAAAAAAAATCTTATTTACAAGGCCTGTCTATGACAGGGACGATACAATAACGTATAACATGTTGTGCAAAGTGAGGTCTTTTACGACCAGATCAACATTATAATATGTTATTATCTCAATGTTTGATCGACACAACAGTATTTCCGAGATAAAGGGAATGCCAGGCAGTTTCATCAGCACTATTACTATTCTGTTCCCAGGATAGATAACAATTCAAAACGGAATTAAAAGGATGAACTATCTTCCTTTATGTGCAATTTGTGAAAACATTACCATGTTTCTCTCTTAATATCACAGGGATGACGCAAGTTAAGTTGAGTGCTATAAGTTGGCGGACCTTTGAACGCAGCAGTTTTAAAGTCTCAATTCTGTGGTCAATTTGACTAATGTTAAGATATGTGAACTATTCTCAGCATTTATTTTCACAATATTTGACATCGTTCAGCTACATAATTTAAATCTAGCATTCATTTGCACGAGACAAGGTCCTCTGGATAAATAGTCCATTCTCTAGTATCATATGGTGTCACTGGTGCCAATGACATCTATAGTGCCACCAATTGTTCTGGTGCAGTCATCTAAGGTTGCAGTGACTTTATATTCACACAGCTTGTAAGGACATACATAAAGTTTACATACCAAATTTCATGGCCCCATGTCCATCGGTTAAGTTCTTATAGTCCTGGTGTAATATAATGTAGTGTGGCTGACATTAAATGCAGCAAGTAATCATTATCATATTCATTAGAGGCTAATTCATTGAGTCTCTATACCAAATCTGGATTAAATCAGATTTATTGTTCATGAGAAGATTTTTTAGAATATCTGCTAACGTGCGTCTATAGGTACAGTGCTGGAACATACAACATCTGGAGTGAATCTGACATATGGTTTATAAGGAGAAGATGATTGCAGATGATTTTGAGCATTAGCATTACATATCCAAAGATTTAGTTTTTAATAGTCACCTTGTTTATTGAGATGTCAATACCAAATTAAGTGTGGTTCATCTTAAGGACATCTATGATAGCGATGACATGTTTCAAGATGATAGACCCATGTGGAGTGGATTTAGAGTGGTTTAAATGGACACGTAAAATCTAAAATTTTCTTTGATCTTTTGACCAATCCCTTAGCTTCTCTCAAACTAAGTTAAGACATGTACCATGGGCCTACATTCCAAAGTTGGTGTCATTTGGTCCAATGGTTTATGGAAGAATAGGTATTTGTTTGAATATTTTACCATATTAGCATTGGTGATAATATGCATCTACTTGTATAGTGTGGCCATCTTTGAATGCATCAATGTCATTTTATCAAACTCTTTAGGGACTATAGTCCAAAGATTTGGAGTGAATCTGAACACCTAATGAGTTATAAAAAAAATGTGCTAGTTTGTAAATTATAATTGTTACAACTTATAAATATTGTATTAGGATAAATGAACAAGGTATTGTTCTTGACCTCCTTTTCATTACTTAAGAGTGTACATGTTCATGATAAATAAATACATTCAAATTTGAAATATCCATGAAGAACATTGGAAGATTCATTTATTGTCCAATGTCCATGAATGTAGAACAAAAATGTTCCTTCTGCTTTGCCCCAACCCTTTAAAAAGACACCAAAAACTCCATAAAAAAACAACACACGGGTCCAGTATCCACATCAAAAACATTTCTGGTTGCATACAGGCTCTTTTTCTAGCTGTGGAATGTCATGTGAAAGCATCTGCTATGCTTCTGAGCTTCCGTTTGCTTGGTCATTATGGGAAATTACAGGTTTAAAATGTTGAAGTTCATTTTCGGGCAGGTGATGATTCCGATGCAGTTGGAAAGGATATTTATTCATATATATATTTGTATACTTTGTTCCATTCGACTGTCATGCAGGCGTTCATGGTTATACAGGGACACAGAGGAAGGTAGTATGGTTTCGACATGGAGATATCATCAAACTTACAGTATGTATATAAATATAATACATCCCCCTCTTATGTATTACTTATAACTTCCCTATATAATTTTGTATCCTAAAATCAGTCTTCTTTCACTAGATTCTCCCTTTGCTCTCCATTTGTTTGTGTAGGTCCGCTCTCAACGAACTATTGTCTCCCCCAAAGAAAGTGAGAGGGAGAAGGAATGACACACCGAGAGAGGAAAAGAGGTGAGAGGTTAAAAGACAGTTAAAACAGTTAGTTGTATGTATGAGTTTCAGGTCCAGCTCCAGGAAATGATGCATTGGTGTGATCGAGACTGTGAGAATGCCACTTATGTCACCCCTCACAGCCTCTCAGTGGCATGGCAAGCTGCCCCGGTTGTCATGGGAATGTGTGATTCAGGAGGCACATTAGTCAAAGGGGTTTACGTTTCTCTTTTTCTTTCTTCTTCACATTTTCAAAAGGACACGTCACCCCTTGTAAATTAGGAAAGGAAGCCAATTAATGACGTTCGATATCTCAGTGCGCAGATCATGGGACATGTCTCGTTAAGATAACAGTTTTACGAGTGAGGAGAAAGAGGAATGCTGTGTTGGTTTGGTTTGATGTGTATTGTGTACTTATTTGTGTTCGGTAGCAAATTAGACACACGGTCAGTCTGAAGCAGCGTTGTGCCGACTGTAGGAGGACAGTAACACAATAGAGTGCATCTGACCATAAAGCAACTCTTTCAATATGCATGGAAATTGGAGACGTCACACAATGTCAAAATGTAAATGTTTGAGGCAGCGTTATGTTTCCTACACTACCCACTAGGCACAGATGTCAGTTCAATGTCTATTTTTGATTCACAGTTAGTTGCGTTTTCACCATGTCATTGGATTTAGGTTCAAAGTTGGGTAAAAAAAAGGGGGCACAAACTGAGTTGTGACATTTGACCTGTAAAAATCTATGGAAAATGTCTGAGCATTTGGAAAAGATATTTAGAGTAAACATTTCATATTATTGATCATTCAGAAAGTTGGGCATTAAAAATGATTCAGTCTCATGCCCAGGGAAATATCCAGAGAGAAGGAGAGCGAGAGAGAGTAGATTGATGAGGGGGTGACAGAGTGACATTGCATTCTGGGAACTGTGACCATAAAACTCTGTTGTGATTCTGAACAGCATTACAATGACCCACTGTCTGACCATCACAAGCTAGGAGGTCATCTGCCTAGCATCCTGGTTAATGTACAGTGATTACGCTTTCGCTAAAGGGAAATTGTTAGATATTACTGCATGGTTGGAAGCACAAGCATTTCGCTACACTCGCATTAACATCTGCTAACCATGTGTATGTGACCAGTAAAATTGGATTTTAATCTATACATGTAAAAAACTAAATTATGCTACAATAATTAACTATGACAAACCAAAAACAGTGATAAACCAAATGAAAAATAAATACAAAATTGGACATTTCTCACGCTCCTTCAGCCGTATCCTGCTATGATTCCATTCGAGCAGATCTGTCAAACCACTGTCTCTGCAGTATTAAAAAACAAATAAACACTCTTCTTTTTTTCGGCCTTGGTGAACCAGCTGTGCTGTGAATGCAACTAAACTCAGCTCTCAGCACCCTCGCGGAATCCCGGTGTGTATTTGCTTACTTCTCTCTGGTGTGTCTGGAGCTGTGTGTGTGCGTCTGTTTCTGTATGTGAGGTATTCTTCTGTGGGGTGTGTGAGACAGAGTAAGCAATGTTTTGGTGGATAATCTCACATCAGTTTTATATGATAAATATGCTTGTTGACAACATTACATGATGTAGGGGGAAAAGATGCTTGCTTGTATTGGTCGACATAATTCAACCTGCTCTCACTCCTGGTGTCATCAGTGGAAAACATATGACAAGAGTATGCTAATTATAACAGGAGCAGTATGCATGTGTGTGTCATATAGTTGAATAGAGAAGTAAACTAGGACTACCAGCTTGTATAAAAGCTCTCCCCCTGTCAGTGGAGCCGAAACCAGCAGGGACACATGAACACTAGCTATGGCCTACCTACCGATCACGCCTGTTGGGCTTGTCATCTCCCTTGTGGCAATTTGGATTCTCAAATTTGAGGTTAATTAATCAAAAATGATTTCTTTTCTCATTAGGTATGCAGTTGGTTTGCAGTCTGCAAAATCAATGTTTTACAGATGTTTTCCTGGCTTTTGTTTTTCGAGACGGCGCTGATTTTTATTGGGTATGGATTTAAGAGGGTGCTGAGGGAATCTCGCTGGCGTCTGAGCTAACCCAGAACAAATACGCACACGCGTGCACACACACATACACACACTGAGCTTTCACTGACAAGTCATGCGTTCATTACGGTAAGGACAGATGTGCCGTCCTTACTGTAACCCTAATCTCTACACTAAAAAGGTTAATCAAAACAATGGCTTTGTGTCATGATTATTTATTTGTGTCTGTCAATAACAGTGTATCGTAATCTTACTAACATACAATAACTGTATGTTTTTTTTCCAGAACCGTCTTCGAATTAGGGACATTTTACGTTACTTGTTGCTCGCCGGCTTAGAGTTATGATTCTACGACCCATTTATATTCTGCAATATGCTCTATATGTATCCTAAAATACAGTATTTTGCCTCTCATCCTGCTGGTACGAAGCTGATCTGGTTATTCTGTTTCTTTTCGATCACAGCCAAATCTATTGGGGTTGAACCACCACACACACTCTGGGTAGCACTCTTAAATCACATAACAGCTTCTGGTTCAAGTTCCTGTTGGTTGTAAACAAACTTAATGTTGCATTTCCTGTCGTCTAGACACAAGAACAAAAATGGCCAGTGCCAGAAAGGGGAGCACTTGTGGTTCCTGAGGAGTGGTTGGCACAGCTCAGCACCAAACTCCGGCCTCCTGAGAGAGAGAGAGAGAGAGAGAGAGAGAGAGAGAGAGAGAGAGAGAGAGAGAGAGAGACTCTATAGCTAAACTCAAAACGTTGTCAGATATGTTCTGGTAATTATATGAGCTGGCTAGCCATCTAGATAATAATGGAACTGACAGTACTTTAACTACGTTGCAGATATGAAAAGAACAGACAATCATAACATCAGTCAAAGATATCAAATGAATTCCCAGTTTGTGTTTTAAAAATAGGTTCTATTGACAAAAGAAATCCATGACGTACACTAAGGCAAAATTGATGGGTGCAGTTCAATGCATGATTAATATAATTCACCAATACATTTCTTGGTAGTCCAAAAGACATTGCTATCAGGTTTTAAATCAAAGCTGGCCTGGTACATTGTTTGCCACCTCCACCAATTTGATGCACTGTTTCAGTGACTCAATATTTTGAACAAAAACGGATGATTGTAACAAAGAATGGGAATTTCTATACAATCAAACTAGCCAGGGAAATTATCACAAGTCAATCATAACATGGGGTAATAGGCTAGCGCATGTGTCAAACACAAGGCATGACAGATTTCTATCCAGGCCGTTCAAATGATTTGACAAGCCAAATCGTTTGGCCCCCTACCATACCACCCGCACTGTGCGGCACTACAAGTCACAGCAAGCACTGCCAACGTGCTGCCCGCCAAACAGCAGTGCATTGCCATACACACACACACACAACCCTCCTCCCAGAGCCACACACATGAGCCGGCCAGTGTGCTGCATTATATCATCACTAATCGCACAGACCGAAAGTTTAAAGTGTTGTAGGCTAAATAGGACAATAGGCAACAGGACACACACAAGCAAGTCAACAGTTATCTACTTTATGAAATTACAGCCTGATGCACTGGAATCGGTGAATTTAACTTCAATTGCGCTGCTTTTGTGTCCCGTTTACAGCTCGCAGCGAAGGGAAAGTGTATGGACATGCCACAGTCCTAGCTAGGCTACTAAAATGTTGCAGTCTGGCGTTGGTTTTTAAACCTTGACCATGAATAATCCAAACAAACTAAACCTGCATCAAAACACCATGCAAAGGACAAACATGTAGGCACAATTGAGCAGTCGCCTAGACTGGCTACTCAACTACATTACAATACATTGATTGCACCATACAGCAGTGCTGCATTCATTATTTATTGAGCAAGCTAAAAACTCGGAGTCTAATGTTAGCTAGCTGCTAGGAGGATGTCATGTCCTTGGAGGAGTGGGTGAGTGACCAACTTTTCCCCCCTCATTGTTTTCGGTGGCTACAGCTAGAGATGTAGGTGTCATTTGGTTAGATTGCAAAAAAAAAAGTGAATCGCTATGCGGAACTTGAACGACTGTTATTCATAGTTTGCAAATCTCTTGACGTCGATCAAATGGGCGGGTAGGCAGGCAAGGTCCCATTGAGTTGTCAAAACGTGGGTTAGGACAGAAGGATGAGCAGGCTACTATTATTTTTGGGGCTTTTGGCGAATGCTCTTTAATGATCTGAAGTTGCGCTGTTACTACTACATGTAAACACATAGTATCATGACACAAGGCGAGACCCAGATGCAAACACAGGAGGCAGATTGTTTGAGTCTTACAATATGTATTAATCCAATAGGGTAAGGCAAGAGAATGGTTGTGGACCGGCCAAAAGGTCAAAAGTTACTGAAGGGCAGGCAGGATGATAAGGCAGGAGAGAATGTAGACCAGAGTCAGGCAGGGGTCAAAACCAGGAGGACTATCAACAAGAGAAGGGCAAAGGGAGTAGGGGAAAAACACTTGACTAACATACAAGACAAACTGGCACAGAGAGACAGGAAACACAGGGATAAATACACTGGGGAAAATAAGCGACACCTGGAGGGGGTGGAGACAATCACGGGAATGACACACAGTCCAGTTCAAAGTGAATGATGGCAGGCCCGTGGGGTAAATAGCTTATTTGCTTGTAGGCCTACTGTAGCGCTGATTGGCTATGGCGCACCGGTCTGCATAGACTCCAGTCCTGGACAAGACAGATGTTTTTATTAGGTTGTTATGTACTGCAGTGCCTATTAATTGTCCAAACGCACGGCCGCTTTCTTACTCTATATTGCTATAGAATTTTCACAAGTGCCTTACTATACATCACTCCCAAACATTCTTTGAGTTTATGAAAATGCTTGTCAGAAAATATATATTTTTTGTTATATTCTTCCTGGGGGTGTATATGATCAGATTTAAATAAGATTTCATGTTGCTAAAATGCTGTCAGTTTCACTTTAACTAACAAGCTAACAACAAACCAAAACAATGTCTGGAAAGTTGCCTGGCTTGCTAGATTTAGTTGCCTGGCTTTATTTATCCTAAATACATTTTTAAACAGATGCTTTTTTTGTTGCTGCAAAAATAATAGAGCAGGTAACAAAGATATTTGGACCAAGCTGCTGCATGCAAGCTGCACGTTTTGTTTATACTTTTTCATAATAACAAGGACAAGTTTGATGTCAGAGAACAACAATAGAATGTTCATGATTTAATACGTGCCAATGCCGATAAGATGAAAGGTGACATTTTATGAGGGGTTGGTGGGACTTTTAAACATATTGTCACGCCCTGACCGTAGATTGCTTTGCATATTTCTATTTTTTGTTTGGTCAGGGTGTGATGTGGGAGGGCATTCTATGTTTGTATGTCTAGGTGTTGTATTTCTATGTTTTGGTCGGGTATGGTTCTCAATCAGGGACAGCTGTCTTTCGTTGTCTCTGATTGAGAACCATACTTAGGTAGCCTGTTTTTCCACTGTTAGTTGTGGATGGTTATTTGCTGTTTAGTGTTTGTTGCACCTGTCAGAACTGTTTCGGCTATTCTTTTGTCATTTTGTATTCAGTGTTCAGTCAGAATAAATAATATGAACACGTACCAAGCTGCACCTTGTTCTTCACCTTCTTCTAATGAATGCCGTTACACATATATTGGAAATCAAGACTAGGTTGGTTGGTGGAAATAAACATATAGGCTTTATTGCCAGCAATACCTTTCAGATATAAAGAAAAGTCTGCAAAAAGTTGGCAGAAAAATGTCTTCATTTGAAAGGCGTATAATTGGTCTTTTGACCAACCAGATCTGATGTGAGAAGGTCCAATGTAATCAGTCAAAAGACCAATTAGTGGAAAAAATATCAGGATTGAGCTGCCTGTTTTAAACGCAGCCTTAAGGTGCGTTCCTCTTCCCAGGTGTTGCTGGTGCCTGCCAGATCTTACAATGCCTGGATAAGGATTTCACCTATCAGCGAGTCATATCATATGTTATAGCAGTCTGTCAGTCAATGACACAGTAGATGAAGTGGCACGCAACCTTTGGTTGATGCACTCAACATTCTGAGCAGGGGAACACGACCTTAGGATTTGTCACCACTAGGGCATATGATTGATCTGTGTGACTAAGGCCTACCCACCAGGCAAAGGCTAAACATCACATTTTGGCTGAGCTTTCAAATAGAAATGTATCATGTACATGTCACGTTCGTTGTATGAATCTGACCAAGGTGCAGCGTGGTATGAAACTAACAAAACGAACTAAACGTGAAAAAGAAAGAATACTGAAACAAACTAACAAAACGAACGGAATGTGAAGCCATACGAATAGTGCAGACAGGCAACTAAACTTAGAATAAGATCCCACAAAACACAAAGGGGAAGTGGCTGCCTAAATATGATCCCCAATCAGAGACAAGAATAAACAGCTGTCTCTGATTGAGAACCATATCAGGCCAACATAGAAATACAAAAACCCCTAGACCTACAACAACCCTAGACATACAAAAACCCTAGACAATACAAAAAGTAGCATACCCACCTTAGTCACACCCTGACCTAACCAAAATATAAAGAAAACAGAGATATCTTAGGTCAGGGCGTGACAGTATATTGAAATATTATATTGATAGAATGTAAATTCAACATTTCACTTTTGGACCAGATCCAAACCATTCCCGGACAATCACTTCTTCAATCCGGTGCTTTGTCAGACTGAATATTAATTTAGAAACTTGAGATATTTTAAATATCTTCATTACTTTAAGGGCAAATGAGCTTGTTTTGGTTCAGAGTAACTGTTCAAATTAAATTGCCATATAAAACATTTCCTCTCTGTCCAAACCATCTGTTTTTAGAATTGTTCTTGCACTGTTGGTGTTTACACATTCCCCCTGTTTGAATTGCATAGCCTTGTGGTTCGTTCATGTGTGTGTGTTTGTGTGTGTGTGTGTGTGTGTGTGTGTGTGTGTGTGTGTGTGTGTGTGTGTGTGTGTGTGTGTGTGTGTGTGTGTGTGTGTGTGTGTGTGTGTGTGTGTGTGTGTGTATGTGTGTGTGTCTACTTTCTCTGTCCGTTCCGCTCAGCTACACAGGAAAAAGAATATGAAGCAGAGGAGCCAAGGAGCCCAAACAGAAATTATTATTGATTTAATCACATAATCAGCCGCAAACACTTCAGGCCAAGATAGCAAATCCATAATAGCCTCCCCACATAACCACCCTTACAAATTTACCATCAAACCCCTCTGCGCGCGGATAGCAAACAGAGGAGCCAAGGGTCACCTTCAGTTGCCGGCAAAATATTGACGTTCCTAATGCTTAAATATGTTTTTGAGTTAAGCGTTATCAATCACCGATAAGGGCCAGGCGTCTGTAAAACATAACTCTATTGGAAGAAGGATTACACAAATGCTTTTCTTCTCATAATCTAAGCACATCTATCAGAGGAAAGGGGGAGCATGACATCAATTGTGTTGGAGACAGACATGTCCCTTTGTGGCAGATTCAGCCATCTGGGGGAGAGACAGCAATATCCACCCCCCCTTCTTTAATTCACAAATGCTTATGCTTTTTGCTCTCAGAACACAAACAGACCAATCAATATATGTGTGTGTGTGAACCTACACCAGTACAAAACATTATTAACACCTGCTCGTCCATGACAGACTGAACAGGTGAGAGCTATGATCCCTTGTTAAATCTACTTCAGTGTGGATGATGGGGAGGAGACGGGTTAAAAAAGGATATGTACGCTTTGAGACAATTGATACATGGATTGTGAGTGAGCCATTTAGAGGGTGAATGGGCAAGACAAAAAATGTGCCTTTTGAATGGGATATGGTGGTATGTGTCACCGGTTTGTGTCAAGAACTGCAACGCAGTGTACCAAGAATGGTCCACCCCTGAAAGGGCATCCAGCCAACTTGACACAACTGTGGGAAGCATTGGAGTCTACATGGGCCAGCATCCCTGTGGAACACTTTTGACACCTTGTAGAGTCCATGCCCCGGGTGGGTGCAACTCAACATTAGGAAGGTGTTCCTATTGTTTGGCGTACTCAGTGTATATTACAATTCTAAAGGTAATATATTAGCATCACAAAGGCATTTTCAGCGTGAGCAGTGAAACTTAATATATAATACAAATAAATAACAAAATTGCACTTGAGTCTTTGTTAGATTAGTGTATAGGAAAAATGTTATTTTCAATAATATACAAGGTGACAAAATCATTTCCACTGGAATAAGCTGGTTTTTAAATGAATAAAAACCTAAATACTTAATGTCTTTATTCCTCATAATGTGAAAGCATATCAACAAAACCCTCAGAAAGCCGACTTCAGGGGTTTCAGAAGTTTCATTTATGACCTTGAAAGCAGGTGCAAGGTAAAATTGTGTGCTTAACTCTTTACAGAAGGTTTTCATTTAGAGACTCGGAAGCAGGTGCATGACACAGTAAGCTGCTCTCTGACCCATGAAAGAAACCCTGAATGGCATTAGCTCTATTGGCACAGTGTTCAATCTCAGGTCTGAGAAAGATAACGATCATAGCAGAGTTATACAGTAAGTAAAACGCCGCAAAGTGAGACCCAAGATGCAGACACGGGATGCAGATGGTTCGAGTCTTTAACATTATTCAATCCAAAAGGGGTAGGCAAGAGAATGGTCGTGGACAGGCAAAAGGTCAAAAACAGTTCAGAGTCCAGGAGGTACAGTATTGCAGGCAGGCACAGAGTCCAGAAAACAGCCAAGGGTCAAAACCAGGAGGACTAGCAAAAGAGAATAGAAAAGGCAGGAGCACGGGAGAAACATTCTGGTTGACTTGGAACAACACAAGACAAACTGGCACTGGCAGACAGAAAATAGGTATAAGTTCTCAGGGGATAATGGGGAAGATGGGTGACACCTGGAGGGGGTGGAGACAAGCACAAGGACAGGTGAAACAGATCAGGGTGTGACAGTAAGACCAATACAGGAAATGTACCTTCGATTTGTCAAAACCAGACCTTTCTGAATTGGTTGGAATGTGTTTCACCATACATTCACTATTGTAAACTGCCTTAATAATACAAGAGGTTGTCAAGTTTTACACAGTAATGGAAAAAGGAAAGGATGACCATCTCATTTCACACGGATATTGAAAAATGAATCAGATGCAGTTTGCAACTTGGCTTCGACGCCTAGCTATGCATCCATTCAATTGCCCATCCCTGTCCATCTTGCCTTGAGCTACGCAAGCCTAATTGTTTACCAAAGGGTTGCGGCTCATTTGCTCCTGGAGATTGGGCCTAATTAACACTAAGTTGTCTGAACACGGAGGAGCGCTGTCCACTCCACTTTAATCTAATCTGTAGTCTTTCAAAAAAAATAATGAGATCATTTACACCTCATTAACGAGGGAATGTAATGTCTGGGCATTCATCATAATGATTGCTTATCATTTCACTTTGCAATATTATCTCCTCTAATGAAACTGTTCACACAACTGCCAAGAGTGTCTTAATTGGTCGTGTGAAATCACGGAGCACCAGGCAGCTTGCCGCTACGTGTGTGAAGTTCTAATTTGCAAAGGGGGGAGGGGTTCAGGGGGTGGCAGTGGATGACAACACTCACATTCAATGTGTGCATAAATACTCTCACACCCGTAGATAGTGAAGTATAGGCCTGCAGAGAACACAGAATCAAATAAACAGGTTTGGTTAATTGTTCAGTGAAATTCATCGGAATCACTGTGGTGAAGATGACACCGATGCTGAAGTTAAAAGCCTTGTTTAGAAAACACAAATACCTTATAATTAGGTCACAGCAACGGTGAGCATTGACATGTCCTCTCCTGTGGACTTACAATGGTAGTTCCAAACTATCTTGCTGGGCCTGGGTCTGTCCATCATACTCCTAATGTTTAGCTGTGGTGCTCCTCCCTGTCAGTTGTCTCCTAGCAGGTCTAGGACCAGGGTTGAATGTGATTAGCCTGGTGGACATGGCTTTCACACTGATCCCAGCTTTGCTCTCCCAACGCGAAGCATGACAGGAAAAACATTCTGCCAATATTCCACTTTTGCATGATGTACACTCATATTATCCCATTGCCCAGCCACCAAGAACCCTCATTTCCTTGGTAGAGTTCTTTAATAGTGGATGAAAGGCATCCTAGCCAGGCTGTGGTCCACCTAAGATAGTCCATGCTTGACTAGGGAGAGGGATGCAGCACTCTGCTCACTACCCTGGCTCTGCTGGCTTAGAGGAGCTTAGACGGAGATATCATTTTGCGCTCTCGCCCCGGTCAGAGTGGTTAGGCGTTAATTGTGGCCCCTGGTCTGTGAGTGGAGCAAAAGTATGTGTAACTGAGGAGCAAAGACTTCCCTAAATTGAAATCTGAGCAGCGTGTCTGAGAGCCAGGTCTATTTTCACACCACTGTGCAGTTTTGAGACGCACTAATAAATCGGCACTTTATTTTTAATCAGCCATTGAAAATATTTGAATTTGACGTTTTTTTTTACTGCAGTCCCCTGAGCCCTATGCACTCCTCTCTCAACCTTTGTAGTTTCTCTCTGAGTATCACTCACTATCTGTTATCCTTCCCTATCCCTCTACTCTTTATTTTGCTCATAGTCAAATCCACAACGACTTTCTCTGTAGATGTCTTTTAAACCTATTCTTACACTTACTCTCTCCCTGACTTTTTTTGTGCTGTTGTTATTTTCTATTCCATCATCTGTATTCTTCCCTTTCTCCTCCGTTCCCCCTCTCTTTCTCGCACCACAGAAGCCGACTCATAACCCTTTCCAGCGTTATTAAATACCCCTCTTAGCGTCTCCTCTGCGGAGGCAAACGGCCGCCCTGCCTGCCATAACCATGTGCTGATATGATTCATTCAGTCCCAGCGGAGCGGTCTAATGAACAGAGATGTATGCTCAGTCGCCTTGTACATGTAACCTCAGCGTGTTCCGAGGGGCATCCGCTGCTGTAATATGATAAGTGCCCTGTCGATAGGCTGTATGATATGCTAATCATACTAACACACAGAGCCCGGGGCGCTCTAGCGTTTATTTATGAAGGCTTGACCTGAGGGAGAGTAATAATCGGCTTTTCTCTGAACTCTCTAACCCAGAGAGCCAAGGGAACCGCCAATCACACACATCTGAGTCGTAGAATTCCCCCACCACTCTCCCCGCGAACGAAATGGCAGATTTATGCAAACATCCCAGTGTGTACATTTTCCCTCACTCCTGTTTTTTCACAGGGGCACAATGTCGACAGTGGAATTATTAAACTACACTGATGGAAACATGCATTGATCTGCTATATTGCATGTACTGTCTAGCAACCTCACATATCTCTTTGGCCGGATGTTTTGTGTTTATATACTGTATATTCATGTGTAACTACACCTATAGAAAAAGGGTTCTTTGGCTGTCCCCATTAGAGAACCCTTTTTGGCTCCTGTTAAAACCCTTTTAGGTTCCATGTAAAACCATCTGTGGAAAGGGTTCTACATGGTACCAAAATGGTTATACCTGGAACCAAATTTCTTCAAAGGGTTCTCCCATGGGGGCAGCCAAAGAACCATTTTGGGTTCCAGATACACTCTTAGAAAAAAAGGTGCTAATTGTCACTAAAAACATTATCTATATTCACTATCCGGCCTAAGGCACACACTTAAAAGATCATTTCATTAGGCGATAATTGAGCTTTTTTTTAAAGTGTTCCGTTCAGCGTGTAACAGAAAACACACAGTCGAGATAATCAGGGGATTGTATTTTGCTGGTACTTGAGGTCTTCTTGGCAGCGGAAGATGGGTGGGTGGTCGGCGGAAGTCAGCTGGGCTCTTCATTTGTGGCAGTGGGAGGGACATGAATAATCGCCTCCGTCAAAAGCCCCTGCCTCACACATGGGGAGGCTGATCTGATCTGTTTGTCAATTTCTCCTTGAACCTTGTCTCTTAGAAACAACTTGCATTTGGCTTTGGATGTTTGCATTCCATTGTGGATTGAGCGATCATGAGCAACCCTACAGGTAGATCTCACAGCCACCAAGCATAGCCCCATGTGACCTTTTGAATTGTAGTTTACCAGAGAGGGTGTATTTAAGGAAGCAGCTGCTGCTGAAAGTGATTGAGAATCTGTTTCACACTGTCATAGGCTCAAAACCCTGTTATCCAATTTGCTATCCAATTAGTGTACAGTTATACGACCTGTAGTGATGAGAAAATAGCCAAACAGCTGTCTTCTGTTAATATTAGTCAGGTTTGATGTTTTGAACAGTATGAAGGCAGATACAGTATATGTATTTTCCTCTCACATAAATTCAACTTTTAATTTAATTCATGATGTGATGGGGATAATGTGCTCATCGAAATTACTATTATTATCTTTTAATATTTGATGGATCACGTGAAAGTGATGACACTTCATATTTACATGTTCATTTTCAAGAAATATTACAATTTTATTTTGTACAATATTATAAAATATTATAACCTGTTAAGAAACGATGAAAGCTGTTTAAATCCTGAGAAAATCTCAAAAGATTATAGGGAGCATTTAATCTGAAATTAGCTCGTTTATTTTTTTTTCATACAGTCCTGTGTTTTACTCAAAACAAAAAGTGCAAATGTGTGTTGGGGCGGAGAGAGAGCTAGTGCCTGGGCCTTGCATCTGTGAGCTGGGGGAAACAAAGGTTTGTTTGTGTGCCTCAATCACTCTTGCTCATGAAAGCAGACACTTACTTGGAGAAAAAAAAGTCTCCTTTTTTCAGGAAAACACTCTAAAACCAACATCCTGGGTATAAATTTGCAAAACGCAATACAGGCCTTATTGTGTGTGGTGGATGTGGGACGCATACGAATAGCCCCCCTGCCCCCTTCTCTTCTCCTCCTCCAAATAGTCCTGCCTCATTCCCCCAACCCCCACCCCTCTGATCTCCATACAACCTAGTGGCTAATGTACAATAAATAATAATATAATATAATAATATATCCCATTTAGCAGACGCTTTTGTCCAAAGCGACTTACAAGTCGGCTGGGGCCACTACTTTTACATATGGGTGGCCCCAGCGGGAATCGAACCCACGACGCTTGGCGTTGCAAGCGCCATGCTCTACCGACTGAGCCACACAGAAAAAGAGGGTCTCGGAGCCACTGTTATTTTATCTTCTTTTTTTCTTTTTTTATAGTATTGAATTCTAAGTTTTCTCTATGCTTCCCACTGACACTCTAAACCTGCATTCAACTTACTCCGAGCCTAATCTAAGAGGAGATTGATAAGATGATTTCCTTTCCCTTTATCTTTTAGAGAGAGCTTATTTTTTTTCGGGTGGGAGAATAAAGTTACAAGTGTGCTGCTGGGGCGGCTGCGCTCGACAGTATCTGAGGAGCGAATGAGACGGCAGGCAGGAGGCTGAATGGAGCGGCCAGTCAGGCCAGAGGAATGGAAGGCTGGGAAAAAGCAGCCTTGGCAGTGATACCAGGTCAGCTCCGAGCCCCCACCATAGCCCAGTCCATGGCACCAGGTGTCCTCTGAATTCAAATGATACTCTTATTCACAGATGACTGAGTATTAAAACTCAAAAATTTGCAACTGAATGCTGATATAATCCTAAGAAATATTTCTCCATTAAAGGGGGTGTCCCATTAAAGGAACAAGGCGGTCTTTGTGCAAGACTTTATGTATATTTATCAAGGTTTAAAAGGGAGGCAGGGGTGAGTGTGGGGTGGGGGCGGTGAGGAAGGCATTTCCAACTGTTTACATGTTAATTCCAAACTTAACAGCCCTTGTCCTGGAACTATTTATACTTAAAATGCTAATCTTTTTTTCTTTTCTGTTTTGCCACTTAGACTCTTGACTGTAGATGTGCTAATGCAAAGGTCTGTATGGAGACTAGCTTTGAAATGTGAACACTTTACGAACAGATATTTTTGTGCTATGATAATTTAGTATGTTAGTCAGCATCCAGAATTACACAACATCAAGATGATACAATTGTATTTGCTTTATTTGACCTACGTCATATTTAGTATTATTTGCGCTGTGAGGCGAGAGTTTGGTTTGATATTAAAAATGGTAAACAAACTTAGCAAATAATGTCATAATGATTTAGCGTTGTCAAGGCTCAGGGGAAGACCCTTTTATAACAAACGTTTGCTACAAAAACAGGGGGGCAGGCAAACGACAGGTCAAGGGCAGGCAGAGGTCAGTAGTCCAGAGCAGAGTCCGAAAGATACAGAACGGGAGGCAGAGGTCAGTAATCCAGGGTGGTGTGACAAGGTACAGATCGACAGGCAGGCTCATGGTCAGTGCAGGCAGAATGGTCAAAAACAGGGAAAGCTAGGCAACAGGAACTAGAGATAGAAAGGAGCACGGCAAAACCGCTGGCTTGCTTGATGAAACAAAATGACCTGGCAACAGACAAACAGAGAACACAGGTATAAATACACTGGGGATAATGAGGAAAATGGGCGACACCTGGAGAGGTGGAGATGAGCACAAAGACAGGTGAAACAGATCAGGGTGTGACAAGCGTTGACCCAGGAAATCCTCTTTCTGTTTGATGCATACTGTATGCTTGGCTCAAAGGTTATTTATAACTCTGGGAACTTCAAAGGTGATCTCATGCAAAACACAAAGAAAAATGTACTTTATGAGTAGTGCAGTGCAAGACAGAGAAAAGTAACTTGATGAGTAGTTCAGTGGAAGACAGAGAGAAAAGTAACTTGAGTCGTTCAGTGCAAGACAGAAAGAAAAGTAACTTGATGAGTAGTTCAGGGGAAGACAGAGAGAAAAGGAAGAAAGACAAAGGAGAGAGAGGAGAAAGAAAGTGAGAAAGCACAAGAGAGAGGTTATGAATGTGGTTAGCTCGAGCGCCATGGCAACTGGTCAAGAGTACACAGAAACGGAATGTGGGTAATGAAATGCTACAATCTCTTATACAGTCTATGGGTTGGCGTTGGACATTCATGTTCAGTTAGGTTGATTTTCTGTTTGATTAGTTTTTCATGTTGGTTTACTTTCTTTTGGTTGACTTATCGCGCCAGCCAGGGTTATTTGTCAAGCGCTGTTTTTTGGCAATTAAAATGTGTGAATTTAAAGCATCTATTCACTATTGAATGTGTCCCCAAGGCCTTCCTTGCTTGATACTTTTTATTATATGCATAAAAACACATTTACCCTGAATAGAACATTGACTATAAACCAATCACTTTAAATCATTAAGCATATAAGATAAATTCCATAAAGTGCCAAGCTCATACAGTCTTTGCAAAAAACACAACTACTTTGAACAAAGACACTTTTAAATCAAACTCAAGCTGAAATCTTTGAATATGCTGTCTGCAAATTGGTTTGCACCCATTGTAAGGGTGAATGCAGTCTTTACATGTGAGTAGTTTCAGACCTCCACAACGTGAGAACTGTCACTTAAACTTTGTAAAAGTGTAGGCCTAGAGTTGGCGATCAGCGCTATGGCTGCATGAGATAGTTACACTGAATTTACGGATGATACATTTGGAATCGAGAGCTGTTATGACTACCGATAATGACGCTGTGTGTTTCAGTTTTCCTGTATAATTATCTTGCACACAAAATGGTTTGATAACAAACATATAACATGCAAATTCCTGATTGAACTGGATCCTCATGAAACACCAGTGACTGATACCTCGTCTAGAATTCCGGCCTCCACACTCTTTGCACTTCGGCAACACTCTCTTTCTTTCAGTCTAATTATGATGCTAATATTAGCACTCTAAACAAAGAAGCAATTCCAGTGACAGAAATGAGAAACATAATGCTCTCTTCATACAAAAGAGGAAGTACAGGGGTATTGTCTGGGCTACAAGACCGCAGGCTCCACAAAGGCCCAGAAGCCCATGTCTACAACAAGGTGGTGTTAGCCTGCTTACATGATCAACGGAAATTATGCACAGCCCATTGTGATCAAATATCATAAATGGATGCATGAATACCCACAGAACCACCCCTCTAAATTACTATTTATATAACGGCCAGAGCTGTGGAGTGTACAATTAGTCATATTCGTCTGCTGAAATTAATTGACAGAGATGTGGGAGAAAGAAAGAGTGACCAAAGAAAGTGTTTTGTCAGTTCTTTCATCTAACAGGATTAATTAGAGATATGAAATTGAAATTCCTCAGTGGGGGGTCCTGTTTACAACCCCCGGTTTCCATTCCACTCCTCTCTCCTCTCCTTTTGTGTTCCTGTTTACGCTAATGTGGCTTCAGTGCTTCTCCCTCTGTGATAAAAGCAGGGTCCTCTCGCCTGGCCACAGCAGTAGGCAGACCACGCACTCGCTCACACAGCATTCAACCTCTTCCCTTTTCACCTGAGACAAATGTCCCGAATTTATTAGGACAGTGTTGATTTGTTTCTAGAATTTGAATGTGTGCGTATAATCTGATGCACGATTTGTAAGTATAATTTTGACAACATTTTTTGGAAGTGATGATGCTCGTGCTACTGTAGTAGGCCTACGTTCTGCAAGACAGACTATGCTAGGTCAGGGAGTGACTTCTGATGAAGGGCCATTGTGGTTTGAATGGAATTATGGGTTATGTCACCGTTCACCACAAAACAAGAAAGGCCTCCTGATAGATTCCCTCTTAAATGATGAGAAACATATAAGGTCATTTTTCTCACGGCTCAGACCTCTAAATATACAAGAAGATCCAGATGTCAAATATGAAGTTTGAATTGTGTCATTTGACGTTCCAAGGACATCTTGTCGCTCATGTGTATAATGTGCAAACATGTAAAAAAAATAAAAAAATCAGATGAACTATAAATTGTCAACCAGTAAAAAACAAAATTCAACACAGGCACAGCCGTGTAGAAAGGAAGTGTCACAAATGTCACCTTCCCGACCATCTTCCCAGTGCAGTGTAAATAATAATGTTCTGATCAGTAAAGGTACAGGTCGAGGGATACTGGGTCCAGCACTTGACAAAGTTACAGTACATGTTCTTTTGTATGTAGTCATATCTGAACATGGGCAAACTCTTACCCTAATGGACGCATACTAGATCTATTCCGTATCTCACTTCTGTTTATTTTGTCGTTTCTGTAGAAAAATGTCAGGTGATGGTTACATTTCTGTCACATAGACTGACTGACCTCTGCCTTTTGGTATAAAGAAATGATACAGGATGACTTCATTCGTGAGTTGTTGTACTTTTGATGTGACCGGGTTTAAAGGAGGACGACAAAATACTAAGTTAGCCTTACAAATGAAAATCACACTTTTTTTTTTGCGTACAGTATAATAACACTCGATGACCTCCTACTGTCTTTCACCGAAATATACCTCCACCAAAACAACAAACATGAGCCAAGTGATCGCCAATGGCTAGTCCGAGAGTTGAAAGAAGAAAAGGGGGCAAGGATATAAAGGAGGGGGAAAAAGTGATCTCCCAAGGAAAGGAGGAAGGCCAGGATGCAGATATGATTTGAACCGGAAAGAGCTTTGTGTCTAATGCTTGCCACATTTGCTCTTGAACGAAAGTCTAATTACCCATTGGTATTTGGTGCCAGCGTTCCCATGTCCCAGGCCCAGCCTCTGGGCTCTACAGCCCCATTGCAGTGCTGTGTCCTGGGCCAGCTGCCTCCCAAACACTTGCAGGTACGGCCGGGCTAATGGTCCGACCACAAGGGAGGCAGATGAAAGAGCAGGAAACTGCTGCCAGAACCACTGTAAGGATTTATAGTGAAGAGAGTAGAGTGAGAGAAGAAGGGAACAAGAGAGAGAGAGAAAGAGTGAACGAGGGAGGGAGGGGGAAGGATGGAAAATAGAATAGAGAGCATCATAGGAAACAGAATAAAAATGCTGCAGCGGACAGTGATTTGAACCATGAAAATCAAGATGGGTTCTTCTTTTTGTCGTTTTTTGGAAGGACAATTGTGGTGAAACTGGGATACTTGCCCCACCAGCACAACAGTGGACAGTATCCCAGTTTCACCACAATTGTCCTTCCAAAAACGACAAAAAGAAGAACCCATCTAGATTTTCATGGTTCAAATCACTGTCCGCTGCAGCATTTGAACCTCACTCAGCATTTTTATTCTCTGTTTCCTATGATGCTCTCTATTCTATTCTATTTAAAGTTTAACCAATAATTATTGCCTTAATTCACATCTGATTACACGATACGTATTAAAAATGCATCTGTCTGTGTAGTATTATTTTTGGTAAAACACACCTTGTTTTTGAAACACACTGACATTGAAAATAGAAGCGTTCCAAATGATTTCAGTGTCTGTTCAATTTTGCAAGTGTCATTGTTAAGGAGTGGCCTTCATATCCTGGTGTCAACGGAGGTGATAAAGTGAAAGTTAAAGGCGAGGTCTAAGCGACACGGTATTTCCAGAGCTCAGTCTGTGTGGCTCCATACACTCCAGGAACAGGAATTCCCACAAGCTGGAAAAACACGTACAAGTGTTTAGGGGAAAAGGCCATGAGATAATCTGTCTGTCATTCTTTAGCATGAACATTCTCGGGCTTATGGGTATACCTCATCATAGACATGTGTTTTAGCCATTCGTTTAGGTGTGGATGGGTGGGTGTTGGCTATGTGATAAGACATCACAGAGACACTGGCTCTCGTTTTAAAATATTATTGTATTACGTTATGGACTATTCTATTATCGTAGTAGTTGATTAGGAAAGTCTGTGTGTTTTTTTTGGGGGGGTGAGGGGAGATGGGAGAGAGAGAGAGAACTCTGGTGTATCAGTGGAAGGGAGGGAGGGGTAGAACAGGGATGAGTGAGAGCGCTGGGCCAGACATTTTATGACTTGCAGTATTACTTCAGCTTGTTTTCTTAGAGGGCTGACTGTCACATTGAGATGGCTCAGGAAAGGCAGAAATAATATGTCAGTGTTTCTGAGGAGACAACTCAAACAGTGTTGATCCTAATAGATTTAGGCAGCTGGCTTGATGAATAATGGGCTAAATAGAACAAGCAAACATTTGCTTTTCTTTTCTTCTTTTTGGGGGATTTTGTTCCACATTACCACTATTTCACTTTGCATAGCTGAGGGTATAAATCTTAGGACTGTGTTTGGCATATGGGGCCCATCATTGGACTGTTACTATGTTACAGCCTCTCCCTTTCACCCCAAACACAGTCTGGTTGGCTGATCTCTGTGCGTGTGTGTGTGTGTACGTGTGTGTGTTTTTGCATGGATGTGTGTGCGCATACACAAGCTTCCACAAATGTACATCTATCATATATGTGTGTGTGTGTGTGTGTGTGTGTGTGTGAGAGAGAGAGAGAGAGAGAGAGAGAGAGAGAGAGAGAGAGAGAGAGAGAGAGAGAGATCACCGCTGTCCACTGTTGTGCTGGTGGGGCATGTCACTAAAACGCTCCAGTGACAGAGAATGAAAAGCTATAATTCCTGCAATGAAGTGAAGTCTGACTTGCTGGCATGAAGCACTTCCTATCCATTGTTCTGGTGTCAAAGGGAATTAAAGGAGAGGGTCAGATATGGCTGGTAATAAGGACAAAGTATAATGAGCAGGTGAACATTTAACAGATACTCAGGGAGAGGGACTATGACAACCAAATCAAGCCTAGCAGAACCTTAGCATGACAACTGGTGAGCAACAGTAATATAGCAACTCTGCTGCCCATACATACAATACCAGGCAGATGGAAAACCTACATTTTGCTTTCACTGTCAACCAATAGTCCCACTCAATAACCATGGTTAGCCTTGTCCCCTCAGGATCCTGCTAAGGGATTCCACTAGCTACCAAAGGCTGATTGGGATTTTTTCCTGGATGGATGTGATCAGCTCTCATATTGATAAGCAAAAGGAAGGAAGAGGGGCAGAAATCAATCAGCTTAATGAAACAAATCAATACAATAAAACTGCAGAAAAAGTGACGTCATTCATTTGCAGAGACGGGATGATCCCCCACCAACCGCACACATTGATTAGAAATGAGGTCTTTGTGGAAACCCTTGTGAGGGAGGGTATCATATTAGGAGAGGAAAACAATTGATGGCGGTTATATACTCCTTGGAGAATTTGTGCTTTACTGTGGCAAGAATATAGGTTGACGGGATCGATCCATAACCAAATCTCGTTTGACACTCTAAGTGCGCCGTCTCATGCATTGTTACCAGTGTGGCTGCAGGTGTGATCTTTTCCTTATTTCTATGAATAACATCCCATAGATTTCCCCCAGCGAGTTGACTCGAGCATGATTCTGATATTGAATACATCACAGCGTACAATAAAAAAAAAAGGTCCTGGACAAGGGTCAGAGGTGCAGGCTAATGTTCTGTTTGTCTCAATAGTACTATTGTTAATCATGATTTGTAATCAATAGCACTGCCGTGAGCTGTCTTCACTGATGCCTGTTAGAATGCATTTTGCCTGGCTGAGAGCTATGGAGTTTGGTGATGTACATGGGGGGGGGGGTACTACAATCTGTATCTGTATGCAGATGGGCTCAGGTCTAGCTCTCTCCCTCTCAGCTTTAGACCTTTTAGGTTGAACCCAACACAGCATCATCTCGCTCCTAGAGGACAGGACATGTTGGACTTCTCTCATCACTTCATATGCAGAGAATTACTATGCAATATGTGTGACAGGATGCGTGTATTGTGTACGTTATGAATGAAACAGGGATGATCTCCCCTGGCCTGTGTTCGCACACACAACTGAAACATTCAGTGCATTTGAGACGAAATCGAACGGTGAAAAGCGGTGATACTTTGCACCAGTCAGGTCTCATCCGAGCTGCAGACACTGTATGCCTTTTCTGCAACCAGTTGGAGAAACAGAAGAGAGGAGAAAAAGCGGGTGATGTGAGATTGACGACTTAAATACTTCATCAATCAATGCTGCAGCCAATGTGTTGTTTTGTGATTGGTGGAGAATTCAGGCAATCCATCTTTTTTTCTACCAGGAACTGGTCACTCAGGATTCCTCTCAGGTGCTCCCCCATGTTATTCCATTCTTTCTTGATTTCCCGGGTTAACCTGTGTTGTGGGTGTGGGGGCCGTGGAAAGGGCCACATACACCATGCCTTCACCTGTCATTAGTGTCTCTGTGACATGTATGCTGCCGCTATAGGTCTATGTGTCCACTACGGCACACTGCAAAACACACTCTGCTCATAGGGGGGAGTTTGTGGGCATGAACTCAACCAGAGTAACACAGCATTGTCCTGGTGATCAAGTGCCAAAATGAGTCAATAGGCAGGGAACTACAACGAGTTAGATGTTCTACTTCTTAGAAAACACCTTGCCTCTGATGAAGGGTTGAAGAGCCTCATGAAACAACTGGCACAGGATCTGTTAGATGAAAAAAAACAACAATGTTAATTCAATTAATTGATTTAGGAAATACAGCATGCCTCTAATATAAAAATGTCTCTTTCTCTCTCACCCCTCCCTCCCTCTCTCTCTATTTCTTTCCGTCTCCAGTTTCCTGTGGTTATAGTATTACTGAAGCCCCTGGGTTTGGTCAATCAAAATACATCCCTTTTTCTGCTCCCCCAGAGTCCTGTGATAGAATAACTATGCAAGGGGTTAGCTTTATTTAGCTCCTTGAGGAGTTAGCCAATGTTGTGTCAGGCAGCCACTCACAGCTAAATCAACAACAAAAAACAGAAAAGAGGGTGAGAGAGGGGAGAGAAAAAATCCCGCATCATGTAAGCAGTGAGCTTTACGCAGCGAACGGTTCTCACTGCAGCACCGCACCCCATGCTAAGCTCGGAGCTTGAACTGAAATCCTCTCACTTATCCCGAAATCCAACATGAAATACTGTCAGATGTACTGTGTTCCCTGGAGTTGTGTGGAGGACTGACAAGCATTGGGAGGGGAGATGAGTGTTACTGAGGGGATGAGAGGATGTGGGGCCTGGACACAATGATACATCAGCAGCGTTGTGAGTGTGATTGACTGTCATTTGTGTGAATAGTACCTATGCTGTGATTTATTTGTGTGATTGTGTGATCTTTTACAATAAGTATAAAACAAACGTTTAATAAATATTGGGTATTTCCAATTTAGTCTGAATATTTACACAAGTTTATACTGTTAATTTGTGCTTATGTGCCAGTGTAACGTGTCATTTTGGAGATGTGTGTGAATGTTTTTCTGTGTGGTTTTGTATGTGTGCACGTATGTGTATGTTTATATTTGCGCGCATATGTGCGTGTCTGTGATTTGGCGCTCTAATGTTTAATGAGGGGGGGGGGTGATGATATTGGGAGAGTGGGCGTTCTTCATCTGTACATAGCTGAAAGGCAAAGAGCAGGAAATAGAGTCATAGCATTTTGTTGTGCTTCACTGCACCTTCTTATTAGAGGGGAGCAAAACATAAAATAACGACTGGAAAATTGTAAGCTTGGTTCCATTATAATTAGGAAGATCACAGGATGCATAATCCAATTATTTTACTTAAAAGCGAGCATTGGAATGTGTTAGAGGATGTACAAACTCACACCACATACAAGAGCACACTTTAGAAGCACTGTGGCTGTAGCTGTAAAATGTATATACAGTCAGGACAAAAACACACACACTCACACAGCTGTACGAACCCCATTTAGAACCACACGTGCACTAACTCACATTACAACAACATACAAATAATTGAGAAGAATTTGCTGCTAGATTAAGTTTAATGTGCTTGACGTTCAGGGGGTGGTAAGAAACGGTACACAGGAAGATCAGAGGAGTGTATCCCTGCTGTGTTTCTCTGTCATCAAAGCAGTGCAGGAGCCCATTTTAGGACCCGAAAACAGGGCCCTTAACAGTAATTAGCAGTCGCAAACGGACACAGGTCTGAGCGCTCAGCTGATTGGCTCACAGAGGGGTCACTAAAGGTCAACCCTCTCCATATGGAATGATATAAACAATCATCTATAGACCACAAAACAAATCAATCCCTTTTAACACTATCCACTTCCTGCTTGGACGCCCCGAAGGGTCAGCGGTCAGCAGACATAGAGAGAGAGAGAGAGAGAGAAAGTGTAGGGGACCAGAGAGACTGGACATTGTTCAGTCGGTCACACTCGGTCACTTACATTATCTATGAGGTTGGTATCTTCTCTCGAAAACTCAGTTGTTGTTCGTAAGACATGGAATCATGAACTCGAAACATTTGAAAATGTCACAATGACAAGTTGTACAGTGGACTTAGTATGTTTACATATGTTTTCAGCAAGCAGGGAAAGAGAAGTGAAAATATGAAGCAGAGACAGTTATGACTGTGGATGCTTCTAAATACAATAGGGAACTGGTGAAAAGAGTCCAAACCAAACCCCACATGAGATGCCTCTGTTGTTTATTCCTCCAGGCAATGCAGGGGAGTGGAGAGCAATGAAGCTGCTACCTAGCTGGATTTGAACCTCTATCAACCAATGAAAAAACTATACACTGTATATTCATTCTGGCACCATGGCAACCCTTTTCTGGTTTATATGAGAACAGTATCTGTTCAGGAATATAACTTTATCACTTGTTCAAATCATTTATCTCAAATATTTGCCTCAAATATCTTCGAAATATAACATTATTAACTCAGCCAGTAAATATGCAAACATATTTGCCATATCAATTGCTTTTTTGTCTTTCACTATTTTGCTAAAATAATAGTATGTATTGTGTTGATACGTTGTGTTGTCAATAAAACATTCAAAATAACAAAATCTCTCAACATTATTAACATCTTGTTGTTTGGTAATGTTGTGGTAAACTAAGAATGCCAGACCTTTTTCTTCCAGGGACACCGGAGAATCTTTGTCAAAATTGATGTTCTTTTAATTAGCTCGATATAAAAGAGTGAAGAGACAGAGAGCGGAGGACAGAAAGAGAGAAGGAATTATAGAAACAAAATGCTTGAGGAATTGAATTACCAGACCCTTTTCTCATTATCAGTTGGCCGTCTTTTATAGCCCCACCAGTAACAGATGATGTTCCCATGGCCCCTCACAATACAGAGACATATTATTCAATCCTGGCTTCTATGAAATTCCTGCAAATAAAACCTTTGTCCTGGGCAACGGCTAATTATTTGACAGATTGCTCCCCCGCTGGCTAAGGTTACAGTGTGGAGTGCCCATGTTTTAGGCCGCCGCAATCCCACCGGCCCCCACCACACAGAGGGGCCACTTTGAGAAAATCCCAGAGGGCCTCATTCTTTTCAGGAGATTATATTTTTCAGTCCCCCCTGCCTCCCCCTTCCATCTATCCATCCAAAATCAGGGGAGAGCGCGCGTGTGTGTGTGTGTGTGTGTGTGTGTGTGTGTGTGTGTGTGTGTGTGTGTGTGTGTGTGTGTGTGTGTGTGTGTGTGTGTGTGTGTGCGTGTGTGTGTGCGTGCGTGTGTGTGTGTGTGTGTGTGTGCGTGCGTGTGTGTGTGCATCCTTGCATGTTCATGTGCATTGTTCCGTGGGTGTGTGCATGTGTGTGTGTCGTATGGAGGGGTGGCAGGGAGGCATGTGTGTCAGTGACGGCAGTCATTTCATAGTTTAAAGGGTGTTCTCAAGCAGAAATGTGTATTCTTCCCAAGGAAATAAGGTTGGAGGGGAAGGACGAAAAGAAAGCACCCCCCCCCCTTTAGAATTACCCAATGAAATGTACTTCTTATAAAATAAAAATGTGTCAAAATGTATTATTATTGTATATATGAACTTGTATTAATCATATGATCATCCAATATTGTACATATACTGCTGAATTCAATGGGACAGAAAGAGATGCTGTATTGTATTTGCATATGTATATGTATTGCATTTCTATGAGCTTGAGTTCCATGTGAAACCAAGATATGAAACATGAAGTGTTGAACATCAGCACATGAAGGGATTATCTTTTACAGTGAGACGTCAGTGACTGGCAGTGGCCAATACAACAGTTTGTCATTAGTGGTGGGCTGGATGATCTAAAGAGATCTTTCAAATCTTCTTCTCAAAATGTCCAAATGTTATATTCTGCAATAGGCTTGCTTTGTGTGGTTCAACACAATTCCACTTGAATGCAGAGAGAAGAAAACACATACATTTGTCTGTTTGTCACCATTTGGCCAAATGGCACATCTGAAAATACAACAATAGATATTATTTTACTTTGCAGCTTGGCCGTGTAGTGGGATCCAATTAAACTATTCTAGCATTTTGGGACCAACAGTAGTTGTTTGTGTCAGTGTTGTGTGGTTCTTTCTGAGGCTGTGCTCACCTGGCATGAACCCAACCAAGCAGAGCCTGGAGTATTCAGTGCTCAACCTGAGTGAAGGTCACACTAGACCAGCCTTTTCCGCTCCCCTCCCCAATGAGCAAACATATGGTCACGGAGCACCTTGAACAAGTTTGGTTGGCCAGACACACTAGTCCAGCCTGTGGAGAGAGATAGCAAACAAAAAAACAAAGCAAAGTGCTCTCACTAGCTAGCGAGAGCAGGACAAGGAAAATAAATGTTTTATCAGATCATCATCAATGTGTTTGTCATCCACAGGCCCTGCTCTCACCTTACCCAAAACTTACCCAGCCCCACATAGTGGCGGACACAGAGTGGTACACAACATTGCCACCTTTCTCTCTGTCTAGACTTATATATGTCCTTAAGCCATTTTGCCACAACTTTGGAAGTATGCTTGGGGTCATTGTCCATTTGGAAGACCTATTTGCGACCAAGCTTTAACTTCCTGACTGATGTCTTGAGACGTTGCTTCAATATATCCACATAAATTTCATCCCTCATGATGCCATCTATTTTGTGAAGTGCACTAGTCCCTCCTGCAGCAAAGCACCCCCACAACATGATGCTGCCACCCCCGTGCTTCACGCTTGGGATGGTGTTCTTCGGCTTGCAATGCTCCCTTTTTCCTCCAAACATAACGATGGTCATTATGGCCAAACAGTTCTATTTTTGTTTCATCAGACCAGAGGACATTTCTCCAAAAAATATGATCTTTGTTCCATGTGCAGTTGCAAACCGTAGTCTGGCTTTTTTATAGCGGTTTTGGAGCAGTGGCTTCTTCCTTGCTGAGTGGCCTTTAAAGGTTATGTCGATATAGGACTTGTTTTACTGTGGATATAGATACTTTTGTACTTGTTTCCTCCATTATCTTCACAAGGTCCTTTGCTGTTGTTCTGGGATCTATTTGAACTTTTCGCACCAAAGTACGTTCATCTCTAGGAGACAGAACGTGTCTCCTTCCTGAGAGGTATGGTGGCTGCGTGGTCCCATGTTGTTTATACCAGTTTACTATTGTTTGTACATATGAACGTGGTACCTTCAGGCATTTGGAAATTGCTCTCAAGGATGAACCTGACTTGTGGAGTTCTACAATTTTTATTCTGAGGTATTTGGCTGATTTCTTTTGATTTTCCCATGATGTCAAGCAAAGAGGCACTGAGTTTGAAGGTAGGCCTTGAAATACATCCACAGGTACACCTCCTATTGACTCTAATTATGTCAATTAGCTTATCAAAAGCTTCTAAAGCCATGACATCATTTGCTGGAATTTTCCAAGCTGTTTAAAGTCACAGTCAACTTCGTGGATGTAAACTTCAGACCCACTGGAATTGTGATACGGTGAATTATAAGTGAAATAATCTGTCTTTAACAATTGTTGGAAAAATTACCTGTCATGCACAAAGTAGATGTCCTAACCGACTTGCCAAAACTATAATTTGATAACAAGAAATTTGTGGAATGGTTGAAAAACTAGTTTTAATGACCCCAACATAAGTGTATGTAAACTTCCGACTTCAGCGGTACGTTTCTTCAACTGTATATATATATATATATATATATATATATATATAAATGGGTGTAATCATAAGGTAGAATATCACCCCCTTGTTCAAACACCCTCAGTAATAGCTTCCATGTTTCCTCTGTATTAAGCTCATTAGGGATTGACCCTAAGGCATCAAGGAGAAAAAAAAGAGAGACAAAATCTTTGGGATAATGGATGCGTGCTGTTTGGAGAGACAGTAAAAATAAACAGGTCTGCTTTGATAATGAATATGCTCTAAAGTTGAGCCCTGCAGAGTGTGAGTTCATCACACAGGTCTAGTTCATAACTCAACGTGGTTAGTGTGTGTGTGTGTGTGTGTGTGTGTGTGTGTGTGTGTGTGTGTGTGTGTGTGTGTGTGTGTGTGTGTGTGTGTGTGTGTGTGTGTGTGTGTGTGTGTGTGTGTGTGTGTGTGTGTGTGTGTATGTAAACATTCGGATGAATGACACACTGTTATATACTGTGAATGGGGAGAGAGAAAACTCTGGTGTGTCAGTGTCCGACTTCATTAGTCTCAAAGAGGAAACAAAGGAAGATGCACCCTGAAAAGGTACCATCCCTCATCTGTGAGGCCACCTCCTGACACATTAGGAATCTGTATGCTCAATTAACCACTGGCAGGCTCATTTCTCTCTCTCTTTCTTTCTTTCTCTCTGTCTCTCTCTCTCTCTCTCTCTCTCTCTCTCTCTCTCTCTCCAGCTAGCAGATTTGGTTCCTTGAAAGATCTGGGAACGTTGGTTGTTTTTGGTTTCAAGAACTTTGAGTTTCTTCATACATTTGGCCCAGCATCGTCCGGGTTAGGGGAGGGTTTGGCCCGGCCGGGATGTCCTTGTCCCATCGCGCTCTCGTGACTCCTGTAGCGGGCCGGGCACATGCACGCTGACACGGTCGCCACGTGTACGGTGTTTCCTCCGACACATTGGTGCGGCTGGTTTCCGGGTTAAGCAATGCGGCTTGGCTGGGTCATGTTTCGGAGGATGCACAGCTCTAAACCTTCGCCTCTCCTGCGTCCGTACATGAGTTGCAGCGATGGGACAAGACTGTAACTAGCAATTGGATACCAAGAAATTGGGGAGAAAAAGGGGTAAAAAATGTATAATAAAATTATAATAAAATAAAACAATCAGGTGCTATGATGAAACTGGCTCTCATGAGGACCGCCATAGGAAAGAAAGACACAGAGTTTCCTCTGCTAAAGAGGACAGGTTCATTAGAGTTACCAGGACAAATAAATGATTAACAGAGCTCAAGTAACAGACACATCTCAACATCTGTTCAGAGGAGACTAAGTGAATCAGGCCTTCATGGTCGAATTGCTTTAAAAAAAACACTACTCATAGATAGCAATAAGAAGAAGAGACTTTCTTGGGCCAAGAAACACGAGCAATGGACTTTAGACCGGTGGAAATCTGTCCTTTGGTCTGATTTTTGGTTCCAGTGACGCAGAGTACAGTAGGTGAATGGATGATCTCCGCATGTGTGGTTCCCACCGTGATGCATGGAGGAAGAGGTGTGATGGTGTGGGGGTGCATTGCTGGTGACACTGTTGTGATTTATTCAGAATTCAAGGCACACTTAACCAGCATGGCTAACACAGCGATATGCCATCCCATCTGGTTTGCACTTAGTAGGACTATCATTTGTTTTTAAACAGGACAATGACCCAACAAATATCCAGGCTGTGTAAGAGTTATGGCTACTGCATCAGATGACTTGGCATCCACAATCACCTGACCTCAACTCAGTTGAGATGGTTTGGGATGAGTTGGACAACAGAGTGAAGGAAAAGCAGCCAACAAGTGCTGTGGGAACTCAAGTGGGAACTCTTTCAAGACTGTTGGTAAAGCATTCCAGGTGAAGCTAGTTGAGAGAATGCCAAGAGTCTGCAAAGCTGTCATCAGGGTGACTACTTTGAAGAATCTAACATTTTCAAAAAAGAATCTTACGACTTGATTCCCTACGTGTTATTTCATAGTTTGACGTCTTCACTATCATTCTACAATATAGAAAATAGTAAAAAAATACGTGTGTCCAAACCTTTGACTGGTACTGTTAGTATACCTTTACTAAGACTCAAAATTGAGCTCAGGTGCGTCCTGTTTACATTGAGCCTTCTTGAGATGTTTCTACCAGTAATCCACCTGTAGTAAATTCAAATGATTGGACATGATTTGGATAGGCACACATCTGTAAGGTCCAACAGTTGACAGTACATGTCAATGCAAATACCAAGTCATGAGGTAGAAGGAACTGTCCGTAGCGCTCCGAGACAGGATTGTGTAGAGGAAGGGTACCACAACATTTCGGCAGCATTGAAGGTCCCCAAGAACACAGTGGCCTCCATCATTCTTAAATGGAAGAAATTTGGAACCAGCAATACTCTTCGTAGAGCCGGCTGCTTGGCCAAACTGAGCAATCTGGGGGGAAAGATTTTGGTCAGGGAGGAGACCAAGAACCCGATGGTCACTCTGACAAAGCTCCAAAGTTCCTCTGTGGAGATGGGAGAATCTTCCAGAAGGACAACAATCTCTGCAGCACTTCATCAATCAGGTCTTTATGGTCGAGTGGCCAGACGGAAGCCACTCTTCAGTAAAAGGCACATGACAGCCCGCTTGGAGTTTTCCCAAAGGCACTTAAAGACTCTCAGACTATGAGAAACAAGATTCTCTGGTCTGATGAAACCAAGAATGAACTCTTTGGCCTGAATGCCAAGCGTCACGTCTGGAAGAAACCTGGCACCATCCCTACGGTGAAGCACGGTGGTGACAGCATCATGCTGTGGGGATGTTTTTCAGAGGCAGGGACTTGGAGACTAGTCAGGATCTAGGGAAAGATGAACGGAGCAAAGTACAGAGATATCCTTGATGAAAACCTGCTCCGGAGCACTTAGAACCTCAGACTGTGGCCAAGGTTCACCTTCCAACAGGAGTGGCTTCGGGACAAGACTCTGAATGTCCTTGAGTGGCCCAGCCAGAGCCCAGACTTGAACCTGATCAAACATCTGTGGAGACACCTGAAAATAGCTTAACAGCGACACTCCCCATCCAACCTGACAGAGCTTGAGGGCAGAGAAGAATTTGAGAAATTCCCCAAATACAGGTGTGCCAAGCTTGCCAAGCTTGTAGCGTCATTCCCAAGAAGACTCAAATCTGTAATTGCTGCCAAAGGTGCTTCAACAAAAGTACTGACTAAACGGCCTGAATACTTATCTTAATTTCAGTTTCACATATTTTTTATAAATTTGCAAAAATGTCTAAAAACCTCATATTGCTTTGTCGTTATTGGGTATTGTGTGTAGATTGACGAGGAAAAAATACAATTTAATCAATTTTAGAATAAGGCTGTCACGTAAAACAATGTGGAAAAAGTCAAGGGGTCTGAATTTGTTTCAGAATGCACTGTATATGTTTGTAGCCCTTTCCTGCAGTCAATTAACCAAAAGTGCCCTCTTTGGCCTCAGGGTGGAATGTTATTCATATTTTTCATAATTTTCAAAATGAATAAAGAAAACTGACAGAAATCTGGAGTTTCTATGTCAAACAGTTTTGCTATAATTCAGTTTCCAGTGATGTACTGTATATAAGGTGCTGTTTTGGGTTTTAAATTCAAAATTGAATACATTCCAATTCTATATATTACATGTTACAGTTGTCTTATTTAAGCCCATAACCATGTGTGTGAGGTGTAAACTTTGGTTTCAAAGTAGATTTGTTTAAGACCGCCAAGAATCACTCTGTGTGACCTGATTAAACCTGTAGGAAACATTATGCTGAAGTACTGAAATTCCCGCAGAATAACGTTGTTTCTTATTGTTCTCTAAACTATTTGAGAACATTCCCATTGTCAAACCAGATGTTCCTAGAACATTACCAAAATTGAAATGAAATGTTTCCATGTTTGAACTTTTAGGAAATGTTCTGTTAAAGTACTGAGAATGTTCCAAAGCCAAGCAACTATCCTGCACCATTCCCAGAAATGCATGAGAAGGTTGTATGAAAAATACAACCATGCTCTAAGAAACATATGGTACTCAGAACGTAATGTGTTAGCTGGGTCTATTTCGCTCTTTCCTTTCTCTACACTCTCTCTCTCTGTCTCTCTCTCTCTCTCTCTCTCTCTCTCTCTCTCTCTCTGTCTCTCTCTCTTTCTCTCTCTCTCTCTCTCTCTCTCTCTCTCTCTCTCTCTCTCTCTTAGTTTTTTCTCTCCCCCAGTCTGTTTCCCTTTAAAAAGTGTTGCCTCACAGTGTCCATTAGTTTGTCTCATGAGCTTGACGGACACTACGTTTTGCTACCTAAATATTCCTTATCAGGTTGATGATTGTTGGAGTGATTCTCATCCTGTAAGTAATATGTTGTAATCCAACTGTGGCTGTGGGTGGTCATTGATTAAAGTTGGAAACCGAGACACAGACCATGGCCATGTCCCTCCAATTCCCTCTTCTCTCTCTCTCTCTCTCTTCTCTCTCTCTCTCTCTCTCTCTCTCTCTCTCCCCCCTGCCCGGGCACACACAATCATCCCTCACTGCACATTTCCCCTGTTGAGCCAGCCTGTCACCTGGGGATCCTTATCTCCCCATGAGTGACTGTGAAAAATGACAAGTGTGAGGGGGACACACGGAGGGTGATGGTGGCGGTGATACGCATTGCTGTCTGATTAACGAGGTGAAACGCCGCTCTTTAAAAACGCAGGGGTCAGGGGTATGAGACCTCCATCCAACACTTCACCACACTTCACACGCCCAACTTTTTACATGGCCTTTTGCTCTCTCTCTCTTTTGGCGTGCAGCTGGCTGAGCAATTCCTTCTTCCTGTGGGGTCAGCAGTTCACTGTGCTGATAGAGACCCTGATATGTCCATTAATAACACTGGAGCCCTCACATGAGGGGAGAGGTGACGTCTACATTCTGGCTACATCACTCTCTCCTCTCCTCTCCTCCTCCCCCCCCCATCCTCTCCTCTACTCTCCTTTAGCTTGTTACCTCCACCCCAGGATACATTATATAATATTAGTCTCAAAATGTTCTGATGTTCATTGCTCAGTGCAATCTGGTCAACAGCATGTTGTGTGTGTGTGGGGTAGAACACAGATTGACAGACTGGTCCAATCTGGTCAACAACATGTTGTGTGTGTGTGGGGTAGAACACAGATTGACAGACTGGTCCAATCTGGTCAGAACTAGAATGGGCCCAAACAGAGGTGCTAGTCATAACTCTGAGCTGGTCTTGTTGTGCTGCTGGCTAATTACCGCCACTATGTAGATGCAGAGTGCTGCTGGTCAGTATAACTTGTGTTTGTGTTTATGTATGTGTGTTTGTGCGAGTGTGTGTTTGTGTTTGTGTGTGTGTTTTTGTGTGCCGTGGTGGCAGTGCCGATTAAGAGGGAGATTAGCTGGCCGTTCTGAGGAGGGGGGCGGGCTAGGGGGGGCGACAGAGGGGGTAGCGAGGGGCGGGGGCTTCCCTCTCCTGGAGATGAGCCCTGACCTTCTCATTTCATCCTCATTAGTATCTCATGTCAACAGAGCAGCCGCTCCTTAATCATCTGCTATCATCCCTGCACACACTCAGAAGCACTCATATACACACACGCATACACACAACAAAAATCACACTCACCTAGAAACACACATACACACATCTGGCATACACACATGTAAACAACCAATGCTGAGACAAACACAGATATTTGTCAAGATTTATACCGTCATATCCACACACTTGTTATTGTATGTGTGTATAAAATGTATTTAACTATGCAAGTCAGTTAAGAACAAATTCTTATTTACAATGACAGCCTACACCGGCCAAACCCGGACGACGCTAGGCCAATTGTGCGCCGCCCTATGGGACTCCCAATCACGGCCAGTTGTGATACAGCTTGGATTCGAACTAGGGTGTCTGTCACTAAGAAATGTCCTTGTTTTTGAAAAAAAAAAGCAATTTCTTTGGTCCATTTAAAATAACATCAAATTGATCAGAAATACAGCGTAGGCATCTCAGACTGGCCAATAAAAAGAAAAGATTAAGATGGGCAAAGAACGCAATCACTGGACAGAGGAACTCTGCCTAGAAGGCCAGCATCCTGGAGTTGCTTCTTCACTGTTGACGTTGAGACTGGTTGAGGACTTGTGAGGCGTCTGTTTCTCAAACTAGACACTCTAATGTACTTGTCCTCTTACTCAGTTGTGCACCGTGGCCTCCCACTCCTTTTTCTATTCTGGTTAGAGCCAGTTTGCACTGTTCTGTGAAGGGAGTAGTACACAGCGTTGTGCGAGATCTTCAGTTTCTTGGCAATTTCTCGCATTGAATAGCCTCAATTTCTCAGAACAAGAATAGACTGACGAGTTTCAGAAGAAAGCACTTTGTTTCTGGACATTTTGAGCCTGTAATCAAACCCACAAATGCTGATGCTCCAGATACCCAACTAGTCTAAAGAAGGCCAGTTTTATTGCTTATTTAATCAGAACAACAGTTTTCAGCTGTGCCAACATAATTGCAAAAGGGTTTTCTAAAGATCAATTAGCCTTTTAAAATGATAAACTTGGATTAGCTAACACAATGTGCCATTGGAACACAGGAGTGATGGTTGCTGATAATGGGCCTCTGTACACCTGTGTAGATATTCTATTAAAAATCAGACGTTTTCCAGCTACAATAGTCATTTACAACATTAACAATGTCTCCACTGCATTTCTGATCAATGTTATGTTAATTTAATGGAAAAAAACAGGGACATTTCTAAGTGACCCCAAACTTTTGAACAGTGGTGTAAATATTTATTTAATAAATAAGTGATTCTCTCCTTTTGATATTGTGTTGTGTTCTATGTCAGAGGCTGGGCTCGTCTGTCTGTGGGTGAGGGGGCTAGGGGACAAACAGGGCCCAGGCAGGGGCGAGTGGGTGAGGGGACTGGGGGCTCGTGGTGCCAGCACAAATGAGCCCCATTCATTTTCCCACGTCGGCATATGGTGGGCCATTGTCCTCGGCCACAGAGGCAGAAGTGATGCAATTTGTTGGCATGTCCTGTCATCTCATAAACTGCCCATCCCACTGAGGCCCCGGCAGGACAGCAGAAAAAAAGCAAGGGCAGCTTGTTTCACCGAGTTTCACAGCTTCACATGTGTCCTCTGAAAACAGCAGTGGCTCAGACACGCACGTGCATGCATACGCATGAATGCACACGTGCGCACGCACAACCGCACCGACATGGACATATCTGTAATAATTACCCAACACTTGCTATAAATATTTTGACGTTATGACTAAATTTGACTTCTCTCCTCAAAGAAAAACATGTATTTGAATCAGAGAGAAAATCTTGCAGAGGATTACAGCATTTCTATGTCAATCTCCATTCTCCATATTATCTCAATGGAGGGGTTTTGCTGTAGTTACAGATGGGGTTTTAACCAGAGTATTAAGATCTTATCACCATCTTATTTACATGATCCTGTACTTGTGAGTCAGTATCCTGAAATTGAACTGTACACTGCACACAACAACAGCATGATCAAAAACAACAGTAAGGAATCAATCTGAAGCCCTCTTCAAGGCATTATGAGCTACCTCACTCTTTAACCCATTTCATTATTTCCCCATGCCAAACAACTCACAGCAAGCTACTCTCTGTCTGACAGGGGAGGGAACGAGTCTCGTGGAACTTCCTTAAAAAGGGACGTTTTGACAGAGGTGCACAATATGTGTAGCAAACACTGAGTGAGAGGTGTCTAGACAGTAGCACATTTAGGTCAGACAGAGGAAAGCCTACGATCACACAGTCATGGCCGATGTGTTGAAAGAAGCTTGGATGGCACAGGTCAAGTGTCACTGAACCCATTTCACTCTTACTGTGTGTGTGTGTGTGTGTGTGTGTGTGTGTGTGTGTGTGTGTGTGTGTGTGTGTGTGTGTGTGTGTGTGTGTGTGTGTGTGTGTGTGTGTGTGTGTGTGTGTGTGTGTGTGTGTGTGTGTGTGTGTGTGTGTGTGTGTGTGTGTGTGTGTGTGTGTATGTGTGTGTGTGTGTGTGTGTGTGTGTGTGTGTGTGTGCATGCGTGCGCGTGTGTGTGAGAGAGTGAGTGAATGGTGGGGGGAGGGGAGTGGATCTGCGTGTGTTTGTCTGTATGTGTCTGTGTTTGTTTGTTCACATGCGTGTCACTCAATGCCGCCGTGTCAAACAGAGATTTGGATCCTATTGTCCACACAGCTTGCTCTCATACCTTCCTCTCCAAAAGACAGCGGGGTCTCTCAGAATCAACACAGAGAAGAAATGAGACAGAAAAATACCCAAACACACAAAGAGAACCTGGCCAACTCCCCAACTGTAGAGATGTATGACTTGTCTGAAGCGTTGAACACTTTTTCAACGGTTTGAGAAACAAGTGGTCCAGAGAGACTCATTACAAGAACAGGGAGTGACACTAGTCGCGATCACCAGATTCATCATTATTATTGGATCAGCTGAAGCAACAGAGTGGGTATACTTGCGTTAAGAGACAATCTAGGATAATACAGTAAACAGCTGTAATGCAAAAGCATAATATCATAGGTATATCTATGACCTATAACACGGTGGGTTTAGCTGTCAGCTTTTGCCTTTAGTTAATTGGGCGGCTGCTCATGTATAAAACACAGGGTCAAATTAAATAAAAAACAAATACCAATGTGAACTCAGCAAAAAAAAGAAACGTCCCTTTTTCAGGAACCTGTCCTTTAAAGATAATTCGTAAAAATCCAAATAACTTCACTGATATTCATTGTAAAAGGTTTAAACACTGTTTCCCATGCTTGTTCAATTAACCATAAACAATAATGAACATGCACCTGTGGAACGGTCGTTAAGTCACTAACAGCTTCCAGACAGTGGGCAATTAAGGTCACAGTTATGAAAACTTAGGACACTAAAGAGGCCTTTCTACTGACTCTGAAAAACACCAAAAGAAAGGTGCCCAGGGTCCCTGCTCATCTGCGTGAATGTGCCTTAGGCATGCTGCAAGGAGGCATGAGGACTGCAGATGTGGCCAGGGCAATAAAATGCAATGTCTGTACTGTTAGACGCATTGGACAGCTGATTGTCCTCGCAGTGGCAGACCACATGTACCAACACCTGCACAGGATCGGTACATCCAAACATCACAACTGCGGGACAGGTACAGGATGGCAACAACAACTGCCCGAGTTACACCAGGAACGCACAAACCCTCCATCAGTGCTCAGACTGTCCACAATAGGCTGAGAGAGGCTGGACTAGGGCTTGTAGGCCTTTTGTAAGGCAGGTCCTCACCAGACATCACCAGCAACAACGTAGCCTATGGGCACAAACCCACTGTTGCTGGACCAGACAGGACTGGCAAAAAGTGCTCTTCACTGACGAGTCGTGGTTTTGTCTCACCATAGGTGATGGTCGGATTCGCGTTTATCTTCAAAGGATTGAGCGTTACACCGAGGTCTGTACTCTGGAGCGGGATAGATTTGGAGGTGGAGGGTCATTCATGGGCCGGTGTGTCACAGCATCTTCGAACTGAGCTTGTTGTCATTGCAGGCAACGCTGTGCATTACAGGGAAGACATCCTCCTCCCTCATGTGGTACCCTTCTGGCAGGTTCATCTGACATGACCCTCCAGCATAACAATGCCACCAGCCATACTGTTTGTTCTGTGCATGATTTTCTGCAAGACAGGAATGTCAGTGTTCTGCCATGGTCAGCGAAGAGCCCGTATCTCAATCCCGTTGAGCATGTCTGGGACCTGTTGGATCGGAGGATGAGGGCTAGGGCCTTTCTCCCCAGAAATGTCCAGGAACTTGCAGGTGGAAGAGTGGGGTAACATCTCACAGCAAGAATTGGCAGATCTGGTGCAGTCCGTGACGAGGAGATGCACTGTAGTACTTAATGCAGCTGGTGGCCACACCAGATACTAACTGTTACTTTGATATTGACCCCCCCCCTTTGTTCAGGGACACATTATTCCATTTCTGTTATTCACATGTCTGTGGAACTTGTTCAGTTTATGTCTCAGTTGTTGAATAGTTATGTTCATACAAATATTTACACATGTTAAGTTTGCTGGAAATAAACGCAGTTGACAGTGAGAGGTTTCTTTTTTTGCTGAGTTTATTTTACGAAGTCTTAACAGATGCGTTTGTTTGGGTGGTCAAAATCCCACTAGAGACGCTCAAGAGATGATAGATGACTTCAACGATGAGGATGTGATCTCCTTTTTGTCCCCCCACATGGTGGACCTGTCCCCCTGTCACCCTCGACCCCCAGACCCAGATCTACCCCCAGACCCAGCCAAGCCACAAGCCCCAGCCACCAGTCCAGGCCCGTCACTGGACTGCTCCCCATGTCTATCACTGGATGATGGATGGGGTGGGAGGTCTTGACCCCAACTCCCCAGAGTTCACAGATCTCATCAGTCCTGCAGACACCTCCAACCGACAAAAGACAATGTCCCAAAATCATGTCTTTAAAGGGGGGAAATCTGAAGGGGAAAAAAAAACACATTAGACACGTGTCTTCATCTAAATGTGATGATAGTACAAATGGTGAGGTCATGTTCTTACCATATGCATATTAAATAAATAATTCAGCAATTCATTCATTTGATGTAGCCTATCATCTTACATTTAGAAGGAGCATAGCCTGGGTGAGCTATAATCCTGGAGGTCTGCGAACATTTAAGTGTAAAACACCTATTTTCAGCCATACACCTGGCTCACCAGGTAAGATGGGGTGTCTAACAGTAGACTATTAAGTCTATTAAGCTACAAGAAGTCAGAGAACACAGCCAGCCAGTCTACAGCCACCACCGTCTGACAGAGGAGGAATCTCCGCTTCTCCCTTCGGTACTGCGTTACTACGACAGCGAGATAGATTGATCTGCTAAAAAGACACAGAGAAAGAAAGAAATAAACAATGCACAATAGCGTCAAGCTTTCAACCCACTGACACTGAGCATAGATCACTGTTATTTCCCGCTTTTGCAAAAATATCTAATTCCCCTTATTTAATCAAGAGACTCCTTCGCCTTAGCCCGAGAACCACTGCGCCCGTCCGTCCCGCTCGCCACCTCTCAGCCGTGATTTACGACGCTGCTGGCTTTATGAGTACCTGTTTCATTTTCTTGTCTCTGCTCTGACACCTAAAGTGATAGGAATTTTATGCTTTTGATAACTATACGAGTTTCGCTTTGGCCTGGGATTCATGGCCCTGTCAGCGGTCGATAAATAACGGCTAGCACTAGCGACATGGCTTCCAGAGGAGACATCCACAAAATGGGATTTGGTTGTGGAGGCAGGGAGGAGCAGGGAGGGACACACATGGGTCTATGGAGAGGAGGGAGAGAGGAGATGATGGGAAGAAAACAAAAGTACAATATAAGCTTGGATCATACTAAAGGTCATGTCAACATGAGCGGAAGTGCGTATGTTGTCTGTTGTCATCTCTTCGAAATTCATAAACGGGCCTTTCATATGAACATTTTGAGAATGTCGTAAGGTGACGTCATGCCCCGACACGGTGTAATGCAACGCATGAGGCACACTGAGAACTGACGTGCAGGTCAGACAGTACGTCCACTGCACACACATAAAAAAAAAATGTGCAGAGAAATTAACAGTATTACAGTAACAAATGATGGCTGTCGTTTTTAGGATTATTCCATGAAACAGTACCTTCCTTGAACCAATGTTCACGGACAAATGCCATTGAAGCAGTACTTGGACTTGGACTGAAATAGGTGCTGGTACTCATCTTGGGTGCAGGAGCTCCACGATACTTTTATTAGTTCAAATCCGTTGAGAGGTGCAGGAGATCAAGCAGAATAAAATGTGCGTTGCCGGTAGTCAGCTCTGGGGAGCCCCTGCCCAATTCAAGCACTGCATTGCTGTAAAATTGGACCACGACTGGTGTTGTCATAGGGATGTTGCATTATTTGTGTTTTTTTGTTAGCTAAGTGTACGTACCTTTTTAAGATGCGTATGTGCCTTTAAGACAAATGTGGTCGTAACAATGTGTATAATAAAGTCATGACTGAGCCAGCAGGCTTCCTGTCTGTGTTCATTTGTGGTTTATGGCACGACTAACGTTTATCTTTTGGAGTGATCGCAGGTTAGATCATGTCTCGATAATAGCAGTAGAAGAAGTGGAACTGAAAAGTGGGATTTCAGACAATACAGGCAGTGCATGGCACCACATGTGGATTTGAAAGGGAGTCTTGCAAAGAGAGTTGTGTAAATTCACTCCAACCTATTCTTACCCCTAACACTCCCTCACAACCATCCTCCACTCTACCCTCACCTGCCCCCCTTCCCTCGACCCCCCGGGAACCTCATTTCAATCTGTCCCGGGTGTAAAATGTGTGAGAAAGTAATACACCAAAAATTCTCATATGCATATGAAAAATCATCCTGTGAAAGGGAGCCTGGGATTAGGACAGATTTATACTAAGCTTTACACATTCCAATGACACATTTGCAGTTTCTGCATTGTTGCCTAAGCCCTCCAGGTTACTTAGGTGATGACATTAAACTGGGTGAAAATGGCCTTATGTGCGATAAATTCAAACAAAGTTTGACGCACTGTACCCAGCGAGTATATCTAAAGAGTGGGGAGGAAATGTCAAGCATTTCAAAAGGAACCTGCTCTAAACTGTATTTATGGAGACTATAACGAATCTCTCCCTGGCAAAAGCTCTTTGTTTGAAAACCCTGCTGGTCCTCACTAAGTGAATATTATGATGAGTTTGGTTGAAAAGAGGTAGGGAGCTGGTGTGTGTGTGCGTGTGCGTGTGTGTTTGTGTGCCTGAGTACATGAAAGTGTGTTTGTGCCCACACATGCGTGAGTGTGTGTGCGGTGTCACGATGGGGATTCAAAATGAAGAAGAAAAGAGAAGGTTGAGACAAGAATTCACTGCTAAAGGGGTGTGAACTGGCACTGCCACTTGGCTTGAGCACAATGCATGGAGGGCTGGCAGGGCCCAAAGGCCCCGTGACACAAGCAGTAGCTGCCTGATCTGAGTCCACACCACAGACGTGCCACAGAAAGAGAAGGGTGGAGGAAATCACAGGAACCAAGGGGAAATTGAGACAGACTTGTGTTGCAGGTGTTGAGATAATAGAGAAACAAATTATGTAATTGTTGTAGCATTTGGAGAGGGGGGGGGGTCTCCCTCAGATGGGAGGGTATCAGAAATCTGGAGGGACACGCTCACACACAAACACACTTGGTGAGATGCACACATACAAACACACTTGGTGAGACACAACACACACGCACACGCATAAACACACACACACAGACACAGTCAGTCACATTTACAAACCCTACACTAAATTATTCAGAAACATGAGTAAGGCCTGTCTATATTCTCCAGTGAGAGTGTGTGGAGGATATATTTGGAACATCACACTTTTAAAAGCATGAGCTTGAACTCCCCTGGGTCATTTTCTGCTCTGGTCTTAATTGAGAGTGTTCTGGAAAAATCATTACTATATTAATGATTTAACACAAAGTAACTACCTGCTTTTTCCAAGAGGAAAGGGAGATTTGCTTCCAATCAATACCCATGCACACTCATTATAAGGGGAAAGTTATAGTAATTAGGCAGACACCAATAACTTTTAATGATCTTTGTTTTTAATTGCATATTATCGGGTTGCACAATCTCTGTGTTTATGCCCAAATGTGAGACAATAGTGAGGGGAGTAACAGATTAAAGAAAAGTGGCACCTGCACCGTTTTACCTTAGCAAGAACAGTAGCATGGCTGATACGCTCTGCTGTGCAACCAGGAGGCTGGATGCATGAGCCTCTCATTATAGCCACTCTTAATTCTACCTTTCCCTCGACTCTCTTTCCTTCTCCCTCTCTTCCCCTCCCGTTTGCCCTCTCTCTTTCTAATGATGTTTCAAATGTCTATATGGGCACTTAGTGGCACTGTAACTCTTGTGGAACTATGCACTTTGTATCTCATTGGAAGGAACAGAAAAACAACAACATCGACAACAACACAAGGTATATCTAAAACGTATTACTAAACACTGATACACTGGAGACTGATCTGGTCATTTTCAATCTCCAACTATCACTCAAAGAACACCATTTATATATCGCAGTCGTACGACTACCCACAATAAGAACTTAAGAGCCATAACAGCCCCCGAATCACCCCAGAATCTTTGTCTGTTAGAGGAGCAGAGAGGTGCTCACCCCCCCCCACTCCCCCCTCCCTGAAGTGAAAGAGAAATATGAATATGAATGAAAATCTAAAATGAAGGACTGATGAATGGCCATCTGTTAGCTGGTTCAGGGGAAGTGGATTACTCAAAGCAAAGCAGTGCAGGGAGCGAGTCTGAGAGTCTGAGAGTCGGGGGGATAGAGAGCACAGGAATGCCAGGCTGGCACTCCAGTGCCACTCTGAAAAAGTGAGCCAAGAGCCCTCCTCCTGATGCCCCGCATCCCCTCATCCCTCCCCTCTTCCTCTCCTCCCTTATATCTCCTCTGCTCTCAGAGAGACACTGTGGCAGATTGTAGAGTCAATTACTCCCCTGTCAGGTGATTATCCGGGTGGTCTTCTTAATGTAATCTTCCGTTCACACGTACCATATTTCAATTATGGTCGCCATGGCGAAACAAGCTGCGTATTCAAATCACCCAATCACCTCGTCGTCGCCGTCTTCCCTGAACAATGTCAACTGTTAAAGAACCGACCTCCAGCTGAAGGCAATTATACCATGTTTTCAGAGCCAATTATGATGGCTCTCTCGGCGGCGGTTATGCCACGAGCAGGGGAGTGTTCAGGAACATTTTAATGACAATATGCTTGTGGTCCAACATAGCATGCCACCCCCCAGCCACCCCCTCCCTTTAATTCCATCTCGGAGTGAGTCCACGGTGGGGACCATTAAACCTGATAGGAGCACATTATGGCTCTTCTCAAGGGCCACACTGGGAGGACTGGGAGAGTCTCACTGGGAGATGCTGGGCAGAGCAGAGCGGGGATGGCAGTCATCTCCCCCACATGTTCTTCTAGCTGCAGCCTGGCAAGAAGGAGGGAGAGCTGGGCTCAGTGGGCTGGTCCTCCTAACCACCTCACTACACAGGGGACATACCCATGCTGCCACACGCCTCAGAGAGAGAGAGAGAGAGAGAGAGAGAGAGAGAGAAAGAGTAGAAGTACAGTAGAGGGAGTAGAAGGGCATGTTCTGTCTTGGTTTCCAACTTTAGTCAACAACTCTTCTCAGTGTTGAATGCATTCACTTTGTTGTGTCAAAAAACGATCTCATGCACAGTCTTTCGGCATATTTGTTTAGTCAGCAAAGACAAGCACTGCAAGACGGTGTCTTAATATTATTTAAAAAATTGTATGTGGTAAAGATAACTTGAGAAATACGTTTTTCCCCTATTATACAACAATATTAGACATGTTATACAGGCCTTCTGTAATGGATGTGCCCGTTTAACTTCTTGAAACTCCCCATCCTGGATCCGGGTTTGTGACTAAAGCCTCAGGCTCATTAGCATAACGCAACGTTAACGATTTCTGAAAATCGCAAATAAAATGAAAATAATGCGTCTGCTCTCAAGCTTAGCCTTTTCTTAACAACACTGTCATCTCAGATTTTCAAAATATGCTTTTGAACCATAGAAATGGACTAATTTGTGTAAGAGTATGCAAAGCTAGCATAGCATTTTGAGTAGCATTTAGCACGCAACATTTTCACAAAAACCAGATAACCAAATAAATAAAATCATTTACCTTTGAAGAGCTTCTGATGTTTTCAATGAGGAGACTCTCAGTTACATACCAAATGCGCAGTATTTCCTGAAAGCGTCTGTGTGTAGGAGAAATCGTTCCGTTTTCTACATTGCGTCTGGCTACCGAAACGAACCAAAAATTCAGTCACCTACAACG